>NC_060139.1:4303686-4965828 GCF_021461385.2 Schistocerca piceifrons
GTCATCCGCATATGCAAGACTGCTTATTTTGTGTTCACATATCTTAATCTCACCCAGCCAGTCTATTGTTTTCAACATATGATCCATAAATAATATGAACAACAGTGGAAACAGGTTGCAGCCTTGTCTTACCCCTGAAACTACTCTGAACCATGAACTCAATTTGCCGTCAACTCTAATTGCTGCCTGACTATCCATATAAAGACCTTTAATTGCTTGCAAAAGTTTGCCTCCTATTCCGTAATCTCATAGAACAGACAATAACTTCCTCCTAGGAACCCGGTCATATGCCTTTACTAGATCTATAAAGCATAGATACAATTCCCTGTTCCACTCATAACACTTCTCCATTATTTGCCGTAAGCTAAAGATCTGGTCCTGACAACCTCTAAGAGGCCTAAACTCACACTGATTTTCATCCAATTGGTCCTCAACTAATACTCGCACTTTCCTTTAAACAATACCTGAGAAGATTTTACCCACAACGCTGATTAAAGAGATACCTCTGTAGTTGTTACAATCTTTTCTGTTTCCATGTTTAAAGATTGGTGTGATTACCGCTTTTGTCCAGTCTGATTGAACCTGTCCCGACTCCCAGGCCATTTCAGTTATCCTGTGTAGCCATTTAAGACCTGACATTCCACTGTATTTGATGAGTTCTGACTTAATTTCATCCACCCCAGCTGCTTTATTGCACTGCAACCTATTGACCATTTTCTACCCTTCCTCAAATGTGATTCTATTTCCATCATCATTCCTATCCCATTCTACCTCGAAATCTGAAACATTACTGATCGTATTTTCACCTACATTGAGCAACTCTTCAAAATATTCCCTCCATCTGCCCAAGGCATCCACAGGATTCACCAGCAGTTTTCCTGACCTGTCCAAAATACTTGTCATTTCCTTCTTACCTCCCTTTCAAAGACTGCTAATTACACTCCAAGAATGGTTTTCCAGCAGCTTGACCCATAGTCTCCAACCTGTTTCCAAAGTCTTCCCAAGATTTCTTCTTGGATGCTGCAATTATCTGTTTGGCTTTGTTTCTTTCTTCAACATAACTTTCTCTGTCTACCTGAGTTCTAGTATGTAGCCATTTTTGATACGCCTTCTTTTTCCTTTTACAGGCTGGCTTGACTGTCATTCCACTAAGCTGTTTGCTTCATCCTACTTTTACACACTACTGTTCCAAGACATTCTTTAGCCACTTCTAGTACGGTTTCCCTGTACCTTGTCCATTCCTTTTCCAATGACTGTAATTGACTACATTCAACTAACTGGTACCTTTCTGAGATCGCTGTTATGTACTTGTGCCTGATTTCCTTATCCTGAAGTTTCTCCACTCTTATCCTCCTACATATGGACCTGAGCTCCTGCATTTTCGGCCTCACAATCCCAATTTCACTGCAGATTAAATAATGATCAGCGTCATCAAAGAATCCCCTGAATACACGTGTGTCCCTCACAGCCTTCCTGAATTCCTGATCTGTTATTATATAGTCAATGACAGATCTGGTTCCCCTGCCTTCCCAAGTATACCGGTGAATGTTCTTATGTTTAAAAAAAGAGTTTGTGATTACTAAGCCCATACTGGCACAGAAATCCAAGAGTTGTTTCCTGTTCCTGTTGGCCTCCATATCCTCTCCAAATTTACCCATAACCTTTTCATACCCTTCTGTTAGATTTCCAATCCTGGCGTTAAAATCACCCATGAGCAGAACACTGTCCTTGTCCTTTACTCTAACAACTACATCACTGAGTGCGTCATAAAAACTATCCATCTTACCTTGATCTGTCCCTTCACAATGCGAATATACTGACACAATCCTAATTTTCTTGCTAGACACTGTCAAATCTATCCACATCAGTCGTTCGTTTACATACCTTATTGCAACTACACTGGGTTCCATTTCTTTCCTGATGAAAAGCCCTACACCCCATTGTGCTATTCCTGCTTTGACTCCTGGCAGGTAGACCTTGTGTTCTCCTACTTCCTCTTCTTTCTCACCCCTTACCCGAATGTCACTAACAGCTAAAACGTCCAGCCCCATCTTACCTGCAGCCTCTGCCAGCTCTACCTTCTTCCCAGAGTAGCCCCCATTGATATTAATAGCTCCCCATCTCATTACCATTTGTTTGCCAAGTCGTGTCTTAGGAGTCTCTGGTTTGTCAGTTAGAGGTGGGACTCCGTCACCTCAAAAGGTCCGAGGCATTTTGCTGTGATTATTGCCAGCATCATATTTAAAGTACCAGGGAAGCAGGTTGCTAGCCTTACTTGCCCCGAGTCCCATTGGGTTTTACCCCTAAAGGCTGAGTGACTAACCGGTAGATTTGGTAGTCTTTGCCGTATGAGCACAAAGGTGACCACGACTCAGAATATCTCAGAGATGCCCATATAGTACAGTAAAATACATACAACTACTTCATAGTAACTACTCCTTTTTTTCACTCCGTTTTAGTTCTCTACATCTTTCATTTTCTGATCTGTCTATTTTTCGCTGTCCTCTTCCCTCCTTTGTCATGTGCAATGCATTTAGGTTTTCACACTCAAATCATGCATGATATTTAGCAGCAATCTCTGTCTTGCATATTACTCTGTCTTCCTCCTTTAAGTTAGGTTTTCAAATCTAGTCTGGTCCAGTCCTCAACAATCAGTCTTGAAACCACAGTAGATATGACAATGAAAAATACACCACATTGTTGAGCATCTCAAAGAATTTATTTATTGATCATCAGTGCACATCTATATGTGAACCATTTGTAGCACAAAGAATATAGAGTCTATATTCAGTTTCTTGCCACTTTCTGTGTGAAATTTCCTCTGTTATTGTTGCAATTGCATTAGCGATAAGATATCGCAATGTAGGAATATCGTCCACTTGAGTTGCATACTCGTGGTCCTTCATGAATCCCCACATGAAGAAATCAAGCGACGTAATGTCAGGCAGTGGGTCCTCTGCGTCCGATCCAACTATTGGGAAATGTCCTATCCAGGAACTTGCGAACATCTGTTGACTAATGTGGCAGAACTTCATCTTGTTGAAAAATGATGTTGGGTTTCAAGTATTGTATATGAGTGTAGACAAACTGCTCCAACATGACCAGATACAAAGACCCGTTCACTGTTTGTTCCGCAAAGAAAAACGGTCCAACAATCCTGTCGTCCATTAGCCTGCACCAGACGTTTAGTTTAGGGCTATCACGAACATGTTTGATGGCAACGTCCGGATTTTGCAAACCCCAAATCAGAACATTGTGCCTATTAACCCTTCCAGATAGAGGAAAGTTTGCCTCATTTGAGAATAAGCATCTTTCGAGGAAGCTGACATCCGTATCAATACGCTGCAGCATATCCACAGCAAATTGTCGTCGGTGTGGTTTGTCATTTGGCGTCAGATGTTGCAGAATTTGCACTTTGTAAGCACACATATGAAGATGGTGGTGAACTATATGATGCAATGTTGATAGTTACATCAAGTGGCCTAGATGCTTGACAAATTGACTTACACTGACTTCTGAGAAACGTTTGTCTGATGTACTCCACTGACTCTTCTGAAACTCCGTAACATGCACCGCCAGAATGTTTCAGAACACTTCCTGTTCCCAGAAACTTCCTATACCATTCCTAAATTGTTTTCACATCAGATAGATCACATTTGTACACACAATTTTTTATTTTTATTTAATTATTGATTTATTTAACCTGACAAGATTAGGGTCATCAGGCCCTCTCTTACACCTAACCAGGCATTCTACTTATTTTACATTCATATTTTTTGGTAGGCATGTTAAACTACATCTAGTACAAAAGTGAAATAAACAATTACGAAGGCACACATGGAAAAATACATACATAAAGAGTTTATATTCGTAGATAAGTACTGTTATAATTAGACACTATGAGAGAGACAGATTTTAGATAGGAATGCTTGCAGCAGGGAGTATGAGGGAGACTGATGGTGAAGGGAGGAGAAGAATAGAGAC
Organism: Schistocerca piceifrons; assembly: GCF_021461385.2. Taxonomy (NCBI): domain Eukaryota; kingdom Metazoa; phylum Arthropoda; class Insecta; order Orthoptera; family Acrididae; genus Schistocerca; species Schistocerca piceifrons. The sequence continues at coordinate 4,307,671 of NC_060139.1, forward strand.
ATGATGCAACAGAATTAAGGAAATATAAAGCAAAATAAGATTGAGTGGTTATTAGAGATAGATGAAGATGAAGAAGAGAAAGGACCAAGATGGAGACACTAGCTTTGCTATTTGACAGAGGAGAGGATTGGCCTTGTGTATTAATTTTGTGGAAAACGCTATGAGGATGATAGTAGGAAATGCTTCAGCTTGTTCTTAAAAACAGCAGGGAATTGAATTTTGCGCGAGATAAATGGCAGTTTGTTCCAGAGGCGGACAGCGGCAACTGAGGAAGAGTTTGCAAAAGTTTTTTGTTTTGTGATGGCATGAAAGGCGTTTAGTCTCTGAAGCAAGATACTGGGGTGCTTGCACGATGAGGAGTCGGTAACGTAGACATAGTATGGTAGTCCTGAAATTTGTCCGGCCACAGCCCCCCTAACTGGGAGTATGAAGCACTAACATGATCATATCAGTGAATGTTGCAGGTGTAACACACACACAGGCATTCATAGTTGGTTCTAGCTGTCAGTTGTTTTCACTACTCATGCCTTGTTGAATTACATCACAATAGTGGAGGTTCGGTAGAACGAGTGCTTGCACGAGCTGGCATTTCAAGTCCTGTGGAAATAAGTTCCGAAACTTTTTGAGAGCATAGATACAAGTGGACTTCTTTCGGCACACTGCGACTGTATTCTCCGCCGAGTTGAGATGCTCATCCAAAGTTACACCCAAGTTCTTAACTCTTTTCTGATGCGGTATTGGAATACTGTCGAGCAGAATAGGAGGCAGCTGTTTGCAGAAATCTGAACTTATTAATTTCTGATATGCTATTAAGATTACTTGTCTTTTTTGCATTTAGTTTAAGCCCCAGGTTTTTCACCCATGTCACCACTGAAGACAGATCATCATTCATCTGAGCGATTGCAGTGTTTATATCTTCGGGTCTGACACTTAAGTAGAGCCAGAGGTCATCAGCATAGAAATGATATTTACAGGAGGACAGAACCGATGAAATATCGTTGACATTTCAAGAAAACAAAAGTGGTCCTAACACTGATACTTGTGGCACTCCCGAGGAGACATGTTTCAGGAAGATTTTTCATATCTGCAGACAACACATTGCTGTCGGTCTTCTAAGTAGCTTTCAAACCATCTCATTGCACTATCTGAGAAATTAAGCTGTTGCAGTTTTTTGAGCTATATGTTAGAGTTAACAGTATCAAAAGCTTTGGTGAAATCTAGTAGTGTCAATATTGGTTCCTTTCGGCTGTCGATGGCATATTTCAGGTCATCAGTTACTTTAATTAGAGCAGTGTTTGTGCTGTGATGTTTAGGGAAACCGGATTGAAATTTGTCATATAGGCTGAATTCATGCAGGTGTTCAGTGATTTTATATATATTAAAGTGCTTTGAAAATAGCAGGCAGTATACTAATTGGTCGGTAGTCACTATGCAATTGCGGGTTTTCGATCTTAGGGATGGGTCGAATTATGCTTCTTTTCCATGCAGTGGGGTATATTCCGTTCATGGGGGGAAAAATTAAGTATGTCAGTTAAGACAGGTACTAAGATATCAGCAACGTTCTTAATCCAGGTTATACTGATACTGTCATTGCCTATCGCGCCAGAAGAGATTCTCATTGTTGCTTTTCTTGACGTATTTATTGTTACTTGTTTTAGGTGGAATGTATCGTTGTTAGTTATGCAGTTAGGGGATTGTTGTGGACGGTAATTATCAGCCATGTGGGTATTCAGAGGTACAGAGAAGAATTCATTTAATTTGTCAGCTGAGACATGGAAAGCTGTTTCCAATTTTACCTTTCCAACTCCCAAGCTACGTAGGTTCTTCCATAGAGTCGTGGGCATCAGATCGCTGCATACAACGGAGCAAGGGTGGCTGATTTTAGCATTGTGAATGCATTGTTTCACTCTGTTCTGTAGCTTTCTATATTCTTCGAAACACTCTGGATTCGGATCTGCCTTGAAATGCCTGTGGGCAGCATCCCTATTATTAATAATTTTACGTAATTCAGCTTTCAGCCATGGAGCAGGAGATTTTCTTACGTGGATTGTGCGTACAGGTGCACGTTTGTCATAGAGGGCAGTGAGTTTATCACCAAGTTCATTAATTTTGCCATCTATTGTAGGTTCTCTGATTATTTGATGCCATGAGATTTCTGAGCAATCGGCTGTTAGTGTCAAGCCAATACGTTTCATGTTCCTACAAGTTACATAACGCGATTTGATCCTTGGGGGCTGCACAGAGTAGGCCAGGAATATTACATCATGTGCTGAGAGGCCAGGGGCCGATGTTTGACCAACATCTTTTACTTTGTCAGTCTGTTTCGTTGCAATTACGTCTATAATAGTATGACTATGTGCCGTATGGTGTGTCGGTTGTAATGGAAGAATGTTCATGCTATTGCAGCTAAAAAAATCATCTTAGGTTCATTGTGGAGGGAGTGTCTCTTAGCAGGTCTATGTTAGTCACCCATTACAATGACATGTTGTATTAACACTGAAGTGAATGTAATTCCGACTGAAAGGAACTCATTGAGCTTATTTTTGGCGACTTGTACACGACACCAATCAAGAACTTCAGACTTTGTATATTTATTTCAGTGAACATGAATTCAGCCTCTTTTTCTTCAGCAGGGTTTGACGTACATAAGAGTTTCGCTTTGAGATCTGTTCATATATATGCGCCGACCCCGCCATCTTGCTTTTTTGATCTGTTTGCCCTAAGAAATGTTCTACCTTGGGAGATGAACAGATGCAGAGGATATGTGTGGTTTTTACCACATTTCAGATAAGAGGATTACGTGGTAGTTTAGTTGGTTGAAGAGGGAGCTACGTTGTTCGTAAAGTGCAGGTAAAGACTGGATGTTGCAGTGCGCTACTAAAAGCTCTGACGTGTTCCGCTGGGCAGCCTGGAGTAGGGTGGCAGACTGGTTTGTCGCTTTGTTAGGAACTACCTCTGCGAGGGGCACTGGCCGCTGCCTCCGCGAATTGACATAATATGTGTCAGAGGTTTTGCTCGCCCTGTTTGTGACTCCACGAGTTCCGAAAGAAAGGTGATCGCAAGAGATTTCCTGAGGTTGCAGGGGTTTAGAAAATGGAGTAGTGGTATTCGGTGCAATGAGAATATGACCAAAACAGTGAACAGCTGTGTGTCACTGTATATCCTGTGTCTTAAGAGGTGAAGTGTAATTACCGTATTTGAAACAGCTTAGGGTGGAAATAAGGAAAAGGGGAGTGATTTAAAAGGCCGGTGCTGCCAGCAGAGAGTAGTAAGCTTAATAACTAATAGTTTATCGTAGGAAGCTAGAGTTAAATAGAAATTTACAAAAGTGATACTGATTATCATAGGAAGCTACAATTAGACTGAAATTTACTAAAATGATACTGATAGTGATTTTTGTTATGAACAATTTAAACCAAAGAGAGATGGGTGATTAATGAACTAAGGGAGAGACTAATAATTGCAGTGGTACTATTACAGAATGGAAGAGAATAAACTGAGCAAATAAAAATAGTATTAGCAGTAACTAAAATTAAGTAAACGTTAGAGCTACAGGTACAAAAAATAATACAAAGTTAATACAAATACAAAAACAGTTAGTTAAAGGTGCAAATATGGGGATAATTAAAAAGTTAATACAATTACAAGACAGTATATCTGAGTATAGGGATGTTAAAATTTGCAAATGGTGTCAAGTTTGCACTTTTGGCTCGAGTAGCTTCACTTAATACTATTCATTTCTGTCATGTTTGTGACTGTCTTCTTTCCAGCTGCTGTCTTAATCATTACTCTGCCATCCTGAGCTCACACATTCTGAAGACCGAAATGGGATGTGGCACTGTTTAAAATCTTTAGCCGTTCGTGTGTCAGATCTTCCCTTATTCTAAGCCCTGTCCTTGCTAACCTCTTCTGCTGGGTAAAGATCTCTGCCCTTTTTCGGTATGAGACAAATTTAACTATTATTGGACGAGGTTTGGTAGCACCTGGTAGTTTTCGTCCCACCCGATGGCTCCTGTCAATGTCTGCCTTAGTCACTTCAACGCCTAATTTTTCACGTGCAACCTGTATAAGCAGTTTGTCTGTATCTTCTTCCTTACTTTCTGCTACTCCAAACAGTCGTAGACCATTTCGCCTTTGGTACTGTTCTAGCTCGTCTGTTGCGGCAGATAGTTTTACTTCTAACTCTCAAGCCTTTTTCTCGTATTCAGACACACTTTTTTAATGCTGTAATTTCGGCAGTATTGGCCTCAACAGTTCACGCATTTTGGCCAATACTGCTGCCGTTACTGTATCTGATGCAGTGCCTGCTATCAGATCGAGATTGTCTTTATCGCGAAGCGCAGCGTTTACCTCAGAGCGGACTAGCTCCGCTATACCGGGAGCCGCGGCCGCACCTTCCGCCAAGAGCGGGCCCGCCGCACCTGCTGCTTCCCCGCTGCTGGACGCGCTGCTGTTGACTCTCCTGTTTACCATTTTCTCCAGCGTAGATATTGGTGGAACACAGAAAAAAAATAGCACTACTGCGCAGAACACTTGTTTACACAATTTCCACAGGTACTAGACAACACCACCTGCGAGAGCACCTTCAAATTCAACTAAATTTCGCGAGCTGAACTTAACACGTGTTACACCTGCAGCCGCCATCTTCATAACCTAACAATGATGATTTATTTGCACAGTAATCGGCGATTTTGTTTTTGCAAACCACACTACTGCTTGTGTATGCTGCTGTGGAGTCACCATTTTCACTTTATGCGACCGTGCTGCACTCCGGCGACGATACTTTGCACTTCTGACGTGGGAGTATAAATTCTTTGGGAAGCTCTACACTGTGGTGCATTATTCATAATCATCATCATAATCATCATCATAATCATCATCATAAGCATCATCATAATCATCATCATAATCATCATCATAATCATCATCATAATCATCATCATATCTACTTTGGTTTTTCTCTCCTGGGTCCTTGAAATAAGGGAGGTTTGAGTAGGACACCCTGTATATTTTTTAACAGATTGTCTGATGATGGGCCACGCATGAAACAAGTAGTAGAAAGTTTGGATTCAATACAACATTTCTATGGAACACACAAGATCTTCTATTAGCAATAAATCAGCATTGTATATGTTTATTGGACTACCAACTCTTTCTTCTGAAATGTTGTAAAATCTAAGTACTGTTGCACAAAATACAAGTATACTTGTATATTATCCACTTCCTTACTTGCAGCCCAATTGTTTCATTCTTCATATGGCAGTTTATTTTTTTGTTCATTGACTTCTAAAAAAATTGAAATTTGTTATCAAGTGTCTAAATGTGTACTCTGTCATATCAATTGCTTTGTTTATATTCATGTCTACCATGTGTGTCTATTGTACTGAAACTGTTTATTTTGAACATTTTAAATAATGAAAATTTAGTTCTGTTGAGCAACATAACAGAAACACAAGCAAACTTTCATTTCCTAATAAATGCAGCGAGCAGGAATAATATTGTTGATATAAGACTTTGGTAGATAGTATGGTCTAATCACAAAACATATTTCAGTCAGTGCTTATATAAACTGTCTGTGGGACTTCAGGAGGTGGTGGGAGACTGAAAAGATAAGGTACGGGAGATTTGCTTTTGTACAAGGGTGGGAGGATAGCTACGGTCAGTGAAAGCTTTAGTGAGACCATTGGTATATTTTGAGAGGGACTGATCATCACCACAGATGCAACTACCATGGGTGGCCAGGCTGTACGGAAGGGACCTCTTGGTATGGAATGGGTGTAGACTGTCAAAGTGGAGGTATTGCTAATGGTTACTAGGTTTGATATGGACAGATGTACTGACATAGCCATCTCTGAGGTGGAGGTCAACATCTATGAAGGTGGCTTGTTGGGTTCAGTAGAACCAGTTGAAGCAAAGGGGGGAAGTTGTTGAGGTTCTGGTGGAATGTGGATAGGCTGTTCTCAACTTCAATCCAGATAGCAAAGATGTCATCAATGAATCTGAACCAGGTGAGGGGTTTAGGATCCTGGGTTTTTAGGAAGGATTCCATTCTCCGAACCTACACAGTATACTCATACATCCTTACACAACCCCTGCTCCCAATCCCTTACCTCATGGCTCATACCCCTGTAATAGACCTAGATGCAAGACCTGTCCCATACATCCTCCTACCACCACCTACTCCAGTCCAGTCACTAACATGACCTATCACATCAAAGGCAGGGCTACCTGTGAAACCAATCATGTGATTTACAAGCTAAGCTGCAACCTCTGTGCTGCATTCTATGTAGGGATGACAACCAACAAGCTCTCTCTCCATATGAACGGCCACCGACAAACTGTGGCCAAGACCAAGTGGACCACCCTGTTGCTGAACACACTGCCATACATGATATCCCTCATGTCAGGGCTGCTTCACAGCCTGTGCCATATGGAGCCTTCCCAACACCACCAGCTTTTCTGAATTGCACAGGTGGTAACTTTCCCTGCAACACATCCTACGTTCCCATAACTCACCTGGCCTCAACCTTCGTTAGTCACTGTCCTCACCCATCCAGCACCCTCCCTGTTCCCATTCCAGCACTACTCAGCCATCATTTCACCGCCACACCCAGTCTTTAATTTCTTTTTATTTCTCTGCTGTTGGCTACTTATCCCCCCCCCCCCCCCCCCCCGCTCCCCACCTTCTCTTCTGCCCTCCGTCTAAACTGCAGCACTTCAGTCCGCCACCCCCACCATACTATCCCTCCCTCTCCCCGCCCCAGCCTCCTCCTTACCCCCATCCAGCCGCCACTCCCATCATGCACTGGTGCTGCTGGTTGCAGTGTGGTTTCAGTTGTCAGAGACTGCAGACGTGTGTGCAAGTTGTTTACATGAGTTTGTGTGTGCACGTGTGTCTTTTGCTGACAAAGGCCTTAGTGGCCGAAAACTATAAGTGTGTGAATATTTTTGTTGTGCCTATCGCGACTCAGCATCTCCACTATATACCGAGTAGCAACTTCCCGTCATTTTTCTAAAAATAGTTCACATATTGCAGAACATCACTGAAATGGTGTTCATGTGGCACTAGATTATGTGATCTGGTGGTATGATTGTACAGAACTTCATTGAATAAGCACAGTGCAGGAGATTAACTGTAACTGTTCTCATGCAACTCGGCCAGTTGGGTTCCACATGGGGAAGGAAATGTGTTTGTTCACTCAGTTTTCAGTGCGTAAGCACAATGGAATGCGTGTGGTTGTAGCCTTGGTGGTACAGTTAATTATCTTAATTATCTGGGTAATTTGATCTGACTCACTGAAGTCAATAGGATCAAAAGGTTGTGCCACATTGATTTGTTGCGTGTGTTCCCCTTTGTTGCCGACACTTGTGGGAGGAGAAACATAATGACGCTCACTTTTCACCTCACAAATAATCTGCTCTGTATCTTTCATCACACCTTTCATCACACCTTTTAATCCACTAAAAAGAGTACGTGGTTGGGTGAAAGGTCACAGTAATATTGTCCAGTTTCATGGTCCATTGTTCAGTGGGAACATAGTGTTGTACGTTACCACTGTATGGATAATTCAGCATGCTTGTTGCACGTCAACAGAGTGGGGAAGTTCTACTTGGACAAGTAGGTGCAAAAACATTTCGATACTATTATAGCAAAATTAAAACAAATTTACTGGAAAAAATGTCACACTGGTAAATACAAGTGAGTGTAAGCCAGTTACAATGAACAGACTGAACAAATGACTTAAAAGGAAAGGTATAAAAATTAAATTTTGGTTTCTTTTCTCTGCTATTGGATGCAACATGGACCTTAATGAGTTGTTGTTCCCACAGACTATTATAGCACTGTTATCATATAATTTCTTTTCCAAACATAAGAAATATTGCTCATAAATTGTCAATCAAAGGTAGAAAAAATTTGTGCTTGGTAACGTGTTGACAATGTAATATGAACCATCCATGAAAATAGGGTCACTGACATTTGTCTGTTGAAGTCTACACTTAAATTACAAATTATCTTTCTATTTCAGCGCCGTTTATCGAAATGCAGACTTGTACCTTTTGGATGATCCCCTTTCTGCTGTGGACACCCATGTTGGTAAACAACTTTATGAAGACTGCATCAATGGTTACTTATGTACAAAGACAAGAATCTTGGTTACCCACCAATTGCAGTACCTTAAGGATGCAGATCACATTATAATCCTAAACAATGTAAGGAAATTCAGGTATAAAACCTAATCAAACTCAAAATCATATTCTTAAATATGTGGAGTAGACTATAGTTAAAACTGTGTGGGATGGTCCTGTCAAAAAGAAAGTACTTAATAACAACTTGAAGTCTTTGATTTGTTTCTTAAAAGTGACAAAATGAATTAGAAGTAGGTAATATCAAATTACCAGTAGTTCAAGCAACATAAATCAAAACTCTCTAAAGAAAATTTACACTGAAATGACAAGTGATGGGATACCTCCCAACAGCATGTCGAACTTCCTTTTGTTCAGTGTAATGCAGCAATTCTATGTGGCATGGACTCCACAAGTCATTGGAAGTCCCCTGCAGAAACATTCAGCCATGCTGCCTCTATAGCCACCCATAATTGTGGAAGTGATGCCGGTGAAGGATTTTCTGCATGAACTAACCTTTCCATTATGTCCCATGAAAGTCCGATGCAATTCATGTTGGGTGATCTGGATGTCCAAATCATTTGCTCAAATTGTTCTGGATGTTCTTCAAACCAGTTGCGAATAATAGTGATCTGCTGACATGATGCTTTGTCACCCATAAAAATTAATCATTGTTTGGGAACACGAATCCCATAATGGCTGCAAATAGTCTGAGTAGTCGAACATAGCCATTTCCTGTCGATGACAGGTTCAGATGGACCAGAGGACCCAGACCATTCAATGTAAACAGAGCTCACACCATTATGGAGTCACCAACAGCTTGCGGTGTGTCTTGTTGACAACTTGCATCAATGGCTTCAGGGTCTGCACTACACTCTAACCCTACCATCAGCTATTACCAGCTGAAAACGGGACTGATCTGACCAGGCCATAATATTGTAGTTGTCTAGGGTCGAACCGATATGGTCGCAAGCCCAGGAGAGGCGCTGGAGGCAACATCATGCTGCTAGCAAAAGCACTTAATCAGTCATCTGCTGCCATACCCCATTAATGCCAAATTTTGCTTCAGTGTCCTAATGGATACATTCATTGTATGTCCCACCTTGGTTTCTTCTGTTACTTCATGCAGGGTTACTTGTGTATTAGCACTGATAATTCTACACGAACACTGCTGCTCTTGGTCAATAGATGAAGGCATGGCCACTGTGTTATCCTTGGCAAGAGGTAATGCCTGAAATTTGGTATTTTTGGCACAATCCTGACACCTTGGATCTCAGAATGTTTATTTCCCTAACTATTTCTGAAATGGAATGTCCCATGCGTTCCATCTCCAACTACAGTTCTGCGTTCAAAGTCTGTTAATTCCCATCATGCAGCCATAATCGTGTTGGAAACCTCTTCACAGGAATCACCGGAGTACAAATGAGAGCTCCACAGAGGCAGTGCCCTTTTACACCTGGTGTACATGATGCTACTGCCATTTATGTATGTGCGTATCACTGTCCCACGACTTTCATCACCTCATTGTATAGCAGAGCATAGACTACTTACCTTTTAAAAATCCTTTTGGTTTTGGTTCAGATGTCATAAAGTAATGATGAAAATCATAGTCATCAACAAAATCGTTCCAATTTTATGTCATGGAACAAACAGTACATCAGACTATACAAAGTGTTTGTATAGTTTGGCTTCAAATGATAAGACATAGAATTGTTTGCCTAAATGAATTACAGATCCTCATACATCAGCTGCATTATGTTATTTTCAGTGGTGCGTCGGTACATTAGCAGTAGTTCTGTGGTAAACATGTTCACTTAAATTAGTTTCTCCAATTTTCACAGGGTAAAATAGAAGACCAGGGCACATTTAGTGAACTTACTCTCAGCAAGAAGAATTTTGCAAATATGCTGGCTAACAACCAGGAAGAGACAAAGGAAGCAATTAAATCATCACGAGAGGAGCTGAGACAGCAGCTGTCGATTACTTCAACATTTGTAAGAATGCAGTGTAAATAGAAAATAAGATATATTACAATTCAACCACAAACAGAGGAAACACATGAATTGGCACACACATACAGAAATATGATCCAGTTCTAAACAGCAGCTTTGGGTGACTTGAATATTGAGCACACTCCTGTGTGTTGTTCCCATGGGGGCATCAAAGATACAGTAATTATAATAACAGCCCGTGTATAAGCTTAGAAGTAGTAGTTCTTCCTGTGCTGGAGATGTGTTTTCGATAAAATATGATGATGTGACACAATACAAAGTTTCTCCAATTAGTCACTATTGGTGAAAGCAGATAATAGGTTAGCAGAAAATATAACATAACAATAAAAACAATTATTGACTAAATAATTTAATTGGATAAATAAAAAACACTCACCAAGCAGCAGCAAAACACACACACGAAGGAGCCACTGGCTCTGAAAGCTTACCAATTAAAACTGTCTTTTATGTGTGTGTTGTGCCTCCACTTGACGAGTAAATGTAATATGTACCATGAACTCGTGTGACATTGTAGAATTTCATAAATATTTACTATTAACACACAGTTTCAAATTTTGAAATTAATGATTTAAAGTGCTGCTTCTTCCATGTAAAAGTGTTTGTTAGTTATTGGCATATTCCGAAGATCAAAGTTGTGACATCTCACGAGGACATGGAATGGATGGATGCAGATCTCTCTCTCTCTTTGAGTTTGAAGTTATTTTTACTATCCATCAAATTCTTTACATTACTGGGCAGGCAGTCAGATGTGTTTATTGGTTAATACCTCACACCTTTCTGTGTCAGACTAATGGTGAATAATGTATGGTTAAATAATTTTTCCATCTAGTATTATATTTATATTTATAAATGCTACTCTTTAGAGGATGTCATTGATTGTGGACAACTAACTTAATGAGGCTGTTGTCAGTATGCCAAACTGTTTGACGAGCTGAATGCAAGATTTTGAAGTAGTCACTACATATTTTCCTTGTTACACACTTCTGTGCTACATATTTCCCCTTGATGAAGAGTCACACCAGAATGTGAGGCCATAAGACATTATTGAATGATAATGGGAAAAGTAAGCCACTGTTTTGACATTTTGACATCATCATCATCATCATCATCATCATCATCTCCAGAATCTGATGAAATCCATGATGCCGAAGTTGCAGAGCAGAGATATTTGAGATCTGTAACAGGAGACTTCCAGTTCAGTTTTTTTCAATGTAAACATCTAAGAATGTGATATATTCTGATTCACTGATTTACTATAATGCAGACCCTCATGCAGTATTTTTAATGGTGCGGTCAAACCTTCTCCACTACTAAAATGCATATATTGTGCTTCATCTAAATTCAATAACTGTCTGTTTACAGAGCACAACTTATCAATTTTTTGGAAATTATTGTTTACTTTTCAACTCTTGAAGTTGTTTTTGAGCATGAATTTAATAGTTCCATCATCTGCAAAGAGAACTACTGCTTCTTGAGTTTATGGTTGAAGATCATTTATAAAACAAGAACAAGAGCAGACCCAATATAGATCTGTGGGATACCTTGGTAATGATTATTCTTCATTCTGAAGATGCTGGTTCATTGTGAACACTCTTTTTATTAATGCGATACTCTACATCCTTCTAGCTTGAGAAGGTGAATACCAGTTACCAGCAAAATAACATGTAAGCATAATATTTTACCTTCTCTAACAGAATACTGTGAACTGCACAGTCAGATGTTTCTGACAAGTTACAGAAAATTTCAGCTGGCAGTATTTTATCATCCAAATTTTGTTAATTACTTTGTGAACTGAAAAATACCATATTCTGTGGAGAGAACCTTTTGAAATCCAAACTGATGCTGAGGTACTTTGAGACAGGTGTTGTATGGTTCTTGCATACATAATTGCTTCCATTACCTTCGAGCAGGATTTTATTGAAACTTTCTGGCAGATTAAAACTGTGAGCTGGACTGAGACTCAAACTCGGGACCTTTGCCTTTGGCAGGCGAAGCTGTGAGGATGGTTCGTGAGTCATGGTTGGGAAGCTCAGTGGGTAGAGCTCTTGCCCACAAAAAACTAAAAGCCAAAGTTTGAGTTTCTGTCTGTAACACAGTTTTAATCTGCCAGGAAGTTTCATATCAATGCATACTCTGCTGCAGAATGACAATTTCATTCAAGATTTTGTTGTTTGTGTGGTAAAGTAAAGCTGTCTACATTCTGAAGGATAAGATTTGGATTTTTTAAAAACTCTGTTAAAAAATAAAACAGGCTGTATATCAAATCACAGTAACAAGAATAATTTGAATATTATAGAATGTGATCAGTTTTGAACCATGGACCTCCGGATTTGCAGTCACTTTCCCACTCAGCACAGAGCCATATGAAAATGAAACTTATTCTAGGAATATTATAAGATGGGTTCTTTATCTTTTACACTCATCTTACATCTACATCTCATTTTACTATATATAGATTACCACTGGGAAATTTTGAATGGTTCATGAGGAGTCTGGATTTCTTACTGTGCTTAATGGACTGAACGTCCTTTGAAAGCGAATAGCATCATCATGCTATGCCCCTAGAATAATAAAACTTTTGTGTAGTAACTCATGCACCGGAGCAACTTACTTTGCATATGTGCACTCAATCATTTGTTTTGAAATAATCTTTTGGGGAACAAATTCTCAGAATATGCAAACAATCTTCAAACTACAAAAATGAGCCATCCGAATTATGACAAATAGTAACAAGAGAAGGCATTGCACAGAGTTGTTTAAATCTATGGGAATCTTGACTGTTCCCCTTGAATACATTTTTCAAAGAGTGATTCACATAAAGAAAAACATAAATCAGTACCCAATGAACAGTTTCCTACACGAACATGAAACCAGATGAAGTCACCACCTACATCTGAGCAGAAAAACAAAACGAAAACACAGAATATTGTACTATACAATGGACTTAAACTATTCAACACTTCCACAGAATATAAAAGTTAGAAACAAAATATGTGCCTTCAGACATGGCCTAAAAAGTTATTTGTTAGAAAAGGGTTTTTAGTCTGTCAAAGATTACCTGGAAAGTAGGTAAAATTTAGTCGACAATGTGACTGATTAAGTACTGTAACTAGGAGCTTTCTTTAGTATGTTCAATAACAGTGGTACATCATGTATAATCATAAAGCACAGTAAGGCAAATAACTGTAGTTTATATTTAGGAAATGCAATTGTACTTTTATATACCCGTGTGTCTGTATCACCTATATATGTATTTGCTGACAACATCCATACAATCTATATTGTCTACAAATGGATAGAAAAAATAAATAAATAAAATAAATTAATTCACATTTTAACACAGACATCTTTTTATAGTCAATGTGCCATCCAAAAGCTCTTCTAAAAGAAACCAAACTCAAATGAAAGTGTTATACTGTTAGTTTGAAATTGTTTGAAATATTTTGTTGCAAAAATACGGTCCTACTTGGTGGAGTGTGTAAAAATAGTGGGATGCATTTAGTGATTATCTGGAAATAAGGATTGGAATGGAGCCAAGTATACTACCTTGACAAGATCACATCTTTTGCCATGCCAGGTAGTGCATATTGTCTAATTCACCTTACAGATTGTGCTCAGTTGATAAAGCCTGTAACTTCTTCTTTTCCTCATTCTCATTTCCACTAAAGAACTAGGTGATAAAGGCAGCCTGACTACAGATAATACCAGGATGGGATAAAACCTGTATCTGTTTCCATTAGCCCCTTATCGTCGTCATTCTTTGCAATGCTATAGTTCACTGGACCTCTATTTTTAAAAGCTCGAGCTTCAAATGTATTATTACAGAGATAATGCTACCTTTCAAGATACCGTAGTGAATAGAATTATAATCAATCCTTGTACAGCTGAAATTTGTATCTGAGTAACTTGATAAAGTTCAAAATAATATCATTTAAGATTTAAGGAACAATGGATGTGTATTTTCAGTAGTAAATAAATATGCTGAATATTAATGCGTTGTATTGTGATGAACAGTGGGAAATTAAGATGGTTTTCATTCTGCAGAGTAAAGGTGATGAGGATGACGAGGTGGAAGAGCCAACTGAAACAGCTGAAATGCTTGAAAAGGGAAAACTGAGCAATACGCTTTACAAAGATTACTTTACGGCTGGATCAAGTTGGTTGCTACTTTGCTGGCTGGTTGTTGTGCTCCTGCTTGGACAGATTGCTTCCAGTGGGGCAGATTACTGGGTGACATATTGGTAAGACCATTTTAGACTGTTCTGTTTTTCATAAGGTAGCTAAATCAAGAATGGTAGAATGTATACTGCAAAGTTATGTCAGCACAGAAATAAGCAAGATCATACACACATTGTATACACTTTTATGTATATTGAGGGGGAAGGGAAGGGAAGGGAAGAGAAAGGAAAGGGAAGGAATTAATGATATCAGTTGCATCGGGACTTCATGTGAAATAAACAAGTGACAATGTATGCTGGACTGAGACCCAAACCCAGGATCTCCTGCTCACCAGACAGTTGCATTAACCACTGCACCACCTGAATATAGTGTTCCTTGCAAATGTGTGTACAGTCTCGGCACACGCCCTTTTCGACTCGCATTCCCACCTAGTGCCATCTATCCACAGTCCTTGTCCATGTCCCAGCAGGAACCTAAAATTAATGAACAAGGCAGACAGGGATGGGTCTGTGGATAGGTGGCACTAAGTGGGAATATGAGTCAGCCGAGGAACGTGCTGAGATAGTCTGCACATTTGTGGTACAGTGTGTCCAGGTGGTGCAGTGGTTAACACAAATGCGTAGTAAGGAGATCATCACAGGTTTGGGTTGTGGTCCGGCACACACCTTCACTCCTCACTGCTGATTCCGCACAATGTCCCGATGCAGCTGATACTGTTAGTTCCCCTGTTCTGTCCCCTGGCCCTTTCCCCTCCTTTCCTACTCCACCTTCAATTTACATAATGTGTGTCACAGCTGCTGATCCCTCATGGTGTCTTTCTTTTGGGCATGTCAGAAAGAAAAAAAATACACACACACACACACACACACACACACACACACACACACACACACACACACACACACACACACAAATATTTACTTTTATAGTTAAATGTGATTTTTGCATATTTGTGGAAATCAGTTGTTCTGGTATGGTGTTTTAGTGGTGACACAGTATAAATTATCCCTAAAAATGATATGAATAGTAACCTGATGCCACATATTTAAGCCAAAACTAGGCATTCATAAATTGTCTCTTGTTTTCACAGCATCTAAATTACTTTGTACGTACAACTTGTCTGATATCTTATGAATGAAAGCTGCTCCCATAGGCAAGGACACCACAATAAATAGACAAATAGATTAGGGGTGGTGTTAGTATGAGAAAGCTGATCATAGTTGCTGACAACTGTTCACGACTATTAATTGATAAAATACACACATTCAGCTTTTTAAATCTGTGCTATAGCAGACCTAATGTGAAAGCTTCTTTACCCTCGTAGTGTAGTAGTTTTCGTTTGTTCCTTAAAAGTCTGATTAGTGCTCCTGTCATTTCCTCCACACTTCAATGAAACGCTTGCAGCTATGGTTGGTATGTGGTTGTAAAACATATGCCATGTTACGTTAGCTCCTACTTGATAAACTGAAAGGCATGGACCTAAAGCATAAGATTCATCGCTAGCTCTACCATGTGGCTGTAGGAATGAGAAACAGCAGCGTAATGTTAAGGATATATTGTTATTTAACAATGATATGCAGTGCTTATTGCTTGGAAAATTAAAAGTACTGCATCAGTTCATAATAGTTCTCTCTCTCTCTCTCTCTCTCTCTCTCTCTCTCTCTCTCTCTCTCTCTCTCTCTCTCTCTATCTATCTATCTATCTACCTCTAATATATATGAGTTTTTTGTTAACAATGCAGAAACTTTAGAATAATCTTCTTCCTGTTGTTTTCCAGGACTAACCAGGAGCAACTAAGGAAGGAATTAATAGCTAAGCAGGATGCTTATAATATGCCAAACAGCAGTTCTGTTCCCAGTTTTGAAGCTGAATTTCTCCTTGATGAGTCTAATCCATTCTCAAACACTACGTTATTTGACATTCTGAATACAACTGAAGCAATTCTCGGACTTGATGTTTCTACTGAGTGGAATGATTCAGAGTTTTCAGAAAAAAATAATCCCAGCTTGACTCTAAAAGATTATGATAATCATCCAATTTATCACAGATCTATGTTCTTCACAAGAGATCAGTATATATACATATATACTATATGTATAATTGGAAGTATAACTATAACTATACTGAGATCCCTAGTCTTCTTCAAAATTACAATGAATTCTTCACAGGGGCTTCATGATAGAATGTTTAATACTATATTGAAAGGAACAATGCGTTTCTTTGACACCAATCCATCAGGTACGTATAGCTTTATCTTATCTCCTAAAATTCAGTTTTTTCGTGTTTAAAATTTTCTTTTGATAGGTAGCTTTATTTTCATTGGATAGTTAACAGAACTTCTCATGGAGAACGAGCTTCTGCTTACCAAGCTGCAATGAACCCAACTGGCACATGTGCAAATTTGTAAACCTGGTTGAACTCTATGTGACTAGTTTATATCCAGGGTGGAATAATACTTAGTGTTTAATATGTATATTTTGGATCCACCACTCCCTTTCCTCAATTTTCTCTCACCACCTGTTCTTTTCTCTCACAAGAGAAGTCGTATCATACGCTACACATCTATGCACCAGTGTTCTGCTTAGAACAGCAGTTGAACACGGGCCGGCACTTTCATTTCACAATATTCGTAGCTCAATGTTTCCTTCAAAGCATTTATTCACAGTGTCACACACATGAATCTATGTTTTGTCAAATAATAAAGTTATAACTTCAATTCTGATGCCATTTTTCTTATTTCATTTCTTTCCTGATTCTTTTATTGTGGAACCTTTCATAGCCCAATCTCACAGACAGAAAAACTAGTTACTGTGTGCACTTCCTGTTTTTGTGGCAGATACTTAAATTCTTTTCATCTCAGCATCATATTCCTCCTATTGGAATTTGCACACTATCAACTTGCTCACCATTGTAACTGAACAGTCAACGACCTCTTAAGTCAGCACACTCATTCTTTTTCTCTTTCTCAATACTGGATCAAAAACAGTTTTTCTAACAGATTCTACATTAAAACATGTAGAAACAGTTATGATAAGCTATTACTGTTTCTTGATTAAGATGTTGCCAGTAATCTGTTTTTCTTTGCTAGTGGTGATCGTTGAGTATGTATTAGTTCTGTTCCTATTGTTTGTATGTACTGAATAATAATTCCTTTTTAAGGTCGAGTGTTGAATCGTTTCTCCAAGGACATGGGTGCAGTTGATGAAATGCTCCCTAGAGCTATGCTAGATGCTATACAGGTAACTAAAAGTACTTATACTTTTTCAGTAATACCTCATTTTAGCACTGTCAGCTTTCACCTTAAATTCATAGCCCACAATAACTGATTCCAAAGGAATAAAAGGCATCTGTACATCAAACTATATATTACTATAATAGAGGGAAACATTCCACGTAGGAAAAATATATCTAAAAACAAAGATGATGTGACTTACCAAATGAAAGTGCTGGCAGGTCGACAGACACACAAACAAACACAAACATACACACAAAATTCAAGCTTTCGCAACAAACTGTTGCCTCATCAGGAAAGAGGGGAGGAGAGGGAAAGACGAAAGGATGTGGGTTTTAAGGGAGAGGGTAAGGAGTCATTCCAATCCCGGGAGCAGAAAGACTTACCTTAGGGGGAAAAAAGGACGGGTATACACTCGCGCGCGCGCTCGCGCACCACACACACACACACACACACACACACACACACGCATCCACATCCATCCACACATGTGTCTGTATATGTCAGTCTGTCCTCTCTCTCTTACTTTTCCTCTTCCTCCTTCCTCCCTGTGCGCGCCTGAAGGCTGACCCACGCGTTAGCACGCGTAGCTGGTGACGGGGTAACGCATAATTCCCCGCCCTGGGTAGACAAGTAAGGCACGCACGTACCCCCGGGTAAAGGCCAGGCCCAGGGAGGGGTGATTGCCTGAGCTGATACCTTCTGACAATGCCGATTGGTCCCTCCGTCTGTTTCTCAGGAGGTGTGACCTGAGGTGTAAACATTCACCTAAGGCGGGAGTGCCCTCTGAGAGGGTCCCCATAAGGAAGGAGCGTGCCATCGGAGACACTGGCAATCATGGGGGATTCCTCCGCAATGGATTTCTCTTCTTCTCTCTCGACTTCTGCCCACAAACGGAAACATGACCAGCCCCCAGTGACAAAAGTACTACCGCCTACCCCACAGTTCCTCGGCATTTCTCGATCTGAGGACGGAAAGGATTTTTCCTCTGTCAACCCTTTCGTTATCCAGAAGGGCGTAGATGCCAAAGCCAGATCTGTCAAATCTTGTACAAGGTTGCGTAATGGTACCTTGTTACTAGAAACTGAGGGCGCCTTCCAGGCACAGAAACTGCTTCGAGCCACACTCCTGTACACGTTCCCTGTCCGGGTGGAGGCTCACCGAACTTTGAATTAGTCTTGTGGTGTGGTCTATACTAGATCCCTCGACGGATTGACTGACGAGGAGATTCAATCTTTCCTCGCTGAGCAGGGTGTGACGGCTGTCCATAGGGTCATGAAAAAGGTCAACAATGACCTTGTACCGACCCGGACACTTTTCTTGACCTTCGATAGTGTAAGCTGCCATTGCGCATGAAGGCGGGCTACGAGGTTATTCCTGTTCGCCCCTATGTCCCGACACCTACGCGCTGCTACCAGTGTCAGCATTTCAATCACACTTGACAGTCTTGTTCCAATGCGGCTAAATGTGTCACTTGTGGCAGGGATGCCCATGAGGGTGACTGTCCACCTCCGTCTCCTCGTTGTGTGAACTGTCAGGGTGACCATGCAGCATCCTCCCGCGACTGTCCCGTCTATAAGGAAGAACGCTGTCTCCAAGAAATTTGGGTCAAAGAGAAAGTGTCCACCTCGGCTGCTCGCAAGCTATTGGCTAGTAGGAAGCACACGCTGCTCCCAGCGGGGAAATACAGTACTGTCCTCGCCTCTCCTCGGACTACCAGGGAGGTGGCAACCCAGACATGCGATCTGACCTTCAGCACCACGGTCGTCCGTTCGGCCAGTGCTAAGATTGCGTGGTCGACGTCTCCTCTTCCTCCCATCACCCCACAGACACCAGCCCCTTCCTCAGCTTCTGCTAAGACAAAGACCCAGAAGTCAGATGCACGGGGCTTCAAGAACAAACCGTCCCGTGCAGACTTCCTACGTACCTTGACCTCCCAGCCATCGACTGGTACTGCCACCAAACGACCTTCCAAGAAGGCTCATAGGAAGCGCAGTTCTCCTTCTCCGCCACAGCACATTTCTTCTCCTGCGCCACCCAGCGGTTGCCGCCCCAGGCCGTCATCCGTTTCGCCTGGCCGCACCGCTGGTAGCCAAACATCTGGCCGTTCGCCGGCGGAGGAAGCTCCCCCTCCCGGCCATCTTACCAAGATGGCTGATGAACCTATAGAACCAATGGACGATGACTGTCCACCTACTGATAGCGGCGGCAATGCTCGCTCGAAGCCAGGCCCTCAGCGGCCTTCGAGGTGACCCCTTCTTTCATCTTCCTTTTCTTCTTACGATGGCACTTATTCGCTGGAATATTCGCAGAATTCGCTCCAACGGAGAGGACTTGAAGTTGCTGCTCCACTTGCACCGTCCGCTCGTCGTAGCCCTCCAGGAAACGAAGCTACGCCCATGCGATCAAATTGCCTTGGCACCCTACACCTCTGTGTGTTTTGACCTACCCCCTGTGGCAGGTATTCCGGCTCATGGAGGGATTATGTTGCTGGTCCGGGATGATATTTACTACGATCCCATCACGTTGCACACCGGCCTGCAGGCAGTTGCCATCCGAATTACTCTCCCCACTTTTACATTTTCCATTTGTACCGTTTACACTCCATCGTCGTCTGCCGTTACCAGGGCGGACATGATGCAAATTATTGCTCAGCTACCTGCACTACTTATGTTCACTGGAGACTTCAATGCCCACCATCCCCTTTGGGGCTCTCCAGCATCCTGCCCGAGGGACTCCCTGTTAGCAGACCTTTTCAACCAGCTCAATCTTGTCTGCCTCAATACTGGCGACCCTACTTTTCTTTTGGACACATCTCACACCTATTCCCATTTAGACCTCTCTATATGTACTACCCAACTTGCATGCCAGTTTGAGTGGTATGCACTTTCTGATACATATTCGAGCGACCACTTCCCGTGTGTTATCCATCTCCTGCAGCATATCCCCTCTCCGTGCTCATCTAGTTGGACCATCTCCAAAGCAGACTGGGGGCTCTTCTCTTCCAGGGCGACCTTTCAGGATCAAACCTTCACAAGCTGCGATCGTCAGGTCGCACACCTCACAGAAGTCATTCTCGCTGCTGCTGAATATTCCGTCCCTCACCCTACTTCTTCTCCATGTCGCGTACCGGTCCCCTGGTGGACCGCAGCATGTAGAGACGCTTTACGTGCTCGTCGACGTGCTTTACGCACCTTTAAAAGCCACCCTACAGTGGTGAATTGTATCAATTATAAACGATTACGTGCTCAGTGTCGTCGTATTATTAAAGAAAGCAAGAAAGCAAGAAAGCCAGCTGGGCTGCTTTCACAAGCACCTTCAACAGTTTTACTCCTTCTTCTGTTGTCTGGGGTAGCCTGCGCCGGCTATCTGGCACTAAGGTCCACTCACCAGTTTCTGGCTTGACGGTCGTGAATGACGTCCTTGTGGCCCCTGAGGATGTCTCCAATGCCTTCGGCCGCTTTTTCGCAGAGGTTTCGAGCTCCGCTCATTACCCTGCCTTCCTCCCCTGCAAACAGGCAGAGGAGGCTAGGCCACTTAACTTCCGCTCCTCGAATCGTGAACGTTATAATGCCCCATTCACCATGTGGGAACTCGAAAACGCACTTGCCCGGTCACGGCCCTCCGCTCCAGGCCTGATTCTATTCATATTCAGATGCTGAAGAACCTTTCTCCTGCGGGTAAAGGTTTCCTTCTTCGTACTTATAATCACATGTGGATTGAGGGACATTTTCCCGCATGCTGGCGCAAGTCTATTGTTGTCCTGATCCTTAAGCCGGGGAAGGACAAGCACTTGCCTTCCAGTTATCGACCCATCTCGCTTACCAGCTGTGTCTGTAAAGTGATGGAGCGAATGGTTAACTCTCGTTTGGTTTGGCTGCTCGAGTCTCGACGTCTACTTGCCAGTGTACAATGTGGATTTCGTAGGCGCCGCTTTGCTGTTGACCATCTGGTTACCTTGTTGACCTTAATTATGAATAACTTCTTGCGGAAGCGCCCGACCGCGGCTGTGTTCTTTGATTTGGAGGCGGCTTACGACACCTGTTGGAGGGCGGGCATTTTCCGCACCATGCATACATGGGGCCTTCGCGGTCGCCTCCCTCTTTTTATTCGTTCATTTTTAATGGATCGACAGTTCAGGGTACGTATGGGTTCTGTCCTGTCGGACACCTTTCGCCAGGAGAATGGGGTGCCACAGGGCTCAGTTTTGAGCGTCACTCTCTTCGCCATAGTGATCAATCCAATAATGGATTGCCTCCCAGCTGATGTATCGGGCTCCCTTTTCGTGGACGATTTTACCATCTATTGCAGCACGCAGGGTACATGTTTCGTGGAGCGCTGTCTTCAGCGTTCTCTTGACCGTCTTTACTCCTGGAGTGTCGCCAATGGCTTCCGTTTTTCTGCCAAGAAGACGGTCTGTATTAACTTCTGGCCCTACAAAGAGTTTCTCCCACTGTCCTTATGACTCGGTCCCGTTGCTCTCCCATTCGTGGAGACAACAAAATGTTTAGGTCTTACATTTGACAGGAAACTTAGCTGGTCTCCACATGTCATATTTGGCTGCCCGTTGTACCCGTTCTCTAAATGTCCTCCGTGTTCTCAGTGGTATGTCGTGGGGAGCGGATCGAACCATCCTACTTTGCCTATATCGGTCGATCGTCCGCTCCAAGCTGGATTATGGGAGCTTCGTATACTCCTCTGCACGGCCATCCATCTTACGCCGCCTCAACTCCATACAACATTGGGGTTTACGTCTTGCGATCGGAGCGTTTTATACTAGTCCCGTCGAGAGTCTTCATGCTGACGCTGGTGAATTGCCACTCACCTACCGGCGCGATATACTGCTTTGTCGGTATGCCTGTCGGCTACAGTCAATGCCCGACCACCTGTCTTATCGTTCCTTTTTTGACGACTCTCTCGACCGTCAATACGGGTTGTGTGTCTCTGCCCTGCTACCCCCTGGAGTTCACTTTCGTCGCCTCCTTCAACACCTTGATTTTTCACTCCCTGCAACCTTTAGAGTGGGCGAGAGCCACACGCCACCTTGGCTCCAGGCTCAGGTTCACGTTCACCGTGACCTCAGCTCGTTCCCAAAGGAGGTTACCCCCGGTTCGGTCTACCACTCCCGTTTTGTCGAACTTCGTTCGAAGTTCATTAATATGACCTTCATTTATACAGATGGCTCTAAGACCAATGACGGGGTCGGGTGTTCTTTTATTGTCGGGGCACAAAGTTTCAAATACCGGCTCCATGGCCATTGTTCGGTCTTCACAGCTGAGCTCTTTGCCCTCTACCAGGCTGTTCTTTACATCTGCCGCCACCGACATTCTGCTTATGTCATCTGCTCCGATTCTCTGAGCGCCATCCAGAACCTCAGTGATCCGTATCCGGTTCACCCTTTCGTGCACCGGATCCAACGCTCTCTTCAGCAGCTGGTGGACGTCGGTTCTCCGGTTAGCTCTATGTGGGTTCTTGGCCATGTCGGTATCCCTGGGAACGAAGCTGCAGATGCTGCGGACAAGGCTGCGGTCCTCCAGCCTCGGACAGCTTCTTGTTGTGTCCCTTCGTCAGATTGTAGCAGGGTCATTTGTCGGCGCATTTTATGGCTGTGGCATGCCGATTGGGCTGCACTTACAGACAACAAGCTTTGGGCCTTGAAACCTCTTCCTGTGGCTTGGACATCCTCCTCACGCCCTTCTCGGTGGGAGGAGGTAGTTTTGGCCCGGTTACGAATTGGACACTGACGGTTCAGCCATCGCCATCTGCTGGCGGCTGCGCTGGCGCCGTTCTGCCCATGTGGGCAATTGCTGGATGCCTGTCAGTCTGTCTTTTATCGTGTTCTCCGTTTCGTTGCTGTTTTAAACTTGTGACTCGCGGTGCATTCCTAACGTAGTCTGGGCGCTAATGACCGTTGAAGTTGTGCACCCTAAAAAAAAATAATAAAAAAAAAAAACCAGAACGTTGCAGGGAATCTGTAACTTTGTGTCAGATGGTAGGTGCAGAGGTGAAGGCAGTATAGTGTGCTTGGTACACAGTACGGCTGTCCTCCCATGTGGTGCTCATTCCCATCCAGCCCAATGTTGTACTAATGTCACATCTGTATACACCAAAAATCTGGATATTTCACAATTCGACCAGCTGGCCAAACGGAAACCCACGAGGCCTCTTTCAAACTCTCAGGTGCTGATAACAGTATCTCGTGCAAGTACATGGAATCTGTGTCCTTCAGTGATGACTCATCTGCCATTATTCATGCCCATTACATACCTTACCAGGCCTCTTAGTAGCACTAAACACGAACAACTCTAACGCACTCTGGTGTGGCCATTCTACCTACCTGTCACAGGGAATTGCAGTGTTGGCTGGCAGAAAAATCTAGTTATAAATCTATGTCTATCTATGATGCGGAGTGTTACTCAGTCAATGTTGCATGCAG
This sequence comes from Schistocerca piceifrons, assembly GCF_021461385.2. Taxonomy (NCBI): domain Eukaryota; kingdom Metazoa; phylum Arthropoda; class Insecta; order Orthoptera; family Acrididae; genus Schistocerca; species Schistocerca piceifrons. The sequence goes on from NC_060139.1 coordinate 4,331,654, forward strand.
CTTTGGTTTCTCTCGGTGGGTTTCGGCTTCTCTCGGTGGGTTTCGGCTTCTCTCGGTGGGTTTCGGCTTCTCTCGGTGGGTTTCGGCTTCTCTCGGTGGGTTTCGGCGCATGGGCTTCATTCGTTTGTAAGTTGGTCTGCCTTCCATAACAATGAACACGTTCTTATACCTTGGATCCAAAAAGACTGAAAATGGCTATTCATGTGCGCTGTGCCGACTTCTAATAACAAATAAATTTTGCCTTTTTACAAGTATTTCTTCTGCTTTTTATTGAAATAGTGAAGTAAGTTGATATGCAGTTTTGTCGCCCGAAAAGATGTATGTATTACATAGAACATAATTTTTATGTAATTTACTTTATTATAAAATAAGTTTGTTACCGGTCATGGATGCTGAATTGAATACGAAAAGAACCAGAAGTTCAGAGTTCAAAACAAGTTTGAAACAGATCTAGAATGGACAGTGGAACTGCGATGAGTGGCCATGCGAAGGAGTAAAAGTCCGTCTGACCGAGACAGATGGGAACGGGTCTGAATGCCGTTGCGGGGAAAAAGACTGACCATTTCCCATTCCTGGGAATTATAAGTAGAAAGCCTTAGCTGAAGTGAATTGTGAAAGACTGTTCCTCAGAATTCATTCTTTGCTCATTCTGTTCATCTCAATGTACCGTACATTTGGACCCGTTAGTTTGCGAACGACCCATCTCTACACAGAACATTTGAATTCTCTGGTTCCTGCCTTCCATTCAACTCAGAATCAGGGGGCCATAATCAGTTTCGAGAATAGTTCTGCAACTTCAGAGATTTGTTAGATAGATAGATAGATAGATAGATTATTACTATTTCTGGTGGAGGGTTTCATAGAGGAAAGCAGAGAAGCAAGTGAAGAAGAATTAAAAATTATTAATGTATGCCATGAGAGACATTTTATTAGTGCAAAGTCAGTTCTTCCATAATTTCACAATAGATTTCTGACACACACAATAAATTCTCTTCAGAATGTATTGCCAGCCGGTGTGGCCGAGCGGTTCTAGGTGCTTCAGTCTGGAACCACGAGACCGCTACGGTCGCAGGTTCCAATTCTGCCTCGGGCATGGATGTGTGTGATGTTCTTAAGTTAGTTAGGTTTAAGTAGTTCTATGTTCTAGGGGACTGATGACCTCAGATGTTGAGTCCCATAGTGCTCAGAGCCATTTGAACCAGAATGTATTATAATATTTATTAATAAAAGTTTCAATTTTTCAGATATTCCTTGTCATGACAGGGATACTAATAATGGTTGTAATTGTGAATTATTACTTCATAATTGTAATCATTATCCTTGGTCCATTGTTTTACAAAATACGATGTGTGTATCTTGAGACAGCACAAGACATCAAACGACTGGAAGGAGTCAGTAAGTACATCACCATTTATTTAAAGTACCTGTAACAAAAAAGTAAATACTGATTTTTGCTAAGGTTGAAGACAAATGTTAATTAAGCTTTCAAAAGCTTAACTCGGCAGAAAATGAATTCGAAACAAATGTTTGAAATGATAATCCAGAAAAAAGCGGGCAACTGTAACTTTGACGCCTCGATTATTGATGTGTAATTCAAGTCTTTCTCTGTGATATTAGGGGTTTGCTAATATGTTAGAGACATAAGATCATGTCCTAACTTTAATTTATGCAAATTGTACTGCATTGCTGAATATGGTAAGTTGTCAAGAAATTTTGGGAAAGCCAGAGGCCTGCTTAATTCTAGTAACACAATTTCAGAAGGCTCATTTGCAAAACAGAGTATTTCTGGCCACTATAACAATAATTTATTGGTTTACTGACACAAATTACACATGCAACACTGGGTACTTGTTAATGTTGAGAATTAAATTCCAGTATGGCTCTTCTTGAATAATCTTAGTTCCTGAAACATTTAGAAAATATTAAATTTTGATGAATTACTGGAACAAATTATTGGAACATCTACTATTAATAATAAAATATCAAATAAAGATTAACTTTGCTGCTCCAAAAATGCTGCAGAAAAAATCTGAAATGTGAATATGATGGAGTTTGAATATCAAAAAGCACATGCAGTTCAGTCAGTTGTGATGGGAGGGATTAAAGTAGATGTACAGTAACACCTTGTATTTAATGTTTCATTTTTCTTTCTCCATTAATGCCACTTTACTATATTTTCTTGGTAGAATTCATTTTTGTTTGGTACACTTGGGAACAGAGTAAACTTGTCAGTGTGTTGGAGTAATACTGTTTTGTATCCACTGAAACATTTGCAGCTACACATAGTCAGCTGTTGCTAACTAATATTAGATTTGACAATTATATTGTTGCATTATTAATAGTAGTTTGGTGCTTTCAGCTCGAAGCCCAGTGTTTTCATATGTATCAGCCTCTCTCAATGGCCTTACAACAATAAGGTCATCAGCAGCACAAGATATGGTCATGAAAGAGTTTGACAACCTTCAGGTATTCTTTATTTACAATTTTTTGTTAAGATTTATTTAAGGTCATGTTATGTGGAACAAAAGTATAATTAACTTAGGATGCTGCTGCTGTGGAATGTAATTCTCTAATTTGGTTCTGTAATTGGTTTACATTGTGATGTGATCATCTACAGGGTGTTTCAAAAATGACCGGTATATTTGAAACTGCAATAAAAACTAAATGAGCAGCTATAGAAATACACCGTTTGTTGCAATATGCCTGGGACAACAGTACATTTTCAGGCGGACAAACTTTCGAAATTACAGTAGTTACAATTTTCAACAACAGATGGCGCTGCAAGTGATGTGAAAGATATAGAAGACAACGCAGTCTGTGGGTGCGCCATTCTGTATGTCGTCTTTCTGCGGTAAGCGTGTGCTGTTCACAACGTGCAAGTGTGCTGTAGACAACATGGTTTATTCCTTAGAACAGAGGATTTTTCTGGTGTTGGAATTCCACCACCTAGAACACAGTGTTGTTGCAACAAGACGAAGTTTTCAACGGAGGTTTAATGTAACCAAAGGACCGAAAAGCGATACAATAAAGGATCTGTTCGAAAAATTTCAACGGACTGGGAACGTGACAGATGAACATGCTGGAAAGGTAGGGCAACCGCGTACGGCAACCACAGAGGGCAACGCGCAGCTAGGGCAGCAGGTGATCCAACAGCGGCCTTGGGCTTCCACTCGCCGCATTGCAGCTGCGATCCAAATGACGCCAACGTCCACGTATCGTCTCATGCGCCAGAGTTTACACCTCTATCCATACAAAATTCAAACGCGACAACCCCTCAGCGCCGCTACCATTGCTGCACGAGAGACATTCGCTAACGATATAGTGCACAGGATTGATGACGGCGATATGCATGTGGGCAGCGTTTGGTTTACTGACGAAGCTTATTTTTACCTGGACGGCTTCGTCAATAAACAGAACTGGCACATATGGGGAACCGAAAAGCCCCATGTTGCAGTCCCATCGTCCCTGCATCCTCAAAAAGTACTGGTCTGGGCCGCCATTTCTTCTATTGGCCCATTTTTCAGATCCGAAACGATTACTGCATCACGCTATCTGGACATTCTTCGTGAATTTGTGGCGGTACAAACTGCCTTAGACGACACTGCGAACACCTCGTGGTTTATGCAAGATGGTGCCCGGCCACATCGCACGGCCGACGTCTTTAATTTCCTGAATGAATATTTCGATGATCGTGTGATTGCTTTGGGCTATCCGAAACATACAGGAGGCGGCGTGGATTGGCCTCCCTATTCGCCAGACATGAACCCCTGTGACTTCTTTCTGTGGGGACACTTGAAAGACCAGGTGTACCGCCAGAATCCAGAAACAATTGAACAGCTGAAGCAGTACATCTCATCTGCATGTGAAGCCATTCCGCCAGACACGTTGTCAAAGGTTTCAGGTAATTTCATTCAGAGACTACGCCATATTATTGCTATGCATGGTGGATATGTGGAAAATATCGTACTATAGAGTTTCCCAGACCGCAGCGCCATCTGTTGTTGAAAATTGTAACTACTGTAAGTTCGAAAGTTTGTCTGCCTGAAAATGTACTGTTGTCCCAAGCATATTGCAACAAACGGTGTATTTCTATCGCTGCTCATTTAGTTTTTATTGCCGTTTCAAATATACCGGTCATTTTTGAAACACCCTGTACTTAAACACATTCAAATGACTTAAAATAGAAATGTTTGATACAGTGAAAGAGCTGACCCAGTAATTGCATCTAAGCCTGTCTGAATTTTCACTGTAGGTTTATTAACTTTCTTCCCTTACATTTAAAAGTACTGCTGCAAACTTGTTTAAGCAAAAATTGCAGACAGAACTGCTGAGAAGGAAATCTTTGGAAAAATTAGTAAGAAAAGAATATTCATATAGATAATCCACGAATATTACACAAGAAAGGTTAAATAATACACCACGGCCATTTCATTTTGAAAGAGTGTTACACGGAAAGCTAGCCTGAAGAAGACCATTATTGGCATCTTTAAAACAAGCCATAAATAATGTAAGTGCTAATAATTAACTCTTACACTCTACTTTTTATTTTTCCCTCTCCACTTGCCCAGATAGCTAAGTTGTGTGTGCACCCTGTAGGGTTCTATCACTGAGTACACAATGATCTGCTATCTGTGGTAAAGTGACAAGGTCACTAGTGCAATTCATTGACCTTCTGTGTACAGGCAAGAAGCCTAACAAACTTTTCGTTAGGCCAGTATCATTTACTGCACTCAAAGGTGACACAGTAGCTGCAGTGATGAAAGATTTCCCTGTTCTTTTGCTTGCAGAAATGTAACATGCTTCACATTTGTTGGCAATAAGTAATTTATAAGTGCATGTTTGGTGATGGTAAAGTTCTCTTGAACCATTGAAGGCATTTGTTTGGATGCTGTGATGTAGTTACTCTCTCAATGTAGCTAATGTGAGCCAGGATAACTGACTCTGTAATTAATCAATACTGTGTGCTTTTTTAATCCTGACAAGTGTGTCGTAAAGTGAGTAAATAATAATAGAAACACTAGTCATTTCAGTTTTTTACTGCATTCCTACTTTTACTTAATTCCTCATTGTACAGATTGTATTGTTTAACAGTTGCTTTTTAACTATCTTTTTAATTTAGTTTATTTGGTGAATCCTTTAATCTCCTTAGACAATTAATTTTACAAAATAAATCCTTAGAGAAAATGCTGTTTCGAGTTACATGTTTTCTTTCTTGGAAGTTCACTGTAGGTGTTGTTTCACTGTCCTGGACAGAGGTGTCTGTGCAGTAGTTATCAAGGTTAATTGTGATTTGCACAACTGATCATTAACTGTGCTCACATGATGTAGTCGAACCCCCAAGGCTTTAGATGAATCTTTGCGATGAGTGTAATTATTGTTCTTCCAGATTCTTATCACCCATTTCTAATTTTTGAAAACTGTGTATTCTTTAGGCACATCAATAGTGTTGTCCATTAAAATACAGCACCTGGGAGGATAAATAATGAAATTTTATGTACTGTGTGTACAATACTGCAGGAAGAATAAATTTCAGAATTCGTAGATGATTGGGAAATAAGTTGGGTGCAAAATTTTGTATACACAGCTGCTGCCTCCAGCGGTGACAATGCCTCTGACCCATCAAGGCATAGTTGAACTGAGCTGTTTCAACTGTACCACAGTGTGTATCAGTTGTAGTGGCTAGTGAGTCAGTGGTGATGTGCCAGTCTTTTGGCAACCCATGCCCATACATCAATGAAAGTCAACAGCCAGCAGCCTTAACGTGCCAGAAATGTAATGGCTGCTGTCCAAATTAATGGCTATGCAGACCTGAGGTAAGTGTATCCAGTGGTACCCCATACCATGATGCCAGTTGCTGGCCCAGATTTACAATGACTGTAATCTGGAAATTGTTCTTCAGGGTGTCTATACAGATTTACATCCAGCAAGGTGCTATACACTGTGCTGAGGCTTGTCTGAAAAGGCCACGTGGTGCCACCACTCTGTCCAATGTTGCTGAGGAGCTCAATACTGATACCCAAGTTACCTGACTTTGTTGTGCAATCCTACACTGCCAAGTGAGCACCGTGTGTGCCCTTCTTGGGCGTTACTCATGTGGGGTCATTGAAGTCCTGCATGGAATTGAATATAGTCCTCATGAATCTACTAATTTCGTATGTGCATGACAATTGTGGGATCTTTAGCAGCACAAGTGGCAGTCTTGCAGAATGATACATTTAGTCTCAATAGGCTCCATTCCTGCTAGTGTCAAATTCCAACATGTGCTTGTAAACTTTTCTTCTTAAGTGAAGTGTCACATAATCTTATTACAAACAGCATTCAAATTAGATTTCTGAATGAGAAAACACTGCACATTCTTCCCTCATATGCAGAATATAGATGGGCTACTCGTGCCTACTTTCTGTGGTTGTATGGAAATGCTGATCTTAGGCACAGCCAAGCATGTAGCGCATTTCAAGCCAATTTGTTGCATGCCACCATCATGGTGGTTTTAGTGGCCATCATAGTTAAGTTGCTTTTCATTCCCATACCCTTCAGAAACAATCAATCCTACCCAGCTGTCAAATTCACAATAATTGCTTAAATCAGGGCTTCCCAACAAAATTTTCTCGAGGACCCCCTCATCGAGCATGATTGGTACCTTGTCATATCGCAGTATCAAGTACCTAAAAAAAGAAAAGTTCAGAGTCTTTTTATACATTTTCTGTTTTTGGTACTTAGATAAAAACATTGACATATTCATTATTGAAAAAAATATTGAGCTTCAAACTTTTTAAATTTAACCGTCATTGTTATTGTTAAATTTTTTATTATTGCTCAAAATCTTTGTCTTCAAATCTGGGTGTTTAGTATAACAAACTCCTTAAAAAAAATAGTGTGTGCTAGTGTCAGTTGGCTCTAGGAAGACTCTAGACGCAGAAGTTAACGTTCGCTAAAGCTCTACTCGTGCAGGAAGCGGCCAAAACAAAAAAATCTGTTATCATACGAAATATATTTAATATATTTTTTATTCTAATAGCATCTTGTGGACCCCTCTGGCACAGCTCGCAGACCCCCTGGGGGTCCACAGACCACCTGTTGGGAACCACTGGTTTAAATAATCAAATTTGTCCCAGTGATTCATAACAATTTCTTCTTTGTTCCTCCATCAAAGACATTATATTTTGTACCCAACATCTTAAAATCATCAAAATCTCTACAGTAGTTCCTCAGGATAGCCCAGATAAATAAACAGAAGTGAGCAGGGGACTTCAATTTTATACACTGATGAGCCAGAACATTACGACCAATGCCAACCTTGAGGATGAATGCCTTCTGGTGATGTTGCAAGCATGTGGTGCAATGAGGAAAGAATGTAAGTAGGAGACTAATCAGCAGTCATTATGGTGGAGATACAGCCAACATATGCAGAAATTAACTAATGTAAGCAGTTTTGACAAAGGGCACATTGCTGTGGCCCTGCAGCTGGAATGAGAATCTCTGAAACGGCAAAGCTGGTCATCTGTTGGCATACTACTGTCATGAGCACCTATGGAAGATAATGAATGATGGTGAAATAATGAGTAGACCATATGGTATTGGGTGACCACATCTCATCACAAAACGTAGAGGTTGGAGGATCTCCCACTGTTTAATCAAGAATGGGCCGCGATCTGTGGCAGGTCTGATGACAGAGTACAATGTTGTTGCAGGCCGAAGTGTTTTGAAGTAAAAGGCTCAAAGGCCATTGTTGAACATGGAGCTCCACATCACATGCTACATATTCGTATGTTGATGCAATGACATTGTGGGTTATGATTGCAGTGGGCACAGCATCAGTGAGTTTTCATCGTGGATCAATAGAAAAGTGTCGCCCGTCGAATGAATCATATTCCTCGTTACACCAGGTCAGTGCTTGGGTCGTTACGCTGTCATCTGTGTGAATGGCTGCACGAAACATGCGCCATGCCACTAATGCAGGCTGGTGAGGGCATAATTACACTGTGGGGTACACTGAGTTGGGCTTCCATGGGGTCTGTGGTGGTAATCGAAGACATCAAGACAGCAGTGAACTCCGTGAACATAATTGTGTACCACCTGCATTGATTCATGCTTGAAGTCTCCCCCTATGGCAATGGCATCTTCCAGCAGGATAAATGCCTGTGTTGCAAGATCTGAATCGTGCTACTGTGGTTTGATGGACATTGTAGTGAACACAAATTGAGGTCCGCCAGCGAATGTTCCTAACTAGTATCCAGTGGAACATATATCGGGTATCAGCTGCATGCATGTAAACCATCATCCTGTAATTTGTGTGAATTGCTTGACCAGTGCATAGACATCTGTTGCCACATACTTCTGGAATCACGTGAAGGTTGCAGAATCCATGCCAAGCACAACCTCTGTTGAACTGTATTTGAAAAGTGGAACAACATGCTATTAAACAGGTGTTCATGATGTTTTGGCTCAACAGTATAGGTAGATATAAAAAGATTTAATACAATTGTATTTTATTTACTTACTAAAATATGACTACACCTTACATTTTATGTTTGGATGCAATAATGTTCATCCATTATGCTTTTGGTGGATAATGAATGCAAAATATATTCTAATGGCAAACATAAATTTTTTTTAATGGATATAATTACAGTATAACTATAAAATCTTCCTTCTTGCCAAATTTCATGATTCTTTGTCAGTGGGAAATATCTTACAGGTTTTGATGAGTGAGTCAGTTTGCCACAAAATTTGTGATATAAATCACTGAATCTTTTTACTGAATTTGCTTAGTAGTTTACAGTTTTTACACTGCCAAGGGACCATGGACCTTGATTTGTGGCATAAATTTGAAATTGAAAATCTACCTGTTCCTGTCAAAGGAGGCAGGCAGAATGATCCAGTAAGGGTATTGTTTACTGTTTCTACAGACTGAAACATGATCCCTAAAAAGTCAATAATTTTAGCTACAAGCATTCACTTGAATGAACTTAACACTTGGAGATTTGAATAGACCAAAGGAATTAATCAATTCTGGTATTTAAATTTGTTGTGTTCTAGTATATCTTATATTTATGGTTTTATGTGCAGATTTTTGTAAGGCTTTTCTGTTCAAATTTTCGTCCTTGATTTGTCATCTCTATTACTACTCATCTTTTCCTCAGGCCTCAATAAACATACTAAATTTTCAGAAGTAAACGAATCAGGTTTATATTTTTCCCAACTACATCTTGATAAAAAGTTAATTATCTGCTGGTAAATCTTCCAGTTGGTATGATTGGTATTGTTGCGGCCCATGAAACTTTAATGTTTGTAATGTTTCATCTAGAGCTACACTAGATATCTTCAGATATCTAAGTACTTTCGATCGCCGATAGTGAAAATGCAACTTACATTTCGCATGAACGTTGGGAAAAGCAAAATGGCACTTTGGGGAATAAGGTAAGAGAAGAAAATTTACTGACGCAAACAACTGTGAAGGTGGTCAATATAAATGTGCCGACCAAAAATTGTGTCGAAGTGTGTGGTAAAACAATACAAAACGATTCGCAAATTGTGAACTCCAATAACAGGAAACTGTTTGTGTTTTCAGACAGCCATGGTCGTGGACTTCCTAGTAAACTAAAAGAAACAACTGAAACATTTTCGTGTGGTATAGTGAAACCGGGAGCCCCACTTAGCGAAATTAAAAAAATGACCGAATCCGCAGAGGCAAAAAATCTGCATGATAAAGACTTCGTTGTACTTATGGGAGGCGCAAACGATGTCTACAAAAATGAAACATTGAGTGCAACGCGCGATCTTAAACAGTGTCTGAGGAACCTCACTCACACTAACGTAATACTTGTCAATATTCCGCATCGCTATGATCTTGTAAGATGGTCATGTGTTAACAGGGAAATAGAAAGTGCCAACAGTCAGTTTGCAAAAATCTGCAAACATTTTAAAAACGTGAAATGCGTTGATATAATCAGTATTGGACGTAGATTCCACACGCAACACGGACTTCACCTGAATGGCTTGGGGAAAGAATATCTGACAAGCCTGATAACCAGGGTAATAAAAAACCACCAAAACAAATTCAAAACCAAAACGATAATTGCATTGCCATCGCCTGACTCCATTACGAAAACACTTCAAAAAAATTCATTAGAAACTTCATCAGCAGCAGCAAAACATGTAAAAAAAGACCAAATTTTAACAGAAAGAACAGTGGACATCGATTTCAACAACAAAAGAACTACTGTTCCTCATCAGCCAAGTATTATTTTAGACGAAAATAACAAAAACGAGAAGACTCCAAGTTCACAAGGAAACACGGCAGTAGTGGTAGAACCAACATTTGAAGTGTCAGAAACAGCACCACCATCAACAACAACAAATAGAAGGCTGTTGGACAGAAGAAATGCTGAGCCTCCTTCTCATCTCAATGATTTTTTGTGTGTGGGCCCGAAGAAACAGAAGGGACAACAGTAGGTAGTGTCAGGTGTCTCCTCTCTCCTGTCTCAAGGCAGACTCCAATGGATTCTCAGTCAGGTAACAGCACTAATAGAATGAAAAAGCAGGAGGAAGACATCTCTTTCTTTCATCAAAATATAAGGGGCCTCTTAAACAAAGTAGATCAACTCCTTATTAACATTAGTGAAAAGGACAGTATAAATAATGCCCAGATTTTGTGCTTCACTGAGCACCATGTTACTGATAAATGTGCCTTGCCATCTATAGCAAGTTATACTTTAGTAACATACTACTGTAGGGAAAGTAAAGATAAAGGTGGAGTAGCAATTTATGTTAAGGATAGTGTAGCATACAAAGCTATAGATATTAAGAAATATTGTGTGGAACAACAATTTGAGGCATGTGCCACAGAAATAACAACTAAATTCTATCCAATAATAGTGTTGGCTGTCTACAGGGCTCCTTCAGGTGACATAAAAACTTTTCTGCATTCAATGGAACTCCTTCTGTCATGGTTATTTTCAAAAGCGAAGGATATTGTAGTATTAGGTGATTTTAATATAAACTTTTTGACAGAAAATAAGAATAAAATAGACTTTGAGATTGTGATGAACTTACTCAATCTGACTTCAGTAATAAATTTCCCAACAAGAATTACATCCGAGTGCCAAACTATGATAGACAACGTTTTTTTAGATGTAAATAGACATTGGAACTATATTGTCAGGCAGGTTATAAGTGGGCTTTCAGATCATGATGGACAAATTCTCACTATTTATGACGTTAATCTGTTCAAAAAAGAATTTCCTCGATGGAAAGTCATAAGAGTAATTAATGAAAAGGCGAAAGGAACTTTCAACCACAGGTTGCAGCAAATGGATTGGTCTTTAGTATATAGCCATGATGATGTTGATACTAAATTTAACTGTTTTATAAATGAATTCTGTGCTCTTTTTGAAGAAATATTTCCCAAGAAATGGGTCAGAAACAGTGCTTCCAATTCTGTAAGCAAGCCTTGGATTACAAAAGGTATAAAACAGTCATGTAAAACCAAAAGGGAAACTTATGCTGCAATAAGATTCTGTAAAGATGTAGAAAAATGGGAACACTATAGAATATACTATAAAATTTTGAAGAAACTAATACAGAAATCAAAAGCCCTTTATTATGAGAAGAAAATAGATAATTCTAATAATAAAATAAAAGCAATTTGGAGCATTGTAAAAAAAGAAACAGGAAGAGATGCAACAAGTAAAGAAGATATAAATAATATCAGATATGAAGGTATCCTAATAGATAACCCCAAAAGGGTGGCTGAGATTTTTAATAAACACTTCCTATCAGTATCTCAACAGATTGGTTGCAAGCCCGATGTTGATGAAGCTGTAACTCTTTGTCAAGCTGTATATTCTAACACAATTTCAGAAATGCACCTTAATCCTGTCACTGTAGAAGAAATTCAAAAAATCATCATGTCTCTAAAAAGTACGAATTCTGCAGGGGTTGATAATATATCTAGTAATTTATTGAAATATTCTTGTGTGTGGATAAGGGACATTCTCTGTCATATTTTCAATGCTTCCCTTCAGAAAGGTGTTGTTCCCAGTAGACTTAAGTATGCCATTGTGAAGCCCCTGTACAAAAAGGAGGATAAAGCTGAACTAACTAACTATCGACCTATCTCTTTGCTGACAGCTTTCTCCAAAATTCTAGAAAAGCTAATACATGTAAGAATTACTGATCATCTCATGAAGAATGGAGTTCTCAGCAAAAGCCAGTTTGGCTTTCAAAAGGGCCGTTCAACAGAAGACGCAGTCTACGCACTTGCAAATGAAGTTCTAGAAACCCTTAATGAAAAAATGCTAGCACTTGGTGTCTTCTGCGATTTATCCAAAGCATTTGACTGTGTTGATCACCAGATTCTCTTGCAAAAAGCAAAATTAGTAGGAATAAGTGGTGTTGCAGGCAATTGGCTACAGTCGTACCCCCAAGACAGAAAACAAAAAGTTGTGTTGAATAGCTCGGGTGGAGTATGTGACACTTCCTCAGATTCTGAATGGAGTTCCATTACATGTGGAGTGCCCCAGGGCTGAATTCTTGGGCCACTATTATTCATGATTTTTATAAATGATCTACCATCATGCACAAGCCTGCCGTGTAAATTTACATTATTTGCTGATGATACCACAATTTTTATGAGCAGTAGAACAGTCAACAATCTTGAGGAACTCAGTAATCACATACTCTCAGATATGGTTAATTGGTTCAAGGTGAATGGTCTCTCATTAAATTCCAGTAAGACCAGCTTTATTCAATTCTGTACAAAAACAGAAAAAGAGAGAGAGATAAGTGTGACACGTGGTAATCAACCAATAGTCAGAATGGAAACAACAAAATTTCTTGGAGTGCACATTGACAAGAAAATGAACTGGTCTTCACATATTATTGATCTCTGTAAGAGGCTTAGCTCTGCTACCTATGCTTTACGGGTTGTCACTACATGTGTTGAACCTAACACTGCAAAAGTGGCCTATTATGGCTATTTTCGTTGTCTCATTGAGTACGGAATTATTTTTTGGGGCAACCAGCCATTAGCAAGGAAAGTGTTCATTGCACAGAAGCGAGCTTTAAAAATTATATATAGATTGCGCCCAAGAGACTCTTGTAGAAATAGTTTTCGTAATCTTAAAATATACACAACTACATGCCAATATATTTTTTCTCTCATGTGTTTTGTTTGTAAAAATATAGATATATTTCAACCAAATAGTAATTATCATGAGCATAACACACGGAGGAAGAATGACATACACAGTGAACTCAGAAATTTGAGCTTGGCACAAAAGGGTGTCCATTACACTGGAGCAAAACTCTTCAATGCTCTTCCTCCCGAAATAAAGACAAAGATTCATAACAATAGCGAGTTTAAGAAAGCACTAAAAATATTTCTGCTAGAAAAAGCTTTTTACAGTCTAGATGAATTTTTAACTATATAAATTGTAATATTTTAATATTATATAATACAAGTTGACATAATGCCACTACGAATTTTATTTAACCTGAGATCTGTATCTGTGTGTGCTCCGTATCTGTTTTCTGTAGTGTTTTAATAATTCTAAGAAAATATGTATTTTCTTTTTCTATATTGCTGCCCAAAGAATTTACTGTATAAGTTTTTATATAATTATGTACTCAAATTTCTGTATATGCTATAAGATTATCAGACTGTATTTGTAAAAAAACTGACTCGTTCCACGTCCTTGTGTATTCAACACAGTTGACCTATGGAACACGAAATACATCAAATCAAATCAAATCAGAGGTGCTCCTGGTTCTGCTGAGTCGTACCGACTTTTTGGCAGGACTTGCAGAACCAGCAGTAGTTCTGAGCATGTCCAGTGTAGCTCTGGATGAAACGCTTAGGAACATAAGTTTCATGGATGATAACTATACAACCCAAAGATTTATCAGCAGCCAAGACTTCATTTTATGGAAGCCTTGTTTATATGATCAAACGATTATCATCTCAGGGAGTAAGATTTATAGATCCTACTTTATTCAAAATTATTATTAGAGCTTGTTTCGTATATATCTTGCATATGATTTCTGTATTAAATGTCTTATAGTATTTACATTAAGTATGATTCTACTAAAAAGTATGATTGATACATTCACAAAATTGATGAAATAACTTGGCTGGCTTGTTGCAGGATCTCCATACATCTGCGTGGTATATCAGTATTGCATCAAATGCTGCTTTTGGATTTGTTTTGGATGCTATCAGTACTTCATTTGTGTCTGCTGTTATTTTAAGCTTCCTCTTAATGGATACAAGTAAGTTCCTGAAGATCAACTGTAGACACTTTTTTTTTATATTAAAAGTATGATATATTTGTTCTAAACACAAGCTCATTAGTTGAATCTGCAGCAGTTACCAGAATTGTTCATTTTTCAAAAAGTCTGCCCCTCCAATCTAAATCACCCATCATCGTCACTGCTAACTTGTTTTAAATGTAGATAACATTGATAAGCAGACCTGTGCTGTTATAACCTACAGAAAAACTTAATGTAATTTGGTAGTTAATAGCACTTAAGGTGCAAGCAACACAAGCTGCTGCTTGGAGTGCCGAACTGAGAGGGGGTGACTGAGGTTCTGTAACTGTAAGCTGTCTATACGGGGCATATCACAAGTAGTAGAGGCCATGTGGAGGCCAAGCTGAGAGGGTCACTGGACGTGCACAATTCCAAGAAGTGTATACAGTGCATATCACAGTTAGGCGTGAAAACTGACTCGGGTGAAAGTTTAGCAGAAGAAAGAAAAGAGGAGTGGAGAACAAATGATGTCACTTAAACAGAAAAAGTTCTCAAACTAGTCCATTTTTGGCATTATGAAAGAGTTTATGGTAACGATGGTGATATAATGATGCAAGAGATTTTTAGTATGTGTAGCAGCCAGTATTTCAGGCTGTATTTAGTTAGTCAGTTAGTTCGTTAGTTATTTAAAAACAGTACCTAAAGAAACTGAAGTAAATCATGTAGAAATTGAACTAAATTACTTGAAAGTTACTAGAGCAAATTGTGGCATCCTGGTAATTTATTGTTAAATGGTTTAGCTTTTTTTTGTATTTTCCCAGTGTTGCCTGTTTTGTTGTTTTATCTTTTCATTTTTGTAAAGCTAATGAATTAATTTCAGGAAGTTGACCACTAGACAATGTTCTTTCCAGGTACTCTAGGTGGATATGTTGGTCTTGCGATTTCTCAGTCACTCATCTTGACCGGAATGTTGCAGTATGGCATTCGCCAAACTACAGAGGTGGTAAACCAGATGACATCGGTTGAAAGAGTTCTTCAGTACAACAACATAGATAAGGAACCCTCTTTTGACTCTGAGCCAGGTAATAGCAGTAACTTTTCACAAACAATTCAGTACTATCTGTAATTGCTGCTATTTTTATATTCATAAATGGGCACAGTGGCTTGCGTGTCAACTTGAGAGTTTTTGCCCCCCCCAGCTGCAACTGTGTATGAACTTCTGTGCCTATCATGAAAACTCAAATTTGTAACAAATTTTTCAAAGAATTACGTTCTATGGTTAGTTGGTACCCAGTAAAAAGCAAAATGTGCCACATTACTGATACAATGGGCATAGCTCTCAAAATGAATAAAAAAAAGTAGCAAAAAAATGAACTATACAAATAGTAAGCAGTCTTGTATTACATTGAGACAAATTACTGAAACCTGAAAAATTACATTTCACAAAAGCATTTCTGATGACAAACTGCAGCATAGCAGAGGAACCATGTAGATAGGCCACAGCTTGGCTCCATGTAGGGGACTCCGAACTATCGACCACAATCAGTCAGCAAACAGCTCAACTGCACAAGCCTTTTTTTCAGATAAGAACACCATAATGGCTGTTGCAGTGAATACACTGGCAGTCGCTATTTGCCATCAGTAACAAACAGCCACCACCAGACAATACGAGGGTTGACTGAAAAGTAATGCCTCCACCGTTGTAACTCTTAAACAGTTGGCAGCATTGGTATGTGGCGGCGCGTACTGCCTTTTCCATAGCCTCTTCTCTACAGCTCCAGTTGGTGGGAAGCCTTAGCATTGAATGGTTGTGTTGTTACAGTGTAAATTATGGAACCCTGTGCAGACAGTCAGTCAATGTAATTTAACCAACGTGCAGTCATAGAATTCTTGACAGCAGAAGGTGTCACCCAAAGGAGGTTCATCAGAGAATGAAAGCAGTTTATGGTGATTCTGCTGATGTGAGCACTGTGTGCCTTCATTCTCATAACTCCACAGGAGTTCCCGGCAAATTTAAAGTCTGTGTGCTTTCATTTCTGGAGTCAGCATCCAGGTTACCCATCGAGCACAGATCTTCCGATAGCCAAACAAAGCAATAATGTGACCCACACATTCTTGTAAAATGTGATTGTGCTTGCAGTTTCTCTCTGAGTGATACGACAATTGTCCTGAATCAATCTTTCAACATTTTGCTTGTGAAACTTGGTGGTTGCTGTCACAGGACGTCCAACTCTTCGTTTGTCAGGCAGGGCAGGTCAGATCAGATGTTCTTGCCTCGACATCTTTAAAGTTACTCACCCAATGACACACAGTACTCACATCAACACAATCACCGTAAATTGGCTTTCATTCTCTGATGAATATCCTTTGGGGTGACTCCTTCTGCAGTCATGAATTCAATGACTGCACATTGTTTAAATTGCATTGACTGACCATCTGCATAGGGTTCTGTACTTTACACAGTAACAACACAACTGTTCAATGCTAAGGCTTCCCTCCAACTTGAGCTGTAGAGAAGAGGCTATGGAACAAGCCACTACCTGCTGCATACTAATGCTGCCAACTGTTGAAGAGATACGAAGGTGGAGGCATTACTTTCCAGTCAACCCCCGTATCAAGCAGCTGCCATGAGGAAATACTGTGTGATACAGAAAACATGATCAAATGGCAGCCCCAAGAGACAAATATTGAAGTATCTAGTTGTCCATCAGTATCTTGGGTTCCAGCAGTTTTATCAAAAGGATGGGTTACTACACACTGAGTTGCAGACAGGTACAATGAGAAGACTGTTATATACACACATCAAAAAAAGTTTTCCATCACCCCGGTTCCCAGAACTCCTGAAGATAGATGTTGACTGTGGATATTGTATCACAGCCACAGTCCCTTTGACTGTTCAGAGATGTCACTAAACCTGCCCAAAGATATAAACAACCATGCCTGAGCAGCACTTATTAGACAGAGGGGGTCCGACAGCTGATCTGTTCCAGACATTCCACCGGGAAGGAGGTACACGGCTCATGTTGTCTGTAGTTCAGTCACGCTTAGATGATAAATACCGTGGTTCAATGACACCCGCGTTGTTACTTTGTATCAGGAAGGGCTTTCAACAAGGGAAATGTCCAGGAGTCTCTGAATGAACCATGTTGTTCAAACATGGAACAGATGCAGTAAGACAGGAACTGTCTGACATGCCTCGCTCAGGCTGCCCAAGGACTACTACTGCAGTGTATGACTGCTACCTATGGATTATGGCTTGTAGGAACCCTGACAGCAATGCCACCATGTTGAATAATGCTTTTCGTGCAGTCACAGGATGCCATGTTAAGACTCAAACTGTGCGCAATAGGCTGCATGATGCGCAACTTCACTCCCGACATCTGTGGTCAGTTCCATCTTTGCAACCTCAACAATATGCAGCACAGTACAGGTGGGCCCAACAGCATGCTGAGTAGACCACTCAGGATTGGCATCACATTCTCTTCACTGATGAGTGTCGCATATGCCTTCAACCAGATAATCATTGGAGACGTTTTTGGAGGCAACCTGGTCAGGCTGAACACCTTAGACACACTGTCCAGCAGCAAGGTGGAGGTTCCCTTCTGTTTTGGGGTGGCATTATGTGGGGCTGATGTACACCACGGGTGGTCATGGAGGGCGCTGTAACAGCTGTACGATATGTGAATGAATGCCGTCCTCCGACCGATAGTGCAACCGTATTAGTAGCATATAGTGAGGCATTCATCTTCGTGGATGACAGCTCACACCCCCATTGTGCACATCTTGTGAATGACTTCCTTCAGGATAATGACATTACTCTACTAGAGGGGCCAGCATGTTCTCCAGACATGAACCGTATCGAACATGCCTGGGAGAGATTGAAAAGGGCTGTTTATGGACGACCCACCAACTACTCTGAGGTATCTGTGCCAAATTGCCATTGAGGAGTGGGACAATCTGGACCAACAGTGCCCTGACGAACTTGTGGATAGTATGCCATGACAAATACGGGCATGCATTAAAGCAAGAGGGCGTGCTACTGGGTATTACAGGTACCGGTGTGTACAACAGTCTGGACCACTGCCTCTGAAGGTCTCACTGTATGGTGGTACAACATGCAATATGTGGTTTTCGTGATCAATAAGAAGGGCAGAAATGATTATGTTGACCTCTATTCCAGTTTTCTGTACAGGTTCTAGAACTCTCATAACTGAGGTGATAAACTTTTTTTGATGTGTGTATAAGCTTTCGATCAGAATCTTCTTCAGAAAAGAGGAACGCGCAAGCGCGCGCACGCGCTGTGTGTGAGGTGTAATGACTTGTGTGAATGTGTCTCTCTCTCTCTCTCTCTCTCTCCTGAAGAAGGCTTTGGCCTAAAGCTTACGTGTAACAGTGTGTCCATCATGCCTGTCTGCAAATCAAAATATCATCTTTGGTGTGAGTAGGAACCTTCCACAATATTATTCGTATTACAACCTGGACTTTCCATTGTTCAATATCTGGGGTTTATTATGAGGCATGTCGGGAAAGTAAGTTTCCCAACGTTTTTTTTTTTTTTCCTTTAAAGTAGACATATTTAACTGGGAAAATTGTGCATGTGCAACATATCTATGATGTGACAATCAAATGCTGGCTGGACAGGTCCTGCCTGGTGCAAGTACTGTGACATCAGTGACCTAAAAGGCGTCTTATTCGTTCTCCCACCATCTGCAAGGTTCGGTTGGTGATAACGTTCCTCAATGCACCCATCAAAGCACCCATCGAAATCCATAGTCAGCTCTGTCAGGTCAATGGGCAGATCATCACGAGCAAACAGATGGTGCATTGCTGGTGTAGGCTTTTTTCCTAAGGTCATCAAAGTGTCCATGATGAAGAGTGCAGTGGAAAACTGTCCCTCTCAAATGATCACCTGGCTGAGCTAGTGCCGCATGCACCCTGGAGAACCGTTGCTTCATTATTAGAGCTCAGCAGCCATTTTTGGCAGATATTGGGAGCCTTGTTGCGTGAAATTCTCACTGAGCACCTGCTGTTCAAGAAATTGTGTGCCAGCAGGGCGCCAAAAAAACTTGATGCTAGAGCACAAAAAAACCCTTTGGATCAACACTGACATTTTTGTATCAGGATGATGATGATGATGATGATGATTTCTTAAACACAATCATCACAGGAAATATGTGGATTTCTCACTTGATCCCAGAAACCAAGTGGCTGTCAATGCATTGGTGTCGCTGTGGATCCCTGGTCAAGATGAAATTCAGACAGAATGTGCAGGTCCAGAAAGTGATGGGCATGGTGCTCTGGGACAAGAAGGGCACTATATTCATTGACGTTCTGCCCAGATGTGAAACAGTGAATGCTGACCATTACTGTGAAGCAATGCGGAAACTGTGATGTGTCATTAAGAACAACAGGCATGAAAAGTGTACTACAGGTGTTGTGCTGTTCCATGACAATTCTGATCCCCATGTAACATGACGCTCTGCAGAAGTTTGGCTGGGAGCTATTTTATCATCCAGCTTACAGTCCTGATATTGCTCCCAGTGATTTCTGTCTGTTTCTTGCACCTCAAGAAATTTTTGTCCTCTGGCCAGCGTTCTGATGAGGATGAAGAGCTGAAGACAACTGTCACACGCTGGTTCCATTCACAGGTGGCAGACTTCCGTGACACTGAAATACAAAAGTTGATACCATGATATGACAATAGTCTCAATTCTTTTGGTGACTACATCAAAAAATAGCTAAAACGTTGCTGTACATGTTGCCAATGAAGGTTTTCATGTAACTATGTTGTATTCGTTTTAAAAAATAGGGAAACTTACTTTCTAGGTGTGCCTCATACTTTGCATATGTTTAACAGAATCCAGTTTTTCTGTAGAATAATGGGATGATATTTATGGTACAGAGAGATTTCCTGTTGTTACCCTTGAAGTATAACTTTTGCTTCCACATAGTTTTTTTCCTTGTTGCCAAGCAGATTAAATATTTCAAGAGGTTGGTGAAAGAAAGTGTGAAACCATAAGAGTGTATTTTGACTTAGTACTTGGTATATTCTGGATTAAATTCAAAGACAAGAACATAAATAGAATAGTACAAAACAAACAATGGAAAATTCCGAATAGAATGACAGTATGATGAAAGTGCTAGACTTGCACTAACCATATAGCAATTTGCCGAGTCTGAGATAGGCACAACCAAAAGACTGTCAAACACGTAATCTTTCAGCTGAAGAGGCCTTCATCCGATTTAGACATCGCGTGTGCGATGAGTAGCAATCTATTCTTTCCATAATATTGCCATAATATTAAACAATTTATGTAGTAGATAGTGATTTTTATCAGTATCTATGGAACTAATTGCTACCAGCATGTGGTAAATGTGAAAATACAGCAAATAAGACTAATAGTTACTAAATTAAGGTTAGTACTTTCTTCCACTGTCACATTCATTTCATTTAATTTTTCCAATATGTAATGCTTAAATCTGCAAGTAGTGCTGGCCCTTTCCACAAATAGATGAATTGTTTCAAATAACAGTTAGCATTGAACTATATTTTCATATACTTTGTAGATACAGAGGACTCTTAGTAGTTGTAATTCCTTCATGTGTCATCATATAGCACTATGTACTTGGCTTCTTGTATTGTTTGTATACCATGTTTCTTTACAAGGTTCACTTCTTCTGAATCAGACCCCATTGTGCTTGGATTCTTAAATTTTCTATACATTTTAATTAGATTTATCTTAAGGGAGGTAAGTAAATAATCATATGACAGGGCTGATACAGAGGCGCGGAAGGGCGGTTCTGCTTTCCCACACCGTAACGAGCATCTTTTCATTTGCAGTGTGAAAGGTCAGTGCTGAGTGTAATGGTTTCTTGTAGAATGGCAGGATGACTTCAGAGTCCCACCGTATCACATGCCTTCAACCTTGAGTAAACATGAAGGTATTTTGGTTTTAATTCTTTGCATTGGCGTGTAGCCTGGTGATACAGAATCTTACACTACTTTGTTGCTCCCAGTTGCAGCCACATATTGATGGCAAAAGTTTCTTGAACCAAAAGTGTTTGAAATATGGAGCCACTTGGTCAAATGCTGCTGCAACAGAATGGATCAGTGATATCAGTGTCAAAGGTAGATACTACATTCCACTATCCTCTTTTGCTTTTACTGATATTCATCTTATATCCTCATTTCAAGACACTGTCCATTCCGTTCAACTGCTCTTCCAAGTCCTTTGCTGTCTCTGACAAAATTACAATGTCATCGGCGAACCTAAAAGTTTTTACTTCTTCTCCATGAATTTTAATACCTACTCCAAATTTTTCTTTTGTTTCCTTTACTGCTTGCTCAATATACACATTGAATAACATCGGGGAGAGGCTACAACCCTGTCTCACTCCTTTCCCAACCACTGCTTCCCTTTCATGCCCCTCGACTCTTATAACTGCCATCTAGTTTCTGTACAAATTGTAAATAGCCATTCACTCCCTGTATTTTACCCCTGCCACCTTCAGAATTTGAATGAGTATTCCAGTCAACATTGTCAAAAGCTTTCTCTAAGTCTACAGATGCTAGAAATTTAGGTTAGCCTTTCCTTAGCCTACCTTCTAAAATAAGTCTTTCTTTCTTTTCTTTTCTTTCTTTCTTTCGCGCTGGTCATACCGGACTCGAGAGTCCATTACCTCAGCAACGTATTTTCGCCATCTGTCCCTGTCTTGGGCTATTTCCTTCCATTCACCTTCAATACCTAGGCTCCTCAAATCAGCCTTCACATTGTCCTCCCATCTACGCCTCGGTCTCCCCACAGGACATTTTCCCTCTAACTGCCCTACCAGTACCCTGTGCGCTGTCCTGCCCTCATCTATTTGACCTACGTGACCCGCCCATCGCAGCCTACGTGATTTAATAATACTCATTGTCAGGGCTTGATTACAGTTCGTGAACCTCTTTGTTGTGCAGTTTTCGCCACACTCCGCTAATGTCATAGGATCAATATTGCCTTGCATGTTCCAACA
The DNA here is from genome assembly GCF_021461385.2 of Schistocerca piceifrons. Lineage (NCBI taxonomy): Eukaryota > Metazoa > Arthropoda > Insecta > Orthoptera > Acrididae > Schistocerca > Schistocerca piceifrons. Next base: position 4,353,917 of record NC_060139.1, read on the forward strand.
TTTCTATGGAATCCAAACTGATATTCCCTAAGGTCGGCTTCTACCAGTTTCTCCATTTGTTTGTAAAGAATTCATGTTAGTCTTTTGCAACTGTGACTTACCACACTCATAGTTCAGTAGTTATCACACCTGTCAACACCTGCTTTTCTTGGGAATTGCTATATTTGTCTTTTAAGTCTGAGGGTATTTTGCCTGTCTTGTGCATCTTGCTCACCAAATGGAAGAGTTCGGTCATGGCTGACTCACCCAAGGCTATCAGTAGTTCCAATGGAATATTGTCTACTCCCGGTGCCTTGTTTCAACTTAGGTTTTTCAGTGCTCTGTCAGATTCTTCATGCGGTGTCATATATCCCATTTTATCTTCATCTATATCCTCTTCCATTTCCACAATGTTGTCAAGTACAATGCCCTTGTATAGACCCTCTATACAGGATGGAGAAAAATTGTCACTAAATTTTAACCTTGGATAGCTGATGCCAGTAGGAACCAAAATTACTAATTGTGTAGGTCAACAACGTATCTGTTTTAAACTATGGAAACTTGGCGCCATGCACTCAGATTGGCTGTGGGATTACCCTGTTGCCTTTTGTCTGTTGATGGGCAGTGCTGTGGTAATCAATTTACTCATACAAATGTCCCTTTCCTCATCACTGCCCCAATGTGATACGCACATGTGTCGAATAGGTCTTGCTGTTTTGTCTCCACCTCATGTCAAAAGCCCCCCTGCGGGTTCGGGGGTAAGAATAGGCCCGCGGTATTCCTGCCTGTTGTCAGAGGCGACTAAAAGGAGTCTCAAACATTTCGGCCTTATGTGATGGTCCCCTGTCGGGTTTGACCTCCGTATCTCAAAATTTTTCCGAAGAGCGAGCCGATTGGGGAAGGGTGCCTTACTTGGTGCATTGTGTCCATCTTGCATTGAGAACTTTTGCCATCTTATTCGTCGTTGCATTGCAGTCCTGCCCGCTCTCCATCGCTTAGGCATGGATACGCTCCTGCGTGCACTTTCTGCCAAGCAATGTGCAGGGCCATTTTCTGCACTGACGGCGACCATGGACCACATGTCACCTAACATCCAGCACTGTAGCCAGTCCGTTGTGGTGGGGCCGCCATCTACCCTGTTGGTTGTAGCCCCCTGACAACACAGGGATCGCTCTACTGATGCCTGCGCCGTTAACTCCCCACGTATGCCAAGGAGTAGATGCCCATCTCCCTGGGGCATCGGGACTCCCGGCAACGGCCATCCTGCCAGTGGCTTTTGCTGTGGCTGGGTGGCGCCCGTGGGGAGGGCCCTTGGTCGGAGCAGGTGGCATCAGGGTGGATGACATGCAGTGAAGCGTGGCACATCTTCTCTTGCTGGTGGCCAGCCACCAGCAGTTTCTAAGCGTTTGAGGGCTATTTTAAAGGTAACGTTTATGACCCCAAATCATTCTCCTCCCTCGCCACACCATGGGAGGAATGAAAGGCATTGAATGAAAGTGAGACGTATTCACCCAGGTATCTTGTCTGTACCAGAGCTGATGGGGAATCCTTTATATCCGTAAAGCCTCAGTTCTTTGTAGAGCATTTAGAGGACAAGTTTGAGGAGGTGGAGGGCTTGTCCAAGATGTGGTCCGGATCGGTGTTGATAAAAACGGCATCCTCCACCCAGTCACGGGCCTTGCTCACTTGTACTAAGCTGGGGGATGTTTCTGTTACTATCACCCCACATAAAAGCTTAAATATGGTCCAGGGAATTATTTTTCACAGGGATCTCCTTTTACAGTCAGATGATGGAGCTGCACGCCAACTTGGAGCGACGAGATGTCCATTTTGTCCGGCGCGTCCACCGGGGTCCAGGGGATCGTCAAGTTGCCACCGGTGCCTTCATCTTGGCCTTAGAGGGTGACACGTTACCTGAGAAGGTCAAGGTGATGGTGTACCGTTGTGATGTCAAGCCATATATCCCTCCCCCGATGTGGTGCTTCAAGTGTTGGAAGTTCAGCCATATGTCTTCACGCTGTGCTTACGACCTCGTCTGTCGCGATTGCGGTCGGCCATCCCATCCTGATCATCCCTGTGCCCCACCTCCAATCTGTGTGAACTGTGGTGAGCACCATCCGCCTTGCTCGTCGGACTGTCCGATTCTGCAGAAGGAGCGGAAAATCATGGAAATAGAGACCCTTGACCGCCTGACGTACACTGAGGCGAAGCGGAAATATGATCGGCTTCATCCGGTGCGTATGACATCTTCTTATGCCACAACTGTCACTCCTGCTACAGTTCCATCAGCTCCAGTCAGCTCTGAGTCGAAGGCCCACACTTGCCCCCTTGATGGTGGGGGGCACTAAACTCCCTGTTGCTCCTGCTCCATCTACTTCAGGAGCAACACCCCCCCAACCATCGGGGACATCAGCTTCCCCTTCCCAGCCGGAGAAGCGTAAGTCTTCTTCGGCTCCTCTCGCCAGGAAGGGGTCCTTGGGGACCTCCCTTCGCAAGTTCCGACTGGTACAAAAGCAGACAACCGCAAGTGGCTCAAACAACCACCGGTCCCTGGTTGTAGGGCCTCACGGTTGTCGTCTGTCCCTGAGACTGACCCAGTGAAGCCCTCCCAGCCTGAACCACCGAAGGCACAGCGAGATAAGAAGAAGAAGAAGAAGAAGAAGAAGAAGAAGAAGAAGAAGAAGAAAGTTCCCAAGGCTAACGACATTGCGGTGGCACCCATCCCACCGCTTCCTACAAGCTCTGCGTCTGAGGACGAGGTGGAGGTTCTGGTGTCCGCTGCGGACCTCGATCTCGCCGGTCCCTCAGACGCCACGGATAGCGCTAGCACCGGTGCTCAATTGGAGGCAGCAGGTGACCCAGCGGCGTAATCTACCTTCCAAGTCCAGTCACTCTTTTCTCAGACATGGACAATACCATCCTCCAGTGGAACTGCAGCGGTTTTTTCCACCATCTAGCTGAGCTCCGACAACTTATCAGCCTTCACCCTTTCTTCTGCATCGCTCTTCAGGAAACTTGGTTTCCAGCAATGCGAACCCCCGCCCTCCGTGGCTATCAGGGTTATTATAAGAACCGGGCAGCATATGAAAGGGTGTCTGGTGGCGTCTGCCTCTATGTCCTTCACACTCTTCACAGCAAGTCTGTACTTCTCCAAACACCTTTAGAGGCCGTCGCTGTTCGGGTGTGGACGCCACAGGCTGTTACCGTCTGCAGTCTTTACCTTCCACTAGATGGTGATGTCTCGCAGCATGTCCTGGCTGCGCTGATAGCCCAATTGCCGCCACCTTTCTTGCTACTGGGCGACTTCAACGCCCATAACCCTCTGTGGGGTGGGTCCGTGGCAACAGGTAGAGGCGCCACCGTTCAGCATTTATTGTCGCAGCTCGATCTCTCGATTTTAAATGATGGCACCTTCACACACTTCAGTGTGGCGCATGGCACATACTCCGCCATTGACCTTTCGATCTGTAGCCCTAGCCTCTTACCGTCTGTCCAATGGCGAGTGCATGATGACCTGTGTGGCAGTGACCACTTTCCGATATTTCTGTCACTGCCACAGCGTCAATCTTCTGGGCGCCCTAGCAGGTGGGCTATGAATAAGGCGGACTGGGACTTGTTCTCCTCCACTGCCGCTATTGAGCCTCTCTCTAATGATGAAATTGATGCGGTGGTTCAATCGGTCACCACCGGCACCGTTACTGCCGCCGAATCTGCCATTCCTCGTTCCTCTGGGTCCCCTCGGCGGCAGACTGTGCCTTGGTGTCGCCTGAGATTGCTGCAGCGATTAAAGAACACCGGTGGGCACTACAGCGTCACAAGCGACATCCCTGCATTGAACACCCCATCACATTCAAACGGCTGCGTGCGCGGGCCCGCCGCCTTCTCCGCCAAAGCAAGCAGGAGTGCTGGGAGCGGTATGTGTCCACCATTGGCCTCCCTGTCTCTCCATCACAGGTCTGGGCCAAGATCCGACGCCTCTATGGCTATCGGACCCCTGTCAGCGTCCCTGCGCTCTCACTGAATGGCGCAGTTTATACAGCCTCCGACGAAATTGCCAACAGCTTGGCAGAGCATTTTGCTCTTAGTTCCACTTCTTCCAATTACCCGCTGGCCTTCCGTTCCATTAAAGAGCGGCTGGAACGTCGGAGCCTTTCGTTTCGCACCCACCACCCGGAATCTTACAATGCTCCATTCAGTGAGTGGGAATTTCGCAGTGCCCTAGCCGCTTGCCCTGATACTGCTGCTGGGCCAGATGGCATCCACTGTCAGATGCTGAAACACCTTTCAGTGGACTGCCAGCGACCCCTCCTCGACCTTTCCAACCATCTTTGGGTCGCGGGGGAGTTTCCGTTGCAATGGCGGGAAAGCATTGTCATCCCCGTTTTGAAACCTGGAAAGAATCCTCTGGAGGTGGACAGCTACCGTCCCGTTAGCCTCACCAATGTTCTTTGCAAGTTGCTTGAACGGATGGTGAGCCGGCGCTTCAATTGGTTACTGGAGTCTCGGGGCCTTCTGGCTCCGTCTCAGGGTGGGTTCCGTAAAGGCCGCTCTGCCACAGACAATCTGGTGAGCCTGGAGTCGGCCATCCATACTGCATTTGCCCGCCGTCAGCACCTGGTCGCTGTCTTTTTCGACATGTGGAAGGCGTACGATACGACATGGCGTCATCACATCCTTTCTACGCTTCACGGATGGGGTCTTCGGTGTCCTCTGCCGATTTTTATCCGCAATTTTCTGTCGTATCGTACCTTCCGCGTGCAAGTCGCGGCCTCATATAGTTCCTCCCACGTCCAGGAGAACGGTGTGCCACAGGGTTCTGTTTTAAGTGTCTGCCTGTTTTTAATCGCAATAAACGGGCTCACTGCAGCGGTGGGAAATTCTGTCTCCGCTTCCCTGTATGCTGACGACTCCTACCTTTACTACAGCTCCACTGGCATTGCAGCTGTTGAACGTCAGCTACAGGGCACTATCCGCAGGGCGCAGTCTTGGGTTGTAGCTCACTGTTTCCAGTTTTTGGCTGCCAAGACCCGCGTTATGCATTTCTGCCGGCGCCGAACTGTCCATCCTGAACCGCGGCTTTATCTTGCCAACGAACTCCTTGCTGTCGTTGAGACCCACAGGTTTTTGGGTGTAGTTTTTGATGCCCGGCTGACTTGGCTGCCTCATATTCAGCAGCTTAAGCAGGCGTGTTGGCGGCATCTAAATGCTCTGATACGCTTGAGCCACACCAGCTGGGGCGCCGACCGATCTACCCTGTTACGGCTCTACCAGGCGTTAATCCAGTCCCGTCTGTATTATGGGAGCCTGGCTTACGGCTCCGCTTTCCCATCTGCGTTGTGGGTGCTGGACCCACTACTACACAGTGGGATACAACTTGCCACTGGTGCCTTCCGCACCAGCCCAGTGGACAGCATACTTGCGGAGGCAGGTGTCCCCCCATTGCAGTTCAGGCGCCAAAATTTACTGGCCGCTTATGCTGCCCATGTTTTTAGCTTGCCTGGGCATCCAAACTATCGTCTCTTGTTCCCGCGATCGGTCGTCCATCTGCCAGAACGTCGGCCCCGGTCAGGTCGTACGATCGCGGTCCGCGTCAAAGAGCTTCTCTCCGGGCTTAGGGTTTTCACTGTTCCACCTCCTTTCCGGGCCACTTTGCGTACACCCCCACGGTGTGTTCCTCGCCCTTGCCTTTGGCTCGACTTGGCACAGGGCCCGAAGGACTCAGTCCCTCCGGAGGCCTTCCGCCGCCGCTTTTATTCCATCCTGGCCACGTATCAGAGCTCTGGCATTGTTTACACTGACGGTTCGATGGTTGCTGGTCGTGTCGGGTATGCGCTCACTCCCCCGCCCTAGAGTATATCCGCTGCTGCTCAGGTGAGTCCGTGTGATCTGTAGTGATTCCCTGAGCGGTTTACGACCAGTGTTTCCCTCGTTCTCGTTTGGTGATGGCTATCCACGAGTCCCTGCATACTCTTGCTCGTTGCGGCCGCTCTGTGGTCTTTGTGTGGACCCCCGGTCATGTCGGTATCCCGGGCAATGAACGTGTTGACTGCCTGGCCAAACAGGCCACCAGCTAACCCACTCTAGACATTGGCCTTCCGGAGACTGATTTGAAGGCAGTCTTACGCCGGAAAGTTATCTCGCTTTGGGACGCTGAATTGCGCGGTCTGACTGCCCCTAATAAAACCCGCGCCGTCAAGGAGACGATGACTGTGTGGCACTCCTCCTTGAGAGTCTCTCGCAAGGGGTCTGTGGTCCTCTGCTGACTGCGTATTGGGCACACACGGATGACCCACGGCCACTTGTTGCGTCGTGAGGACCCCCCTCTCTGTCGCTGCGGCTCGGTATTGACAGTGGTCCACATTTTGTTGGACTGTCCACTTTTATCTGTCCTCAGGCAGACGTTTGCGCTGCGTGACACGCTCTCTGCCCTTTTAATAGATGACTCTGCCATGGTGGACTTAGTTTTGCGTTTTATTCGGGCAGGGGTTTTTTATCGTTTAATCTGAGTGTTTGTTTTTTAGTGTTGATTCTGGCTTTTGGCCTCTGATTTTAACCTGAGTTTTTAATGTGTTCTTGGTGGTTGGCTTTTCCTCTTTTTTGTTTCTATGGTCGGCCAACCACCGTCATGCTCTGTGTGTTTTTCGTTCGTCTTGTCTGGTCTTTGTCTCAGTTTCTCTTGTTCTGTGTCGTCTGTGCTCTATTCTGTTAATCACTTTTATTCTCTGTGGGTGTTTTTAGTATTTGGAAAAAGGAGCCGATGACCGTAGCAGTCTGGTCCCTTTAATCCCAACCAACCAACCAACCTCATGTCAAAAGCATTCACACGTAAGTTTCGCTTTGGAGCACGTGTGGACAGACAGACAGACAGACAGACAGACAGACACACAGACACAGGTAGGTGCGCGACTGCGGTACCCAGCAAGATGTTAGCCACACCCTGAAACATTTGCAGCAATTCACTGGCAAAATGGCGAAACAGGCTCGTTAGCGGGATAGCATGGTGATGCTGTCAGACCTCAAACATGACGGAATGCTGCATTTGAAGTGACTGTTCTCAAAAGCTTCAAGGAAGTACCCACAAGTACTCTGGAAGCTGGACATGACATGGGGTTCACTCATCAGTTAGTCTGGGAGGTTTTGAGGGATGACAGCCAAAAGCCATTTAATTTCCACCCTGTCAGAGACCTAAATCCTGTGGCGGACTATGAACAAAGGCTAGGGTTTCACCGGTGGTTTCTGTGATGTGTTGTGCGATATACAGACTTCCCCACAATTGTGTTGTTTACTGACGAGTGCGCCTTCCGTCAGGATGACCTTAACAATACTCGAAACGTTCATTACTGGGCAAGGGGAAATTGTCACATCACATACATCCACAGGCACCAGGAATGATTTTTTGCTCAACATTTTGACAGGAATTATGGGTGACCATCTAATTGGGCCAGTCTGTCTACCTTCTCAGCTTACCGGGGCAAATTACCTTCACTTTTTGCAAGAAACTCTACCTGTCCGAGTGGAAGATGTACCACTAGACGCAGGGCTATGCATGTGTTTGCAGCATGATGGGGCAACCACAATAACAGTCGCACTGTGTGTAGGTATTTACATGAAATCTTAGATGGTCTGGTAATTGGCAGAGCTGCTCATAGGACATGGCCTCCGCAATTACCAGACCTCACACCACTGGACATTCTCCATTGGGGACTCTTCAAGGTTCTAATACACCCACCCAGATGCGAACCACCTAGAAACAAAGAGGAATTAATGGATCGCATTCAACATGCTACCAATTGCATCAGGGCAATGCCAGGGATCTTTCAAAGATTTCGGAACAACACTGTTGGATGTTACCAAGCTTATCATGTCAGAGGGTCACCAGTTTGAGCACCTGCTTTAAGTAAACAATGTCCTACCTACAAAAAGGTGTTTTTTAGGGCTGACACAATTTTTAAAAGACATTCTGTAAGCGAACTAACAGTTGTTGATGGGTTTCATCCCGGTACGTCTTACCATGAAACTACAATGGATGTGTTGGGACTCTGGGGGATTTGCCCCCAGGGCCGCAGAGTGGAAGGCTTGCATGCTACCACCGAGCGTGCGGGCCACCTTGTATATGGTGGGATCTCCTGCAGGCAAATCCTGCTGAGTCACGTGTTGTCCAGAGCCTTTGGCAACAGGGCAGTTCTGTGGACAATCGGCGAGTGTGGTGCCATGTTTCTGTAGTTTAAACATGGTGCATTGTTGACCTAAACAACATTACCAGTTTTGGTTCCTGCTGGCATCAGCTATCTAGGGTTCAAATTTCATGACACAATTTTTCTCCACCCTGTACATTCTTGCACCTTTCTGCTTTCCCTTCTTTGCTTAGGACTGGTTTTCCATCTCGGCTCTTGATATTCATACAGGTTGTTCTCATTTCTCCAAAATGTCTCTTTAATTTTCCTGTTGGCAGCATCTATCTTATCCTTAGTGATACATGCTTCTACATGCTTACATTTGATCCCTAGCCATCCCTGCGTAGCCATTTTGAAGTTCCTGTCAATCTCATTTTTGAGACGTTTGTATTCCTTTTTGCCTGCTTCATTTATGGCATTTTTTTATTTTCTCTTCCATCAATTAATCAGTATCTCTTCTGCTACCCAAGGATTTCTATTAGCCCTCATCTTTTTACCTACTTGATCCTCTGCTGCTTTCATTATTTTGCCGCTCAGAACTACCCATTCTTCTTCTACTGTATTTCTTTCCCCCATTCTTGTCAGTCATTCCCTAATGCCCTCCCTGAAACTCTGTACAACCTCTGGTTCTTTCAGTTTATCTAGGTCCCATCTTCTTAAATTCCTACTTGTTTGCAGTTTCTTCAGTTTTAATCTACAGTTCATTCCAATTTAAAACCTGTTTCCTAAATATTTGTCTTACCATCATATATTATATCTGAAACCTTCCAGTGTCTCCAGGCCTCTTCCACTTATACAGACTTCTTTCACGATTCTTAAGCCAAGTGTTAGCTATGATTAAGTTACGCTCGGTGAAAGATTCTACTAGGCTGTTTCCTCTTTCATATCTTACTCCTCTTCCATTCTCATCTGCTACTTATCCTTCTTCCTTTCCCTACTATCGAATTCCAGTCCCGCATGACTATTAAATTTTTGTCTCCCTTAACTATCTGAATAATTTCTTTTATATTATCATACATGTCTTAAGTCTCCATCTGTGGAACTAGTTGGCATATAAACTTGTACTTCTGTGGTAGGCAAGAGCTTTGTGTTTATGTTGGCTACAAAATGCGTTCAGTATGTTGTTTGTAGTAGCTTATCCACATTCCTATTTTTTATTCATTATTAAACCTATTCTTGCAATACTCAATTTGATTTTGTATTTACAACCCTGTATTCACTTGACCAGAAGTCTATCTGCCACCAACGTTCACTAATTCCCACTATACCTAACTTTAACCAATCCATTTCCCTTCTTAAATTTTCTAACCTGCCTGCATGATTGAAGGATCTAACATTCCATGCTCCGATTTTTGGAATGCCAGTTTTGTGTCTCCTTATAACGACATCGTCCTGAGTAGTTCTGATGCCATCACCATTTAACCATACAGTAAAGGTAGGCTGTGTGTGTGTGTGTGTGTGTGTGTGTGTGTGTGTGTGTGTGTGTGTGTGTGTGTGTGTGTCCAGTTCAGTTTGGATGAAAGCTTTCTTGTTCAGCAGTCTTTTTGTTCTGCCTGTCTGCGACTCGTTTCCGCTATGTGGCGAGTAGCAATCTATCCTTTTCATAATATAGTGTCATTATTCCATTCTGGAATTTCCGTCACATAATCATTGTGATCCATAACAGGAAAAAAGCTTGCTGTTAACAAAAATATTTGGAAAAAAGTTGTTCGCAAACAAGTCTGTTGGCACTATTGTGTATGTTACCACTGAATAAACTAAAAATATGACAGCAACTAAATTGTTTCAAAAGCTTTTGAATTAAACAATGTTTTGACATTGTGTGTCTTAATGAACTTCCTTTAATATTTTCCTTCATAAAAAAGTCAGTTTTTGCCAACACCACATTCTGTGTGTCAAACAGTGATAAACTAAGTGATAGGTTATAGATTCAATATGTAGTGGTCCACATATATTGTGTACATACATATGCACTCACTACGTTAGCAGTTACAATGCTGGGTGTCACATTTGCCAGTATTTCATCAGACTGTCTTTAAAGATTACATGACACTGTTGCGGGCTAAGCCAGAACGTTTCAGACATCTAAACTTCCAGACTGAGGATAGATGCCTAAAAGCTCCTCATGTTAAGTGTGAAGCCCTCCACTTGATCGTACTAACGTAAATGAACTAGGTCTCTGTCATATATTTTTATATATTTTTATCTATTTTTGCACTTTTTAGTACATAACATTTCATAACGTACACTTCGACGTGATCTGCCTTCAATTCTGTAATAGTGAAAGTGAAAGAGAGTAGAGCATCTGCCACAGTACACATTTTTATTGTGCTTCAACACTAATGAAAATATTTGTTAAACAGCGCTGGGAGCATGGTCTTTTACACTATGGACATACTCTTCGTAATTCAGCTTAGCTTTCACGCTTTGTTTATCTATGTTCTCATCGTACTCCCTAATTCTGCAGTGGTTAACTGAGTGGTGCTCATGAAATTAGGAGGTTGGCTCATTCAAGCGTGGGGTGGCCAAACAGCCGGTGTCCAAAGCAGTCACAGTGATGTCTGTCTGGATTCTTGCAGAACTACCTGCAATTAGCAGTACAAGCAAGCATAAACTACAGATTCAGACCTTTACCTGCCATTGGTTTTGCAAGGAAAAGTACTAACATTAATGCAAATAATATTGACAAGTAGGCTCATATTTCATGACTGTGTTTGGTCACTGTTCTGTAACCAAAATATTGATACTATTCTTGCTTATTTCCTTGCTCCCTTAGTACTTCGCTATGTTTCTTCTGTGGTGTCTCAAAATGACCATAGCATTTCCAGTATCTCTCATTTAGCTTGATTATTCTCAGATCGTGTAAGCTTATTTTTATCATTTATGTTTACTGACACAAAAGACCATAGGCACTCAAAAATTGCAAGGATGATTTACTTAGTAGTGGTGAGCTGAGTTTTATTATATTAAGTAGAATAGAATAGAATAGAATATTTTTATTAGCCTTTCAGTATTTTTCATACAATTGGCTTCGTCAAAGTTTACAGAGGGTTTTAGTTTCAGCATGATATTCAAATAGTTACAGAAAGGGGAGAAAAGGAACTAAAGACCTTTTCTTCAGAATTACATAAAACAATGTTTTATACAGTAATTAAATACACACATAAGAAAAGAATCACAGTAAATAACTAGCTTATATAATATCAAAACATTTTCTTCATAACTTAGGTAAACATATATTTTGATGATTAGTTTCTAAGAATTCAGTTGTATAGAATTCATTGTTTTTTAGCCAGGTTTGCAATGTATTCTTATATTTATTTAGTGGTACTGTACGAGCTGAGCATGGTAACTTATTGAAAGATTTTATGCTTAAGTACTTATAGTTATTATGGACTACAGCAAGTCTTGTGGAAGGCAAGTTCAGCAGATCACTGTTTCTTGTACTGTGTGCATGCACGTCACATCACATCTCATGTTCAATTTTTTCAGATTTTCTCTGGCATATATTAAACAGTTTTATATGTACATGCTTGTCACTGTCATTATGCTAAGAGATTTAAAATAATTTCTGCAAGACTCTCTGGATGCTAACCCTTCCATGCACCTGATTGCTTTCTTCTGCCATCTGAAAATACATTCAGCCCCTGGGGAGTTACCCCAAAGCAATATTCCATATTGCAGTTGGGAATGAAAAAAAGCATAGTATGAGTGGAGTAGCAATTGCTTGCTCACACTGTTCCTTTATTTACACAATAAGAAAAGTACTTGTGCTAGTTTACTACAGAGATAATTGGTGTGTCCTTCCCATGAGAGCTTTTGGTCTATGATTAGTCCAAGTAATTTCACTGTTTTGTTTTCATTTTTAGTTACTTTGAGATTAAATATTATTTCTTCTGTTTTTGTTTGATTTATGCACAGCTGGTTAGCCTGACACCAGTAATTAGCCATTTGCATCATTTCTCTATTTTTGTCCAGTACACTCTGTAAGTTCTCTCCTGTACTTATTAATTTCATATAGTATGTCATATAGTATGTTGTTACACGGTATGTAATTCGAGAAATCTATGTTAATGACAATGAACAGAAAAGGTCCAAGAACAGAGCTTGGGGTATTCCTCTTTCTATAGGGAGTATTTCTGACCTCTGCTTATTTGCATATACAAGTTGTAACCTATTGCTTAGATAAGATTTGAATGGATGGGGTGTATCATCTTCAATGCCATAGTATTTTAACTTTTTGATGAGTATGTCATGTGACACCAAGTCAAATGTTTTACTTAGGTTGTAACTTCATGTCAAGGCCACCCACTACAGCTTTCAGCTCAACCTGTGCAACACTAAAGTACAATGAGCTAGCATTAGGAGTTTTTACACACACACACACACACACACACACACACACACACACACACACACACACAAATAAATATGAAGTTAGGTTGTAACTGGGTTGAGAAATAGCAGGTCTCAAGAGTAAGAGTATCAGCGCTGTGGGGTTTATAACCACCTAGCTACAATAGGAACAGAGATATGGGCGAAAACTATTTCCGCCTCCCAGCTCCTGGTGTATAGGCTGACCTGCACAAGAGGCATGTAGTATGGGAACAGTAACTGCTTGCCAAATCAGCCTAATTGCAGGGAAGCCTACATGTTAGGGGCAAGAAATTTTATTTTATTTATTTATTTATTTATTTTATTTTATTATTTTTCTTCCAGGCCCAACATGTACGCTGCTCTGCATGATACGTATGGTGTGGAAGTTGTATTGGCTTACTTTATTGCAGGGCTACAAGTTGAGTGGATAGAGGTGCTGATGGACAGAGTGAGGTGAACGAGGAAGTGGACAGGGAGATGCAAGAAGGAATTGTGGGCCACTAGAAAAGGAAGAAGGGGAGGTGAATTATAGAAAAATATATAATCAGAGAGGGGGGAGGAGGTGGTACAGAGAGAGGTGGGAGGATGAGGATACGGTGAGGGGAGGAGGTGGTGTGTTCAATATGAATTGGATGCATATGCGTTTGAAGCCACAGGGAAAAGACTGTTGTATCAGTAAAATGTAAATACTTATTTGTGATGATGACAGTGACAACAATCACAATAACATAATCATTGTAGCTCCACTAAACATCTACATCTACATCCATACTCGGCAAGCCACCTGACGGTGCATGGCGGAGAGTACCTTGAGTACCTCTATCGGTTCTCCCTTCTATGCCAGTCTTGTATTGTTCGTGGAAAGAAAGTTACGTGAACAGAAAAGGTGTTCAGTTATTTTCCATTAAGCTATTGAGTGTTTGCCCCAAAATTTGCCATCACACGTTGTAAATTAAACAAATTATTTGAGTGTTGTGCTGACAAGACTACTGTATAATCAGTAACCAAAAAACGCAGAGGAAAGTCAATAAATAAACTGAACTTCAAAAATTTTTATTTGTGCTTAGTGACAAGAAAATAGGTCTCGCATTGTGGATAGTGTTAAAAGTGCAATTAAACCTATTTTATGCGTAACTGATGATGCAGCTTTAATAATGTCTACGTGACTGAGTGAGGTAAAGAATTAAAACTGTTTGAAAATTTTCAGGAAGAAAACCACCGCCTACCTGGCCTCAACATGGAGCAGTGAGATTTGAAGGTGTATCTTTGCGATATGCTGTGGCTGAACCACCAGTTCTTAAGGATTTAAAATTTGAAATAGAAGCAGGTCAAAAGGTACAGTTGACAATTACCAAAAATTTGATTTCACTGTATGTTTTGTTAAATCGTTCCAACTAGACTGGGGTTGCCAACATCTCATTTCTTACTGCGCTATGCTCCTCCATTTCCATCCCCCCCTCCCTCCCTCCCCCCCCCTCCCCCCCCCTCCCCCCCCCCCAGCCAACAATGCCAACAGGTTGAGCAGTAAATTGTATTATTCTATATTGCCATTAAGTCTCGTCCATTACACTATATACAAGCTCAGAGTTTGGGACTAATTTACATTACAGTCTAGTACTCTATTATTACATGACTCAAAGTTTAAAATTTAGCTTTGAGAAGGACTCTGTTCATAAGATATTTGTCATTTCTTGCAGGTTGGTATTGTTGGAAGGACTGGAGCTGGCAAATCTTCACTTATATCTGCACTTTTCCGCCTGGCAAACTTAGAAGGTGCTATTTACATAGACGACATAAACACTCAAGATATCGGTCTCCATGATTTGAGAAAACGCATTTCTATCATACCACAAGAACCTGTTCTTTTCTCAGCCTCAATTCGATACAATTTGGATCCTTTTCAAGAGTTCCCTGACCACCAGATATGGAATGCCCTGGAAGAGGTAAGACACTTTGTAACGAATACATTCCTGGTTGTAACTTCATATTTATTTTGTGTGTGTGTGTGTGTGTGTGTGTGTGTGTGTGTAAAAACTCCTAATACAAGCTCATTGTACTTGAGTGTTGCACAGGTTGAGCTGAAAGCTGTAGTGGATGGCCTTGACATGAAGATAAATGAAGGTGGAAGCAACTTCAGTGTTGGTCAGAGACAATTAATATGTCTTGCACGTGCAATTCTCCGGAACAACAAGATACTGGTTCTTGATGAAGCTACTGCTAATGTTGATCCACAGTAAGTATCAATTGCTACTTGTAGTTACCAGTAAAATAAATATTTTTGTAATATAACTGGGTACATTAAAAATCTTGCCACCAAGCAACAGCAAGATAACACACACTTAAGGTATTACAATTTGCAAGTGTTCAGAGCCTGTGGCTCCTCCTGACAAAGGGGTTGAAGGGGAAGGAAAGGAACTGAGAAGTCTATAAAAATTGGTGGAGTTCAGCCAGAACTCCAGGTCAGGATAAACTTATGGGACAGTAAGTATTGCTTCTTGTAATTGACAGATTTGCATAAAAGAATTAATAGTCACTGAATGCCTCTTCCTCCACCACCTGTTGAAAGATGTGTGTACATGTAAGAAATGTGATCTCCCTGTTTGTTTGGCAACATAATGCTCCATGTCCATAAAATATTGAACAACGATAAGGAATTTCCTTTTTCCAGATGTAGAAACACAAGAGTGAGTTGAATATTTATGTATTCCAATTCCTTGTGGTAAAATTTGTGTAGTGGAACAAATGGGTAATTGCAGCATGTCACTGGGTGACAAGTGAACAACCCCAGTAATTCTATTTACAAACCCAGCTGTCAGTTGTACTGTGGACCCCAAGAAATTAAATTTTACTGTCCTGACTCATTAATTTACATTCATTCCAGCTAGCTAAACGTACCACAATATGCATATTGAATCAATAATTCAAAATCCAAGGGCCATATAGAGCCCATACTAAAATGCTGCACAGTCAAACATTCTCCGAATAGCCAGTTAGGAAGCATGGGGGGAAAGGTCACTGCAGTCCATCCCATGTGCTCTGTCTGCAGACAAGCATATCCAAATATCGCCCAATAATGATTTGGTCTTCCTACAGGGCAGACAGTTTTATGGTGTCTGATCTTGTCACAGTCTATTATTACACATACACCCTCAAATGTAACTATTCCTTTTTAAACTCTCTTAAATTTTGGCCACTCACCTCTGTTGCCTATGCAATTGGCATATGAGAAATCTCTATCCTTTGTGGAGGTTTCCATTGTAGTCTGAATCTGCAGTAAACAGACACATCATCTTCAAAACTTCATTTAGTTTAAATAACAACCTTCAGATGCTCACTTTCCTGACCATCCTGACCAGGAACCACTCCACCCCTGTAGATGTGTGTCCATTAAGACATAATCAATTGAATTTGAGTCCTGTTGTGTTCATCCAGCATTGCTGTCCCTTTGATTACCTGGCTGTTAATTCAAGCACAAGGACCACACATTGACATTTTAATTTATTTATGATTATGCTTGGGAATTTTTGAGAATAGAGATGAAATGCACAATAAATGGCAAACATTGAAAGTGCCAAAAATGGTTTTGAATTTCTCCTTTTATTACGAAGTTTATGGCACCATGCTATGAACTCTGTTATGCACTTCACTGGTTTACAGAATTGCATGCAGTTTTCTGTAAAAGTTGTAAACAGCCTTTTGCTCCATGTATATTTACCCCCATTACCTTCAGAATTTCGAAGAGAGTACTTCAATTAACATTGTCAAAAGCTTTATCTGAGTTTACAAATGCTATAAAAGTAGGTTTGCCTTCCTTTAACCTATCTTCTAAGAAAAGGCATAAGGTCAGTATTCCCTTGTGTATTCATAAATTTCTCCAGAATCCAAATTACTCTTCCCTGAAGTTCGCTTCTAGCAGTTTTTCCACTCTTCTGTAAAGAATCCATGTTGGTATTTTGAAACCGTGACTTACTAAACTGACAGTTTGGTAATTTTGACACCTGTTACCAACTACTTTCTTTGGAATTAGCGTTATTACATTCCTCTTGAAGTCTGGGGGTTTTCACATGCTCATGCGTCTTCCACACCAGATGGAATAGTATTGTCGTGGCTGGCTCTCCCAACGCTATCAGTAAATCGGACGGAATGCCTTCTACCATTGGGGCCTTGATTCAACTTAGGCCTTTCAGCACCCTGTCAAATTGTTCTCGCAATCTCATATCTCCCATATCGTCATCATCATCATCATCATCATCAATGTCCTCTTCCATTTCAATAATCTTGTCTTCAAGTACAGTAAATAAACCAAAAACATTTTTGGAGTAGGAATTAAAGTTCAGAGTGAAGAAAAAAAACAACTTTGAGGTTTGCTGATGGCATTGTAATTCTGTCAGAAACAGCAAAGGACTTGGACGAGCAGTTGAACAGAATGGATAGTGTCCTGAAAGGAGGATATAAGATCAACATTAACAAAACCAAAACAATGATGGAATGTACTAGAATCAAATCAGGGGATGTTGAGGGAATTAGATTAGGAAACAAGACACTGGAAGTAGCAGATGAGTTTTGCTCTCTGGGCAGCAAAATAACAGATGATGGGTGAAGTAGGGAGGATATAAAATGTAGATAGGCATGGCAAGAAAAGTGTTTCTGAAGAAGAGAACTTTAACAATAAATATAGATTTAAGTGTTTGGAAGTCAATTTGAAGGTATTCATCTGGAGTGTAGCTGTTGATGGAAATGAAAGTTTAGATAAGAAAAGAATAGAAGCTTTCAAAACATTGTACCATGGAAGAATGCTGAAGATTATATTGGTAGATCACGTAGCTAATGAAGAGGTACTGAATAGAATTGTGCAGGAAAGAAATTTGTGGCACAACTTGGCTAAAAGAAGGGAGCTTGCAGTGGATATTTGGAGATGAAGAGGCGTGCATGGGGTATCGTGGAGAACTGCATTGAACCAGTCTTTGACTGAAGGCCACACCAACAACAGATTGCTATTCACCACAAAGAGGAGACCTTGTGGTGCAGAAAGGCACAATGGAAAGACTGTTAAACATTTCAGTTTAAAGGTCTTCAGATGGAAATTTTATCAGTGCCATTGGTTTTAAAGTGCTCACTAAATATTTTGGTACTGCTCCCATTGTGCACTGTTCATGCATTTGGACAAAATGCACGCTATTTTGTAATGTACTGTGTTTTTGTTATAAAATGCAATAATACTAAGATTGTAACAGACATTGAGCACATACTTTATCTAATTAGATGAGTTTAAGAATGAAAACTTGTTTTAATATTAAAGACAAAAATTTCTGATACAATGATCATGAGAGCATACTTAGTGTTACAGTGCGAACAGAAAAAGGCTTCATTACACAATGTATAACAAGTAGTGGCATTTATAAATAATTTTATTTATCAGCTTGAAATAATAAAGCTGTGATAATGAAACTCGGTGGTAATGTTAGTCCTTCTCTACATAATCATTATCCGAGACCAAATTTTCCCATGGGTTTATGACTTGTCATAGACATTGGTTGCAAAAATATGCAAGTATTGTTGTCCAGGAAATGTTCAGCCTCAAAAATCACCTAGTCATTCTCAAAATCGCTGCCAGCAGTGGTTTCTTCATGCGAGGAATCAGGAAGGAGCTACTAGTGAGGCATAATTTGATAGCCCAAAGAAGCATAATGTGGGATTGTCTTGCGGAGAACGAACTCGGGCATTATCATGGAGTAAAAGCACCCCCTCAGGCAGCTTCCTGTGACTCTTCAACTTTGCAGCATACTGTGACTTCACTAAAAAAATCTTTCTGTGACAATTTGACCTTTACAAGTATAATCTGTTTGCACCATACCATGGTTTGCCCCTGGTAGCTGAGTGGTCAGTGTGACGGAATGTCATACCTAACGGCCCGGGTTCGATTCCCGGCTGGGTAGGAGATTTTCTCCACTCAGGGACTGAGTGTTGTGTTGTCCTTATCATTTCTTCCCCATCGACACGCAAGTTGCCAAAGTGGCGTCAACTCAAAAGACCTGCACCAGGCAAACGGTCTACCCGACAGGAGGCCCTAGCCACACGGCATTTCCATTTACCATACCATGGCAGTTCAAAATCACTTTCAGCAACACATTATCACATGTAGGCTGGTTTGCCACTTCATTTTGCATCATTCAAACTTGTTTTACAACACTGGAAGTGTCTGTGCCACGTAACCACTGCTGCTAATACACTTCCACCAACTTAGCGTGGATTGATGCACAATTATTCCCCTTCAGAGAGAAAAATCAATTGCCATGCAGTACTCCATTTCTTCAGTGGCCGGTGCCATTTTGTTTTGGCTCCTGTAACTGTGTGCTGCAGTACTGTTGCACAGGAATTTTAATGTGTACAAAGTTTGCAGACATGTATCTGCAAATCAACAAATATTAATGAGGAAACTTTGTTTGAGGTTGTTTAACCACCTTCTGCTGTCAGGGTTACTTGCAAAAGCAAAGGGTATTGTAGTTTTAGGTGATTGCAATATAAACTTTGACAGAAAATAAGAATAAAATTGACTTCGAGATTGTGATGACCTTATATAATCGGATAATAATAATCCGGTAATGAACTTCCCAACAAGAATTACATCAGAGTCCCAAACTATAATAGATAACATTTTTTTAGATGTAAGTAGACATCAGAATTATACCTTCAGGCAGGTTGTAAGTGGACTTTCAGATCATGATGGAAATATTCTCACTCTTTATGATGTTAATTTGCTCAAACTACTAATTCCTCAATGGAAACTCATAAGAGTAATGAACGAAGAGGCAAAAGAAACTTTCAACCGTAGGATTGGTCTTTATTATGTAGCCTTGATAAAGTTCATGCTAAATTTAACTGTTTTATAAATAAATTCTGTGCTCTTTTTGGAGAAATATTTCCAAAGAAATGGGTCAGAAACAGTGCTTCCAATTCTGTAAGTAAGCCTTTGATTACAAAAGGTATAGAACAATCATGTAAAACCAAAAGGGTAACTTATGCTGCAACAAGATTATCTAAAGATGTAGAAAAATGGGAACACTATAGATTATACTGTGAAATTTGTAGAAACTAATACAGAAATAAAAAGCCATTTGTTATGAGAAGGAAATAGATAATTCTAATAATAAAATAAAAACAATTTGGAGCATTGTAAAAAAAAAAAAAATAAGCAAAGAAGATGTAAATAAAATGAGATATGAAGGTACTCTAGTAGATAAGCCCAAAAGTGTGGCAGAGATCATTAATCAACACTTCCTGTTGGTAACTCAACAGATTGGCTGCAACCCCAATGTTGATGAAGCTGCAACTCTTTGTTGAGCTTTATATTCTAACAAAAATTCAGAAATGCACCTTAAACTTGTCACTGTAGATAAAATTTAAAAAAATCATTGTCTTTAAAAAATAAGAACTCTGCAGGGGTTGATACTACTTCTAGTAATGTATTTAAATATTCTTGTTTGTGGATAAGGGACATGTTCTGTCATATTTCCAATGCTTCCCTTCAGAAAGGTGTTTTTCCCAGTAGACTTAAGCATGCCAATGTGAAGCCCCTGTACAAACAGGGCGATAAAACTGAAATAAGTAACTATTGACCTATATCTTTGCTGACAGCTTTCTCTAAAATGTTAGAAAAGCTAATAAGTGTAAGAATTACTGATCATCTCGTGAATGGAGTTCAGAAAGAGAAAATTTGGCTTTCCAAAGGGCTGTTCAACAAAAGACACAATCTATTCACTTGCAAAAGAAGTCCCAGAAACCCTTAATGAGAAAAATGCTATCACTTGGTGTCTTCTGCAATTTGTCTAAAGCATTAGACTATGTTGATCACCAGATTCTCTTGCAAAAAGCAAAATAAGTAGGAGTAAGTGGTGTTGCAGGCAATTGGCTACAGTTGTCCCTACAAGACAGGAAACAAAAAGTTGTCTTGAATAGCTCGGGTGGAGCATGTGACGTTTCCTCACATTCTGAATGGAGTTCCATTACATGTGGAGTGCCTCAGGGCCCAATTTGTGGGCCACTATTATTCCTGATCATTATAAATGATCTACCATCATGCACAAGCCTACCGTGTAAATTTGCATTATTTGCTGATGATACCACAATTTTTATGAGCAGTAGAATAGATAGTAATCTTGAGGAATCCATTAATCACATACTCTCAGAATGGAAACAACAAAATTTCTTGGAGTGCACATTGACAAGAAAATGAACTGATCTTCACGTATTATAGATCTCTGTAAGGGGCTTAGCTCTGCTACATATGCTTTACGGGTTGTCACTACATGTGTTGAACCTAACACTGCAAAAGTGGCATACTATGGCTATTTTCACTCACTCGTTGAAGACAGCATTATTTTTCAGGGATTTTTTATATGTGGATTGTGCCCAAGAGGCTCATGTAGAAATAGCTTTAGAGAGCTCAAAATATACACATCTATATGCCAATATATTTTTTCTCTCATGTGTTTTGTTTGTAAAAATATAGAGATATTTCAACCAAACAGTAATTGTCATGAGCATAACACATCGAGGAAGAATACAGAGCGAGCATAGAAATTTGAGCTTGACGTGAAAGGGTGTCCGCTACACTGGAACAAAACTCTTTAGTGCTCTTGCTCCTGAAATAGACAGGGACTCATAACAAGAGTAAGTTTAGGAAAGCACTAAAAATATTTCTGCTAGAAAAAGCTTTTTACAGTCTAGATGAATTTTTAACTAAATAAATTGTAAAATTTTAATATTATATAATAAAAGTTGACATAATGCCACTAAGAATGTTATTTAACTTGAGCTCTGTATCTGCATGTGCTCTGTATCTGTTTTTCCATAGTGCTGTAACGATTCTAAGAAAATATGTATCGTCTTTTTTTCCTGTATTGCTGCTCAAAGAATTTACTGTATAAATTTTTATATAATCATAATAGAGGGAAACATTCCACGTGGGAAAAATATATCTAAAAACACAGATGATGTGACTTGCCGAACGAAAGTGCTGGCAGGTCGATAGACACACAAACATACACACAAAAGTTGAAGATGTATGCACACAAAATTCAAGCTTTCGCAACAAACTGTTGCCTCATCAGGAAAGAGGGAAGGAGAGGGAAAGACGAAAGGATGTGGGTTTTAAGGGAGAGGGTAAGGAGTCATTCCAATCCTGGGAGCGGAAAGACTTACCTTAGGGGGAAAAATACACACACACACACACACACACACACACACACACACACACACACACACACACACACACATATCCGCACATACACAGACACAAGCAGAAATTTCCTTTTTTCCCCCTAAGGTAAGTTTTTCCGCTCCCGGGATCGGAATGACTCCTTACCCTCTCCCTTAAAACCCACATCCTTTCGTCTTTCCCTCTCCTTCCCTCTTTCCTGATGAGGCAACAGTTTGTTGTGAAAGCTTGAATTTTGTGTGTATACATCTTCAACTTTTGTGTGTATGTTTGTGTGTGTCTATCGACCTGCCAGCACTTTCGTTCGGTAAGTCACATCATCTGTGTTTTTAGATATATTTTTACATAATTATGTACTCAAATGTCTTTATATGCTGTAAGATTATCATACTGTATTTGTAAAGAACTGACTTGTTCCACATCCTTGGGAACTCAACACAGTTGGACCTATGGAACACAAAATCAAATCAAATCATTAGTTAAACTTCACAACACTTAAAGAAATTGATTAGCTGAATAAGTTGCTGTCAGTTTAAGTAAACTTAAGAAAACTCACTACTTAGCTTTTATAAAGGAAATCTCCACCAATATACAGAAATTGTACATTGGGATGCTTAATCCTCTTTTAAATAGTCCCGAGAAACGAGCATGAGAGGATCTGTTGTTTCATTTAAGTCAACTCCAGAAAGTCTTCAGTTTGGCAGGTGTATATTTTCTTAAACAACATAGTTACACAGACCTTCTGTCACAGAATACAACCACCTGAACTTTCTTCTTTGGTATAACGTGCAGCACTGCATATTTACTTGCTTGAAATGCTGTTTTGGTCTCTTTGTTTACAAGAGATTTATCAAATTACAGTTGGAAAGCATCATTAGAACATACTCTGTCAATATAATTTTGATGTGCACAGATGTTCATTTATAATGGCTTCAAATGGCTCTGAGCACTATGGGACTTAACATCTATGGTCATCAGTCCCCTAGAACTTAGAACTACTTAAACCTAACTAACCTAAGGACAGCACACAACACCCAGCCATCACGAGGCAGAGAAAATCCCTGACCCCGCCGGGAATCGAACCCGGGAACCCGGGCGTGGGAAGCGAGAACGCTACCGCACGACCACGAGATGCGGGCTCATTTATAATGAATATAAAGTATTGGTCCTTAGGTTTTGAGATGAAAATAAAATGATGAAATGCGGTTCACAATACTGGACATAAAATTAGATTTCTTATTAATTGAAACTTCCTGGCAGATTAAAACTGTGTGCCCGACCGAGACTCGAACTCGGGACCTTTGCCTTTCGCGGGCAAGTGCTCTACCATCTGAGCTACCGAAGCACGACTCACGCCCGGTACTCACAGCTTTACTTCTGCCAGTATCTCGTCTCCTACCTTCTGCGAACCTTGCAGAACTAGCACTCCTGAAAGAAAGGATACTGCAGAGACATGGCTTAGCCACAGCCTGGGGGATGTTTCCAGAAATTTATTAATTGCTGAATAACTTTTTGTGCCAACATAAACTCAAGAACTTTACAGACTGCGGAATAAGGTTACAGGCTTACCATGTTATACAAAATCTTTGTTTTGTCAGAAGTACAAAAAAGTCATTTGTTAATATTGAAAAATTCAAGGTGGTGTAATTACGAAATTAATTACATTGATTCTGAATCTGGCATCTTTAATAACATGATTCTCGAAGATCCTACAAAAGTTTAATTACATCTGATGTGAAATATTTTGAATTGTTAATTTGGCTCTATATGAAATACTCAAATTTTAGTGATTAATTTGCTAATTAGTTACAAGCTGGAATTTGACACTAACGTTATTGTGACATCTTCACTTACTGTTTTCAAAACTTATATAATTAGTTTTCTCATGAACTTTACTAAATAATGTATTGCTGATAATTACAAAGTCTGGCTAATTACTTCTACCTTGCAGGCTGGTAAGCTAATTAGTTACACTACATCATGTACATGATGTATATTTTATTACATACTGTGTTCTGTGTAATGTGGATGATGTGGTATTCTGAAAACTATTTTGGGTGGTACTGAACAGTTCATAAAGTGTCCCTCATTGAGTCCTACTTAAAGATGATAGTTAAAACTTTGACTACCCCCTTGTAATTTATTTGGTGTGTGATAGTTCAGATTTAAAAGAAAACAGAAAAGTCAAAAAATTGGAAGACATACAAATAGTGCTTTTCTTGTTTCTAGAACCTTTTTATTGCAGAAAATCGCATATGATCAAGGGGGAGAAGTGTGGAAAGGGGGTAAGAAACTTATCTTGAACGATATGAATTTAGTTGTGAGTTACTGGGTATTTAGAGTGTTTCTTTCAATCTTCTTCTTTGTCCACTTTTTTTCTTGTCAGTTAGCAAGTCTACATCCCTTTCATGCATTAAATATTGTTAAACTTATAAATTAAGTGAGAAAATAAACATTTTCAAGCTGTTACTCGCACAATATTTAGATATGTGTGGTTTGATTTTTGATAGTATCACTCATTTGGAAGTACTTAATTAGAATTAATTCGTAACATAAATGAAATTGTTATATGCCATGAATAAATTGTAATAATGGCCTTTTTGTTTCAAAGAACTGATGCTCTGATACAAATAAAGATTAGGGAGAAATTCAGCAACTGTACTGTGCTTACAATTGCACATAGGCTTCACACCATCATGGACTCGGATAAAGTGCTGGTCATGGACTCCGGAACAATGGTGGTAAGAAGCCCTTGTTTAAGATATAATTAAATCTATAGTACAGATGTATAATCTGATAAAACTTAATAGACAATGACAATTGTTTACATTGTGTATGGGGTCACATAGCAGTTTGGTGCTATATTACATAACTTATTTATTTTAAACATACTTTATTAATGGTGAAACCTGTGATAATTAGTATCCCAGTTAATATCATATTGTTGCAGCATGGACCACAAAATGTGTATCCAGAAGTCTCCAGATCATCATTTCTCTACCATGTAACTAACAGAAAATACACAAACATCTCATTTGTCTGGACTAGGTGGGATCAGATGCAATCCAGATTACTGAAACTCTGGATAATCTGGAAATATTCTGCTAAATGCCAAAACTTTTAATACATACTACACTACACAAACCTTTCGATTTTGGCACTAACTAGAAATATTTTTTTGGCACTTCCACTCTGTAGTTACTGCTGTCTCCTCACACTTATTTACTGAAATAGTGCATGCAGTTTGTCCACAATAAGTTGACAGTTCACATGGTAGCTGTCAGCAACAGCAGGTGATGTACCCTGCCCCACAGAAAGACTGTCAACAGGAGATCAGTGATGAAGGGAATATGTTATCATCTGCATGCTGCAGTACTGGCACCATCATCTTTAAGTGTGTGTAAAATAATACTGTGCATTCTGTCTCAACCACTTACTCTATTGACTAAATAATTGTGGTAATAAAGAAATTAACAAGCTTCCCAAACTGCTGACGCTCAGTGTGTGTGCACAATAAATACATTTTGGCATGGCCAGGTTTAAATAGACTAAGCAAAGTTAGTTAATTATTTGTAGTTCACTTTGTGCTCAATGAAATTGTTGTTTGGCAGTTTGTGTAGATAGTAGATTATGCTTGTTGACAAGGGAGACACACACACACACACACACACACACACACACACACACACACACACACACACACACCACTCACTCCTTCAGGCAGAATGGTGGACAAGGGAGAACGAAGGGTGAAGGAACAGGACTGGAGTGGTCTAGGAAAAGGGGTAGATTTTGTGGAAGGCGCCCAGAACTGCAGGTCAAGGGAGACTTACCATACAGTATGAGGAGGAAAGAATCTTGTGATTCAATATTATAACCATACTTATTCTTTTCCATCGTTATTCGGAGAAATAAAATTCATGAAAAATGCTTTAGTTTCACAAATATTAACCTGATGGTATTGCTTTGGCTAACAAACATATATTACATTGATGATATATGTGTAACTTCGTATGTGAACTTCATATGTCTTTGTAATGGAGTCAGTCTGTTTGTTATGGAGCAGCAAGTTTGAAGTTGGCATGACCTGTTGGACTGCAAATTCATTTTGCTAATGATGATACAAAATTATGAACAAGTACTCTGTTGTGCAGTGAAGTAAACTAGTTCGATGTTTATTGACAAACTGATGTGAAGAAAGAAACCGGCATCATTGTATTACTTCAATGTACATTTTTCAAGCAACAACCCAAATGTTCCACAGCAATCAGAATCAACCATCTAGACAAACTACTACTTCATCCAGAAAAAAGTTAAGTACAGATGATTAGCTTTGATTACTGTACCTGCCCTTAGTCCTACCAATATGTGTTTAGCATGAAAAAGCATGCAGTGTCAGTAGTTTGTGAAGTTTGCTAATTTCCTTAGCAGTCAACAGAGCAAGGAGGCAGGTTAGAATTGGGGTCTCTATGTCTGAGATGGGACCTGGATAAACTGAAAGAACGAGAGGTTGTAGAGAGTTTCAGGGAGAGCATAAGGGAACAATTGACAGGAATGGGGGAAAGAAATGCAGTAAAAGAAGAATGGGTAGCTCTGAGGGAAGTAGTGAAGGCAGCAGAGGATCAAGTAGGTAAAAAGACAAGGGCTAATAAAAATCCTTGGGTAACAGAAGAAATATTGAATTTAATTGATGAAAGGAGAAAATATAAAAATGCAGTAAATGAAGCAGGCAAAAAGGAATACAAACGTCTCAAAAATGAGATCAACAGGAAGTGCAAAATGGCTAAGCAGGGATGGCTAGAGGACAAATTTAAGGATGTAGAGGCTTGTCTCACTAGGGGTAAGATAGATACTGCCTACAGGAAAATTAAAGAGACCTTTGGAGAGAAGAGAACCACTTGTATGAATATCAAGAGCTCAGATGGCAATCAAGTTCTAAGCAAAGAAGGGAAGGCAGAAAGGTGGAAGGAGTATATAGAGGGTTTATACAAGGGCGATGTATTTGAGGACAATATTATGGAAATGGAAGAGGATGTAGATGAAGATGAAATGGGAGATAAGATACTCCGTGAAGAGTTTGACACAGCACTGAAAGACGTGAGTCGAAACAAGGCCCCGGGAGTAGACAACATTCCATTAGAACTACTGACGGCCATGGGAGAACCAGTCCTGACAAAACTCTACCATCTGGTGAGCAAGATGTATGAGACAGGTGGAATACCCTCAGACTTCAAGAAGAATATAATAATTCCAATCCCAAAGAAAGCAGGTGTTGACAGATGTGAAAATTACCGAACTATCAGTTTAATAAGTCACAGCTGCAAAATACTAACGCGAATACTTTACAGACGAATGGAAAAACTGGTAGAAGCCGACCTCGGGGAAGATCAGTTTGGATTCCGTAGAAATGTTGGAACACATGAGGCAATACTAACCTTACAACTTATCTTAGAAGAAAGATTAAGAAAAGGCAAACCTACGTTTCTAGCATTTGTAGACATAGAAAAAGCTTTTGAGAATGTTGACTGGAATACTCTCTTTCACATTCTAAAGGTGGCAGGGGTAAAATACAGGGAGCGAAAGGCTATTTACAATTTGTGCAGAAACCAGATGGCAGTTATAAGAGTCAAGGGGCATGAAAGGGAAGCAGTGGTTGGGAAAGGAGTGAGACAGGGTTGTAGCCTCTCCCCGATGTTGTTCAATGTGTATATTGAGCAAGCAGTAAAGGAAACAAAAGAAAAATTCGGAGTAGGTATTAAAATTCATGGAGAAGAAGTAAAAACTTTGAGGTTCGCCGATGACATTGTAATTCTGTCAGAGACAGCAAAGGACTTGGAAGAGCAGTTGAACGGAATGGACAGTGTCTTGAAAGGAGGATATAAGATGAACATCAACAAAAGCAAAACGAGGATAATGGAATGTAGTCAAATTAAATCGGGTGATGCTGAGGGAATTAGATTAGGAAATGAGGCACTTAAAGTAGTAGAGGAGTTTTGCTATTTAGGGAGTAAAATAACTGATGATGGTCGAAGTAGAGAGGATATAAAATGTAGACTGGCAAGGGCAAGGAAATCGTTTCTGAAGAAGAGAAATTTGTTAACATATAGATTTAAGTGTCAGGAAGTCATTTCTGAAAGTATTTGTATGGAGTGTAGCCACGTATGGAAGTGAAACATGGACGATAACTAGCTTGGACAAGAAGAGAATAGAAGCTTTCGAAATGTGGTGCTACAGAAGAATGCTGAAGATAAAGTGGGTAGATCATGTAACTAATGAGGAGGTATTGAATAGGATTGGGGAGAAGTGAAGTTTGTGGCACAACTTGACTAGAAGAAGGGATCAGTTGGTAGGACATGTTTTGAGGCATCAAGGGATCACAAATTTAGCATTGGAGGGCAGCGTGGAGGGTAAAAATCGTAGAGGGAGACAGATGAATACACTAAGCAGATTCAGAAGGATGTAGGTTGCAGTAGGTACTGGGAGATGAAGAAGCTTGCACAGGATAGAGTAGCATGGAGAGCTGCATCAAACCAGTCTCAGGACTGAAGACCACCACAACGACAACAACATGTGTGAGATAGAAATAAACGTAGATATGTGCTGGAGGGGGAAGAGGGATAGTGTAACATCCCACTGACGTCAAGGTCATTAGAAATGGAGCACAAGCTCGAATGAGAGAAGGATGGGGAAGGAAATCGGTCATGCACTTTCAAACGAACCATCCCGGCATTTGCCTCAAGCAATTAGGGAACTCGTGGAAAAGCCTAAATCTGGATGGCCAGAAGCGGGCTTTGAACCTTCACCCTCACCAATTTGAGAACAGTATTCCATATATCGTGTAGGGGCCCCACAAGCTTGCAGAAGTGCCGCAGCACAACATGGCATGGACTCTACTAATGCCTGAAGTTGTGCTGGAGGAAACTGACACCATGAATCCTGCAGGGCTGATCATAAATTCATAAGAGTATGAGGGGGTGGGGACCTCTTCTGAACAGCATGTTGCATCAAAATCGAAACAGTGAAGAGTCAAAGCTCATGATGAGCAACATCAAGTGAACTGTGAGAGTTAAATCATCGTGGTTGTGTGGCCGCGATATTGGACTGTGACTTGGGTGATCAGTGTTCAAACCACCTCATACCCCACCTTTTTTTCCCCACAAAATTATGAACGTTCGATGCAGTCATTACGTGTCTGTTCTCCTACTATAGTCTTGGCAATTGTCATACTACACACTGGTTATAGAATATTAGTCATGTGATAAGGATTACCATCTTAAACAAATATGATGAATAGTGAGAGCAGGCAACATGCCACATAGACCTCTCACAGAAATGAAAACAATAAACATACATGTATAAACTATGAATATAATAGAGGAAAACATTCCACATGGGAAAAATATATCTAAAAACATAGATGATGTAACTTACCAAACGAAAGCGTTGGTATGTTGATACACACAAACAAACACACAAAATTCAAGCTTTCGCAACCCACGGTTGATTCTTGAGGAAAGAGGGAAGGAGAGGGAAAGACGAAAGGATGTGGGTTTTAAGGGAGAGGGTAAGGAGTCATTCCAATCCCGGGAGCAAACTAGGTTACACAAAGGGGTTGGTTGGTACCAAAAAGTGGGGCCACTGTACCATCGGATTAGGGATGGATAGGGAAGGAAATCAGCTCTGCCATTTCAAAAGGAATCATCCTAGCATTTGCCTGAAGCGAGTTAGGGCAATCACAGAAAACCTAAATTAGGGTAGCTGGACACGGGTTTGAACAGTCATCCTCACAAATACAACTTCCAAAATGGAAGGCACGAGTCATAACATGTGGTACTTGCGTATAATAAATAGGAGGTACGTATGTCTGCAGGCCCCTGCCTTACACCTTGCTGTTGCAAATGGGCGTTACGCTATGACACAGACACACATCTGAATACAGCGGACAAGTCAGTGACCGAATGGTCAGTACATAGCTTGTGAGTGTGAGTGAGTGAATGAGTGTGAGCGAGTCAGTGCCAATCACAACAGTCTTTTGTCTGTGTGTTCTGCTGCCGCTTGGTGAGTAGATTTTTTTTTTCTACCCAATTAAATAATTGAGTCACAAGATTCATAACTTTAAATATGGTGTATTGTGTTCAGTACTTCATGAAAAAAGAGGTGTGTTGAGCAATTCCATAACAGCACCTAGAGGCAGCTTAACATTGGCAGCACTTGGAGACAAATGAATATCTTCCAACCTGTGCCAATTTCTGCAAATCTGTCACTGTCATCTACATCCAAACAACTAGGGTTTGCTAACATTTCAAGGAATTCAGAGGTGTTGACAGCTTCACAAACTTCAGTGGTGGATTCACAAGTGGTAGGCAAAACTGTTTTCTGTGATTTCAGAATTGATAGTTCAATAACTTGATCCAAAGAAGATGCAACCATAAAAAAATCACATATTCAATATTTAATAATTTCTATACAGGAATCACAGCACCTTCTCCCTCTTCAATTAATTTACCCAGTAACTGTCTTCTGGATACATATTTGATGTTCTCCAGTACAACGTGA
The DNA here is from genome assembly GCF_021461385.2 of Schistocerca piceifrons. Lineage (NCBI taxonomy): Eukaryota > Metazoa > Arthropoda > Insecta > Orthoptera > Acrididae > Schistocerca > Schistocerca piceifrons. The sequence goes on from NC_060139.1 coordinate 4,384,220, forward strand.
TGAGTAGTGTAGAAGAGACGTTACATTAAGAGGGAAGAACTTCACTCCATCGAACCAACCACTTTCTTTAACTTTGAAGCCATTTCACTCGCGCGCACACACACACTTGGAACATGGGAGCAAATGAACAGCAGCAGCTTCTTAACTGTGTAAGAAACAGATCCACACTGACCATAGTAACAGTAGCTCGGAGCATGGGACTGGTGTTGTCTAGGCTACCTGCAGTGCCAACATAATTGTACATATACAGTACTTACTTGTGTGCTGCACATTTTCAGATTAAATAAAAAGAAAAGCAAATGAAAAATGAATCTGGGTTATGAGGGCTAGATAAACAAGGTTATTGTTTATGGCCATCTCTTGCTACTATAAAAGAAGTAGTATTTAATCTTTGAGGTTTCTAGTTCAAACTGCTGTTGGGATAACAGCCTTACTGCAGTGTGGGAACTGTGTCAAGTGAACTAGTGGTACAAGGGGTGCTTCTTTAGTCCCTGCTATAAGCAGTTCCGTGCCACGTGCTGGCCAGCTTCAGCTCTGTTGCTCTTGCCAGTCTGGCTATTTATGAAAATAGAGGAATGGGTGGATTTTACTACAGACACCATACAACTAAGGTAAACTCACTGTAGAAAATTTTATTTATTCAAGCAAGTTCAGTCACTGGCAGTAACATTTCACATATAATACATTGTTTTACAAATCACACTTAATTGAAAGTGTTGAGACTTAATACTGATGTGTAACTTATTGTTGATTTGCACACTTAGCCTGATTACTGTCACCTTACGAAGCTGAACCTGACATAAGTCTGAGTAATGACTGTCAACTTCCTTAACCTTGTAGATATTTAAGTTTTGAATGATAGTAGTCCATCTTCATATGTTCAGGAGTGATCATATCCCATTACTAATGTCAGTTGTTTTCCTTAAGTCAGGTACTAAAATTTATGTATTACTGTTCTGTGGTAAATTAACAAATACTTATGCTGAGATCTGTATCTTCAATAGTTACTGGCTTTAGTTAATCATTAACAATAAGTATTGGCAGTTTGATGCCCACTTCGTTAGCTCCTTTCCCACTGTAACACCATTATTATTTCTTATCTACCACCCCTTCACTCTTAAAGATTAGGCCAGTCATCATCACTGAGCTGACCCATATGAACTTCTCATGCGAGTGAACGAACTGACCTTCTAGGGTACTTCACTAACACTTTATTTGCTGCATTAAAGACAGGTTCTCAAACTTTCATGAAGCAAAGCTAAAGTTTAAAAAAAAAATTGTTCTACAGTGGAAATGTCAGGCTGAATTTCCAATAAGTTTTGATGTAGTGTGGACAAATATATTCTTATATTCTTGAGCATGGTGAGCTGCTGTTGCCAGGTTCTGAGATATATTTCTCTGGCACACAGCTGATGTTAGTTTTGGTTACCTGTAAAGATTTTTGATGTAGTTCAGGTTGTGGCTGAGAGATGATTAGTCCAGTATATCTGTCCGAGTTTCTTCAGATTGCAATGGTACTATGTTGAGATTATTTTGTCCCAAGACAATACGCAACGTGAAAACCAGAAACACCCTCTTCCATGTTTTTTACTGGCAAAGTATGTGATGGAAGAACTGTGAACTGACATCACTCTGGATCCCAAACTGCAAGGTGGTTATACAGTGATGGCAAATGCTACATGAAAAGGAAAATAACGATTACTGGAAACCATTGAACTTTCTTTTGTTCACATGTCAAAAGATGTTTCACAAATCTTTCAGAAATGGGGATCTTGAAAAAATTCCAATTAGATATTTGGGGACACATGCAATTTACACAGTCTTTCAAACTATTTGAGCTGCGGTTCTCCCCCCCCCCCCCCCTCCCCCCAAATCCCTCTCTCAACAATTATGAGCACCACATGACAGCTGAGACAGTGAAAATGTGTAAACTGTGCTAGGAACAGAAAATACACAAAATTGTGTTTTCACTATAATTCCTTTGTTGCTAACTTCATTACAGTTATCTTCTTAGTATGTAAGGCCCATATCTGTGACTTTAATTAAAGTTTTAATGTTCCATAAACATTTCACTTTAGTTTTTTAATCATCATCAGTTCTATTGCAGCCACACAAAATTGCCACTAAGAGTGCTTCAAGAATAAATGGAGCAGACAGTCAGTTTCTTATTTAGTCAGAGATGAAATCATGTTCAAAGATAATCATCATAGTAAAGTAGAAAAATCTTCGTTGCAAATCCAAACATGACTCAAAGTTAAGAGGTTATTCACTTATCAGTGCAGATAGGAATATTCTAATAGTGAGGTAGCAGTAATGAAACACAGTTACTTCTAGTACTGTGAATTCTATTTTTCCAGATTCACAGAACCTACCATTGGAAATATAAAAATAGTTACAGGAAACTTTCTCTAGAGGCAGTAGCCATCTTCACTTTGTGCTCGGTGTGTTGAGAGGCCTCAAATCCAGAGAGTAGTGGAGGGGGTCCACATTCCAGCATGGTGCCACGCTATATTGAAACATTTGTTACTCCTGTCTTTTGGTTATCTGTTTACATAATATACATAAAAGTGTTAGATTTTAATTTTTTTTTAATGATGTCATGAATGGGAAACTTTGACTTAAATAACTGTTCTAGGAATTTGCTCATCCATATGAGTTACTTCAAGATTCTGAGGGATACTTCACTAAAATGGTACAAAAGACTGGTGCTGCGATGGCTGCACAATTAACAGAAGTTGCAGAATCGGTAAGTAATTAGCAAGGCAGTTTTGTCCTCAGCTGCAGCTGTTAATTGGTTTTAAATTACTTAAATGGGAAAAACAATGAACAGCAAGAATAAAATTAATTACATATTTAGTCATTGGCTGTGAGGGACTTTGCCCTCTCTCTCAAACTAGTTCAAGGAAAAATGAAATATGAACACCGGTTAGCCTTGTTGCCTTCCAGACTGCTTTTGCTTGGAATTGGTAGAATATTGGTTTAGCTATTTTTTTCTTATGAAGGACAAGCTTCAAAACTATGAACAGAGGTAGGTAATGAAATCTACACACCATTAGTGGAAAATGAAATCTGAAATTATTATGATCAAAGCATATTAATGGTAAAGGTTTGTTTAATGGAAATAAAATGTGAGGGTTCAAGTAATAAGACACACACACACACACACACACACACACACACACACACACAAACTAAGAAACACAGTGTATCAAATAATTTCAGTTGTATCACACATTTAATGAACTGTGGTACCCAGGACTATTTCTGATTGTCTGTTCCTTATCTGTCCTTTTTTTTTATTTCATTTGTTTGTTATTCTGATCCATAGTGTGTTATTTCAATGAAAAACTAAGGTAATTTCAAATTGTTACCAGCTGTATTATTCTTAGTACCTCGGGCTATTGATTGTGTGTATTGGCTTATTTGGAGCCTACATTGTAATAAGAGTCCCAGAATAGAAGTAATTTTGATTCGCAACTCTGAAGAAATTTTAAGCACCCCATTTTACTGACACTTTAAACGTCCTGACATGAAAGGAGGAGGAGGAGGAGGAGGTGGTGGTGGTGGTGGTGGTGGTGGTCTGGAAATGATTATTTTGAAGTAGGATAACGGAGTTACATTGTATCCCAAAGTTCACACCTACATGAAGACTAGACTGTTCATTGCAGATAGACTCCACAAAGGCATAAATGCTTGCAGAGGGATCCAGTTTTTTGGTAGTAGAATGATGAAGCTGCCAGTAAGTGCAATGAAAACATAATCTATGATGAAAGTATGTGCAACACAAGCAACATGCCATTAAGAAACGATATATTTCCTGAATGACATAAAAACGCGTGGAATTTTTCATCATATAATACAAGAACTTTATAACTTGATGACTTTCTTAACTGAGTAATGGGAAATGCAGACAGAGATTGTTGACCAGACAAACTGCAGTCTACAATGCAGTACTTAGTCTAAAAGAGAGAATGGTGAGAATAGAGGAATTTTGGGTAGCAGAATGATAAAAGAAAACACAAAATCATGTTTGAAAAAACGACTGTTAGAAATAAAAATTAAGCGAGAATTACCTCGAGAACAAAATCTTGTACATGGCTGCATGTTCAGAGATCGTGAATAGTTAAAATTGAAAGAAAATCAGCCATCGGCCACTAATTTTAAGCAAATTAACCTGGTTTCGACACAGCTGGGAGTGTCTTCCTCAGAATTTAAAACAAAGAATGGTCTATATTCTATAACATGGTTATAGAATTATGACTAAACATGTATGATAGAGTATAAGTACGGAAACGTCGTGAAAGACTCGCAGTATTTGTGTGTCATTTATAAAATAATAAATATGCCAAAAGGGCATTAGTCACAAAGATATTTAAAATAAAGAAAACTGTAATGGCGAGCCACTAAGAGCTGCTCATTACTTGCGTGGTCCGTTTTGCAACCTGCACCATGCAAGTAATGAGCAGCCCTTAGTGGCTCGCCATCACAGTTTTCTTTATTTTAAATATCTTTGTGCCTAATGCCCTTTTGGCATATTTATTATTTTATAAATGACATATAAATACTGCGAGTCTTTCACGACGTTTCCGTACTTATACTCTATCATACATGTTTAGTCATAATTCTGTGACCTTTTCATAATATTTTTACATTCCATCCTGGATTTTCCAATGTTCGATATTAAAGATCCTTTCAACAGACTCATTGCTTATCTTTAAACTATGTTTAAAAAATGAACTGTGGAACATTTAACTAACTAAATTCTGACAAGAAAGACTGTTTTCTCTTGTCGCATTTCCAAACTTTTTCCAGTGTTGGGGATTTGTAAGACTTGAAGTTAAACTCATTCCCAGCTGTTGTATTTTATTACAGACATCCTAATTTCCCTAAGTTGTATTTGTTATATTGGTAAATGGTTCATGTGTATTTAAACTTGGAAGTTTCCCTTTTGGATTTATTTTCTCTTGCTATCATAGCATCTTTTTATTTATTTTTAGTTAATTAACATATGCCCTCACTTTGTTACAGTCGTACAGAAGACGCAATCTTACAACTACATCTGCCGATGATATAAGCGAATCACCAGACTAAATTTGTGAGCAATTAACTGTTGTCAATGACAGAAAAGAAACATCAGATAATGTTTCATACTAAAAATACTCAGGTTTCAAGATATTTACTGGTGTTTCGTAAATTGAGGATTATAAACATGTTGCGTTATGTCAACACTTGTTGTGTTCGTTAGTGGCATATCAGTGTACCATTTGGGCTTCAGGAGAAATAACTTCTAATTCTGAATTGTATTCAGAAGTTCTATAATCAACACTAAGAAAAGTTTTTGCCATCCAGTGCTCGTTTCCATAATGTGTACATTACAGTTCATTCACAAAAACAAAAATTTTAAAAACTAATGAATCAAGTCGCCAAGAAGTAAAGTATGTGAAGTGTTTATCAGTTTTCAGTAATTTTACACATGTGTGAAGTATTAGGAACCATGAGATGATTATGCAAAACTGCTTCTTTGAGCTAGTATGTGGTGGTACAACACATGGATCATATCAAATGGCTATTTTAAGACTGTGAAGTTTTCTATATAGTTTTACAAAAAGCTATTTATGGAAGAATTTTTAATATTTAAAGTGGTTTGATTATGTATGTGGATTGTGTTTCATACAAAGATATAATTTTGCTACTAAGATATAAAATGTGTAATATCTAGCTTTGTAGATAGTTTATTGTTGCACATGCTGTTTTGTGATACATTATTAATGTGCTTCATACTCTTATTGATTCATTGGAAATTTGTTCCTGTTAAAATTATACTGTTCTGTTTCATTAGCTTTAAGATTTATGTGATAAATCTACGCAGTTCCTAATACAGAACAGGTATTTTCAGCTGTCTTGTTAAAGAACAATAATTCCAAACCATAATATAATTATTTTTTGTAGCTAGGACTGATAGCCTTGAAATGTGTGGACAGTGTCTAAAGAGGAATACTTTGTATGGATGCAGAGTGTGAAACTAAATTTGCAAATAAATTTTTTCATATTAATCATCATTTCTTCTTTGTCTTGATCCCTGACACACACACACACACACACACACACACACACACACACACACACACACACACTTGTTGAGAAATGAGATTAAAAGTTCGGTGTTTAATTGAAGGTACAACTGTATACAGAAAGACAAGTACATTCGTAACAAACATACCATTTGGAAAACTAGGAATGATACAAATAAAGCCAAAGACAAATAAAAATTACCTCTTGTTAATTTTTGTATCAGTTGAAAGGAAAAGATATAAACAAACTTTAGGAAAAGACTTGTTGCTCCAAACCCTTCGTTGAGAGAAAGCAAGATCCAGGTCACTTTTGAAGGAACAAGAGATTAGCAGCTGAGATTCAGATTCTAATGTACTCTTAACAATGAATTTGAAACTTCTGGTTGAATGTAACCAATTTAGGAGTAAAAGGAACAACTCGCCGAACAGTATAGGTGTTGAGTTGTCAACAGGCATACAAATGGGTCTGAAAACTTTGTGTGCACATGCAGGCAAGCTCACGCTTGTACAGTGGAATAAGCTATATGTATGTAAGTGTACTCGAACTCATACCAAAATGTAGCAATATATGAATTATGTTTGTGCTTTTAGACAGTTCAGTGCCCCAGCTGTTTGACAGATTGTAACCTTGACCCCTAAATTATTTACTAATAACATAAGACAATGGAGGTATGTTGAAACTAAGATGGGGACTGTAATTGACAACAAAGCTGGAAGTATCATATGTACCAGAGCATAAGACAACCCTGAATACAAGACAGCCCTCCTTTAGGAGGCGCCTTCAGACAAATTTATTTTTTGATACATTCTGTCTAATAAAAATTAAAAACTTTTACTGACTAAGGATCTGCCTAAAACATTACCATGACACCGATTCTAAACTTGGGCCACTTATTGGTTGTCTGTTTTGATAATAAAAGGTGAAATAAAATAAACAAAAAGAAATTGTTTACATTAACTTTTATCATTGCCTCCTTTGTTCAACCTGTCATCTGTGGTACCACATTTCTTAATAATCGTCGTCATCACCACCACCATCATCATCAGCCTAACAGGGCAGCTGTGAAACTTGTATCTTTGTTGTCACAAGTATTTGTTGTTTCTTCAGAGTATTTTGCAATTTTTTTGATTTATTTATTTTTGTGAGGGGGCATTGCAGTTTTTGCTTCTGTACTAACAGGCGAATGTTAACAATGTCTTTTACAACAACACATACCATCCGCTTGGCACACTCTCACTGGCTGTGTAGAAGCAGCTACAGACATACCCCCTTTCGCTTGCATCATACCTCATAGTGAGCTGCACAAAACACTTAAGTGCGCCACTGACCCTGGTCTAGACTTTCAGAATCTCCTGCAGAAATGTATGCTATTCTTGAGTATTTGGCCGATTTTAAAGTCCATATGATGCAGAGTACAAATGGATTCAGGCAAACTGCAGTTTAAACATGGTAGATGTTCATAAAAAAAATCGAACTATCCAGTATAGTTTCCTGTTGTTGGAAGCAAGATGGAGAGAGAGAGAGAGAGAGAGAGAGAGAGAGAGAGAGAGAGAGAGAGAGAGAGAGAGAGAGAGAGAGCTGACTGGTACTTTTATATGCAGGGCAGCTCCATGACCTAGCGCACAAGCCATCAAGGAGCTCCTGGTCTGAGGATTGTTGCTTGGATTGCAATAGATTACCAGAATTAATAAATAATTGTGATCTGGACTGGCTGTTTGTCACAAAATTTTCATTTTTTGAACGAAACGCAATTCTTTTGTCATATAACTTATGAATTGAAACAAACTGCATGCAAATAAATTTAAATAAAATTGTCAGTTTTAGTTGGGGAGCAAAACACATTCATAGTTTTAGGGATGGATGCAATGTGCTGTATGTAATTGCCTATGTTTAGATCAAAGTTCTGGTGGTAGAATGTACATTTAAATGAGGTGTTCAGATGAGAGCCAATTTTCCTGAATACACAACTCGGGATGCCTTCTAAATGACTTGCAGACAAGATGTAGAGTTACTGGTGTCAGCTTTTGTTAGACTGTAGAATGTATCCTTACACTGTTGTAAACAAGACAGGCCACATTACACAAATGAATGAGGTTTGGTCTGCTACGGATACTGACATGGAACAAATACATCCCATTAGTATAATGTCATGTCAAGTATCTGATGCTTCGTAGCTGCTGACACTTTGCCAGTCGGGGAGTCATGTTTTGTGTTGCGACATGTCATAAGAAGTGTTTGTTTTGTCTGCAATACATCATGATCCTCACGGCAGCTTAAAAGATGCTATTTCAGTCACTGCAGTATCAGCTGTGCCACCTGTCATTAGCGCAGGAGTTGTGTGGGAATCATTTAAATTGGAGAGTTACTTTCTACAAATGGACTGCGAATGAATTCACTCTGGTTGCCTAAAAAGTGTTATGTTCTTTAATGAAGTAATGACCACAAATCATGATGCAGTGCACTGTCATAACATCCTTCACTGGGCCACAGAAAATGCTACTAGGTGGATACGTCATGTCAGTCATCAAAGGAGGTAGACCATTAATGTGTAGTGTGGAATCCTTGGAGATGAAACCACTAGTCCACACTACTTCACAAGTACTACGACAGGTGAGAGGCATTGAACCGTTATTGTTGACAGTTTAGGTGCTTTCCTTGAAAAAATTAGCCTAGACATTAGAGGCCATATGTGAATGCAGCATGATGGTGCACATTCTATCCATTGGTTGTAAAAGAGCTGAACAACAGATTTTAGAAGATGATTAGGATGCCGTGGTCCTCGAGAATTACACACACGGTCATCCAATTCAGCATCAGTCGATTTCTTGTAGTCAGCATATTGAAAGAATAGGGTTTTTCACCAAACCCACAACACCAAATGAGTTGAAATATCCCATTAAGGAAGTTAGTTATCCTATTGGATTATATTAAAACTTTTTCCATTGACAATGAATATGAAAATTCATAATTATGTGGAATGTTTAACAAAATGTTTCCTTACCTGATATAACCCAGTTTTTTTGTTTTTTTTAAACAATTGTAAAATTACTAATTTGTATGTATAAAAGTTTACCTGTTTTTTAGGAGTAGTCGTCATTCAGAAGTTCTTTAAATTTGTTTTTAAATGCTGGTTGGCTGTCTGTTAAACTTTTAATGATATTTTGTAAGTGACCAAGCTAAAGAATTTTGTGGCAGCATAATTCACATCTATCTGTGCCAAATCTAGATTTAATCCAGAATAGTGAATATCTGCCTTTTCCTAGTATTGTAGCTATGCACAATGCTATTGCTTTTGAATTGTGTTGGGTTATTAAGTTAATAAAAGAAACATGCAGGCGCACATTCCTTCTATTATTCTAATTACAAACTTTCATGGAATGCATACATTGTTCCTTAATGCTGAATTACTCCAAAAATATGATGCCATTGCAAAAGAAGTGAATGAAAACAGGCATAAGAAGTTAGTTTACTGATATGTTTGTTTGCCAACATTTGCAATAATAGTACAAATAACTGAATTGAAATATTTCAGTAGATCATTAGTGCAGCAAACAATATAGCCATCAATCAGTGTCAATTCACGAAATGGTTTAAAATCAATAGGCCAGAAAGTAACATTCCAGCTGGAAACAAACTCAAATTACAAAATGGTTCAAGCCAAAAAGAAATTAAGCACAAATTTTGCAAGCTCCAAAAATACTGGAAGACAAACAAGCTGCTGTATGTGTGTCTTCCAGAACAATGAAAGCTCTAGAGAGGAACAGTGTTTTTTTTTTATGGCTGGCACCAGGGAAATCACTTCAGCACCATCCAGATCCAGTGCCATCAAGAATGTAACTATGGATGTAAGTACACAATATCAAAGTGACAAAGAAATGTACAAGCCAAGTGAGCAAGCTGATGGGCTGCTACAGAATAATTCAGACCTACCCTTTTGTGAGGATGGCTCATTATTAAATATTAGGTCTTTTAAAAATAAAATTGATGATCTTAGTAGTAACTATATAATGCATTGTAATATAAATGGTTTAAGTGCTGAATACTCATGTGACAGAAGCTCAAGTTAGATGAGCTACAAGTTTTTTAATCTGAATTTCTAAATGTTAAAGTAATTTGTTTAAATGAATGCTGGCTTAGTAGTGATACCATAAAAATCTTAAATAAAATTGAAAACTTCAAGGTAGCTACCAGCTTTTGTATGATAAATAAGTCACAAGGAGGTTCATGCATAATCATTCATTCTGATTTAGATTACCATGTAAGATGTGACTTCAAATTGTTTTAATGAAGAGTGTATTTTTGAGGGTTGCTGTGTTGAGTTAAAGGACTTAAATGATGTTACAATATCAGTTTATAGAATCCCAGGGAAGGTGACAACTGAGCATTTCCTACGTAAATTTTAGAGTTTGTTAGAATACCTCAGTAAAGAAAAGAGGAAAAAAACTGTAAAATTGTAGTTGTTGCTGATTTCAAGATCAATGTGTTGAATGAAACCTGTATCAAAATTTACAGACTTAATAAAAAAATATGGATTCAAATTAATTTTTTCTGAATCTACAAGAGAAAATGCTCAGTCAGCTACATGCACTGACAATATTTTAACGAATTACGTATTTGAAGATGGATATAGATTTTGTCTAGATCTAGGAATTTCTGATCATTCAGCATTATTCATTGAGCTACCCGGAGCACGTAGAGAAGTCCCATGTAAAAAAGCTTATGTAAAAAGGATCTTCAACCAAGAAACTTTGACTCTCTTCCATGATAAGCTGAAGGAGACACAATGGCACTTTGATAAAAATATTTCTTGCACTGCAAATTCTGAAGCATTTCTAAGGGATTTTCTAAGTGTTTTCAATGAAATATTTCCACAAAAAAACTCATTTTCATAAAATGACAAAATTAAAATGGATCACTAAAGGTATAAAAATCTCCAGTGCTAAGAAAAGGCAGCTACATAAGGAACAAAGACACAATAAAAAAAAATTGAATTTATTGAATATGTTAAACGATACAAAAGTACATTTAAGAAAGTTGTCAAAGCAGCAAAGCAAATGACAAATAATAAATTAATCTTAAAACATGAGAATAAATCAAAGGCAGTGTGGTCAGTTGTAAAACACAAATTAGGTTCAAATGACTCTGAGCACTATGGGACTTAACTTCTGAGGTCATCAGTACCAAAATTATGTATCAAAGCCTCTAAACATGGAATTAGTACAATTAAGTTTGAAGATGAGATCATTGTAAATCTGGCTCAAATTTCAGAATGCTTCAATGAGTTCTTCATTAATGTTGCAGATTATGAGAACAATGTATGTCCCTTTGGACTAAATCATAATTCTGAATGCCTCACAAAATTCAAAACAGTTTCAACAATAGATGTAGAAAAAATTATATTAAAACTAAAAAACAAAAATTCTGTAGGTTGGGATGGAATACCAGCAAAAGTCCTTAAATTTGTGTGTAAAAATAATAGGATACCCACTATCTGAAATAATAAACCAATCCTTTGAACAAGAAAGCTTCCCAGGGGTGCAGAAGTAAAACCGTTGCTCAAGAAAGGGTCAAGAGAGGATATGGGGAATTATCATCCCATTTCCCTCCTTCCTGTCCTATCAAAAATGTTTGAAAATGCTGCTGCTATGCAGATTTGAAATTTTACGGAGAAATTTATTATTGAGGAAAACCAATTTGGTTTCCAGCGTGGCAAAAGTACTATTGATGCGATTAACAAGTTAATCGACAAGATCAGCACATCAATAGACAACCATAATAAAGTTGCAGAAATTTTTTGTTATCTCAAAAAAGCCTTTGACTCTGTAAATCGTGCACTGCTCATTTATAAGCTTGACAAGTATGGGACCAAGGGTAATGTTCTAAATTGGCTTACTTCATACTTATCAAATAGGAAACAGAGTAATTGTCTCATCCAATGCAGCAAATTGCTATTCAAAATGGAAAACAGTAGCCCATGGTGTCGCTCAAGGCTCGATTCTAGGACCTATTTTGTTTTTGTTCTATGTTAATGATTTACCGAAAAATATAAATGCTCCATCAATTTTATTTGCGGATGACACATCTGTATTAATTGAAAACTAGGAGCCAGAAAACATCCCTCTCTACATAATAAACACAATGAACAAACTAGAAACATGGTTCCAACCGAATGGATTAAGATTGAACATCCCCAAAACCCACATAGAACAAAACAGTCAAAGCCCCCAAGAAATTAAAAAAACTCATAAAAATCAGGATATAGAAGAAGTGGATTCTGTGAAGTTTTTAGCGTTAAACCTAGATAAAAATTTAAATTGGAATAAACATGTTACTGCCTGTTAAACAAATTATGTAGCTTTGCATTTGCTATGCAAATACTAGCTGGTGCAACAGACATGATTACAAGGAAAATTGCATAGCACAGCTACTTTCAATCAGTTGTAAGGTATGGTATTATTTTTTGGGGAAATTCAAGCAATATATTGCGCATACTAAAGTTACAGAATAATAAGGAACATGTGTACTGCCCCTCGAAGGACATCATGTCGCTCACTATTTGAAAAACAACAATTATTAACAGTTCCATCCTTATACACAGCAATTTAGAGTTATTCGAGAAAAACTGTTTCAATCACACTTACAACATGAGAAGCAAAGACAATTTTATGCTTCCCACTCATTGCTTAAACCTATATGCGTAGTCTCCTCAGTATATAGCAATGAAAATTCATAACAAGCTAAAAGGTAAGAATGTTCTGAGTATGAATCTAGACACGCTGAAAACAAAGCTATGTGATATACTTGTCAAACGCTGCTACTACACTGTTTAGAAGTTCATGAAGTATGAACTGAACATTTCAGCAGGATAAATTTACATATAGTCTTGTGTGTAAATGTAGCTGTCCTTCACAAAAGGGAGGAAAGAAAAATAAAAGTTTATATTAATGTTAAAATTCTTTGTACCAATTAGGCCTAAGTTGTGTTATCCATTTTTTTGATGTGTCTCCTGTACACTAATCATATGATTAGAAATTGTATGTTATGAGATGAATAAAACACTATTCAGTATCCTTTCAACTCAATTTCTTGTCATCACACACACCCCAACATTTTTTAATATTCTGCCTTAGCTACTGACTTAATGGGGTTATGCCATTTTCTATACAGAACTGTATGTAATGTGTGTTTTAAAATTGGTCCATTTGCAGAGAAAAACTTGATAATTTTCTGAAAGACGTTATAATTTTGTAAGATAATTCTTGTTTGTAGGGAGTGAGTACTATACTTGCATCAGCAGCAAAAAGAAATAGTGTTGCACCTTTGTGAATATGGAGTGGCAAGCATTACTATATATATCAGGAATGATAAGGAACCCAACACTGAACCTTATTTGATCTCATTCTGGATACTGTTTATTTCAACCATCTGCACTCTTCCAGTTAAATATGAATTAAACATTTGTGCCATATCCCACTTATTTGACTTAAGCTTATCTAGAAGAATTCCATGATTGACACAATCAAAAGCCTTTGGGAGATCACGAAAAATCCCAATGGGTGATGTTAAGTTATTCAGAGCACTTGTTAGGTCAGTGGAAGCATAGATAGCATTTTCTGTTGAAAAGCCTTTCTGAAAATCAAATTGACATTTGCTTGTACTTTACAAATGTATGAAGCTACTCTTCATTACGCTATTTTTTCAAGAATTTTGGATAAAGCTGTCATAAGTGGGACTGTGTGGTAGTCCTCCTGCATCAGACCTATCCTTGTTTCTCTATGCATATTTTAATGTATCACGAAAAATGTGCTTTCAGTGAGTTATGACGTACGTGGCTGACCATCCTACTTACCTATTGGATCAATCTTGTACTAGTGTGTTGGACATGCCATCAGTTCCATGGAAGCTTTTATTTTTGAGAGTTTTCAATTTTAGCAAATTGTGTTAGTAATGCATCTTCCATAAATAGGCTTGTTTTCTCTAATGAACATTTGGATACTATTTTCTCCACATTTAAAAAATGATTATTAAAAATATTTTAAACTTCTACTGCTTTGTTAATTAACTTTTCTTTGGTCTGATGGTAATACTGTCTCCTTGTACTCTTGTTTGTAGGGAGTGATTCACCTTTCAACAATATTCAAAATTGTTTAAATTTTCTTAGCAGATGTGCTAATCTCAGATATAACACTCATACTTCTGGACTTTTTAATAACTTTAGTGAATAAAGTAGTTTTTATGATATTTGACTGTTTTTGTGTCATTTCTTATTCTTGCTGTTGCATTAATTTGCATTTTCCATGTATAAAATATTTGTCCCTTTAGTAAGCCATGGCTTATTTACCTTGTTTCTTACAACTATGTTTCACTGTTTTTTAGAGAGACTATTTTCAAATAAACTTACCAACAATTCTTGAAATAAGTTACATTTTAAATTAGCTGTGCCATTTTAACAACCAGACAACTTTTTTGGAGCTGTTCGGACCTCCCCACTGTACGCCTTTTTTTTTTTTTTAAAAAAAAAAAAAAAAGCATGGTTATGTTTACTGTGATATCACTGGCTGATTCTGATAACACAGGTCTGCAAAACTTTTTTTTTTGTCAGCTGCATGAGGTATTTTTACTGAATTATGTGTTTTAGAATGTGCTGATTTCAGAAGTGATGTCCATTTTTTTCTATCACGTACGGTTTTTTGCAAATTCAAACAAAAAAATTGATAAAAGCTCTCGTTTATTCAAAATTATCAAACAATATTTTTTTACAACCCATGAAACATTGAGACATATTGTAACAATATTATACCTATTCATGTTTTTTATGAAACCTTTTCTTCTTTTCCTTGATACTTCTCCGAGTCCTTTTCCGATTTCATCTTTAGTTTCCCACTTAAGCATCCAACAGTAGTCGGCAAGCATAGTGATATTCCATCTTCCTTGGTACAGTCTCTCGATATCAATGCAATTCAATTTTTATTATCACATAACATGCCTTATACAATCAAAGATTGTGACATAGGTGACTTGTCAGTTTTACACTATATATAACAATACTAAAAATAGACAATAAACTAATAATATATATCTTCAAAGAGGTATTTTAATTACAATTATAATGCATTGTTGCCATTCATGAAATCTTCTACACTATAGTATCATTTATCTTTCAGATATTTTTCCAGGTCTCTTTTGGTACCTTTTACATTTGGGTCATCCATATCTTTCCATATTTTATTTACAAATTTCATGCCCATATAGTATGTGGTTTTTTTCATATGATTTTAAACGGTGGGTAGGTAACATGTAGCTCGTTTTATATCTAGTATCATATTGATGCAAGAAGAAGTTGCCCTCAAAAAGTTGTGGGTTTCTTTTCGTGAAAGTGAGTTTCATATATGTATATGCTTGGAATGCTCATTAGATTTAGTTTTACAAATAAAGGTTTGCAGTGTTGCTTTGGTTTTGCTCCCACCATTGCTCGGATGATTCTTTTTTGTAGTCTAAAAGCTCTAAGTAAATTTGTTTTTCCAGACCCCCAGAAAATTATACTATACCTAATCACTGAAACAAAATAAGCATTATACACAGTTTTTCTTGCAGCTAAATCAGTAATACTATACAAGATATTCATAATATATACAAGGCTATTCAGTCGACCCAGTATGTTGTCCACATGGTGACTCCATAACAGGTCCAAGGAATTTGACAGTCTGCAGTCTCTAATTTTTTGTCAATATACCTTATTTCACTTATAGACTGTGCAGATTGTTTTGTGGTAAAATGAACAATTTCTGTTTTTGTAAAATTTTATGTCAAGTTATTGTTTTTGACCCATGCCTCCACTTCCCCAAGTGTTTGTTCAATATGACGAATTAGGTCTACCTCATTTTTACAACAGACTACAGCTGTTGAGTCATTTGCATAGAGGATAGTATCAGACTGGACCTGACATGGCATATCATTGATATAATATAGAAACGGACATCCTGGTGAAACCACTCCCCCTGTTCTTCACTGTAAGCTCCCAGGCTTTCAGGAAAACTGTCTATGTGGGAGCGTAAAAAATGTACCTTCAAGCTCATCTTGCAAGCCTCGAGCTTCGTATGCTGCTAGCATCTGTTGACTAATGGTTTTGTAGCCAGGATCCTTAGTATTTCCCAAAAACTTTTGCACTACATCCTTGAACGATACCCAAGCTTCTTTTTCCTTCTCATTCATACTTTTCACAAAGAGGGTGTCAGTTAAAAGTTTTCTTATGTCAGGGCCAGTGAAAACCCACTCTTTCAGCTTTGCTTCTGACAGCTTAGAGAGTTTTGAACATAGATATTTAAAACGGTCCCCATCCTTTTGCAGCAATTTTACAAATTGTTTCATCAACACCAATTTGATATGGAGAGGGGGCAACAAAACCTTTTCTGGTGGTACCAAAGTACTATTGATAACATTTTCTCGGCGTGCCCAATCACTTTTAGTCCAGTGCTGTTCTCTGGCGCTACTATCCCACAAGTATAAGAAGCATGGGTATTTAGTATAGCCTGCCTGCTGACCCAAAAGCATTGTGAGTATTTTGAAGTCCCCACAAACCATCCATTGATGGTCCTGATATTTGATTTTTGCCAGGATAATGGCCAAATCGTTATAGTTTTTGTCCATATGCACAGAATGTCCCATCGGAAGCAATGCAAATTTATTTCCATTGAGTTCACTTTGAGAAAATAGTTTATGCCTTTCATCTTCGTCTGAAGAAAAATCTGAGCTTCACTCACCCTGAGGAGGTAATGTAATTTCGTCTTCCAACTCACTCGGGTATTCATCCAAACTGGAAGGTGGCTGTGGGATAGGTATTTCAGAGCTATGGGGAACTGGAAGTGCAGCTGAGTCAAGGTTAGGATAACTTATTCTCCTTTTGTTTTTTTGAATTGAATCCCTTTACGTCAACTGAACAGAAGTAGCAATCAGTGGTATGGTTTTTCTGCTCACGTCGTATCATAGGAATTTCAAATCGAAATGCATTTTTCTTACCCTTAAACCACAAACGAAGATATTCTCCTCATCTTCTACACACTTTATGTGGGGCCCATTGTTTATCTTGATCACCAAGTTTTAATTTTAAGTAAGCAAAATCAGCTTTTCTCACAAAATCATTTATGTTTCTCTGTTGACTTTTAATAGTGTATTCACCACAGATATAACAAAATCTGTTTGGAGAAATAACACAAACCCCTGTAGCCATGACTAGACAGAAACAACAGCACTTTTCACTTGAATAGCAATATGTCTACTGAGAGTTTCTCTTCATCTCATGCGAGATACAAATTGTCATTTGACTTGTCGCAACACGATAAAACTGAACAATAAGATTGTTTGCATTTGCTTCTGGCACCCAGGAGTGCACAGTAAAACCTGCAAGAGGTAACAAAGAATAGTTAAATTTAAAAAAATTTATAATGTTATTTTATCAATTATAATTGATAATTTTTAATAATTATTAAATTTAAAAAAAATCACATAGGTTTATTACTAAGGAACATGAATACTGCAATATACATAAAAACCTACGTCATAGAATTTTTTATATATTTTTCCTGTTTTTGGGAGGACAAAATCTATAAGAAAATGTTTAAAAATCCTACGCAGTTTTTTAGTCGCAGACCTGTGTAATGGCCATGGGAGGCCAAGTGTACACACACACACACACACACACACACACACACACACACACACACACACACACACACACACACACTCACTTCAAAAGTGATATATATTTGCTTTAAATCGGTTTGTGCACAGTTGATTTTAATTCCCGAGTTAATCCGAGAAGAAAATGTTCCATTTTAAAAATTACATCTTATTACTTTAACTGCCTACAGAATAACTACTTAAACTATGTTAATAGCTCTGTAGAAACAGTAGTGTTTCTTATGTTTACCCATCTGTGTAAATATTCTTTTCAGTTATTGTTTTGTAAGCTGCAAAGGAAAAACTTATCTGGAACACTCTTTGTATACAGGATGGATCACAGTTAAAAGGAAGAACTGAGCTGTATGAAGGTAGACTACAGCAGAAGCAAAAACATTCCACTAAACATGGGTCCAGAAATGAGCCATTTGAGAGATAATTGCAAATGTGTGGTTTTGAGCTACCACTGACTTCAGTGTGAAATATTTTCCTTGTTAATACAAATGTATATGAAATGTAAACTGTATTCCAATTAAACTTACTTTGTGATTAACATTTGAGCAAGGCAAGTGGTAGGTGCTAGCTGCCAGCCAACCATAGGACATTCTTGAGCACATACACTCACTGTGTTGCCTGATATGTGCAGTGCCTTGTGAAGCACAACTCACTGCACACTGACAACACTGCCCCTCTGCCACTGAAAGCTGTTAATTATATAGTAATTTTAATTGGAGTATATTTGATTAAGTTCCCATTTAATAGGCCTCAAATTTCACTTGTGGCATACCCTACCTTGCACACGGTTGTTGACTATGGTACAAGCTTCTTGGGGGCACAGGCTTATTTTGCTTTTTATATAATGTCTAATGTGCCAATATGATCCAAAATGGGTAGTGGAGCGCAGCCTTCACCTTTTACTCAAATGTCATCTAAAATTCTGTGGATTTTTCTGCCTGAGGTCATCTCAAAAATGGAGTATACAGCATTCCCATCGATATGGTTGTAGTACCGGAGCAGTGAATTGTACAGTCTTGTCACAGTTTACAGTAGTACCTGGGTGTGTGTGAAATAATTAGTAACTCATTGCATAGACCATTGAAGTTGCATTCAAACGTGGGGTGGTGGGTGGGGGTAGGAAGGGAGTGACACACACAGAATCTCTTTTTAACATTTAAGAGTGTACAGTTGATTGTAATATGATGTTACAGAAATGGAATTACTGTTACAGCATCAGTAAAATCCAGCAGTGCCCCATCATGCAGCTATAACATTACCCAACTGTGGGCCTTGGGTGAAATTTCATTCCAGTTGAGGTGGGGACTTGATCACAAATTTTGTATGATAGTTTACATTTCAAATATATTTGTACTAATTAGGATCGTATTTCATACAGAAGTTAATGGAGGCTCATAAGCACACATTCACAGTTATCTCACAAACAGCTGGTTTGTGGACCCATGTTTACTGCAACATTTTTGCTTCTATTATCAAATACGTACTCATGTCAGTTTTTGTTACTAATTACGATAAATGATGTATACAGATTTTTAGCACTTGGGGATCTCTGGTGCCCTTCTCGGCTTGCTGTTCCAAGTGCTTTAAACTGGTTCTGCATTTAAAAACAAAGATGCTGTAACTTAACAAATGAAAGTGTTGGTATGTTGATAGAGACAATAAACACACACACAAATTTCAAGCTTACGCAACCCAAGGTTGCTTCATCAGGAAAGAGGGGAGGAAAGGGATAGACGAAAGGATGTGAGTTTTAAGGGAGAGGGTAAGGAGTCATTCCAATCCCGGGAGCCGAAAGACTTACCTTAGGGGGGAAAAAAGGACAGGTATACACTCGCGCGCGCCCACACACACACACACACACACACACACACACACACACACACACACACACACACACACACACACACACACACACACATATCCATCCGCACATACACAGACACAAGCAGACATTTGTAAAGGCAAAGAGTTTGGGCAGAGATGTCAGTCGAGGCGGAAGTAAAGAGGCAAAGATGATGTTGAAAGACAGGGGAGGTACGAGTGGCGGCAACTTGAAATTAGCGGAGGTTGAGGCCTGGCGGATAACGAGAAGAGAGGATATACTGAAGGGCAAGTTCCCATCTCCGGAGTTCGGATAGGTTGGTGTTGGTGGGAAGTATCCAGATAACCCGGATGGTGTAACACTGCGCCAAGATGTGCTGGCCGTGCACCAAGGCATGTTTAGCCACAGGGTGATCCTCATTACCAACAAACACTGTCTGCCTGTGTCCATTCATGCGAATGGACAGTTTGTTGCTGGTCATTCCCACATAGAAAGCTTCACAGTGTAGGAAGGTCAGTTGGTAAATCATGTGGGTGCTTTCACACGTGGCTCTGCCTTTGATCGTGTACACCTACCGGGTTGCAGGACTGGAGTAGGTGGTGGTGGGAGGGTGCGTTGGACAGGTTTTACACCGGGGGCAGTTACAAGGGTAGGAGCCAGAGGGTAAGGAAGGTGGTTTGGGGATTTCATAGGGATGAACTAAGAGGCTACGAAGGTTAGGTGGACGGCGGAAAGACACTCTCGGTGGAGTGGGGAGGATTTCATGAAGGATGGATCTCATTTCAGGGCAGGATTTGAGGAAGTCGTATCCCTGCTGGAGGGCCACATTCAGAGTCTGATCCAGTCCCGGAAAGTATCCTGTCACAAGTGGGGCACTTTTGGGGTTCTTCTGTGGGAGGTTCTGGGTTTGAGGGGATGAGGAAGTGGCTCTGGTTATTTGCTTCTGTACCAGGTCGGGAGGGTAGCTGCGGGATGTGAAAGCTGTTTTCAGGTTGTTGGTGTAATGGTTCAGGGATTCCGGACTGGAGCAGATTCGTTTGCCACGAAGACCTAGGCTGTAGGGAAGGGACCGTTTGATGTGGAATGGGTGGCACCAGTCATAATTGAGGTACTGTTGCTTGTTGGTGGGTTTGATGTGGACGGACGTGTGAAGCTGGCCATTGGACAGATGGAGGTCAACGTCAAGGAAAGTGGCATGGGATTTGGAGTAGGACCAGGTGAATCTGATGGAACCAAAGGAGTTGAGGTTGGAGAGGAAATTCTGGAGTTCTTCTTCACTGTGAGTCCAGATCATGAAGATGTCATCAATAATGTTGATGATGTTTAGGACGGGTGGTAGGGACAGAGCATCGAGTGACGACATACTGAGTGCACTATCCGAAAATTACCTCGAGCAATTAAACAGAGAACCGACTCGTGGAGATAACATCTTGGGCCTACTGATAACAAAGAGACCCGAACTTTTCGACTCTGTATGTACAGAACAGGGAATCAGTGATCATAAGGCCGTTGCAGCATCCCTGAATATGGAAGTTAATAGGAATATAAAAAAAGGGAGGAAGGTTTATCTGTTTAGCAAGAGTAATAGAAGGCAGATTTCAGACTACCTAACAGATCAAAACGAAAATTTCTGTTCCGACACTGACAATGTTGAGTGTTTATGGAAAAAGTTCAAGGCAATCGTAAAATGCGTTTTAGACAGGTACGTGCCGAGTAAAACTGTGAGGGATGGGAAAAACCCACCGTGGTACAACAACAAAGTTAGGAAACTACTGCGAAAGCAAAGAGAGCTCCACTCCAAGTTTAAACGCAGCCAAAACCTCTCAGACAAACAGAAGCTAAACGATGTCAAAGTTAGCGTAAGGAGGGCTATGCGTGAAGCGTTCATTGAATTCGAAAGTGAAATTCTATGTACCGACTTGACAGAAAATCCTAGGAAGTTCTGGTCTTACGTTAAATCAGTAAGTGGCTCGAAACAGCATATCCAGACACTACGGGATGATGATGGCATTGAAACAGAGGATGACACGCGTAAAGCTGAAATACTAAACACCTTTTTCCAAAGCTGTTTCACAGAGGAAGACCGCACTGCAGTTCCTTCTCTAAATCCTCGCACAAACGAAAAAATGGCTGACATCGAAATAAGTGTCCAAGGAATAGAAAAGCAACTGCAATGACTCAATAGAGGAAAGTCCACTGGACCTGACGGGATACCAATTCGATTCTACACAGAGTACGCGAAAGAACTTGCCCCCCTTCTAACAGCCGTGTACCGCAAGTCTCTAGAGGAACGGAGGGTTCCAAATGATTGGAAAAGAGCACAGATAGTCCCAGTCTTCAAGAAGGGTCGTCGAGCAGATGCGCAAAACTATAGACCTATATCTCTTACGTCGATCTCTTGTAGAATTTTAGAACATGTTTTTTGCTCGCGTATCATGTCATTTCTGGAAACCCAGAATCTACTATGTAGGAATCAACATGGATTCCGGAAACAGCGATCGTGTGAGACCCAACTCGCCTTATTTGTTCACGAGATCCAGCAAATATTAGATACAGGCTCCCAGGTAGATGCTATTTTTCTTGACTTCCGGAAGGTGTTCGATACAGTTCCGCACTGTCGCCTGATAAACAAAGTAAGAGCCTACGGAATATCAGACCAGCTGTGTGGCTGGATTGAGTTTTTAGCAAACAGAACACAGCATGTTGTTCTCAATGGAGAGACGTCTACAGACGTTAAAGTAACCTCTGGCGTGCCACAGGGGAGTGTTATGGGACCATTGCTTTTCACAATATATATAAATGACTTAGTAGATAGTGTCAGAAGTTCCATGCGGCTTTTCGCGGATGATGCTGTAGTATACAGAGAAGTTGCAGCATTAGAAAATTGTAGCGAAATGCAGGAAGATCTGCAGCGGATAGGCACTTGGTGCAGGGAGTGGCAACTGACCCTTAACATAGACAAATGTAATGTATTGCGAATACATAGAAAGAAGGATCCTTTATTGTATGATTATATGATAGCGGAACAAACACTGGTAGCAGTTACTTCTGTAAAATATCTGGGAGTATGCATGCAGAACGATTTGAAGTGGAATGATCATATAAAATTAATTGTTGGTAGGGCGGGTACCAGGTTGAGATTCATTGGGAGAGTCCTTAGAAAATGTAGTCCATCAACAAAGGAGGTGGCTTACAAAACACTCGTTCGACCTATACTTGAGTATTGCTCATCAGTGTGGGATCCGTACCAGATCGGTCTGACGGAGGAGATAGAGAAGATCCAAAGAAGAGCGGCGCGTTTCGTCACAGGGTTATTTGGTAACCATGATAGCGTTACGGAGATGTTTAATAAACTCAAGTGGCAGACTCTGCAAGAGAGGTGCTCTGCATCGCGGTGCAGCTTGCTCGCCAGGTTTCGAGAGGGTGCGTTTCTGGATGAGGTATCGAATATATTGCTTCCCCCTACTTATACCTCCCGAGGAGATCACGAATGTAAAATTAGAGAGATTAGAGCGCGCACGGAGGCTTTCAGACAGTCGTTCTTCCCGCGAACCATATGCGACTGCAACAGGAAAGGGAGGTAATGACAGTGGCACGTAAAGTGCCCTCCACCACACACCGTTGGGTGGCTTGCGGAGTATCGATGTAGATGTAGAAATCTGTACCAAACTTTGGGTTGGCAGGCCTGGGTAACCAAGAAGGCTTCCTCTAAGCGACCCATGAATAGGTTGGCGTACGAGGGGGCCATCCTGGTACCCATGCTGTTCCCTTTAATTGTTGGTATGTCTGGCCTTCAAAAGTGAAGAAGTTGTGGGTCAGGATGAAACTGGCACACATATATATATATATATATATATATATATATATATATATATATATATATATATATCTTGCCAAAAGCCGAGAAGCGATTCTTCTTGGTGTTGTAGCTCTCTGGGGCACTCTGGGATGCTCTCTGTGCAAGTCCCTGGGCTGCTCAATAGATGGCACCATAGTAGCGCGTGACCTTGAGCGTGCGAGAGAGAGCGCTGTGGAGTGTGTGAGAGAGAGGTGCCGCGAGCCCTAGTATTACTAGGCTCGCGGCGGGCTAAAATCAAGTTGCTGATTGCGCAATTGCAGTTGATAAGGCGCTCTTATGAATGGGCGCCCGGAAGTCCACATCCGCTGCGTGCGCCAGGACTGATGCTATATAAGGAGCACCCTGTCCTGCCAGCGCATTCACTCTTGTGTGAGTGAATAGCCACTGAGGCACTGCTTCTTACAATGGTTCGTAAACGCTGTTATCGTCGTCGCCGACGATTGCTTGTTTACAAAAAATATATATATATATATATATATATAAAAAAACAAAGATGATGTGACTTACCAAATGAAAGTGCTGCCAGGTCGACAGACACACAAACATACACACAAAATTCAAGCTTTCGCAACAAACGGTTGCTTCATCAGGAAAGAGGGAAAGAGAGGGAAAGACGAAAGGATGTGGGTTTTAAGGGAGAGGGTAAGGAGTCTTTCCGCTCCCGGGATTGGAAGCCAAAAGAAAGAGAAGAAAATGACAATCGACAATCGGAATGCTTGGTAGTAATGATGCTGTACTTCTTTCCCGTGAAAGAAAGAAATCTTAATTACTGTGATAAAATAACCTGATACATACAGTGCATAATGTGCCAATAACAAGACATTTTTGTGTGCTATATGATGTGAATATGTCTGTTATGTTGACAGATTCTATGCCATTGTTACACACATAACACACTTGCACCCACGTCCAGGACTAGTTAGCATAGCTTCATGACCTTGGCATCCATGTAACATTCATTTGAATGCGAAGCCATGTGGTGAAGACATGTAATTCTAAAGAGATATTAAGAAGAAGAAGAATAGCAAGCGACACCATCCAACAAACTAAGATTATTGTGGGAACCACAGTTGCAATGAGTGCATTGAAACGAGCCTCTTGGGAAGAATTGTCTTGCTATGCAGACCACACATTGGTCACACCAGGTTCACACGACTTTTATTCTCGAAGGAGCAGACCCATCCTGATGTGAAAGTTGTCCCCATTGGCATTGGCTCTTATACTTATGCCGTGCGGAGTGGCCGTGTAGTTTGAGACACCATGTCATGGATTGCGGGGTCCCTCCTGCCTTAGCTAATATAAGAAACTAAAAATCACCCTTTTTCAATGCGGATATAGGGGATGGGATGGAGGGTGATCCTCCCCATCCCTGAAGTTTCAGCTCGGAGCAGCCACTGCCGCCCCCCCTCCACCTTTGCATCATTAGTAGCCTCGGGTACATTCAGTCATTGAAGAGACTATCATCATCATCATCTTGACAGCTGAAAACTGTTTACCACTCTGGGACTCAAACACAAACCTTTACTTTTCAGGGGCACTGCTCCTTCCGATTGAGATATCCATTTCCAAAGCCTCAAGAAGTCAAAGCAGCATACTTCTCATATTGAGGCATATTGCAGCATATGCAAAATTGCAGTATTCCATAAACATATCCTTTGTTTGCATGCTACACCCATTGACTTGGTTAGGTGGTAAATCAGGTAATCCATTAGATGGAAACTCATTGCATCTCGAATACACACATTGGGAACCAAAACTACACAACACATATTTTATACTAGTAACACAAGGTTTACATTGATTAGCACTATGTGGCACTGTTTAACAGTAGCGAGCAAAAATATATGTAAATTGAATAGTATCTGGGATTTCATCAAACCCTACACTGGTTGTCAGATTACCAATAAGCACAAGATTGGCAAGAAACAGTCAATGTAGCCAGATTGTGGGTGCCCATGTGTGGGATACTCTATCTCAGAGTATCTGACTTTTCCCCATGCCTCCATGTTATGGTGTAGAGTACCTAGGAGGGATGTTTGTAAATTAATCTCCAATTAGCTATTAGAAAAAAAATGTACACAATCTGCACTTACATGTTGATGTTACTTCTCAACAGTCACCATCCAAATTCAAGCATTTTTCATTCCATAGCACCAGCTTCTTTAACCCTTCCCTTCATCAGAGAGACAAAAGAAATTAAGTTTTGTATACAGGCATATAGACAGTCATTTTTCCCTCACTCTATTTGCGATTTGGGACAGAAAAGGAAATGACTATTGGTGGTACAGGGTACCCTATGCCATGCAGCGTATGGTGACTTGTAGACTGAGTGGATAGGTGTGCTTCAGTAATCTGTTGACAGTCATCCTTGGATTCATTGTCAATCATTGAGTGCTGAGCAGCAAACCAAACTTCACCTTCCACAAGAGATGAAAGTCATTTGGTGCCAAGTCCAGAGTATGCAGAGGATGTTGAAAAGTCTTCCATCCAATAAGTTAAGAGTCTTTCCTTCAATGACAGAACATACTTTGCAGTTGTTGGGAGACGCAATAGCGTAATCCATTTCATTCAGTTGCTGCTTACATACTTCTGTGTCCCGCAAATGTTCGGCATGTGAATTGTGAATTTATAAAGATTTATTCCCACTGTGTCCAGACAGTAGAGGCCAGTCTGGGTGATTGCTAATCAAGTAAATCACTAGACACTATTATTGACATTACGACAAAACAGTCTGGGTGACAGGGTTTGCAACACTGGTCAATGGTTGGCTGCGTGGAACAGCTAACATAGTGTGATGAAGAGTTAACTAATATTTTGTAACACGGGCTCTTGCAAGCTACCAAGAACTGACATGTTGCAAATTTAACTGGGGCTACCAACCCGTGCTCAGTGCAAAGTGAGCTGGGAAAAGCTGAGAGGACAAATAATATGAAGTGAACCTACTTGTCTGCTCCAGTAGGACAATGTCATAAGCATATAAATAATCAAGATTAGGGGCTCAACGCATTATGTCAGGCTGCCATTCCGTCTGTGTCTTCAACCATAGAGAATGACGGACTTTTGGCTTGAGAGAAACCACAACCCACTCTTGGTGAAGATCTGCTGACCCACTGATTGATTCATTGAGAGCTGCTTACAGCATCACTCCTCCATGGCTATCCTGTTCATGTCGAGGTCCACCAAACACAGAGTTCTTCACACTCGGCTTCTCTATGGTCTGTTCGAGGGAGAAATCCAATCTTGGCTCTCCGATCTAGGCATCACTGCAGTTCATCAGGTAATAAAAAAGGTTGATGCAAATGTTTCTCTCACATTTGGAGCCAAATGGAGCCTCTGGGATGCTGGACAACCTCCCTGAGTAAGTAGCCTTACACCACGCAGAGTATTCATGGTGTGGACCATGTAGATCCCCAAATCTTGTGGGTTCAATGTGGACAAGACTAAAGAAAATAAATTAAAAGAAACTGACAGGCAAACTGTGACCTCCGACACCCAAACATCGGGGTTGGGACCAATGAAAGGCATTCCCACTACTGAATCAGGGTCTAGACCTGAGCCAGAAGTGGGAGCTGTAACCGAGAAGTTAGACCAGATCAAGATTAAAGCCTTGTCTGGGGCCCAGAGGAGGAAACTATTCGGGGAACAGAGAAAAAAGGAAGGGAAAGAATGGCTTCCTAAAGACAAGTTGAAGGAATTAAAGGGGCTTGAACCTAAGATCCCCAAGAAAAAACTGTCTCAGGTTGAAGGGGATATGCTGACCCCCACAACATCAAAGACAGGCAGCAAGAGGATAAATGAGGAATCTAAGACTCCCTCCTCCTTGGATAAGCGAGCCCAGAAAAAACCAAGGCAAGAAATAGGGAAACAGACCTATAGTACTACAGTCTCAGTTTTTAAGATGGCAGTTATCCAGGAAAGCTATCCACTGGTAGCCATCACCTCACAGGAGGAGGAAATTGTACAGATGGCCTTCTCTAAAAAGATTGGGGGGAGGGAGACACTGGTCCAGCACCCAACTTCATGAGGGTCTATCTAGATCGTGGTGCCTCATTTTTGTCTGTGAGAGGGTACACATGGTGGAATGGCTTAAGGACAAGGTGCCCATTAGAGCACGTCAAAACGCTGCTCAGTCTCGCTCGCCTCTCACTGAGTACGCGGCTCATTATTGCTGGCACAGGCACGTGAGGTGGGGATGGCTGACGTCACACTATGAAACTGAGCTGAGATGAGGATTGTCGAATAGGACACTTGCTGGCCCGAGACTGCGAGAGCGCGAGCTGGCCAAGAGATTCGCATTATCGTAAAGCCTAGTTTACACAACAACATTGAGTTGTGTCACTTGTTGGGTGGAATGAGTTGCTTGCAAGTGGTTTCATATTTGACTGTAGACACGTGGACACCAGTATACACCTCAGTTTCGTCGTTGTGTGTGTCCCTGTGTCGTGTCCGAAATGAAACTTTCAGCAGCTGCACATCGCATGAGTTGTGATGGAGTTAAAGCCTGTTGCGTGGAATTGCTGCATAAGAAAAAAATTAGAGATGTGTTTTGATTCACGACACGATGAAGAAAAGACGTCAGCTCAGTTGCTCAGCATCCTTGCTGAGATTTACAATGGAAGACCGAACAAGTTCTTTTAATTATCTTAGAATGTCACCATAACTACTCACGTTTCTTCTAAATCGAGTTAATTATGCAATAAGGAGTAAAGGTACTGTAATGCATGTAGTGCGGGACAGTACGTTGAGAATGTGGGTTTCGCGGGAGGCATGCCAGCGATAAATCCCTGCAGTCGCGCTATCCTCTGTGTCCTCGGTGGCTCAGATGGATAGAGCATCTGCCATGCATGCAGGAGATCCCGGGTTCGAGTCCCGGTCGGGGCACACATTTTCATCTGTCCCCATTGACGTATGTCAACGCCTGTAAGCAGCTGAGGGTGTTCATTTCATTATAATAGCATGAAGCACTGTCGCCAGAAATGAAATTACATATCATATTGCGTGCACTACCATCGAGAACACACGGCATGATACAAGATGCGGTCTTAGTTGGTGATGACACTTTTTAGAAGTTTCATGATGATGCTTTTTCATTAACACCAATAATTATTAACATTAACAGCATAATTATTCAAGGCAGGCCGCACTAAGAAGAGAATGGTTTGCAAACTACTCTCTTGAAGATAGATCTGAACAGTGGCAATATTTCAAAATTCTAACATATGTGAATAGGGAGCACTGCTGCGACATTTTAAATAGATGAATACTGAAAAAGAATGCAGCTCCTTGAATTTGTATAGCCTTCCCTCCTATCAGTAATATTCCTTAACAAAGCGTTGGACAACTCGAACAATGGGATTTGTTATAGACGAGAGCATTGCCACAGCCAGAATTACACTTGCTCGTATTTTTCTTAATTCAGTTGTATACATGCCCCTAACTTAATAAATTTCGCCCTCCACCTTGGATATTGTCAAACCATCTATATTATAATCACACATGATGGTCTCAGCGGCAGCAATATGTTGCTTATTTTTGGATTCAGCATCACTGAAAACCCACAAACACCTATGCAAAGCATAGATATCCATAAATCGAACATTATTCTTCGTTCCCCACTTCATATTTCAGTTTGTCTACACTATGAACTCACCTAACCTCAAAACTCATGCCAAAGTTGGAACACAACGAAAGTGTTTAGTTTCACCAACGAGTTGTGCAAACATGTGGTGCGCATGTGCAGTGGCCGGTGGCGCAGCTGCCTGCAACCTAGTGTCATTGTGCAAAGCCCGCCTCACACGGAGCAAGGTTCACCGCAAGTTTGCGAGGCGGCGCACATGCCTGCCAGCTTGCAGGGAAAGGAGCCGGCTATCTTCCATGCCAAAGCTCTCCCACGGTGCAAGATCAGCAGCTAGTTGTGTCGTGATCAGCTGCATGTTGTATCAAATGAAGATGGCTGCTTCAGGTACAGGTGTTCAGAGCTAACTGGCGTTATTAGTTGTTTTGGCACTAAACGATGCAGAAATGCATGCTAATGAGAGAAGAAGAAAGAAAGAATGGACGAAAAACTGGATTAAGAGGAGAAACGCTGGAAAAGGTGTGCTCTCCATGCTTCATAAAGAGTTGTGGTTAGTTCGCATAACACCTACTTTTGTTTGAAAAGTATCACCATTTCATTACTGTTTGACTTTATAAATATACCAATAATAACTGTTATATACGACTATTTTATAGGACAGAAGCTCGTACATCCTTTGCCAATTTTATACGAATGGATGTATTGGTATTTGAAGAACTGCTTTGTATGGTTTCGCCTCTGATTCAGAAGAAACACACGGTGATGAACAATTTATGCAATCAATTTAAATTGGAGCACACAATTTCACTTTCACTTGTTGGAGTTCTCAATTTGTTTCTGTAGGTCTTTTAGTTTTGCCTCTGTGGTTATGTTAACGAGGTCTCGGAAATACAGAAGCGTCCGATCCCACCCATCTGCTTTGACCCATGACGTCGCAAATATGGCGGAAACGACCATAAATGACAATTCCAATATGGCGCATATAAAGTTGTTACATACATATTATAAAGACGAAAATACATCGAAAAACAAACACACACACGTTTCACAAAAAGCCTAATGACTAACAGGACAAGCGCAGGAAATTGGGGTTTTTTGGGTGGGGACAAACTAAATACAAACAAATTTAGGCACCCACCCCCATACAAAACCACGCAAAACGACAAAACAAATCGACATCACAAAACTCACCAAATACCACAAAACACAATATTATCTGGAATCAGACACTTCCCTTGACCTATATAGATCTACAGCAACTCCCGATCGAACACTTCCCTTGGCCTATATAGCTCAACAGCAACTCTCGATCCCATCTCCCATTACAAAAACAAACATACTCCACCAAACATTGAGATCGAACACTTCCCTCCAACTATATAGCTCAACAGCAGCTCCCAATCCCATAAGTTACGATCGACCACTTCCCTTTACCTATGTAACTCAAAAATATCTCCCAATACCAATATCAACCTTCACAGCCACACACTTCAATGAAACACTTCCCTAGACCCCAACACCACAACACATACACCGAAAACAAAAAAATGGAAACTTACCACAAGAAAGTTACACCCCTACAAACTAGATTGGCCACCACAATATCTATCTATCTATCTCTCTCTCTCTCTCTCTCTCTCTCTCTCTCTCTCTCTCTCTCTCTCTCTCTCACACACACACACACACACACACACACACAAACCAACCAACGAAAAAATACTAAACCAAAAGAAAAACCCAACCCAACCAACACCTAAACCCCCCCCGCCAACCAACCCAACCTCCCCCCTGACCCCAAAATAAAAAACCCACAAACAAAAACCAAATGCAACATAAAAAATCTCAATCACACACTACAACCCAACAAAAACTTCAACAAAATAGATCCTCCACAACTAAAACAAAAAACAAACACACTCACTCCCCCCCCCCACCTTAACAAATACTCTACAACAAAATAAACCACCCACCCCACCCTGAGCCACAGCTACCCACCCACTACCCAGACCACCTTAACTAACCACTTTCGACCTATACATTTTACCCACAGCCCTTAAGAAAACCCGAACCACACAATAGCCCTCTGGAACACTCTTCCGCCAACTGTACTTATCTAAATGAGACAGAAGATTGGAAGAGCGCCTCTTCCCCCTCCCAAGAACTGACTTAACCACCCCCCACATCCCTCTATCGTATTAGTACAAGCCCCTGTCTCATAATTCTTAAACTCTAAACTATGGTTCACTACTAAATGATTAAATCCCCTCTCACCCAACCCCCTATACGAAGAAAAAGCATCAGAAACTACTGTGGAACCCGGCTCTATATATTCCTCAATTAACCCTACTAATTCGGCCTTGGACCTCCCTTCCACAACCCTAAAAACACATTCGGGAGCCCCCCCCCCCCCCCGGAACAACAGCCCCCCCCACACCCAAAGAAAAGCGACTAAACCAACTATCAAGTCATCAACAAAGCCTTCCCGCCCAAGTTTTCCGCCTGTGACGTCACAAACGAAACGTCTCATGATTGGCCAATGCAGGTAGCACGCAGGGAACCTTACAAGAAAAATAGCACCGGACCTATCCTAAGATTTCCAGCAAGGTAACCCACTAGCAGACGACGGAGCCAGCAAGGTAGCCGTCGCGCGAGCCAGCAAGGAAACTTACAGCGAATCTTGCTCCGTGTGAGACGGGCTTAAACTAGGCTTAATGTAGCGGTAGGCAGTATATTGTCGCGGGACTAAACTCAGCACAAGTGGTTGCGGAACCGGGACCAGTGCAATGACTACCATCACAAAAGGTGTTGTGTTGTGTTGCTGATAGAACGTACATTCTGATAAACAAAGTGGGAGTAAGGACTGGCATTTCTAGTTGGGAAAAATTTAAGGTAATCCCTTCAATTATTACTAAATAATTACAGAATAGAGCTTCTGAATTTGAGACATGATAGTATTTGATTAATCGAATCGCTTCCTTTGTGTAGCACTTTTTTTAATGAATTGATACATTTGTTGTGTCCATAAACGAAAATAAAAATTGTCTTCATGAAACATGCATGAAGGTGTTTATTACGACTGTTTCAGGTGATTGTTGAAAGAGATACACATCTTCCAGTTGGTTACGTTCAGTGCCAAAATGGAAATTGTGGAGCACTGCTTGCTTACAAACGAAACACAACTGGAATGAACAGACATAAATGTGACACTTGTCACGCGTTGCAGCTGCCAGTGCTGATAAAATATCTATTAGGGTCAAATGTGTACAACAGACCTCCGACCATTTAATATGGTAAGTGGTAAAGGATTCATAAGCTTAGCTCAAGAACTGATAAATACAAGAGCAAAATATGGACAAATCACCACCCAAGACGTGCTACCTTCCTCAAGGACTGTTGCACGACATATTAAGGAATTGGCTGATCAAGTCAGGAGTGAACTTATTCCAGTAGTGAAAGACACAATTGGTAAAAAACAGTATTGAATGACGTGCGATCTCTAGACAGACAGTTATCATAAGACCCATTACCTGACTGTAACATCCAACTACATTGATGAGTCGACAGACAAATGGAAACTAAAAAACAGTGTACTCTAACTACGATATTTCCTGATGTTGCCAAGACTGGAGAACATATCATTACGGAAATATATGAACAAATGGTAGAGTTGCAGATAACGTCCTTGGAACTAAGACAGGTTACTTTCGTTACAGATCAGGGAGCTAACATCAAGAAAGCACTAGGAGCACACAAACGACTCCCGTGTGTGATGCACTGTATTAATACAGCACTGAGGCACACATTCAATGAAGGTTTCTTAATGGGTGATTCCTGCAGTGTATGACTCAAAAATGGTTCAAATAGCTCTGTGCACTATGAGACTTAACATCTGAGGCCATCAGTCCCCTAGACTTAGAACTACTTAAACCTAACTAACCTAGGGACATCACACACATCCATGCCCGAGGCAGGATTTGAACCTGTGACCGTAGCAGCAGCGTGGTTCCGGAGTGAAGCGCCTAGAACCACTCGGCCACAGCAGCCAGCGCGTATGACTCCATCCTGACTGTAAGTAAAATAGTAGGCTTTATGAAACGATCTGGCTTAGTCACGAGATTAGATAAGACCTTACACCATGATTTAGAAATCAGGTGGAACAGTTTGTACATGATGTTAAGACTTATTCCATTCACAGAAACACCAAATAGAGACTGTTTTGCGTGATTCAAACAAACACGAGATGATGACGTCGTATCAGAATGTGACTATGGAAAGCGTTATTCAATTTCTGAAGGTTTTCAAAAAGACCACGGATGATTTGGAAGGAGACAATGAGCCAACACTACCATTTGTAGTGCCGTGGATTTTGAAACTCATAGGTCTCTGCGAAACTGGAGCCGATGGTGTGACAATGTGTAAGCTAAAGGAAAGGCATAACTGTTTATAAAACAGAAAGTTCTCAATGAGTTACCTGACATTCATCGCGTGGCAACGTTCGTGCAGCCCTGTTTCAAAGAACTATTAGTTTTTCCCAAAGAAAGAAGTGAAAAAATTCATCAAGATGCGCAAAAAATGTTAAAAAACGTTGTTGATACGAATGTTACCAAAGATGTCTTGCCTTCTCCCACAAAAAAATTTCAAAATTGCTGAACATCCACCTCAAAATCGAAAGATGAGATTGAGAAATATATAAACATGGAGAGTCCAAGCGATGAGTTCACAGACCTTCTGTCATGGTAGAAAACAAATTCGTGTGTACTGTTGAAACTCAGCAGTAGTTCCTCGAGTGAAAGAAATTTTAGTAAGACAGGGATAGTACTGACTCAGAAAAGAAGTTGTCTAGATTCCGATCGCGTTAATGATATTCTCATCATCCATAACAATAAGAGAACCAAATAAGCTAAATTTGAAGCACAGAAGCAAATGCAACTGACAGCTGGTTTCCTGAGGTGTGTATGTAATGAAATATAATATTGAGAAGTGATAAGTAATGACTGCAGAATTATGCAGTGGATATTACATACTTCATACTAAGTAATATAAATTTTTGTATAACTATGGTACCAACAGGAGAACAGACTCCACTGCAATGAAATATCTTCAGAAATGGGACTGCTGAATTAAGGTTTCAGATTAATTTCCGAAATCATATTGTACTTTATTCGTTTTGACTATATACACTTTCTTTTAATTAAATGAATTTATTATTGTGTACTAAAGCTGGTACACCACACATCTAGTAGAATAAGAATCATAATGTTACTCTATCATGATAGGTCCAAGCACAATAATGCTGACAAGGAAATGTACATGAAAGTGAAAAAGATTTACAGGTCTGAAATCAAGGCAGCTAAGTGCAAAGCAAATGATTCATATATACTGAACTCAGTAAATACATGCATAGCTGCATGGGTAATTATTAAAACAGAAACTAACTGTGATGATAAAGTATACCAGACACCAATTCCGCCTGATATTCTAAATGCACATTTTGTCAGTCCTCAATCTGATAACAGAATAATGGATAATGTGAGTAAGGCAGAGGCACTGTTGCCAGAAATGAACAGTAAGCAGACAGACAGCTTTCACTGGACTTGTGTAACTGAGAAGATGGTCAATGAAACAATAACTAAGCTCAGTAACTTTAGAGCAGAGAATTACTATGGTCTCTCAAATTATGTTATTAAATACATCAGAAATCAAATGGTAACGCCACTGACTAAAATAATCAACAAAATTTTAAATGAAGGTAACTACCCAGAATGTTTAAAAATATCTGTAATTAAACCAGCACATAAGAAAGGAGATATAGCATCACCAGATAATTATCGATCAATATCACTTATACCCATAATATCAAAAATAATAGAATACTGCATGCATAAACAGATGAGTCAATATTTTGAACACAATATATCCACCTCCTCACAGTATGGTTTCAGATCTAGCCTTTCTACAGTCAAAGCAGTGACAAAAATATACAATTGTTTTGAAAATAAAGATATTATCTGTGCAACATTGTTGGACCTCAGGAAAGCTTTTGATAGGGTCTCCCACAATATTCTCATAAAAAAACTCTACCAC
This sequence comes from Schistocerca piceifrons, assembly GCF_021461385.2. NCBI lineage: Eukaryota > Metazoa > Arthropoda > Insecta > Orthoptera > Acrididae > Schistocerca > Schistocerca piceifrons. The sequence goes on from NC_060139.1 coordinate 4,419,323, forward strand.
TATGGAGTGAGAGAGAATGCTCTTTGCCTAATGCAATCATACTTGCACAATAAAAAACAGTTAGTTAAGGTAAATAATCAAATGTCAGAATGTCTCCCAGTTGTAAAGGGATCAAGGATATGTTCTTGGATCTTTCCTTTTCATTATTTATATGAATGATTTACCTGCAGTTGTATCATGTGATGCAGTACTATATGCTGATGACACAATACTCACCACATGTAATACCAATCTTGAAAATATGCAACACATCATGGCAGTGGAAATGGAGAGGTGCACTACTTGGTTTGAGTCAAATGTACTGCAGAAGAATGATAGTAGAACTGAAGCTATTGTATTCAATCTGAATGCTCCCAGTCATGGTAATAAAACAGTAAAATTATTAGGATTTCGTATAGATCAAAAGCTCAGCTGGGTTACTCGCACAGGGAATATATGTGGCAAACTGGCACATGACATATATCTGCTGTACAAGCTGAGGAGCAGTGCCAGTAAAGAACTTCTGTTGTAAGCATATTTTGCATTCGCACCTGAGTTACGGAATACTATTATCGGGCAATTCTCTAGGCTCAAAATTAGTGTTTAAATGGCAAAAGAAAGCCATAAGTTGCATAGCAGAACTTAGCCCATATGAATCACATCGAGATTATTTTGAGAAACTAAATATAATGACAGTGCCTGGCCTGTATATTTACAACTGCCTTGTCTTTGTTAAAGAGAATCTGAGTAAATTTGACTTAAGGAGAACAGTTCATGACCATAACATATGAAGTGGACATACAATTAATATGCCATATGCTAGGCTAGCAAAGACACATAACAGCTACAAATATCTTGGTCCTGTCTACTTCAACAAATTACCCGAAAATGCCAACACAGTGCCAGTAAATAAATTTAAAACTAGTCTTTTGAGGTGGATCAAAAGTAAAGTAATTTACTCTGCTCAATAGTCCCTTGAGTATTTGGCAAATGACCCACTTTCCTTATGAGAATGAACTATAAATTAACTGCAAACTATACATATGCCATACTGTGCAACTATTTTATTACTGTTTCATGTACTCGTTGTTAATTATCTGTTTGATTATTTATTTGTCATTCACTGAACTATGTAGTTCATTTATCTTGTAATTGCTCTATTAAGAAACTTCTTGTTGTTATTTACATTTGCACATATGTATTGCATCCATCCTGGATTAGTATATTGTAGTTAATAACATTTGTCAAGTCGAAATTTATATTATTATTATTGTTATTATTATTATGTAAACACTGACGACACCAATTGCATGTAAATATGTCAACAGTGGAATAAAGCATTTGTATTTGTACGGTCGTTTACATAGCTAAAGTAGAAGTGTAGGTTATGTATAAGACGTGACTTCTTCACTAAATAACAGGTTAATTTCAACATACTGTTTAGCAAGTGGGTCAAATCCTCAGCTGCTGCTTTAAATCATTTTTCTTTTGGGTGCTATTGTACGACTGTCGGTACAACAGTCTTTGGTTGGTCAGTTAGTTAGTTAAATGTGTGATAGATCATTTGAATGATTCTTTTATGGAAATGATGTGGAAAGAGCATCTTTTTTCTATGGCTAGCACCTTTTCAATAGACAATCATCAATGGAACAGAAGCAGTTATCCAGGAGAAGTGATATTTAAGTTCGATTTAAAACTCACTAAGCTACCTGCCAGACATTTTAATTTTTACATTCGATTTAAAAATTACTTTGCTACCTGCCAGACATTTTGTTGTTGGACACGTGATTAAAGATGTTTGTTACTGCATATTGAACTCCTTTCTGAGCCACTGACAGCTTTAATAATGGGTAAGATCTTTTTTCCCTCTAGTGTTCTCCCTATGGACATCACTGTTCTTCTCAAACTGTCATGGTCTGTTTGTGACGAATGTCATTAGCAAATATATGTATTTTGACGGCACAGTTCAAATTCTAACCTCTTAGAAGATTATTGTGTCTACATCATTTCCGTGAGTGAACATCGGATGTTATTTTTACTGCTCTCTTTTGTGCAATCAATACTTTCTTTCTAAGTCATGAGTTACCTCAGAACATCATTCCATAACACATTTTTCTTTGTTGAGTTCAAGCATCGTAATCTTAAGATTCTTTCAGCTTTAGCGACAGGTGGATCCGCCTTTTTGTAGTTTTTCTTATATCTGTTGCTGTGATTTGTATATTTTCAGTCAGAAAACACAGCATATATGAATAAAATTGCAAGGCGGTGATGATTAACAGAAGGGTATCAAACGATAACAAATGGTAATTACGTATAGCGATTAATACATTAAGCACCTATGACCTGAAAAGGGAACACCTCAGGAGGTGGTCGTTTCCTTCAAGAGTTCCAAGTATGTAGCTACAGACCCCACAAAAAACTGTTCGTAAGTCCAAAGAACCTCCCTTCTCAAACATTCTACCTGTACAGCGTTTTTGCAAAAGTGAAATATCTTTCTCGGGTTCCTAGGAGGAAGTTATTGTCTGTTCTACGAGAGGCAAACTTTTGCAAGCAATTAAAAGTCTTTACATAGATAGTCAGGCAGCAGTTAAAGTTGATGGTAAATTGAGTTCATGGTTCAGAGTAAGTTAAGGGGTAAGACAAGGCTGCAACCTGTCTCCACTGTTGTTCACATTATTTATGGATCATATGTTGAAAACAATAGACTGACTGGGTGAGATTAAGATATGTGAACACAAAATAAGCAGTCTCGCATATGCGGATGACTTAGTTGTGATGGCAAATTCGATTGAAAGTTTGCAAAGTAATGTTTCAGAGCTAGATCAGAAATGTAAGGACTATGGTATGAAGTTTAGCATCTCCAAAACGAAAGTAATGTCAGTGGGAAAGAGATATAAATGGATTGAGTGCCAAATAGGAGGAACAAAGTTAGAACAGGTAGACACTTTCAAGTACTTAGGATGCATATTCTCACAGGATGGCAACATAGTGAAAGAACTGGAAGCGAGGTGTAGCAAAGCTAATGCAGTGAGCGCTCAGCTACGATCTGCTCTCTTCTGCAAGAAGGAAGTCAGTACCAAGACTAAGTTATCTGTGCACCGTTCAGTCTTTCGACCAACTTTGTTGTATGGTAGCGAAAGCTGGGTGGATTCAGGTTACCTTATCAATAAGGATGAGGTTACGGATATGAAAGTAGCTAGGATGATTGCAGGTACTAGTAGATGGGAACAATGGTAGGAGGGTGTCCACAATGAGGAAATCAAAGAAAAACTGAAAATGAACTCTATAGATGTAGCAGTCAGGGCGAACAGGCTTAGATGGTGGGGTCATGTTACACACATGGGAGAAGCAAGGTTACCCAAGAGACTCATGGGTTCAGCAGTAGAGGGTAGGAGGAGTCGGGGTAGACCAACGAGAAGGTACCTGGATTCGGTTAAGAATGATTTTGAAGTAATAGGTTTAGCATCAGAAGAGGCACCAATGTTAGCAGAGAATGGGGGATCATGGAGGAATTTTATAAGGGGGACTATGCTCTAGACTGAACGCTGAAAGGCATAATCAGTCTTAAATGATGATGATGATGATGAGAACTAGGGCCTAAAACAAAATAAAAATAAAACGCAAAAGTTACACAATTAGCTTTGTTAGCAAATGTTACAAAATTAACTCTGAAGCAGATAATATGTTAACATCCTTGCCCTAATTGATGGCAATATTTAATGTCAACGGAGGTCATAATTAATACAATCAACCGTATTAAGTCATCGAAGAGTGAAGAAATCTGTAGATAAATGAAGAGGAAGAAATAAATACAAGCATAAAGGCAATAAACTTCAAAACTAATTCCGCAAAAGAAAAGCTTGCATATGCGCAGTTACACACGAAATAGGAAACAACTGTAAGTACAAAATGCACACACACCAAATTCAACATTAATATCTATGGTAGGCAGGAAAGTGGGTGGCTAGTTTTCCTTGCTACTGCAAGAAATGACTTCGAGTTAATGCTTAGCTTAGACCCCACGATAATCGTATCTTCATGTAGAAAATAATTTTCAGTCTTCATCTCTTGCTTCATCATAAGGTTTCACGATTTCCCTTGTCGCCGTTACATGACAGTTTCTGAGTAACGAGAATGCCACCACTGACAGCACATTTACAGGGAACTTTGGCAGCTTTACATTTATAATTATATGGACTGGATTTGTTTGAATGTCTCAGTTTTGATTCGTTCGACCGAAATGTGTCTTAAATTTCCCAAAATGCATTCATACATACCAGCACAACTGTGACATGTCACACGTGCATGTTCCTTACATTCCTGTAACTCAGATCGGCCCCGTGCGACTAGCGGCGCTGCGGGTGGCCAGCTGAGAGTATCGGGTCGCCTCATTATCGGGACTGCACCCTCGGAACACGATAATCTCGCAGGCAGCGTTCTCGCCGCACAGCCCCGCTTACGAGAACGAGCGGGAATACGGCGACAGCTGACAGCCTCTAGTGCCCAATATATCCTCGTGGGAAGACGTGAAGCTGCTGGTCAAGACGCCAGCGGAGCTTCTTAAGACCGCAAAGGTATCAGTATGGGTACCAAAGATCTGTAAGGATGTCTCCCCTAAGACTCTGTTCGAGAAAATAGGGGTGCAGAACCCAAAAGTCTCGACAGAAGACTGGAGAGTGATCAACCAGAAGATTGTACCAGAAGGACGAACCCTGTTGGTGGAAGTCAGAGAGAAGTCCCTGAAGGCGATGCGAGAGCAAGACCTGAAATTGTTTTTAGGGTTCTCACAGATCACCGTCAGGGTTATCAAAGACCTCAAGGGCAATGATGGCAGCAAGACGGAGACTGGAGGTGCTGCAGATCAATCTGCAGCACAGTAAAGGGACCTCTGCTGCCCTTAGCCACTGCCTGGGGAGGCAGGAAGTGAACGTGGCCCTGATACAAGAGCCCTACTTGTATAAAGGGGGCGTATCGGGGTTCGGTGGCACTGGAGGTAAGCTGATTTATGCTAGAAATCTAAGAAACTCCAGAACATGCGTCTATGTTAGAAATGCAATTTCTTTCATGCCAATGACAGATATCTGCACCAGGGACCTAGTGAACATTATAATGCAGCAATGTGAGGAAGGTATTATGAGGAAAATTGTTTTGGCCTCAGCATACCTTCCTTGCAAAGACAGCTCGCCTTCTCCTTTGGTGGCGAGGAGACTGGTAGAGACTTGCCATCGGCAAGGTGATCACCTGCCAGTGGGATGCGACGCCAATGCCCACAACTTAGTGTGGGGCAGCAAGGACACCAGCAGTAGAGGTGAGTACCTTCTTGAACTTCTTTTAGCTAACAACTTGGAGGTCCTGAATAGGGGCAATGAACCTACATTCAGGAATAGCAGAAGGGAAGAAGTAATTGACATAACCTTTGGTTCCATGGTGATGGGCAGCTATGTCAAACAATGGCATATGGCGTTAGAGCCATCATCATCGAACTACATGTACATTAAATTTAAGGTTGAAATGGGAATCAGACAGACCACGACCTATAGGAATCCCAGGAAAATAGACTGGGAGACATATAGGAGGGACCTTGACTTAGGCGTAATGGAAATTAAAACCTCGATAAGGAATCCAGTAAAATTTGAGGAAGTAACAGAGGCTGTTACCTCTGCCATACTGACCTCATACCAGGACAACTGCACCATTGCCAGGAAGTGCACAAGTAGGAGTCTGCCTTGGTGGAATAATAACTTGGAAACGCAAAGAAAACAGGTACGGTGACTGTTTAAGCTAGTGAGACATAAAGGACAATGGGCAAAATATCGTGAGGACCTTGTCGACTACAACCTTGCAATCAGACAAGCAAAGGAGGCATCCTGGAAGGCATTCTGTGAGGAAGTGGAGAGAATGGCTGCTCAAGACAGACTTCACAGAATCCTCACTAGAGTACCAACTAATCCAGCAGGTATGTTGATGAAGGAGGATGGAGAATATACAAAGACAGCACATGAGACACTGCAACTGCTCCTCAAAACTCACTTTCCTCAATATGCTCCACCGGACAATACAGACCAGAATGTGATCCTGGAGAGACAATGGTTCTCAAGTACTCGAAAAGATGACTGGGAATTGGCCAAGGAGTGTGTGGACTTCAATAAAATCCAATGGGCAGTGGGAACATTCCAACTGTTCAAGTGACCTGGCCCAGATGGAATCTTTCCAGCTCTCCTTCAACAGGCATGAGAGAATCTCACAAGAGTCCTGTGCAGGTTATTCAGGGTTAGCCTATCAGTAGGAATCATTCCCAATGCTTGGAGGGCAGTAAAGGTTGTCTTCATTCCAAAGCACGGGAGAAATGACCATACCATGGTCAAGGATACGAGACCAATCAGTCTGTCCTCCTTCATTCTCAAAACATTGGAAAAACTGGTTAATGTATGTGTTGGGGAGAGGAGGTTAGGTAGGGCCCCTCTACATTCAAACCAACACGCATATCAACCAGGTAATTCATGCGAGTCAGCTCTCCACCAACTCGTTGGGAATGTGGAGGCAGCACTTCACTTCCAAGAAATAACCCTCTGCATCTTCGTGGATATCGAGGAGGCCTTCAGTAACATGACCTTGGATTCGATGGTAAGGGCAGCAGAGGTGCATGACCTGGGGACCACTATATGTAGGTGGACCAAGGCCATGCTTAGTGGAAGGAAGGTAGAGGCTGCCATGAAGAATGAAAAGATGGTAATCAACGCCACTAGAGGGTGCCCACAAGAAGCAGTTCTGTCCCCTTTATTGTGGAATCTAGTGGTGAATGAACTCATTGAGGAACTAAGGATATGCAGATGACCTTGTCATAGTAATACTCAGCAAATTTACTGACATAGTTAGAAATACGGTACAAGGGGGATTACATTGTGCAAGACTGGTGCATTACACAGGATCTAAGGGGTTAATTCTAAGAAGACTGGAAATCTAAAGCTCTTCGATGAAACTCTATCTGTGAAGGGGATAGTGAAATTTCTAGGGGTAACCTTACATGAGAAACTAACATGGACCCCTCACATTGAGAGCATCTGCTCCAAGGCGAAAATGACTCTTGTGTGTACCAGAAGGGCTTGTTGTAAAAACTGGGGCCTAAGCCCCAGAGGTATGCACTGGATGTACACCACAGTGGTTAGACCTAGGATTTGCTACGTAGCCATAGTGTGGCGGAAGAAGGTAGAACAGCGGGTTGCAGCTAAGGTGCTTGCTAAGGTGCAGAGACTGGCCTGCTTAGCCATAACAGGCGGAATTAGGAGCACACTAACCGCTGGGATGGAAGCCATGCTGGACATGCCTCCACTACACCTTTGGGTCAAAATGGAGGCAGCAGCTGGGGCATACAGACTTAAAACTGGTAAAAACTGATTCTTATCGGCATATCCAGAATCATACACTAAGATAGTGAGTGAGGTAAATGTTAGAATGACTGGGGAAATGCCTGCTGACAATATAACAACTCCCAACTGCTTCAACAAGCCTTACATTATAATAATTGGAAGCAGGGAGCAGTGGAAAAAACAGTTCGACACCGTATGGGGGACATTGTTTGGTTCACTGATGGGTCGAAAACAGACCAGGGCATTGGGGCAGGGGTGTATGGTGTTTAGCCAAGACTGGAGGCATCATCTCTCTAGGAAAGCAGCGGAAATTACTGCAATCAGGGCATGTGTGGAGGAAAATATGCATAGGTGCTACAAGGATTGTAGTGCCTACATCCATTCAGACAACCAGGCAGCCCTGAAATCACTGGCAGCTCCTGCAATGAGATCTAAGATTGTTGCAGAATGCCACAGGGCTCTGGTGGAGCTAGGGGGAAGCAATAGGGTAAATCGAGTGTGGGTCCCCGGCCACTCGGGGATCTGTGGCAATGAGGAAGCCCACAGATTGGCCAGGATGGGGGCAAAGATTCAATTTATTGGACCAGAACCTGTCCTGACTATCACCAAGGCTATGATCAAACTAGAACTACAGAACTGGCTTAGATAACAGCACGTAGAATATTGGACCAAGGTCCATAACGGAAGAAGACCCTAAATGTTGGATCTGTGTTGAGGGTGAAGAAACTGCATCACACCTAATCTTCGAATGCATGGCACTGGAGGACAAAAGATACAGAATCTTGAGGACAACTAGACCTGAAGAAATTGTGTCTAAAAAAAACTGGTAAAGGTACTCCTTGCACTATTTGAGGACGTAGGTTGGCTTTACTAGATATCCAGGGAGCACTACCGTACAATAAACTCTGTTTAGTTGTGGGCAGTGGCGGGTTAGACCAAAGCTGTTTTACCTTCCCTATCAAAATCAAATCAAATCAGTGGTCCAACCACACATTCCAAATCCAATACGTTGCTACCAGTGTCAACGGTACAACCACAATAGTGTGTTCTGACAAAACACAGCCAAATGTGTTGCTTGTACTAAGGGTGCTCACAAGGCTGGTTGCCTGCCTCGTCCTCCATGCTGTGTTAATTGTGATGGCGATTATGCCGCCTCATGCCGTGAGTGTACCGTGTGTCTCGATGAGAGGGCCGTGCAGGAGATCTGGGTACCCTCTCACTTGAAACTTGTTGGCTAGTCGAAAACCTACATTTTACCATTCGGCACTTACTGTACCATTCTTGCTACGCATCACTCCACAAAGGACATGGCCACAGAGACTCGTTACCTCCAACCCAGCACTGCAGCCGTAAAATCGGCCAGCATCACGGCAGCAACCCTGTCTCCTTCTCCTCCAGCTGCGCAACAAGCCACCACGTCTTCGCCCCTGGCAGCGAAATCACCTGCTACACGACCAGCAGGCTGGAAACGACAAAAGGAATACTCCCGCAAAGACTTTTTACATCCCTCCAGCCAACAGCCATCTGAGTTTTTGTCTGTCGACTGTAAAGGCTCCAAGATATTGAATAAAGGCAAACGGTCTTCTGTTCCCGAACTCAGAGATCTCTTCAATGGCATCCTGCTTGACGCCCTCATCCAGCCGATCTTCATTTCCCGGTGTGCGCCACCTACCATTTTTCTGCCCTGGAGTCCACGGGCCGACCCGGGGACAATGTAGACGCCTCTGTGGATTTCATAGAACAGGACCCTCCAACCTCTGCAGCCTGTAGCGGTGGGTCTTTGAAGGCTGGCATTCAAATGTTCAAATATGTGTGAAATCATACGGGACTTAACTGCTAAGGTCATCAGTCCCTAAGCTTACACACTACTTAACCTAAATTATCCTAAGGACAAACACACACACACACACACACACACACACACACACACACACACACCCATGCCCGAGGGAGGACTCAAACCTCCGCCGGGACCAGCCGCACAGTCCATGACTGCAGCGCCCTAGACCGCTCAGCTAATCCCGCGTGGCTGGCTCGCATTCGAGGTGACTACCCTATATTTGCTGCCTCCTCCCCATTCTGTACTATGACTTCTCCAATGGAATGTTCGTGGGATTAGATCTAACAAGGAGGATTTATGGCAGCTCTTTGAATCACAGCATCCGGTTATTTTATGCTTCCAAAAAAGAAACTGCATCCTCACGACTGCTTTGACCTCTTGTGCTTCTTCCTCGTCCGCTTTGACCTGTCCCTCGAGGATGGCATTCCATCTTGTGGGGAAGTCATGCTGCTCATTCGGAATGACGTTCACAGCCAGACCATCTCACTGAACATCCAGCTGCAAGCTGTTGCATTCCACATTCTCCTTTCTTTCCCTTTGTGACATCTACATCCGTCCATCATTCTCTGTCATCATGGCGGACTTCCTCCAGCTTATTGGTCAACTCCCTCACCCCCTTTTTGCTGCTTAGTGACTATCGTGCTCCATCCATTTTGAGACTCTCCAAGAACCTGTCTGAAAGGTGCCCTCTTGGCTGACATTCTCAGTCAATTCAACCTTGTCTGCCTTAACACTTGGAGCACCTATATTCCTTTCAGACTTCACACACACCTGTTGCCATTTGGACCTCTTGTTCTGCCTAGCCCAGCTGGCCTGTTATCTCGAGTAGTTTGTTCTCTCTGACAAATACTCGAGTGCTCATTACCTATGCCCTATCCATTTGCTGACTCCTACCCCACCTACGTGAAAACCCAACTGGCAGCTTTCTAAGACCAACTGGAGGCTTTACTCTTCTCTGGCGACCTTCGACGAACAACAGTTCCCCATCCGCGATGACCAGGTAGAGTACCTTACGGATGTTATCCTCGCCCCCGCAAAATGTTCCATACCTCGCTCTCCATCTTTACCACACCGTGTCCTGGTCCCCTCGTGGACTGAGCCATGCCACGGCGCGACTTGCACTTGGAGACGTGCTCTCCATGTTTCTACTGTCATCCTATGATGGCAAACTGTATTCATTATAATAGCTGCGTGTGCAATGTCGTCGAATTCTTCGGGATAGTAAGAAAGCTAGCTCGATTTCATTTACTAGCTCTTTTAACAGTTTCACTCCCTCGTCCACTGTGTGGGGTAATTTCCCATTTCATTCCTTGATTTCTGGCCTGACGGTATCAGATGACGCCATTGTGGACCCTATTGCTAAACCCTTAGGCAGCTGTCTAGTGGAGATTTCAAGCTGCACGCACTATCACTCCGCTTTCCTCTCTCGAAGACGAGTGTAGGCAGCTAGGGTGATATCCTTCTCTTCTCAAAATCGTGAATGCCACAATGCCCCCTTTACTGTGAGGGAGCTTGACCGTGCTCTCACCTCATCCTGATCTTCCGCGCCATGGCCGGACGATGTTCACATTCAGAAGTTGCAGCACTTTTCTGTTGCAAGCAAGCACTTTCTCCTTCATATGTATAATCGCATCTGGGCAGATGGCACGTTTCCAGACGTCTGTGTGAAGCCACTGTCATACCCATACCTAAACCCAGTAGGTACAAACACCTTTCTTGTAGCTACCACATCGTTTCTCCAACTACCTGTGTTTGCAAGTGGTGAAACGTATGATTCATGACTGGCTGGCGTGGTGGGTCGAGTCTTGCAATCTAATAACCACTGCACCATGTAGATTTCTAGCGCTGTTCTGCAATTGACCATCTCGTCACTTTGTCAACCCATGTCATGAACGGTTTTCTGCAGACATACCAGACTGTGGCCGATTTGGACAAAGCCTACGACACCCAGTAGAAGACTGGTATCATCTGTACTCTATACATGTGGAGCTTCAGAGCCTGTGGACCTTCAGAGCCCATCTGCCCCATTTCCTTTGGGAATTTTGAAAAGGCAGCGCTTTTAACACGTTCACTGCCATCGGCGCACCAGCGCGTCCGGCCGATACTAGTGCATATGCCGTCGACGCGCCTGCGCGGCGAGACACTCAGCTGTTTCTCAGCGCCACAGTTTAGTCGGGCACAGCCATTCGGTGTGGTTCATTGCGCAGGCACTCTAAGAACGTATTGTTTTCAATTTTTGCGGGTGCGGTTCGTGTGTTTTCCCTACAGTTTTTCTCTGTTGTGGGACTGAAAATGGAAGACAATCGTGACACGGCGGGCCCTTCAGAACCTAAGAAACGTAAAACACAGGACACAAGAAACGTACAAAAACTAACGGATGCGGAATTATTACGAATATTAGAAGAAAGCGATTCGGAAACGGAACTGGCCAGTGAGGAGGACGGCGTGGAATCCAGTGAAGAGTCTGACGGAGCCGAGTTTGTTTTAGATGAGACTGTAGAAATGGCTGTGAATCCTAGCGACAGGGAAATGGCAGAAGGAGTGGTAACAAGAGATAACGCAGCTGATACAACTGTTGCGTGGGAAAGAGAGCCAGTTGGAATGATAAATTGCCCATTTATAAAAAATGAGGGACTGCTTATTCAACCGACGGAAAACACTCCCTTAGATTATTTTCGTCTTTTGCTGACGGACGAATTTCTATTGACAGTTGTAGAAGAAACAAATCGAAACGCGATTGAATTATTCCTTTCTGCGGGAACCAAAGGACAATCACGAATAAACTGTTGGAAAGATGTGACTGTTGGCGAATTGTTAGTGTTCTTGGGAGTTTTCCTGCACATGGGAAATGTAAAGATGAGGAATTTGCAGGACTATTGGAAAAAGGACGCTTTATTCAACGTGAAAGGAATTGCCGATAGTATTTCACGAAATCGTTTTCTGCTAATACTACGTGCATTACACTTTTCTGAAAATCCAAAACAGGGCAAACCAACACCATCCGACAGGTTGTATAAAATACGTCCCGTTATCAATTTTTTCAATGAAAGGATGTGCCAAGTTTACTACCCTGGACGGGAACTGTCTCTGGACGAATCAATGATCCTTTGGCGTGGACGATTACTTTTCCGCCAATACATCAAAAACAAAAAGCACAAATATGGCATAAAGCTATATATTTTGACAACTCCCACTGGAATGGTCCTAAAATTCGCGGTATACACTGGCATGCTGGACGATTTAGGAGGAAGAGGCCATGCGCAAAAAATTGTTCTTCATTTACTAGATGAAAAGTTGAATGCTGGTCACCATGTGTACATGGACAATTACTATAACAGCTTCGCATTGGCAAAGCTGCTCCTGGATAAGAAGACCCACTGCACGGGAACTCTGAGGGCGAATAGGAAGGATACACCCAAGGAAATACAGGAAGCAAAACTACGAAAAGGTGAAGCCGTTGCCAGATTTGCGGAAGGAGTTATGATAGGTAAGTGGCGTGATAAGAGGGAGGTTTGCTACATTTCTAATGCATTTACAAATGAAATGGTTGAGGTTGAAACCAAAAGAAAGGAGAAGAAATCTAAGCCCTTGGCCATTGTAAACTACAATAAATTTATGGCGGGAGTTGATCGGCACGATCAGATGTTATCATATTACCTCTCGGAACGCAAAACCATACGCTGGTACAAGAAACTTTTTATCCACGTTGTGGAAATGATACTGACAAACGCACATGCCCTACACAATAAATATTGTGGCACAAAAATGCCCCTCCAAGAATTTAGACTCAGTATTATAAGAGCACTATTGCCACGAAAGCAGGTAGAACGGCCAGTCAGAAATCCCCAACATGTTGTGGTAAAACGAGAATCAAATGGAAAATCAAAAACACCGCGAAAAAAGTGCAGATCATGCGCCAGCCGTGGACAACGAACAGACACGATTTACGAGTGCCTAGATTGCCCAAATAAAGCAGGATATTGTTTGAATTGTTGTGTTATTCACCACCTCTAAAGGCAGATAGCACTTTCGTTGCTCATTTATTTTTCGACAGTTATGTGTCGGTACTATTCTTAAACTTTGTATTTATTTTATTTGTTTGAGAGTAATGGATAAAGCTCTAGATTGTATTTTTCTTACATTTTATTTCAGAAGTTTCTTCGAGATCTTGTGTTTGTATTTGAATGTTTCTACTATATTTTTTGTCCAATAAATATGTCGTTTGTCAGTAGGATGTTTCGTTTCATTTATGAATATAAAATGAAATTGTAGTAACCTAAACTGTCACACTAACCAGGAACAATACACTAGACGCATTGGCGCGTCCACGGCCACCCGCTACAGAATATGGCCTGATATGCCACTGACGCCTTAGTGCGCCCCAAAACAACTTTGATTCACGAGAGTAAATTTGATTGTGTACTTATAAAATAAATACATGTTATATTACTTTTAGCAATATATTTTCAGATTCTATTAAGAAAAATATTGGTTACGTGGCAAAGCAAGGCCAATTACAGTGGCAGTGAACGTGTTAAGGTAAATGTGCATTTGGCCTTGTTGGACACCTTTATCCAGGAGAATGAGGTGCCTCAAGGCTCCGTCCTGAGCGTCGTCATCTTTATTGTAGCCATTAACGCTATTACGGCCTGTCTCCTGCCAGGTATCTCTGGCTCCCTTTTCGTCGATGACTTTCTGACCAATTCCGTTCTCCATGGACGTGTCTCCTTGAGTGGCGTCTTCAGCGATGTGTCGATCGTGGCATTGACATTGACATTGAGAATTGACATTGGCTTTCGCTCTTCCACTGATAAAACCGTTTGTATGAAAGTCTGGCGACTCAGTGGGTTTCTTCCACCATCTTTACATCTCGGGCCTGTGGCACTTCAAGTCACTGAATCTACTAAACTCCTGGAGCTCAAAGGTGGATAGGAAACTTTATTGGTCCTCCCACGTGTCTGACTAGGCCGCGCGCTGTGCCTGGTCCCTCAGTGTCCTACGCATCCTCTGCGGTACTTCCTGTGGAGCGGATTGGACCACCCTCCTTCGTTTATACAGGTTCCTAGTCTGTTCGAAATTAGACTACAGATATTTCCTTTATTCATCTTCACGTCTGTCCATCTTACACTGTCTTAATACAGTCGACCATCGTCGAATACGTTTTGCCATTGGCCCTTTTATACTAGCCTGGTTGAGAGAGTCTATGCAGAAGCTGCTGAACTACCACTGTCATATTAGCGTGATTTTTTCCTCAGCGGATACACATGCCATTTGTCTGCCATGCCCAGTCACCCATCCTGTGCCCTCTTTTTCGATGACACTCTTGACCGCCCTTCTTCTCTGTTGCCTCCTAGAGATCGCTTTCCACTACTGTCCCAGCAGCTTAACTTCGCGCTACCTGCCACGTTCCCAATGGGTACGAACCCTTCACGGTCTTGGCTTTGAGCAGCAGCCCATGTTTATTTTGGGCTTCATTTGCTTCCCTAGGAAACTACTCCGGATTCGAGCCATCACTGTAAGTTTCTCTACCTTGGCAGGCACCCTAGCGAGTGCTAACTCGGTGTGCCTTCGTCATTATCAATGACGCTTTTTGGTATCAACTTCCGGAACACTGGTCAGTATATACAGCAGAGCTCTTTGCCTTGTACGAGGCCGTGCAGTACACCTGGCGACACAGGTTTTTCATCTGTGTCATCTGCTCCAGTATTCTCAGTGCCCTTCAAAGCCCCTGTGAGCTGTACACGCTCCATTCCTTAATGCAGTGGGTCCAAGAAAGCTTCCACTTGCTCACTGTTGAGGGCGCCACTGTGATGCTCGTGTGGGTCCCAGGTCAGGTCGGTCTGACGGGAAGTGAGGCTGCTGACGCTGCAGCCCTGCTGCCTCGGCCTGTCAGCTCTGTGCTGCCGTCTGTCGGCAGATGGTGTCCCTTCGGCATCGCCACTGGTCTCCTCTACACGGGAACAAGTGCCGGGGAATCAAACCTCTCCCTGCGCTCGCCCCTCTCGTCGCAAGGAGATCATGTTAGCCAGGTTACGTATTGTGCACTGTCTGTTTAGCCATCGTTATTTGTTAACTGGTGAACCCCCAACACTTTGTGCTGTTCGCCATTCCCTTAGCGAATGCCCTGTTTCTAATCGCTTACTTTCTAGGTGTGTGTTTACTGTCTGAGTTATCAGCCGTTTTAGCGAAAGACACGGAGGCTGTCGACCGCATTTTACTTTTTATCCGTCGTAACAATAAGTTGGAGGACATTTAACCTTTGGTTTTGGGAACTCCGCTGTGTGTCTAAGGCGTACTTTGTGGACCTTTCTCCAAGAGGAAGTAATTCTTTTTAGTTCTTTCCATCCGTTGAGTGGGCTTAACGTTATAGTCGGTTTTAATTTCTTTTTCTTATTAGTGTTCTAAGGTTATGACATGGGCGTGTGTGACCTCAGCTGTTTTTGCGCCCTACAACAAAAACCCGAAAAAAAAATCGTGATGGCATCTGCCTGCGATGCGGGGACGTCGCCGGCGGGTCTGAGCTTCGGCCCATTCGGCGGTCGGCTGTTCATGCAAAGCACACAGAGCGGCTGTGAGGACAGGTAGGTTGCTGTTCAAGGCTGCCTGAATAAACACCTGTCAGTACTACATCCGTCAGACTGTACGCCCCAGCATTAGTCTGCCTCTCCTTCACCATTTCTCTCACGCATCCTGACACGTAGCAGCCCGGAATAAGTCGTGTCATTACAATGCTGATAAACGAAACAATGAACTGACTGATTCATCACGACCTTCGACGTCTAGTTTTCCAAGCGCACAAGCGCTATTGTAACGTCCCCTTAGAAAAATTATAAATGACTGTGCTTAAACTGACACACAATATTTTTTAGCACAACGCAATCTGACTTTCAAATAATCCCTACAAAAGAATGGCCCTGACTAACATTAACCTATACCTTTCACAGATCACTTACCTCACAAAAATCTTCGTTACTCGGACTAATACAATACAGCGAGCGCCACTATTGCCAGCTAAATAAAAGATTCAAACTACTGAAGGCACTAACTCCCGATAGGCATAGTTAGCAAATGAAAGATTTTGGTAGAGAACAAACAATGTATTTACGTTAATAGTGTTCAAAAGTCATAATATATATAGCAGTTCATGACATTCAGTCTTGCAAATGTACTGTTTCTGATGGACACACGTCCAGTTCATTCACTCTCAAAACTCCGCCATCTCTCTCCCCACATCCACCACTGCTGGCGGCTCACCTCCAACTGCGCAACGCTACGCGCTCTTAACAGCCAACTGCCCAACACTACAATAGCGAATATTACAACAATCCAAACCAGCCACAGACTGCACACTAGAGTTGGGCAACACGATTCTTTTTCCCGATTCGATTCCTACGATTCAGTCTCACATTGCGAATCGATTCCTACGATTCGTTCACGATTCTTTCACAATTCATCCTAGTGTGCGATGGCACGATTCTTACGGAATGCAAAAAGTTCTACATCTTACTCACAGATGGCAGGATATGTCTGAAATTGTCAATGGGGTTAGAATCTAACTGTGTCATGATAAGATATGCCAGAAATAGTTTATTTATGAGTAAACATGCATATGATGTTACAAGTGTGACTCTCGATTTATACGTGTAATGCCTTAATTGATGAAAGGTCACGTTTGATTTGATTACATCTATTGTTTTATTTCAGTATGCCAGGAAAGAGGAGTCGATTTGTGCGAAAGGTGGTGCAAAATTACATGGTATGCCAGTTTGGTTGTGTGGCTTGAATGTATCTAACTACAAAAGTCTGTTTTACAGTAACAAAATCTAGCTGTGAGGCAGACGTGGTTTGGCTCATATCATCCTCTGTTTTTTTGTACTAAGATGTCTTTCCAAGTCTACATCACCCTTGTAATTCATAACGCAGCTGACAGCCCTCCCACAAGGCAAATTTAGCTTAAATTTCATTTCTTCTAAATACAAAGCATAGGTATTTTGCTTTTAATTTGTCTGAGAAATTGCCGCTGTCACTACTGTTTACGTGAGAAGACGACATCGCCAAGTGTCAGCTTGGTTTTCACGAGTAATATTACGGCCCACGAACTTCGTTTGTTCGTTCCGAGCTTCCTTTGTTCACACACATCCTCCACTTGACTGCCATCTGGCGGTCGTAATCATTCGGCACGACTCGGCATAAATTCGGAAGTTGACTTCGAAGCATAGCGTACTAAGAATCGATGAATCGTTGGAACTTGGAATCGTCACGACTCGGAAACACGCAATCGTTCTTACGATTCTTTTGAACAACGATTCGTCCGTATCACGATTCGATTCTTACGATTCTTTATTTAGAGTCGTTCTAATCAACGACTCATTCACGAATCGCCACAACTCTACTGCGCACAGCACAGCCAGTGATTTTCATACAGAGCGCTACGTGGCGTTACCAATATAAAAACCTAAACAGCCTACTTACACTATGAATGGACAATCATTTGTTTATTTTTAAAAGCCTGTTGCAGTTTAATTCATGAATAGCCTTCGTACACTTCGCCACTGTTGACATTCAACTGATGTGGACAAAAACGCGACGGTGACGAGGGCTGCCGTCATCTACTGTGGACTGTGGCACTGGATACACACGCCACTCAGCAAACTCCTTGGCAGTTGGCTGCTGTAATATAATAAGTGAGTAGCCACACCAACTCTTCATTCTAGGAGAAACAGTCTCCACAATAAAGTGTAGCTCTGCTAATCACCCATTATACGTCAGAGAGATCAACACTGGCGGAGGAACACAACCATATGATGCCGAAAGTGTGTAAATTAGTCATTGGACTAACAACTCAGAATACCTGCCAGTACCACCAGTTGATATGAATGAGTCGAAAATCATTTGAGGCGATGCATCTTACTTCTACATCTACATATATACTCCCATAGCCACCAAGCGGTGTGTGGCGGAGGGCACATTTTCGCGCCAAGTCATATTCCCCCCCTCTGTTCCACTCGCGGATCGCGCAAGGGAATAACGACTGTCTGAACGCCTCACTACGAGCTCTAATTTCCCTTATCTTTGGATCGTGATCATTGCGCGATTTGAAAGGTGGAATTTAGTGAGCAGCCCCTTACGTTTAGTGCGTCGTCTATCTGCAAGTGTGTCCCACTTCAAACTTTCTATGAGATTTGTAACGCTCTCGCGATGGCTAAATGTACCAGTCACGAATATTGCCGCTCTTCTTTGGACCTTTTCAATCTGTTGAATGAGATCCAACTGGTAAGGGTCCCGTACAGACGAACAATACACTAAGACTGGACGAACTAACGTATTGTAAGCAATTACCTTTGTTGAAGGGCTGCATCGCTTCAGGATTCTACCAATAAACCTCAATCTAGAGTTCGCATCGCCCGTTACTTGTGTAATCTGATCATTCAAAAATGGTTCAAGCGGCTCTAAGCACTATGCGACTTAACATCTGAGGTTATCAGTCCCCTAGACTTAGAACTACTTAAACCTAACTAACCTAAGGATATCACACACATCCACGCCCGAGGCAGGATTCGAACCTGCGACCGTAGCAGCAGCACGATTCCGGACTGAAGCGCCTAGAACCGCTCTTTCACAGCGGCCGGCTCTGATCATGTCATTTGAGATCGTTTCGAATAGTCACATCCAGATACTTGACGGATGTTATCGCTTCCAAAGACTGGGCATTTATTTTGTACTCGTACATTTACGTGGATTTTCACCTTATTGTATGTAATAGGTTACACTTACTAATATTGAGAGATAACTGCCAGTCATTACACCACGCATGTATTTCCTGCAAATCCTCATTGATTTGTTCACAACTTTCGTGTGACACTACTTTCCTGTAGACTACAGCATCATCGGCAAACAGTCTAATGCCGCTGTCAATACCATCAACCAGATCGTTTATGTAAATCGAAAAAAGCAGAGGACCTATTACGCTGCCTTGGAGCACACCTGAAATTACGCTTGTTTCTGTTGAAGTCATCCCATTCAGGACAACATACTACTCTCTGTCTGATAGAAAACTTTCTATCTAGCTGCGTATGTCGTCGGATAGACCGTAAGCGCGCACTTTTTGGAGCAAGCGGCAGTGCGGAATTGAGTCAAATTTAAATGGCTCTGAGCACTATGGGACTCAACATCTATGGTCATCAGTCCCCTAGAACTTAGAACTACTTAAACCTAACTAACCTACGGACATCACACAACACCCAGTCATCACGAGGCAGAGAAAATCCCTGACCCCGCCGGGAATCGAACCCGGGAACCCGGGCGCGGGAAGCGAGAACGCTACCGCACGACCACGAGCTGCGGACGGAATTGAGTCGAAAGGCTTTCGAAAGTCGAGAAATATGGCATCAACCTGGGAGCCGGTATCTAGAGCCTGTTGTATATCACGCACAAAGAGGGCCAGCTGTGTCTCGCATGACCGCTGTTTCCTAAAACCGTTCTGGTTTCTGCAGATGAGCTTCTCAGAGTCTAGAAAGGTCATTATGTCTGAGCACAAAATATGTTCCATGATTCTACAACAAATCGATGTCAGTGAAATTGGCCGGTAATTATATGCATCCGATTTTCTACCCTTTTTGTAGACTGCTATGACCTGTGTCCCGTGGAACTTTCTAAATTTTCAAGTTATCAGCGATAGACTGAAGGTAGATCGGGAAGTAAAGTTTTTGCCAAGAGTTCAGCATTGAAACTTCGTGGGCAGATCAAAACTGTGTGCCGGACCGAGACTCGAACTCGGGACCTTTGCCTTTCGCGGGCAAGTGCTCTGCCAACAGAGCTACCCAAGCACGCCTCACGCCCCGTCCTCACAGCTTTACTTCCGCCAGTACCTAGTCTGCTACCTTCCAAACTTTGCAGAAGATCTCCTGCGAACCTTGCAGAACTAGCACTTCTGAAAGAAAGGATATTGCGGAGAGATGGCTTAGCCACAGCCTGGGGGATGTTTCTGTAAAGTTTGGAAGGTAGGAGACGAGGTACTGGCGGAAGTAAAGCTGTGAGGACGGGCCGTGAGTCGTGCTTGGGTAGCTCTGTTGGTGGAGCACTTGCCGGCGAAAGGCAAAGGTCCCGAGTTCGAGTATCGGTCTGGCACAGAGTTTTGATCTGCCACGAAGTTTCATATCAGCACACACTCCGCTGCAGAGTGAAAATCTCATTCCAATTCAGCATCCTTTTTGTTTTCAGGGATAGTTAAGGTTCTGATAGGCCACATTTGCTGTAAATGTACGTTTCTTATGCCGGTGCGGCAGATAATTTTGTAACCAAACTTTGCACAACTGGGCAGAACACTCATTACTCAATGATAGCGCCAATGCGAACTGTTATATTTGCACAGGATTTTAATGAAGGTCAAGAATAGTTTTAAATCTCTAAAGCCACAAATGAATTTCAATTTCGCCGTAATAGTTACTGAAATAAAAAATACCTGCACACTGTCTACTGTTTTGCAGTAATATGATTCTCACCAAGTCCGCAATCTCATGTGGCTCTGAGCACTACGGGACACAATCTCATTTACAATACTTTTTAATCTATTTCTTCACTTAAAACCATGTTGTTTTGCTATGTTACAAATGAGCGTTTACAGAGTTGCTGAATGCTGCTATCGCAGTTATTAAGAACATTTGCCACTTCAGAAAGTACTTATTTACTTAGTGGAAGACTAAGCCCACTCTCTTGGCATGACGCTAACTTTCACGTATATTAGCAAAAGGTTCTCAAATCTGTACTGTCGAATCAACTAGAGCAGAATGAGAGCAGAGCCACCTGTCGACCGCCGCTGGATGTCGTAGGCGATGGTGGGGAGGAGGCGACATCGTGCAAGAAAGTAGAATGCGTTTCAACTTCCGTAACTTGGGCATAAGATGGCGTGAGAGTGTGCGAGTAGGGTGTTCCCACGAGTAAGTTGACTTACGTGAGTGGTGATAGGGGCCTGTGGAAACGCGGCTACGCCGGTACAAGGTACATTACGCCATCCATCGTATGAATGGGTGACGAAGGGTGCGGAATAGGTCGACAATGAGAAACGTTGCTGCGGAAACTCGTTCGGCGTGGTATCTGTGAGTGGCCCTGTAGAGGATCGGCAGTCCGGGCCGCTGTCAGGCAGGAAGGCAGCCGCCTTGGTGCAGCCCACGTCACGCCTACGTCACGGCTCGGCTGGGGGATGTCGCAGGTGCGGCGCGTCGTGGCGGCGGTGCGGGCGCTGCGGGACCCCGGCGGCTCTTCGGCGCGGCAGGTGCGCGGCTGGCTGGCCGCCAACAACTGCCAAGTACGTTGGCTCGGCTCGGCACCGCCGCTCCGGTTACATTACATTAGATTAGTTTCTCGTTCCGTAGGTCCGTGCTGAGGAGATCCTCGTGTATGCGGAACATGGCAATTTTTTTAAAGCTCAAATAACAATACAGGGCTATTACAAATGATTGAAGCGATTTCATAAATTCACTTTAGCTCCATTCATTGACATATGGTCACGACACACTACAGATACGTAGAAAAACTGATAAAGTTTTGTTCGGCTGAAGCCGCACTTCAGGTTTCTGCCGCCAGAGCGCTCGAGAGCGCAGTGAGACAAAATGGCGACAGGAGCCGAGAAAGCGTATG
Source organism: Schistocerca piceifrons (assembly GCF_021461385.2). Lineage (NCBI taxonomy): Eukaryota > Metazoa > Arthropoda > Insecta > Orthoptera > Acrididae > Schistocerca > Schistocerca piceifrons. The sequence continues at coordinate 4,441,145 of NC_060139.1, forward strand.
TCGTGCTTGAAATGCACTCACATCAGTCAGTCATAACAGTGCAACGACACTTCAGGACGAAGTTCAACAAAGATCCACCAACTGCTAACTCCATTCGGCGATGGTATGCGCAGTTTAAAGCTTCTGGCGAAGAAACGGTTGAACGCGTGCGGGCCAGTTTCACGCGTAGCCCGCGGAAGTCGACGAATAAAGCAAGCAGGGAGCTAAACGTACCACAGCCGACGGTTTGGAAAATCTTATGGAAAAGGCTAAAGCAGAAGCCTTACCGTTTACAATTGCTACAAGCCCTGGCACCCGATGACAAAGTCAAAGCCGGCCGCAGTGGTCTAGCGGTTCTAGGCGCTCAGTTCGGAACTGCGCGACTGCTACGGTCGCAGGTTCGAATCCTGCCTCAGGCATGGATGTGTGTGATGTCCTTAGGTTAGTTAGGTTTAAGTATTTCTACGTTCTAGGGGACTGATGACCACAGATGTTAAGTCCCATAGTGCTCAGAGCCATTTGAACCATTTTGAACAAAGTCAAACGCTTTGAATTTTCGGCGCGGTTGCAACAGCTCAAGGAAGAGGATTTGTTCAGTGTGAAACTTGTTTTCAGTGATGAAGCAACATTTTTTCTTAATGGTGAAGTGAACAGACACAATGTGCGAATCTGGGCAGTAGAGAATCCTCACGCATTCGTGCAGCAAATTAGCAATTCACCAAAAGTTAGCGTTTTTTGTGCAATCTCACGGTTTAAAGTTTACGGCCCCTTTTTCTTCTGTGAAAAAAAAACGTTACAAGACACGTGTATCTGGACATGCTGGAAAATTGGCTCATGCCACAACTGGAGACCGACAGCGCCGACTTCATCTTTCAACAGGATGGTGCTCCACCGCACTTCCATCATGATGTTCGGAATTTCTTAAACAGGAGATTGGTAAACCGATGGATCGGTCGTGGTGGAGATCATGATCAGCAATTCATGTCATGGCCTCCACGCTCTCCCGACTTAACCCCATGCGATTTCTTTCTGTGGGGTTATGTGAAAGATTCAGTGTTTAAACCTCCTCTACCAAGAAACGTGCCAGAACTGCGAGCTTTCGAACTCATTGATGGGGACATGCTGGGCTGAGTGTGGGAGGAACTTGATTATCGGCTTGATGTCTGCCGAATCACTAAAGGGGCACATATCGAACATTTGTGAATGCCTAAAAAAACTTTTTGAGTTTTTGTATGTGTGTGCAAAGCATTGTGAAAATATCTCAAATAATAAAGTTATTGTAGAGCTGTTAAATCGCTTCAACCACTTGTAATAACCCTGTACTAATATTATGAGTATATACAGTACATCATTTGTTTCGGTAATTTCCAAGAATGATTGCCTTCCGAAGTCGTGGGGTCCAAACGATACATATCGAACGTGCGATCCTAATCGATCATACGACTCTGGTGGTGGGCGTCATGCGTATGTTTATGGTGGTCACTGCAGCACTGACAAATAAAGACCGTTACAAAAATACTTGTAATTACAAGGGAGACGACTTACCTAACTCGTCGTCGGTGTTATCGTTATGTGAAAGGCCAAGTGATGTGTACGCTACAGAAACAAATCACTTTTTGCCCTTAATTCCAGGAGGCATGTAACTTGTAGAGCAACTAAGGGAATGACGGAAAACAGATAAAAAATGACGATCACAAATAATTGATCATAACGCACGCCACCAGAGTCACATGATCGGTTTACAATCGCACGTTCGATATGTTACGTTTTGACCCAGCGACTTCGATAGGCAATCATTCTTGGAAATTACTTTTGTTTCTATCAAAAAATTCGTCAATGGAGTACAAGGAGTTGGCCACTAATAAGTCTTTCAGGCTCCTTTTAAACTGATCTTTATTTGTAACTAAATTTTTTATGTTTGCTGGCAAATTATTGAAGATGAGTGTTCCTGAGTAGTGGACCCCTTATTGAACTAAAGTAAGTGTTTTTAAGTCCTTGTGCAGATCAGTTTTGTTTCAAGTATTGTATGTATCAACTGTATTGTATGTATGAACTGAGCCGTTTGTTGGAGAAAGAGATATATTATTTAGGACAAATTTCATTAAGCAGTAAATATACTGAGAGGCAGTAGTTAGTATACCCAGTTCTTTGAAGAGGTTTCTACAGGACGTCCATGGGTTTACTCCACAAATAATACGTATTACACGCTTTTGGACTCTAAAACTTTTGTTTGACTTGAAGAGTTACCCCAAAATATTATACCATATGACATTATGGAATGAAAGTAGGCAAAGTATGCAAGCTTTTTCACTTTTATGCCGCCTATGTCTGCTAACACTCGAATTGCAAATACAGATTTGTTAAGGCGTTTCTGCAGTTCTGTGGTGTGCTCCTCCCTACTGAATTTATTATCAAGTTGTAAGACTGTCGACCTCTTCTATCTGCTCTTCTTCATACTTTATGCATATGCTGGGTGGAAACCTCTTACAGGTTCTGAATTGCATATAGTGAGTCTCTTCGAAGTTTAATGTCAGTGAGTTGGCTTTAAACCATTTATTAATATCCATGAAAATATCATTACCACATCTTTCTAGTACTACACTCGACATATTATTTATTGCAAATACTTGCATCATCTGAAAACAAAACGAACTCTGCTTCTGGCAGTGTAACTGATGAGAGATCTTTAATGTACACAAGAAAAAGCCATGGCCTTAAGATGGATCCCTGTGGACACCACATCTAATTTCTTCCCATTCTGATGATGACTGATGACTTAACTCACTAGTCCCTTGCACTGACACCCTTTGTATCCTGTTAGCGAGGTATGACTTGAACCATTTTGCAGCACTGCCCGTCACACCATAGAATTCTAATTTATTTAAAAGGATGATGTGGCTCACACAATCGAATGCCTTTGACAAATAACAGAAAATACCTGCTGCTTGTAATTTGTTATTTAATGAATTAAGTACATTATCACTGTAGGTGTAAATAGCCTTCTCGATATCAGAACCCTTCAGAAATCCAAACTGTGTTCTTGATAGTATGTTCTTTGTGGTCAGATGGTTGAGAAGCTGCCTGTACATTACTTTTTCTAAAATTTTTGAGACTGCTGCCAAAAGTGAAATCGGTCTGTAGTTTGATGGTATCTCTTTATCCCCTTTCTTGAATAGAGGCTTAACATCTGCATATTTTAGCCAATCAGGAAATGTCCCAGTTATAATTGACTGGTTACACAAGTAACTTACAATTGTATTAAACTCACAAGAACATACCTTAATTAACTTTGTTGATATTTCATCATAACCACTAGAATGCTTTCTTTTTAAAGATTTTATTATGGAATTTATTTCTTTTGATGAAGTGAGTGACATATTCATGTACCTGAAGCTATTTGTAAAGGCTACTTTCAGATATTCAAGGGCATTATTTGTTGATCCTGACAATCCCATTCTATCAGTAACGGATATAAATTACTTGTTAAATAGATTTGCCACACTATGCCCATCAGGTATTAATGTGTCATCTACCCTTAACGCTATTTGCTCCTGTTCCTTTCTGGTTCTACCAGTCTCCTCTTTCAATATATCCCATATTGTTTTATTTTGTTCCCTGACATTGCTATCTTCTTCTCGTAGTGCATTTGTTTAGATGTCTGAATTACTTTTTTTAGTATTTAACAGTATTCCTTATATTTAGCTAAATCATCAGCATTGGAGCTATTCTTGGTCGACAGATACATTTTCCTTTTTGTCTTACAGGAAATCTTTATTCCTTGTGTAATCCATGGTTTTATTATAGACTTCTGTTTAATTTGAGTAACTTTTAGAGGAAAACAGTTTTCAAACATGGTACTGACATTGTTCATGAATGTGTTATATTTTTCATTCATGTCGTGAGCACTATAAAAATCTTTCCAGTTCATATCTTTGAGCAGTATTCTAAAACACTCAATTTTTGGTTGATTGACTACTCTCCTGTACTCACACTTAGCAGTCTTGATAATTTTCTTAGAATTTACATCTAAAACAAGGAGCTGCATTTCATGATCTGATAGTCCATTTATTACAGGTTTTATAATATGATTTTGTTCCTTTGATTTGTCTATTAAAAATGTCCTTGAAGATTTAGTGATACTAGTTGGAAACTTTACAGTGTGAGTTAGATTGAAAGGCAACATTACTAACTGTAGTAAATGTTTACTGGAAGATTGCATTAGAAAATCTGTATTAAAGTCACCAGCAAACAAAATTTCCGTGTTACTTCCTGTTAAATAATCCAAAAGAACTTCTAGATGATTTGTGAATAGATTTTTAATTTCCTGCAGGTGCTCGGTAAATAGTTGATATTATATAGGATCTGTTATGGAACTCTACTTCTGTTGCACATGCTTCTAGATGCTGCTCTAAACAGAATTTATTAATGTCAATGTTCTTGAATTTATGGCAGTTTTTAATGAATGTGGCAACTCCTCCGAAATGTCTAACATATCTGTACCAGTGGTCACTTGATGTTCGGAGAGGCAGAGTATGTCAATTTGGTTAGATGAATTCATTTCATCGATACAAATGAGTAGTTCATCAACTTTATTACTGAGTCCCGGAATGTTCTGGTGTAATAAAGATAACTGATACTGCATACTAATGGGATTGTAACTGCTTTGGCGAAGATGAACTGGCAGTTTCTGATTACTTTCTGTTAAACACTGTTTAAATGGAGGCTGTGTGATAAAATCTGACTCCTGTTTATCTGTTTTCTCAAACTGAGTGTGTCTGCCAATCTCTCTTAAAACTCGTTTTCTTTCCCCCTTCTGTATCCTAAAAAAGGCATCCCTCTGACACCTGTGACCGCTTGTGACAGTGTCCCCCCTTAAGTTTTCTGCAATCAACCCAGACAGTTTTCCCTTTCCTTTCCTATTGAGGTGAAGGCCATGCCTAGTGTAGTCCCACCTATCGATAGCATCCACAGGAAGCAAACCAATATGGGATCCTATATCCGTCCTAAGCAGCCACTCCAACTCCAAGTTAAAATGAGGCCGATCATGGCGTCTCAACACAGACACAAATCATACACTCGTAAGCTTCGTTGCTGATGCTATCTTCACCAGGTGAAGACACAGAGAAGTTAAACATTTTAAATTGCAATCTAAGCCTGGAAACCCCATGTTCTGTTATCTACACACCACGAGAGGTTGCACAGTGCGCGGCAGACAGTGCTTCGTTCCAATACTAGACATTTTTCCATTCACGTTTTGAACCAGGGGAATATGACCGTCAACCCGTCGGCTTTGACCAATGACGTCATGATTTACTCATAGATATTAATGTCTTTATTTTCGTGCCATAGATAACAAATCGGTTATCTTCTGTGGCGAGGCGTCATCATTGTGAATTGAAATAAATGAATGTGTTTTTAAAAGACGGGGCTAGACATTTTGTGTGCGATTTTTGTCGCCTGTATTAATTTAAATCAATTGTTCGTTCCAATTCATTCTTAGTGAGTTTTATATATTTCAGAAGAACTATTTTCATTCTGGATAACTTTTACTTTTTGATTTTCGTTTGTAGTCATGGATTTATCTATTCCTGTGAATATGGAACACTTGAAGCAGAGTTCGCCAACGGCAGTACGAAATACAAAATTTCAGCTGTCGCTCTTTTTCGCCTTCGCTAGCAATAGACTAACTATGATATTTTTCAATCGACACTAGTACTATCGAAGACGAAACGACGGACATACAAAATATTTGTATCCCGAATTTCAGTTTACCTATTTAGGTCAACTGGAGAACAGCACACTAGTGCTAGCAAAGACGAAAAAAGCAACATACGTAACTCTGGCATCCTGTACCTCAGGTGATGTACGAAGGTAGTATGCCTGTTCTTCAGTTGACCTAAAAAGGAAATGGGATACAAATTTTATATACGTCACTAGTTTTCGTCTTCGCTAGCACTAAAGTGCGCGTCATTTATGTTGGCGGCCGAGTTTAGGTTCGTTCTGCGCATCGGACGTCACAAAACACAGTCAGCCAATGAACAGAGAACGACGTTGCCAGATCTCGACTGCAGTGCAGAGCATGGACGAGTGTCTTCAGTTTTAGAAACGTTCAGTCATAAATAAAGTAATAGAACAAAAGCAATGTCTTGATAGCAGACTTTTTTTATACTGCTTTTTCGCAATAAAGAACAGTGGTAATTGTTTATTTCCTATTGTACTTCGACGAAGCGTGAGTAATTCATAGTTATACCAACAGTGTTTGTCAGTATTTTGCATGACGTGTTTGAGTCCTCATGGCATCCTGTATGCGGACGAGCTGCGATAGCGTAACGGTTAAGGTGTTTGACTTCTATATGAATGGTTATGAGTTCAAACCGCGCTGTGGGCGATTTTGTCATCACTGCACTGCTCGCCTGTGCAGACACATGGTGTTCCCATTGCTTTGACACGCTTATCTCGATTTCACAAAAACTATCTGGCCGAAAAATTTGATTTTTACCCGTCTTCTTGACTGATACCTTCCCCCCATAAATGACTTAATTTTGTTTTGATGTTCAACGAAGTTATTATGCAGCATTAAATGTAGTAAACCATTGCACGAAATTTTGAAGAGTTTGCAGAGGTAGAAGTCCATAGCGTATACTTTCCGTATGGTCGATTTTAGTTACCACAATGTTGAGAATGAAATGTGGACAAGATACCTAAATTTCATATAAAATTTACTGTATAACAATATCTGAATACGGAAGTAAATAGGAATACAAAAAAAGGGAGGAAGGTTTATCTGTTTAGCAAGAGTAATAGAAGGCAGATTTCAGACTACCTAACAGATCAAAACGAAAATTTCTGTTCCGACACTGACAGTGTTGAGTGTTTATGGAAAAAGTTCAAGGCAATCGTAAAATGCGTTTTAGACAGGTACGTGCCGAGTAAAACTGTGAGGGACGGGAAAAACCCACCGTGGTTCAACAACAAAGTTAGAAAAGTACTGCGAAAGCAAAGAGAGCTTCACTGCAAGTTTAAACGCAGCCAAAACCTCTCAGACAAACAGAAGCTAAACGATGTCAAAGTTAGCGCAAGGAGGGCTATGCGTTAAGCGTTCAGTGAATTCGAAAGTAAAATTCTATGTACCGACTTGACAGAAAATCCTAGGAAGTTCTGGTCTTACGTTAAATCAGTAAGTGGCTCGAAACAGCATATCCAGACACTCTGGGATGATGATGGCATTGAAACAGACTATGACATTCGTAAAGCTGAAATACTAAACACCTTTTACCAAAGCTGTTTCACAGAGGAAGACCGCACTGCAGTTCCTTCTTAAATCCTTGCACGAACGAAAAAATGGCTGACATCGAAATAAGTGTCCAAGGAATAGAAAAGCAACTGGAATCACTCAACAGAGGAAAGTCCACTGGACCTGACGGGATACCAATTCGATTCTACACAGAGTACGCGAAAGAACTTGCCTCCCTTCTAACAGCCGTGTGCCGCAAGTCTCTAGAGGAACGGAGGGTTCCAAATGATTGGAAAAGAGCACAGGTAGTCCCAGTCTTCAAGAAGGGTCGTCGAGCAGATGCGCAAAACTATAGACCTATATCTCTGACATCGATCTGTTGTAGAATTTTAGAACAAGTTTTTTGCTCGCGTCATTTCTGGAAACCCAGAGTCTACTCTGTAGGAATCAACATGGACTCCGGAAACAGTGATCGTGTGAGACCCAACTCGCTTTATTTGTTCATGAGACCCAGAAAATATTAGATAAAGGCTCCCAGGTAGATGCCATTTTCCTTGACTTCCGGAAAGCGTTCGATACAGTTCCGCACTGTCGCCTGATAAACAAAGTAAGAGCCTACGGAATATCAGACCAGCTGTGTGGCTGGATTGAAGAGTTTTTAGCAAACAGAACAGCATGTTGTTCTCAATAGAGAGACGTCTACAGACGTTAAAGTAACCTCTGGCGTGCCACAGGGGAGTGTTATGGAACCATTGCTTTTCACAATATATATAAATGACCTAGTAGATAATGTCGGAAGTTCCATGCGGCTTTTCGCGGATGATGCTGTAGTATACAGAGAAGTTGCAGCATTACAAAATTGTAGCGAAATGCAGGAAGATCTGCAGCGGATAGGCACTTGGTGCAGGGAGTGGCAACTGACCCTTAACATAGACAAATGTAATGTATTGCGAATACATAGAAACGAGGATCCTTTATTGTATGATTATATGGTAGCGGAACAAACAATGGTAGCAGTTAGTTCTGTAAAATACCTGGGAGTATGCGTACGGAACGATTTGAAGTGGAATGATCATATAAAATTAATTGTTGGTAAGGCGGGTACCAGGTTGAGATTCATTGGGAGAGTCCTTAGAAAATGTAGTCCATCAACAAAGGAGGTGGCTTACAAAACACTCGTTCGACCTATACTTGAGTATTGCTCATCAGTGTGGGATCCGTACCAGATCGGGTTGACGAAGGAGGTAGAGAAGATCCAAAGAAGAGCGGCGCGTTTCGTCACAGGGTTATTTGGTAAGCGTGATAGCGTTACGGAGATGTTTAGCAAACTCAAGTGGCAGACTCTGCAAGAGAGGCGCTCTGCATCGCGGTGTAGCTTGCTGTCCAGGTTTCGAGAGGGTGCGTTTCTGGATGAGATATCGAATATATTCCTTCCCCCTACTTATACCTCCCGAGGAGATCACGAATGTAAAATTACAGAGATCCGAGGGCGCACGGAGGCTTTCCGGCTGTCGTTCTTCCCGCGAACCATACGTGACTGGAACAGGAAAGGGAGGTAATTCCCTGCATTACTACAGAATTAAATAGTTTCCATAAATGTTTCCCTTTATGGCCATTTGTGGCATCTGGTCCTGGACGACAGGGTTCGTTTCACAATTCCTGAAGGCTGACTCTTTCGGCCATATACTTAAATGAGAGCAAAACGCTCGTTAACTCACAGTCTGCCTGTGAGTTTTGTTAGAAACGGGTCGTGTGTCTGAGCCCCGTTGGAATTGTGCTATGTTCTAAAGTGGAACAATGTGTTATGTTAACATCAGTTCCTCAAAAAGCTTACGATTTGTTGAAACAAGGTTATACTAATGATTGTGTATCTCGTATGCAAGTTTTAGAATGGGTTAAGAGGTTCAAGGTCGGTAGGGAAGACGCCGAAGACGTCCAGAAATCGGGCTGTCCTTTTACTTCGAAAACCGAACAGAATGTGGAGTAGGTCAGTAGGATTGTTCGAGAAGACCGCCACCTGATCACTCCAGCAATTTCAGAACTGGCTGCATCTGTAAGGTAACAAGTAGATTCTGCTGATCAGGTCACGACAAAGTTTTGTGCTTAAGTGGTGCCAAGAATCCTCATAAACAGGCAAGAGCAACACCCACAGGACTGTTGTGCTGACAGTCTTGAAAAAACTGAAAATGATCCTGCTTACTTCAGCAAAGTAATTGTCATGAAACATGGATATTCCAATACGATCCGAGACTAAGAGACAATCCATGTGCTAGAAGAGCCCTCAATGCCCTAGTAAGAAATCACATATGAGCAAATCAAACTTTAAGCAATGATGATGGTTTTCTTTTTTTTTACATATCTGAGGGGTTAACGACATCGATTGAGTGCCTGAATGTCGGACTGCCAAACAAGTTTATTATGTAAGTGTTCTGAAGGCCTTTCGTGAACGTGTCTGGCGGAGGAGACCAGACCTGTGGAAGAACCGCTCATGGATTCTTCGTCAGGGCAACGCGCCCGCCCGTAACCCGATGTCTGTGAGGAGGTTTTTGGCGAAAAGCGACATCCCAGTGATGAAACATCCACCGTATTCGCCTGACCTACCACCGTACGACTTCTTTCTCTTCCCAAAAGTGAAGTCCGCGTTCAAAGCTCTCAGGTCCAAGTCCGTGGATGCAGTGAAGAAAAAAGCGACGAACCTCAACAGTGTGACAGAAAAAGACTCGCAGCACTGCTTCAAACAGTGGGAAATTCGCATGGAGCGGTGCAGTGATCGGGGAGGGGGCTAACTTGAAGGGACAACACTTCAGTTGTGTAACTTTTCTCTATAACTGTTAGAGCACGAGTACAGTTCCCTTACGGCTACATCTAGTATTTAGCCGGCCGAAGTGGCCGAGCGGTTCTAGGCACTACTGTCTGGTACCGAGCGACCGCTACGGTCGCAGGTTCGAATCCTGCCTCGGGCGTGGATGTGTGTGCCGTCCTTAGGTTAGTTAGGTTTAAGTAGTTCTGAGTTCTAGGGGACTGATGACCTCAAGTGTTAAGTCCCATAGTGCTCAGAGCCACTTGAACCATTTTTCTAGTACTTAATTTCTTTCAACAGATCCTGTAATGTATCTTTACCTTTATTGAGGATAGTAATGTCATCAGTGAATCTTCTCTTTGATATCCTTTCACCCTTAATTTTAATCCCATTCTTAAACCTCGTTTTTATTTCCGACATTGCTTCTTCGACGTATTGATTGAATAACAGGGGTGAAAGACTGCATCGTTGTCTTATACCCATTTTAATATAAGCACTTCCTTCTTCCTCTTCCAGTCTTATTATTCCCTCTTGTTCCTTGTACACATTGTATATTACCTATATTTCCTTACATGTTACTCTTATTTTTCTCAGAATTTCGAAGGTGCAAAATTTGTTACATACATTATCTTGCATTTATTCATGTATGAAGAGAGCTGCCATTCATCACTCAAAGAGGGAATGTTTTCGAAGTCTTCCTGCAATTCCTTGCGACCATGTAACGACTGTGCTCTTCTGTACACAGCAGTATCGTCCATGAAGAATGTGATACTGCCACTGATTGTACAAGCGGCGATCAATAAGTAATGCAACACATTTTTTTCTCTCGTCCAATTTCGGTTGAGAAAACGCGAAAGTTGTTTTGGGACATCGTGGAATATTCCCGCTTCAGCCGATATAGCTTCATGAAGTTCCGATAGGTGCGGTGCTATACATAGGCTTCAAAACGGCATCTGTGAGCTGCCACTGAGTTTCTTTCCCCGAAAAACCGGAGCACTTGCAGCTGTCCACAGGCGCTCGCAGAATGTGTGTGTACAGAGACCTGGCAGTGAACGAACGCACCGCGAGTCTTCGAGCGAGGCGTCTGTCATTACAAAAAGGTCACACAGACCTGTCCGATATTCTTGCGCCAGTCGGCCACACGCAGCTACGAATCCTGCGGTGTTGGGATGTGTGGACACTCACCTTCGAGGTGATGGACGGATCACAACAAACACCCCGCTGCACAACTGGACGTCCCTGTCGGTGTCACTGACACACTCGTTCACCAGTTGGGGTGCTCAAATGCGTGTGCCCGCAGGGTTCCCCACCGCCTACCAGGAGACCGTCAAGACAAACGAAGCACCATCTGTGCGGAATTGCTTCACGAGGCTGATGATGACAACGTTTTGCCGAACATCGTCATAGGCGATGAAACATGGCTTCATCACTTCGAACCTGAAGCAAAACGGCAATCAATGGAGTGACACCACTCCAATTCTCCGCCAAAGAAAATGTTCAAGGCCGCACCTCGGCCGGTAGTGTCATGGCGACGGTCTTTCGGGATTCTGAAGAAGTTATTCCGTTTCCTGTCCTCACCCGTGGTGCCACAGTCAGCCCTGAGGTATACTGTGCTGCCGTTAGGAAGCTAAAGAAACGACTCCAGCGTATCCATCGCCGACAAAAATGCAAACAAACTTCTCCTTCTGCATGACAACGCAAGGCCTCGCACAAGTCTTCAAACCTGAGAGGAACTCACAAAACTTCATTGGACTGTCCCTCCTCGTCCACCCTACAGCACGTATCTCGCACCTTTGACTTCCATCTGTTTGGCCTAATGAAGGATGAACTCCGAGGGAAGCAGTAAGCTGATACTGAGGAGGTTACTGGTGTAGCAACACTGCGGTTCCGACGTTCACCAGTGGAGTGGTACAGGCATTTAGGCCCTCCCAGCATGGAGGGATCATCGTAAGGGGGAGGCGAGTGCTTTAAGCTATCTGTGTGACTCCTGTAAACTGTTAAATAATTAATTTCATAGGGTAGAGTGAATGGATTATTTCACTCTGTTTTTATCAGAAGTTACGTGAGCTCTCCCTTTGTCTCCAGCAATAGCCTGTAGGAACAACGTATTCTCAGGAGAGCCGAAAACCTGCGTCTGCCTGTTTGGAGACGTTCTTTCACACAGACAAACAGAGAGTGTGGCCTCTTGAGACAGACAGAGACAGGAAGTGAGTGTGGAATTTCCTGATCAACAGAATGCTGCTACTTGATGCATTGTTTAGAGGCAAGCAGATCAAAGGAGGTCGATATCTGGTCCGTGGTCGATGGAATTTAGTAATGTGATCTCTAATTAGGACACTGGGCGGTTTCAACATTCGCGGTGCCGCTCTGACGATAACCACACACGCGGGAGACCCCAAACGGTAGCTACTGTAGCGCACTTCATTCCATTTCTCAGTGATTATTACATCATGGGAAGCGGGGGTGGAGGTGGTAGTGGTGGTGGGGGGGGGGGGGGGGTTGCAGACGTGAGTTCTACCCAAGTAGTGGGGCCCTCTAAGGAATTACATACTGTTTAAAAACCCAATAATGACATCAAAATTCCACACTAATCAGTATATTGTTTCCTATAGTGGCATTGCAAACGCACACACCCATCCAACCCCTCTGCATTTTGTTTAAGGACATAGCATGCAACTGGGCTGAATTCTGTTAATGGTTCAAATGGCTCTGAGCACTATGGGACTCAACTGCTGAGGTCATTAGTCCCCTAGAACTTAGAACTAGTTAAACCTAACTAACCTAAGGACATCACAAACATCCATGCCCGAGGCAGGATTCGAACCTGCGACCGTAGCAGTCTTGCGGTTCCAGACTGCAGCGCCTTTAACCGCACGGCCACTTCGGCCAGCTTGAATTGTTATTTTCAGCTGCCTCTAACATAATGGACTTCATACCAGATGACCTAACCGCGCCAGTATCCATCGACGGTTGGCAAGGGGGGAAAATCCAGTAGGGTTTGTAGTCCAGGTGGTTACAGGGTCGAATCCCACCAAGTATTCCAATCCTAGTATCCACCAACAGGAAGCAAGGAAATGTGATAGACATGGCCACTTAGAGAGGGGGGAGGAGAGAGAGAGAGAGAGAGAGAGAGAGAGAGAGAGAGAGAGAGAGAGAGAGAAAGCGAGCATGTGTTTTGACATTTTGACAGGAATTTCAAAGGTATCTATATCAAAGGGTTGCGTGGGCCGGAGCGGGTGAAGTGTGACCTGCACATGTGGAAGGAACAGCGTAGTGGCCAGCCTGGCGCGCAGTGCCCTGTGGTCAATGCGAAAGATTTTTAACAGTATAATTACATGTGATGAGATACGTTGATGGTATTCCTTGCACAATTGGGGTAAGAAAAGGCGCCACACATGTTTAAATATCCCATACCGCCTTGTCGCCCTCAAAATATTTAAGTAAACAGTATTCCATACAGCGCAGTCAGTTTCCCAACAAATTCTTTAAATGAATAAACCATATTCCAAACTCTGCCTTGTATCTTATAAATTGTTTAAATAAAAAATGTTCCACATATTGCCTTGCGTTCCAGGAATTGTTTAAACAGTATTCCATACACTTCAATAGATTCTCCTCCAAATAGCCAATCAACTGACCCTTTTTAACCCCTATTTCCAGGTGGGGAGAGGGTGGGGGGAAGGTGGTGGGCTGGGGACCATCCCAGAAGGGGAGGGGTTTAATATAATTTGTCGATTTAATTAATCAGTCAATTAACTTGATATCAAGTGTGTGCTTGTAATGGCGAGGGGAGTTTCTAAAGGAGAAGGAGAGGAAGGGGGTGGGGGGTTCCTTGAAAGGACAGAATATACCCAGGCAATCATTATCCACTTAGCAGAACAATAGGTTAAGGACCTGTCATTCAAAACAGAACAAAAGATTTGGCCCTGAACGTATGTATGGCTGCCCTTGAATGTGGGCAACCTGCACTAACAAAATGCACTCCTGCAGCTGTTACCCTGCTACTTCCAATGTGATTATGGCCTCACAGTGGGAATTAAGACTTTGAATGTGGAATGGTAATTGGAAATAGATGCATGTGATATTCAATTTCGGAATCCAGTATTCCAGGACACAGTGTCAGGAGTGTGCCAAGAATACCAAATTTCCAGCGTTCTCTCCACCACGGTCAATGCAGTGGCCGACGGTCTATGTTTGATGCCTGAGAGCAGCAGCGTTTGCATACATTTGTCAGTGCTAATAGAAGTGCCTGAAATAACTGCAGAAGTCAATGTGGGATGTACGGTGAACGCATCGGTTAGGACAGAGTGGCGAAATTTGGCGTCAATGGGCTACGGCAGCAGCTGACCGATGCGAGTGCCTTTGCTAACAGCACGTCACCGTCTACAGCACCTCTCCCAGGCTCGCGATCGTATCGTTGGGATCCTAGATGCCTAAAACTGTGGCATGGTCAGATGATCCCTGATGTCAGTTGGTAAGAACTAATGGTAGGGTTCGTGTAACGCACACACTCTGTGAAGCCGTGGACCCAAGTTGTCGAAAAACTCTGCGCAAGCTACTGATGTGTTTACATGAAATGGACTGGGCCCTCTGATCCAAGTGAACCAATTATTGACTAGAGATGGTAATGTTCGGCTAATCTGAGACTATTTGCAGCCATTCATGGTTTTCATGGTCCCAAATAACGATGGATTTTTTTATCGATGACGATGAGCCATGTCCCTAGGCCACAATTGTTCGCAATTAGTTTGAAGAACATTCTGGACATTTTGAGCGAATGATTTGGCCACCCTGATAAGCCGACATCAATCCATTCGAACATCTATGGCGCCGGCCGAAGTGGCCGTGCGGTTAAAGGCGCTGCAGTCTGGAACTGCAAGACCGCTACGGTCGCAGGTTCGAATCCTGCCTCGGGCATGGATGTTTGTGATGTCCTTAGGTTAGTTAGGTTTAACTAGTTCTAAGTTCTAGGGGACTAATGACCTCAGCAGTTGAGTCCCATAGTGCTCAGAGCCAATTGAACCAATTGAACATCTATGGCACATAATCGAGGGGTCAGTTCGTGCACAAAAACCTGCACCATCAAGATTTTCGTGATTATGGACGACTGTAGAGGCAGCATGGCACGATATTTCTGCAGGGGACTTCCAACGACCTGTTGGGCCCATGTCCCGTCGGGGTGCTGCCCTACACTGGGCAAAAGGAGGGGCGACACGATATTAGCAGGTGTCCCACTAATTTGTCATCTCAAAGTATATCGTGTGTGTCTATTTTTCTTGTTTCCATTAAAAGTTTTATTCACGAAACATCAGTAACAGTGCCTACTTTTGTTCACACATTGTCGATCGAATACAGTCCCACTGAGCAATGAATGTGAAACGGGATTTTGGTATAGACATAACTTAAGTATATTGTGTTTTGATGTCACCAGCTTGAAGACACGTTTACCACGAAAGCACTTGTATGCGTCAGACTTGGATGAAAGAAGCAGTGTGTCAGCAATAAGATACAGAGATGCAATGTCTAAATATTCCATAAGGAAAACTCGTAAAGTGCTTTGTTAGCAATGAGGAAAATGTAGGAGTTCCTCTAAATTTATTGTTCAACTGACATTCCGCAAATGTGAACTCACAAGGCGAAGACACCATAGATCGCTCTCTGACACAGATGAAACGTTGCAGAGCGAAAATAAAGTGACATCTATTTTAGTAAGATTAGAAATGCATGTTTTTTTCTGTCAATAATTTCGTTGCATTTCGCGATATCACAAAACATTGTCACACGCTTCCTTAACAGCAAAAAATAACGAAGAAGGAAACATAAGATTGAATTTGGACGCGGCGCAAAAATTCAAAACTGTGATCTTTCCCACTACATAAACTGACTCGCAATGTTTTATGCTGCGCAACCGAACTGATAAAGTAGCGTCGAAACTATAGTGTGTGGGCACTTAAGGTTAACAGGCGTCTCTTTAATTTCACCCTTCTTCCACCCTGGTGTCCTATATTTTTTCTGAGGACACACTCCTATTCGAAGAATTATGGCTGACACGTCAAAGACAATATGAGAACATCTGCAGCCTGAGTGGTTAACACCAACAACTCAATAATTCTGGAACAAAAGAGCTGGTCGTTACTAGGAAGTGTGGAATCCAAAGGAAAACACGTGAGACTTAAAGCTCCAGCTAAATCTGAACCAACATTGTATAATTTCAGTACTTAGCGTTCTTAGCTATTTTTAGATGCAGATGAATTATTTTCATCATTTGTCGAAGGGAAGAATGACCGCAAGAGTATTCATAATCCAACAGTTTTCAACGTATGCTTTTTTTATATTTGTGTGTTATATGTGAAGTTAGTGTTTCGATTAGAGTACCAAACATGCCGAAATACGGGTTTAAGAATGAAAGTCGTTCTCTATACTGTTGGTTGTATGCTGGAACTGTGTCTAACTGATTTTCTCGCGTCCAAGATGGAAAGCGTCTGACTTATAAGCTTCCGATTACAGACTCTGATGTAGAATCCCAGTAACTACCCTATGTTGCATAATTTAAATTTTCCTTAGTACAAAAACACTTCTATTGATTCTACATGAAATTTAACATATTGGAATCTGTTTCTAATATTCCATCAAAAATGTTAATTTATGCCCTACAACAAATATTCTTACCTTGCAACAAAGAACTGGACTCTTCTTTGGCTGCAATGCAAATTATAGTCTGAAATAAACCACTGTAGGGCACTTCGCCTTCTTATTCTTCTTTCTTTTAAGGTGATGTTTTAGCAAATTAGTTTCCGACTCTCTTTCAAAAATTATTAATTATTGTGCACAAAAAAGTGCAAGGCGTTACAATGCAAACATGTTTCTTTGAACAATGAGCATACGTTCTGTGAAATATTTATAATTGACAAAACGAAGTGCTAAGAAGCTCAATTTCTTTAATGACACAAAAGTAAATTCCAACTAAAGTATTCTCTCTCTCTCTCTCTCTCTCTCTCTCTCCGCATTGTCCAACTCCATAACGTCTGCTTTTATTAAATACTCTCTAAGAGAAAAAAAAAAAAAAAAAGACGCGACTGAACGAATTATTCCAATGTTGCGGAAATAGGTGGATGTGACGTACATGTGCAACAAACAAATGATTACGATTTCAGGACAGGTGGATGATTTGTTCAAGAGAAAGAGCTTAACAAACTGAGCAAGTCAATAATCCGTTGGTCCACCCCTGGCTCTTATGCAAGCAGTTACTCGGCTTGGCATTGATTGAGAGAGTTGCTGGGTATCGTCCTGAAGGAAACTTTGCCAAATTCTGTTCAGTTGACACGTTAGATCGTCAAAATTCCTAGCTGGTTGGAGGGCTCTTCCCGTAAAGCTCCAAATGTTCCCAATTGCGGACAGATCCGGTGACCTTGTTGCCCAAGATAGGGTTTGGCAAGCGCGAAGGCATGTAGCAGAAAATCTCGTCGAGTGCAGACGGGCGTTACCTCGCTGAAATGTAAGCCCAGAAACGCTTGTCATGAAGAGCACCAAAACGGGGCGTAGAATATCGTCGACTTACCGCTGTGCCGAAAGGGTCCCGTGGTTGACAATCAAAGGGCTCTTGATGTGAAAATAAATGGCACCCCAGGCGACAGTGAAGCCTTCCCGTCTCCTCTATATCTCTTTTGTTATGCAACCTTCCCTTTGCAATAACCTTTCCTTAGGGTTTATATCTCTTGCTTAATAATAACAAATGAAATCTTCCCTTTGAAATTAATTCCCTTTCTCAATAATAATAAGTGCAATCTTCGCATACAAATTTCAATGCTACTTATTAAAAGTGATTTTCTGATTATTTCGACGAAACATAGAATGTGTCGTCGTCGTGGCCCTCAGTCGTTACCTGCAATAACCCAAAACTGTTCCTTACCTTTTTTACTGTTACTGGATCGCCATCTGACTGCTACATCGAACTACGACATGAATATACTTACTCTGTTTTACTATACTCTATTAGCTGCTGGTGGGCTGTCATAATAAGTGGCTGTATTTATTACCAAAGCTGACGCTATTCTTTAAGTAATTTGACTGAAGTTACGTAATGTATAGTTGAGCTTTTTCTTGACAACAATAAAATTTTGCAGTTTTACGTTGATGGTTTTAGGGATGGATTATAATCAGTAATGCAATATTGCTGGCAAAATTAATTAAATTCTGAATGAAATGTTTTTACAAACGTTCAAATGGGACTTACTTTTTACGATAATCTTACAACTAGCATTGCGCAAACATACCTTCAGTAGTCTTGAGTTTCTCAAAAAAATAATTCAATAATATTAGTTCCTCTTATGATAATAGTTAGCTGATGTCTCTGTACATCCGTTTATAATCTCTTTGTAAATCACAGCTGGTGGCTGGCAGGCACACCGCTTCTCTCAACCTCTCGCTTCAGACCTGCTACCGACTCGCTTCACATCTCGCTTACTACTGACTTCCTACGAACGCTAAAGTGCCGTCTCTCCCGCCAACAATGATTTCTGGTGCAGACAATCCCTGCTACGGTTACAAAATGTATGAATGCGCGGTCTTTCCCGCTCTTTTCTTAAAGTGTATCCATACGCGGTCTCTCCCGCCCTTTTTAAAATTATATCAATGTGCGGCCTCTCTCGCCAACAATACTTTGGCGCAGACATTCCCTGCTACCACAGTTATTTCCAATATGACAAATATTAATTATTCCTACTTAATCCTATTAATAAAATATAAACATCTTTCTTAAATTGTGGTTTGACAATAGACAGTAGAAATATACACGTCTTACAACAGTCAGGTTGATATCCCACTGCAGTCGGGGCGTTTCTAGACACATCTTCGACCTGAAATGGAATTTTCTTCAGAGATGAGTCCCGATTCGAAAAGAGCCCCGACAACGAGTGAAGACGTGCATGGAGGCGCCTCTTTACAGCGGTGGGATGTGAACCTGATTGTCGCCCACAATATGGCCTGACAACCAAGAGTGATTGTCTTGGGTGACATTTCTTTTCATGGCAGGACCTTTGTGGTTGTCATCCGCGTCACCCTTACAGCATAATGGTGCGTTGACGATATTCTACGCCCTGTTTTGTTGCCCATCACGGCAAGCCAACCTCGATTACATTTCAGCAAAATAATGGCCGCCCGCACACGCCGAGAGTCCCTACAGCTTGTTTTCGTGCTTGCCGAACCCTGCCCTGGCCAACCAGGTCGCCAGCACCTTCTCCAGTTGAGAACGTTTGGAGCTTTACGGACAGGGCCTTACAACCAGCTCTCAGTATTTTGACGATCTAAAGCACCACTTGGATAGAATTTGGCACGATATATTCCTCAGGAGGACATCCAGTAACTCTGTCAGTCAACGCCAAGTCGAATAACTCCTTGCGTAACGGCCTGAGGTGGGCCAACACATTCCTGACTTGCTGTTGAATAAATCGCCCGTTTGTATCGAAATTGTGATCGTTTGTTTGTCTGTATACGTACGTCACATCTACTGATTTCCATCCCGTTCAGGTAATTCCTTCGTGGTGCGCCGTCTTTTTTTCTTGTTTTTGTCTTAAAGCGTATTTCTATCACAAAATTTTGTTTTCTTCTTCTTGCGTTTCACCCTCTTTGGGGTACGCTGGATCAATCACTTCTTTGTGCGTTGTTCTTTTCTTAGGGCCCAGTATTTCTTCATTCTTTCGGATCTTCTTTTCCTCTCTTCTTCCGAGATGAAGGGTTTGGACTTTTGTGTAGAACTGTCTTCGAACTTTATGTTTTCATCTTTAGTAATCAATTTAGCTGCTCGATCAATAAGTGAATTTTCTGAAATCTTTAATTCTACTAGGTCTTTGTCAGTTTCTTTAAACCAGTTGGCTTTCGTTTTACGGTTACGAAAAAAGTCAAAGATTTGTTTGGTTAATCTGTTGGAATTCATTCTGAGAAGATGACCATAAAAATTTATTCTCCTTTTTCGCATAGTATCTGAAAGTTTTTCAGTTTTCTTGTAGAGAGTTTCACTTTTGATGTATATAATCCTATTGTCTTGAAATTTTGGCCCTATGATTTTTCTTACAATTTTTCTTTCCTTTTAGCTCAAGTTTCTCCATTTGGCCTTTGAAATTCATGTTAAGTGTTTCTGCTGCATACAGTGCTTCTGGCTTAATCACTGTCTTGTAATGTGTAATTTTGGACCCCCTTGAAAGGGACTTTTTGTTGTGTGTATTTTTTGTTAGTTGGAAGGCCAATTCAAGTTTACTTTTTCTGGATTCCGTTGCTTTTCTTTCCCCAGCATTCCAACTAATCCATTCTCCGAGATACTTTAATTCTTTTACTATTTCAATTTTCTGTTCTTGGACCTTGAGGTATTTACATGAGTGCTTGATGTTTGTCATTATCTTAGTTTTTTCAAAGGAGATGTTAAGACCTATTTTAGCTGCTTGTTTCTTTAGTTAAAGGATTTGCTCCCGTGCTTCTTCCATTGTTTCAGCAAACAGGGCCATATCATCTGCAAAAGCAAGGCAATTTGTTTTAAGGTTCTTCTTTCTGCAACCCAGTCTTATACCACTCTTAATATTTGTGTTCCATTCTCTGACTACTTTCTCAAGCCCACAATTGAACAGCAACGGTGAGAGCCCATCCCCCTGCCGCACTCCCGTTTTTATTTCAAAGGGTTCCGATAGTTCCCCCATAAATTTAACTTTCGAAAATGTATTTGTAAGGTTCGCTTTTATAATTTTGTTTTGTTGACTTCATAATACAATATTATTTAACTAATCTAAATGGGGCAGGACTCATTAGAATACTGAATAGATAATTAATAATTTTCGCTGATTACCAGTAGTGTAGATATTACTGGACACTATGAAATTCTTGCACAGCAGTAATTACTGAACCCGCGTTTGTACCCAACGAATTAAAAATAAGTTACCTTCTTCTGAAGTGCTTTCTCTTCCTACAATTGTCTTAAAATCATCCTTCATCGTCAGGTTACACACCATGGAAAATTTGAAATAGAAATCTCTGTGCAGCACCTCCGCTACCCAAACCGCTCGTTCTGCCATGATCCAACATCCTCTCTCCACGACTCCACAACTATTACTGTACAACTCCGCAACTCGACTCGACTATTACTTGCTTAGCTTGCCAGCGTTTCTCTAAAAAATGCCACTTCTGTAAATCAGAGACGGTGTATCACTCATGTTTTCATCATGCAAAATTACAGACGAATATTCCTAACTTCGGTTTGCTGTAGAATCCTTGAACACACAGGGTGTACGTAAAGTCTGGGAACACTTTCAGTTATTTATTGCACAAGAACTAAACATTGTACAGACGTCATACACATTGCATTTTGAAGAGAAACTTTGAAAGTTTTTTCACAAAGATTCGATATGCAAACCATGAGTGACCCGGCAGACGTCAATACGGTAATCAAATCCTTGCCATACCCGTCCCAGTATGGTATCGTCGACTGTGGCAGTCGCTTCCCGTATTCTGTACCGGAGCTCTGCTACATCACGTGGTAGAGGCGGTACATACACCAGATCTTTAATGTGTCCCCACAGAAAAAAGTCTCACGGAGTGAGGCCTGGTGATTGGGGAGGCCATTTCATGAAACAACTGTCCCCTTCTGTAGCACGGCTGATACATCGATGTGGCAGCTCCGTGTTGAGGTACCCACGAACTTCATCATGAAAATGGGGTGGAGCCCCATGCTGCTGCAAGATGGACGGAGAGTGCGACTGGATTTGAGGCATCAGCCATTGCTGCAACATGTCCAAGTAGGAATGTCCAGTGACAGTGCTCTCGGAATGGCCCGTACAGTTTTCGACGTGACAAGGCACAAAAAACATTTACCTTTGGCGAATCACGCTCAAATTCGACGCATTCATGTGGATGATTTGTACCCCAGATTCGACAATTATGCCTATTCACTTCCCCATTACTGTGAAAAGTGGCTATATCGCTAAAAATTAAGCCATCAACAATGCCATCCCCATCCTCATTCAGTTGTTGCAACTGCAAACAAAACTCAAAACGCTATTATTTGTCGTCGTGTGTGTGGGGCGGGGGCGGGGAGGGGGGAATGGGGGGGGGGGAGTAATTGCTTGTACAGTTAACACACACTCTATATATATATATATACATACATATATATATAATGTGTGGGGGGGGGTGGGAAGACAGGGGTGAAGTAACATTAGGTTATTACACAATGTTTTATAGCGGTGGAAAAAGTTTTGAACGTGGTGTGGCAATAGCGATGGGAAATCAAGTACTTCAAAGTGTGACTAAAGTGGTTTGCCACAGTGATCGTTTAATGTTTGTGAAAGTAAGTGCTCAATCAGTGGACACTGTGATAGTACAAGTGTACATTTCAACATCAGTCCATGACGACGAAGAAGTGGAGAAAATTTACGATGAAATAGAAAACATCGTACATTCTGAAGGTACAGGAAGAGTAAATACCATAATCATGGGCGACTTTAGTAGTGTGGTTGGACAAGATACGGAAGCGAACATAGTGGGTCAATATGGATTAGGAAGAAGAAACGACAGAAGGGGTATGTTGGTGGAATTCTGTCAGAGAAACAACTTAGTGGTGATGAACCCTTGGTTCCATAAAAGGAAGAGTAAATTGTACACATGGAAGAGCCCAGGAGATATTAACAGATACTAGATAGAGTACGTACTCGCCAAACAGAGGTTTAGGGGTAGTGTAAAAAACGGTAAAACTCTGCCAGCTGCTGATGCCGATTCTGGTCACAACTTTCTGGTTGCAGGCATCAGTGCGTGATTCAAGAGATACGACAGCATGGGAAGAGAAAGCAGAGGTGGGACGTGGAAAAGCTAAGAGATAACAATGAGGCAGTAAGAAAATCCTTCGAACAGCAATTTAGGAAAATGAGAGGTGCAAATACAAGTGAAAAAGTGGATGAGAAATGGCGAAATGTTAAACCGGTTTTGTGGAATACGTTAAAGAGCGAAGTTGTGAGGGAAGCAAAGCGAGCGAGGAAACCATGGATCACCAATCAGATGCTGGAAAAAAGATGGAGGAAAGGAGGAAGTGTAAGAATGTTAGCGAAGAAGAATATAGAAGACTTAACAAGGCACTCAGAAGAGAAACCGACAAATCTAAAGAAAAGTATATAGAACGAATGTTCGATGAAGTAGTGGACCTACATATAAGAGGAAGGTATGACCTTATGTACCAGAAAATAAAGGAGCTGGGAGGTACAGAAAACAAAGGAGTAAGGAGTTTCGGGATATAAGACTTTAGAAAACAAATGGTTACTGAACAAACAGAGGTGCTGAAAGTATGAGAACTATATATAAAGGAACTATACCATAAGGAGGATCGCCCACAAGGCATTGAAATAATGACAGAGGAAAAGATTGACAAAGACGAGAATGACGTAGCATACTGACAACTGTAGTAGAGAAGGAGCAGGAAAGCCACAGGATACGACGACGTATCGGGGGATTTCGGGGATTTCTTTCAAGAAATCGGAAAAGAGGGGCATTGACACATCTCATTAACAAAATTTACGAAAGTGGGGAATGATCTAATTGGACTTTTCGGATGTCACTATGGTTGCTCTTGAGAAGAAACATCAAGCCAAGAAATGTAGTGATTTCAGTACAATTAGTTTAATCTCACACGTAGCGAAGATTATTGCAAGAATACTCGACAGATGGCTGGAACAGAGAATTGAAGAAGTAATAGGAGAGGACCAGTTTGGATTCAGGAAGGGAAAGGGGACCAGAGACGCCATCAGCATGGTGAGGATACAGTCGGAGAGAGTTTTGGCTGTTAACGAAGAAGTTTTTGTTTGTTTTTAGACTGGCAGAAGGCCTTTGACAGGGTCAACTGGATAAAATTGATGAACAGGATAGGGAGATAGGAATAAATTGGAGAGACCGGAGACCAATTCTCGACATGTACCTGGGGCAAAGAGTAAAGGTGCGTCTGAGCTATGGAGAAACAAGCAGCTTGGAAATCGGGAGAGGCGTCACACAAGGGTGTTGTCTATGGCCGAGTCTCTTCAACCTGTATGGGGAACGGCTGGCGAGGGAAGCTTTGGAAGGATGCAAAAACTTCACCATAGGACGACGCCTCATCAGTGCCATCAAGAATGCAGATGACCTGGCAGTGCTTGCTAAAAATCAAAGACAACTGCGACACACGACGAACCAGTTGAGGGAAACTGGAAGGAAATATGGCATGGAAATCACATCGAAAAATCAAAAGTGATGCGAATATCAACCAGGGAGAAACTTTTGAGGATATCTATCGACAATCGAGAACTGGAGGATGTGAAACATTTCAAGTACTTGGGAAATGTGGTGGCAAACAATGCCCAATGTACCACTGAAATTCGAGCAAGAATCGCTATGGCCAAAACTGCATTCAGTAAAAAGAGAAATCTGCTGACCAGCAAGTTAAGCTTGGAATTAAGGAATAAGCTGGTGACGTGCTACATCTGGAGCAACGCGCTGTACGGAGGAGAAACGTGGACCATGAGGAAAAAGGGGAAAAAAAATTACCTTGAAAGTTTTGAAATATGGTGCCGGAGGAGAATGGAGAAGATCAAGTGGACCGATCGGGAGACGAATAACGGTGTGTACTGACGAGAGTAGGAGAACAGAGACATTCTGAATACAATTCTTCCGAGGAAGGCCAACTGGATCGGACACATACTTAGACACGGAGGGCTTATACACGAAGTCATTGAAGGTGAAAATTAAAGGAACGGTGGGACGAGGAAGAAGAAGAACTCAACTTTTGGATGACAGGAAAGGTGGAAAGAGATACAGCAGACTGAAGGAAGAAGCTGAAGACAGGAAACACTGGCATCAGAAATTCTCCGTACGAAGGCACAGACGTATTCAGTATGCAACAGAATGTCGTTTATCGTGATCAAAGGCAAGACTTTTGTTTTTATGGATATGAGGAAAAGTTGTTTATGAATATCAGAAACATGTTTTATATCGATTTGACATAGTACTGAAGCGATGTTTGATATATTTTTGGTTGCGGTTTTTTTATTTTACATTTTTGTTGAGAAAATCGCGTTTTCTGCCGCTATATCATACATCTTTGTTGTTTTCTTTATTTTTTACAACATCGCTCTTTTTGGCGTTACAAATCAACAATTTGCCAATAAAATCCGTATTAAACATTTACTATTTCATTTTTGTTATAAATACTGTTTATTCTTAAGTAACAGACAGGAGGATAGATATGAAGAACGGATAAGTTACGTGTACTTTTATGTATCCTCATTCGGTTTCTAGAAGGTTCACCGCTTCCGGTTTGTAGGGGAATCTAGTAAGACGCTGATTCCATAAGTAAGGACAGCGATCGTTGCGCGGTAACGCCCGATAGGTATGCAACACACCCAACGTACAGGTAACGCGGGTAGGACGTAAACTGACCAAAGCTACTCAGAAACCTACCATAGTCTACGCTTACTTATGGTAGTGTACGCTAGCACACGGTAGTTTTACAACAAATAAGACCGCTGCATTTCAGCACTGGCGTGAGAAATTCTAGACGGGAAAGTGGGGAGGAATAGGAACTGATAAACTGAACCAGTTACTGTGTGTAAGTAGATTTAACACATCTAAACATTACGGCTGCTTTGCAGGGGAATCCGGTGCGTGTGAGCACGTCCCTGGAGCGCGCGACCACGCTGGGTCTGCTGGTGAAGACGGGGGGCAGGTACAAGCTGGCAACGCCCCACTACGGCGGGAGGTCGGCGCGCGCTGCGCATGCGCAGCAGAGGGAGCGGCGGCCGGCGTCTGCACGGGGCGATGCAGCGAGGTGAGCCGCTGGCGCTTGTCCGACATTCGTAAGACTTCGAGTATATTTATGACGACGCGAACGACGATACTGGCGTAGCTGTGAAAAGTGTAAAACAGCACTCCCGTAGCAGTGTTTAGATTGCAGCGTCGCTCTGCGCCACGCTTTGTAACTGAGCATGCACTCCAAAGTGGTTTTCAGAGTATAGATGCAGATAAGCAGTGATAGGGGCGTTGTTAACCGGTGCTCGAGCCTTCTTGGTTAGTAAGCAGTATATAGGGCGAGTCACGTAAGACGTTAACACTACATTTTGTTTCGTGAACAGCTATAGATATCGACACGCGGTTTTCGGTAATTGTTAGGTTGATGTTTGTAGCGCTGGTATCAACTGGAATATTGAAGTAAATACTTTTTTTTTTAATGGAACCGTTGTTGTTGTTGTGGTCTTCAGTCCTGAGACTGGTTTGATGCAGCTCTCCATGTTACTCTATCCTGTGCAAGCTTCTTCATCTCCCAGTACCTACTGCAGCCTACATCCTTCTGAATCTGCTTAGTGTATTCATCTCTTGGTCTCCCCCTACGATTTTTGCCCTCCACGCTGCCCTCCAATACTAAATTGGTGATCCCTTGATGCCTCAGAACATGTCCTACCAACCGATCCCTTCTTCTGGTCAAGTTGTGCCACAAACTTCTCTTCTCCCCAATCCTATTCAATACTTCCTCATTAGTTATTTGATCTACCCATCTAATCTTCAGCATTCTTCTGTAGCACCACATTTCGAAAGCTTCTATTCTCTTCTTGTCCAAACTATTTATCGTCCATGTTTCACTTCCATACATGGCTACACTCCATACGAATACTTTCAGAAATGACTTCCTGACACTTAAATCAATACTGGATGTTAACAAATTTCTCTTCTTCAGAAACGCTTTCCTTGCCATTGCCAGCCTACATTTTATATCCTCTCTACTTCGACCATCATCAGTTATTTTGCTCCCCAAATAGCAAAACTCCTTTACTACTGTAAGTGCCTCATTTCCTAATCTAATTCCCTCAGCATCACCCGACTTAATTAGACTACATTCCATTATCCTTGTTTTGCTTTTGTTGATGTTCATCTTATATCCTCCTTTCAAGACACTGTCCATTCCATTCAACTGCTCTTCCAAGTCCTTTGCTGTCTCTGACAGAATTACAATGTCATCGGCGAACCTCAAAGTTTTTATTTCTTCTCCATGAATTTTAATACCTGCTCCGAATTTTTCTTTTGTTTCCTTTACTGCTTGCTCAATATACAGATTGAACAACATCGGGGAGAGGCTACAACCCTGTCTTACTCCCTTCCCAACCACTGCTTCCCTTTCATGTCCCTCGACTCTTATAACTGCCATCTGGTTTCTGTACAAATTGTAAATAGCCTTTCGCTCCCTGTATTTTACCCCTGCCACCTTCAGAATTTGAAAGAGAGTATTCCAGTCAACATTGTCAAAAGCTTTCTCTAAGTCTACAAATGCTAGAAACGTAGGTTTGCCTTTCCTTAATCTTTCTTCTAAGATAAGTCGTAAGGTCAGTATTGCCTCACGTGTTCCAGTGTTTCTACGGAATCCAAACTGATCTTCCCCGAGGTTGGCTTCTACTAGTTTTTCCATTCGTCTGTAAAGAATTCGTGTTACTATTTTGCAGCTGTGACTTATTAAGCTGATAGTTCGGTAATTTTCACATCTGTCAACACCTGCTTTCTTTGGGATTGGAATTATTATATTCTTCTTGAAGTCTGAGGGTATTTCGCCTGTTTCATGCATCTTGCTCACCAGATGGTAGAGTTTTGTCAGGACTGGATCTCCCACGGCCGTCAGTAGTTCCAATGGAATATTGTCTACTCCGGGGGCCTTGTTTCGACTCAGGTCTTTCAGTGCTCTGTCAAACTCTTCACGCAGTATCATATCTCCCATTTCATCTTCATCTACATCCTCTTCCATTTCCATAATATTGTCCTCAAGTACATCGCCCTTGTATAGACCCTCTATATACTCCTTCCACCTTTCTGCTTTCCCTTCTTTGCTTAGAACTGGGTTTCCATCTGAGCTCTTGATATTCATACAAGTTGTTCTCTTATCTCCAAAGGTCTCTTTAATTTTCCTGTAGGCGGTATCTATCTTACCCCTAGGGAGATAGGCCTCTACATCCGGATGTTTTACACACATCAAAAACAGTTTTGCATCACCCCAGTTCCCAGAATTCCTGAAGATAGAAGTTCACTGTCAACAAGACAAGGCTTCAGTTCATACTGTCAATGGAACCGTATACTTTTTATAGCTACATTCAATAACGCAGTGATACAGCGTTTGTTGTGTTGACGTTGAAACTTGTCATAACACAATCCGAGAAATGTCCTAGAATGCGAGAGTGCGGTGGCTGGAAGGGGCATTGCGGTACAGACACTACCAAGCTGGCGTGAGCTACGAGAATAAAGCTTTATTCCCGGTTGAACCAACTTACGACCTAGTTGCAGGTTCACCTACGGATGTTTTACACACATCAAAAACAGTTTTGCATCACCCCAGTTCCCAGAATTCCTGAAGATAGAAGTTCACTGTCAACAAGACAAGGCTTCAGTTCATACTGTCAATTCACGCACTCGCGTGTCATTGGCACCAGGCTGCTATGTTCTACATTCTTTCTTCTCGAAATCGTTTTGTCAGCGTGGCGCATAACCTGTGACTTGCTTAGCTGTAGACGTCGTCACCGCCTGGAGGCTCACGTGTGAGTAAACTTAAAAGTGGCAACTATTTATTCACAACCGACACAAAAGTGTTACATGTTTACGCCTGTTACTGTCCTTCAAAGTAGTCACCAGCGTTGTGTAGAACCCATTGCCAGCGATGTGGAAGGCGTAGTATACCGGTGGCACACCCTGTTCTGTTGATGGTGCGAATGGAGCGGTCTGCTGCCTGTCGAATCTCTGGAACGGTTCTGAAGCGAATGCCAAGCAATGGGTCCTCCATCTTCGGAATCACATCAAAGTCACAAGGACTTAAGTCCGCGGAGTATGGTGGATGGTACAGTACTTCCCAGTCCCATCGACCGAACAGAGCAGCCAAAGATTGCGCTGTATGCGCCCGCGCATTCTCGTGCAAAATGATAGTTGGGTTGCGCAGAAAGTTTTGGCGCTTCTTTCGGAAAGCTGGTTGCAGGTGATGCTCCAAAAACGAACAGTAATACCATTCACTGACGGTCTGCCGTGGAGGAACGCAATGCGTTAGGATAACACCATAACAGTCGTACACGAGAATCGCCATAACTTTAGACCGGTACATTCGCACCATCAACAGAACAGGCTCTGCTAACGGTATACTACGCCTTCCACGTCGCTGGCAACCGGTTTTCCACGACGCTGGTGACTACTTTGAAGGACAGTAACAGGCACAAACAGGTAACTCTTTTGCATCGGTTGTGAGTAAATTGTTGCCACTATTTCAGTTACAACCCTCGTAATTTGGCTTCCACCGGCAGCATTGTGTAACATGATATGTGCTTTCACGCACGGATGTCGACCGCGTTTTAGTTTTATCCATCGTAGCAATATGGCGATGTTGTGGAGCTCCGTTTCTCTACGGTGTATTTCATGCAGCTTTCTCCGCGTCCCTGTTTTTAGCTGTCTTACCTTTCAAGCAAAGAAGGGAAAGCAGAAAGGTGGAAGAAGTATATAGAGAGTCTGTACAAGGGAGATGTATTTGAGGTCAATATTATGGAAATGGAAGAGGGTGTAGATGAAGATGAGATGGGAGATATGTTACAGCGTAAAGAATTTGACAGAGCACTGAAAGACCTAAGTCGAAACAACGCCCAAGGAGTATCCAACATTCCATTAGAACTACTGATAGCCTTGGGAGAGCCAGCCATTACAAATCTCTTCCCTGATCCAGATGTATGAGACAGACAAAGTACCCTCTGAGTTCGAGAAGAGTATAATAATTCCAATCCCAAAGAAGGCAGGTGTTGACAGATGTGATAAGCCACAGTTGCAAAATAGTAACAAGGATTCTTTACAGGAGAGTGGAAAACTGGTAGAAGCCGACCTCGAGGAAGATCAGTTTGGATTCCGTACAAATGTTGGAACACGAGAGGCAATACTGATCCTACTTGCAAACCTACCTGTCTAGCATTTGTAGACTTAGAGAAAGCTTTTGACAATGTTGACTGGAATACTCACTTTCAAATTCTGAAGGTGGCAGGGGTCAAATACAGGGCGCTAAAGGCTATTTACAATTTGCACAGAAACCGGATGGCAGTTACAAGATTCGACGGGCATGGAAGGGGAGCAGTGGTTGGGAAACGAGTGAGACAGGGTTGTAGCCTTTTCCCGATGTTATTCAATCTGTATATTGAGAAAGCAGTAAAGGAAGCAAAAGAAACATTTGGGCCAGGAATTAAGGTCCAGGGAGAAGAAATAAAAACATATGAGAGACAGTAAAGGACTTGGAAGAGCAGCTGAACAGAATGGACAGCAGGATATAAGATGAACATCAACAAAAGACTGGCGATGGCAAGGAGAGTGTTTCTTAAGAAGAGAAATTTGTTACATCGAGTATAGATGTAACTGTCAGGAAATCCATTCTGAAACTATTTGTATGGAGGGTAGACGTGTATGGAAGTGAAGCGCGGACGATAAATAGTTTGGACAACAAGACAGTAGAAGCCTTCTAAATGTGGTGCTACAGAAGAATGCTGAAGATTAGATGGGTAGATCACATAACTAATGAGGAGGTACTGAATCGAACTGGGGAGAAGAGAAATTTGTGGCACAACTTGACTAGAAGAAGGGATCAGTTGGTAGGGCATATTCTGAGGCATCAAGAGATCACCAGTTTAGTACTGGGGGGGGGGGGGGGCAGCGTGGGTGTAAATATCGTAGAGGGAGACCAAGAGATGAATACACTAAGCCGAGTCAGAAGGATGTAGGTTGCAGCAGGTAGGGGAGACTGGGGCACGTTGGCCATATCTTTTTAAAAAAATTTATATTAATTTTTATACATATTTATATTTATGAAATTATTGCTTAATATTTAGAACAGCCTCACTGAATCTGGATCACAATTATTAACCTTGAAAATATGAGTTAAAAAGTTTAAAAAAAATTAATTATTGGACATATGTCAAGTGGGCCAATCTGCCCCTATCTCGGGGTAAGTTGTCCCAGAGGCTGGGGCACGTTGACCCATGTAATATTTTGATAAGTTAAACTAGTATAACTTCAGGATATCAAAATAAAACGAACAGTTATCAAGAAACATACTGTAATGTACATCAAATCAAGGTGAATATTGAGTTAAATGCTTAACATTTTATTATGGCAACGGAAAAGCTTAAAA
The DNA here is from genome assembly GCF_021461385.2 of Schistocerca piceifrons. Classification (NCBI taxonomy): domain Eukaryota; kingdom Metazoa; phylum Arthropoda; class Insecta; order Orthoptera; family Acrididae; genus Schistocerca; species Schistocerca piceifrons. The sequence goes on from NC_060139.1 coordinate 4,472,333, forward strand.
TTATTAGGAATTATAGTGTCTTAATACAAACCAATCAATTTTAATCACTGTCCAAATCCAAAGGATCATCACAGTTATAACACTCATAGAATAGTCCACGGATTTCACTTTTCACGCATTTCTGATGAGCCCAACGCTTGCAGTTTGTGCACTGAATCCATTGTGCTCCAGGTTGAGTGTTCGAAAAAGGCTTGAGACACCTTAGGCACAGTGAATCTTCATCTTCCTCATCATCTTCATCATAGTCGTCTTCCATTGGATTCTTCTTGCGTTTTAGGCCTACTGCATTCGATTTAGTTAATTTCATTCTAGCATTGCTCCTACATTCTTTTTGAAAAAGTGTTTTTTTAGCCTGTGATTTAAGTTTTCTTTCCAATGCTTTCGCCTTCTTTTCTTTTGCACCTTTTTGTTCTTCCTTGGTTTTTTTTTATTACTGGAGTGTCTGTCACTATGGCAGAAACTCTTTTCCTCTTCCCTGCTCCCATACTTTTTCTGGGCTCTGCTTTTTCAAAAGGTCTGACCTCTTCTGGAGTGGGAAACCGTCTTACGTTTATCACAGCTCCAGTTGATGGACTGTTTTCAGTGTTTGGGTCTGGCTTAGTCGAAGTGTAGGAAGGCATAAAATCACTGTCAGTAAAAATATTTTTGTTAAAGGGATTGATCCCAGTTACCTTGAATCCACTGGTTATGTTATTGGGAGTTGCAGCATTTGGAAGTGCTATTCGCACTATAGACAGGGTGTCGTAAATAGTTATAGGCCGTTTATTATTGGTAACCCATGCATCACATGCTGAGTTCACGAACTTTTTAAAAGGCCCATAAACACTTCTGTCTAAAGGCTGCAGCTTGTGGCTACAATGAGCTGGAAAAGGTAGAAAGGTGATTCCATTATCCTTACAATAACCAAGAACTTCAGAGTCGAGATGTGAACTGTGATTATCAATGAAAACGAAGCAAGGGCGTTCTTTTGAACAGCGAGCGTGTGGAACAAAATGTTTCATATATTTTTTAAAGGTTGTCTCCGTCATCCATCCCGAAGGATGAGCTGCTCCATCACACCCAATCGGGCCTTCAAGGATAAAATGAGGCTTGAAGTTGACCCTCGGGAAGATGAAGAATGGAGGCACACTATCACCCAACGCACCAACTGCAAAAGCGATCGTAACAAGTGTCTCAGCCGATGTCACTCGCCCTATTCGGCGAAAGCCTCTTCGAGCGATTACACGATCAGGACGCTGGACGGTAGCTACTCCAGTTTCGTCAATGTTCCAGATGTCCGCAGGGGTCACTTTTGATCTTTTTAAAATTATATCGAGATTATTAAAAAACAGTTCTACATTATGCTTGTTGAAACTGGTGCACCGGGCTAAACTAGTTGCTTGAAGAGTCCGAATGGAGAGTTGAGGGTGCCTCTTCAAGAATCCTGTGAAAGAATCACTTCCCGCCATTTCGGTCCCGGTCCATGTTTGGGGTATTTTATTGTTGCATGCAATAGCATATCTATACGCAAACCGCGTGACTTCTTTTGGGGAAAGACCATAATATATGTCACTTGCCTTCATGAGGTATTTTTCAAGCATATATTCTTGTTCGGAATTAAATAAACAACTCTAGTTAAGTTACCCATAGAGGCACAGTTTTTCTTTTCATGTGTGCGTGTATATGTGAGTGTGTGTGTGTGTGTGTGTGTGTGTGTGTGTGTGTGTGTGTGAGAGAGAGAGAGAGAGAGAGAGAGAGAGAGGGAGAGACAAATGAGTAGGCCTACAGTGCACAAGACGACGTAGGGATCGACACAATAACAATGGCAGGGATAGAGAAAAAACATTAGAAATTGAAAAATAGCTTTGCAAATAAGAATAATTTCAGTTAACAACATTCCATACCTGAAATCTTTTATCATAGCCAAATTTATCCCAAGGCTTCTTTTTGTCATTAAGTATTTGTAGGACTCCTCCAGGCTGAGGGTTTTAGTCCATTGGCTTGGGTTGAGGTTCAGTTTCAGTTTCCTGAAGTTCAATTGGCTGTGTAGGCTGACATGAGGTCTGTTTGTACTTAGCACATCACCTACCCAAAGTTTTTCTCGGAATCCTAAATACCTCGCTAGGAGCCCTCACAGATCTTCCCTTTTCTTTTACTTCTAAAACTGCTTTTAGCATCGTATCTTCAGAAATCATTCCTCTTTCACTTTTTCTTTTATAATTTCGCACCATTTTTATGTTCCTATAGATAAAACAAATGGTTTAAACTAAGGCCGTAACTCTGGTGCTCTAAAAACAAAGAAATGAACCAGATTCTGACTACTCAGATCGCTATTTAAGATTATAAAAAAATTTACAGGTTGGTGTTTTCTTTTTAAAACGCTTCTTATCTCGTGAATATGACGATCTTTTGACCTCTGAAACGTATCAAAATATGTTTAACTTCGAAAATTATGTTAATAATTTCATAAACTCGACGAATTATAAATATTATTATCATTAAAAATAACAAATCTTTCATCGAGTTTAAAAAAAATATATAGGACGGGGTAGGTTGGCCCGGGCGGCCATCGTGCCCCGCCGTTTCTGGGACGACCTGCCCCATCGCCATGTTTACAATAAATTCTATTCGTCACAAAACCCACTGAAGCAATTTAGATTATACGCCATATAGAAATAATCCTTAAACTACGACGTTTAATTATACTACTCACCTCTTGTGTTGTAAACTCCTCTCCTCGTCTTCGTGTTTTACAGTTTTGACAAGGGCGAGTATGAAGCTAGGTGTTTTTGCGCCCTAAAACAAAAACAAGACAAAAAACACAAAAAATATAGATATAGATGTGTATTTCAGCATTCTGTTTGCTAAACTGTGTCCCACAATCCCTTCCTTTCTGTTTTTCTTGTTAGTTTCTTCGAGTTGTCCAAATGAAGTGAAGCGTTGTAGTATCGCGTGTGTTGTACTGTGGCAGTCACAGCAGAAACGGCCGGTCTTGCAACCGCCGCAACCCGCGCGGCAGCCGGGGCAGTCCGCTGCCCTGCAGCCGCGGCCGCCCTGGCCACGCAGCCCGTGGCGTCGGCGTCGGCGTCGGCGTCGGCGCCGGCCGCGGCAGCGACGGCCGGCGACGGCGGCGGCGCAGCGAGGGCCGGTGCGAGGCCGTCACCATCCGCCGGCCGGCTGCCCGCCGCGACCTCTGACACAGCCGCCGCCGCGCCTCTCTCCAAACTGCGTTTCCTGCACTGAGCGAAATTAATAAAAGCCTTGCCATGTACGGCTCTTCGGCGCAACTACTCTCATTCTGCTCAAGTTTACTACGTATTTGCAGCGCGGAAGATTTAGGCGAATGTGCTCCACTTAAAACAAAAACTCTAACAAGAAAGTGGCGAAGCAACTGCGACCATCCTCATTCCGCGTTCCCCACCAAAAATTTTGGCATGCGAACGTATTCGAGTTCGTTTAATACACAACATTCTAAATTCTTCTACCTACTCTTAAATCCTCTTCATTCCTTACTCGGTTTTCCCAATTCAGTTTTTCCATTCTTCTCCATATCCACGTCTCCTGTGCCTCCAATCTCCTTTCATCTTCCTTCCTCAATTGCCAGGTCTCCGCACCATACAGTGCTGCAAGACTTTCCCTCAGATTTTTGTTTAGTGGCCCTCAAAGTAATTTCTGTTTCCTCTTGAATCCTTCTTTTGCCATTGCAATTCTTTTCCTAATTTCTGTTGAGCAATACATATCATCCATTATCACACTTCCGAAGTAATTCGAGTTATTCACTTGCTCTATTTCCTCTTCCCCTATATTGATACTACATTTTCTCCCCTTTCCTCCAGTTACCGTGCTTTTCGTTTTCTTCTTGTTAATGTTACATTCCATATTCTACTAATTTTGTGTTTAGACCATCCAGCAGTTGCTCCATCTCTCTTGCACTCTCTGCCATCACAACCATGTCGTCTGCAAATTTTATACACTCCACTCCCCGACCCTCTATGAAACTCATCTCCTTCCATCAAAACTTTCATTAATAATTTCCTCCACATAGATACTGAACGGTGTTGGTGATAAAGAACAACCTTGTCTTGGAGAAGAAAGAAACGTGCTGGAAGTCATCAGAAAGAGAAAACGGAACTGGATTGGACACTGTCAGAGGAGGGGCTGTTTATTGAAGGAAGGAATAGAAGTAATGGTGCCAGGAAAAAGGGGAAGAGGAAAAAGAAGATGTCAAGTGCTGGACAATATCAAACGAGACAAATATTCAGAAATGAAAAGACTGGCTATGGACAGACAAAAATGGAGGATGCTTAACCGACGACAATACCTGCCGTAAGCCAGAATACCATACTACTAGTCTTTCTTTGTAGTTAAGACTTCATAGTCAGCACCTCCCTCTCATTGCCACTGTCTATGTACACTGACGGAAAGAAATCCCCCATCACCAAAAAATAATTAATGTAGTGTAATGAAATTTCGAGAATACATTAGTCTCGGTAACATATTTAAGTGATTAACGTTGCAAGACCACAGATTAATGTAAGAGCGAGATAAAGCACTGCAAATGTGAAATGCTAGTACGTTAGCAGCCGGTGTAACGGCTAGAACGGTGGGTGCAAGCATGCAAACATGCATGTATTGTGTTGTACAGGTGCCGGATGTCAGTTTGTGGGGTGGAGTTCCACACCTGTTGCATTCTGTCGGTCAATACAGCGACGGTTAATGCTGTTTGTGGATGACGCTGGAGTTGTCCGATGATATGTCCCGTATGTGCTCGATTGGAGACAGATCTGGTGATCGAGCAGGCCAAGACAATATGTAGACACTCTATAGAGCATGGTGAGTTACAACAACGGTATGTGGGCGAGCGTTATCCTCCTGGAAAGTACCCCCTGGAATGGTGCCCATGAATGGCAGCACAACAGATCGAATCACCAGATTGACGTAAAAATTCGCAGTCAGGGTGTGTGGGATAACCACGAGAGTGCTCCTGCTAACATACGAGATCGCACCTCAAACCGTAACTCCAGGTGTGGGTCCAGTGTCTCTAGCATGCAGACTAATTGGTTGTGGCCGTCAGCTGGCCTCCCTGTAACTAAAGTGCGCGTCATTTATGTTGGCGGCCGAGTTTAGGTTCGTTCTGCGCATCTGACGTCAAAAAATACAGTCAGCCAATGAACAGAGAACCACGTTGCCAGATCTCGACTGCAGAGCAGAGCACGGACGAGTGTCTTCAGTTTTAGAAACGTTCAGTCATAAATAAAGTAACTGAACAAAAGTAATGTCTTGATAGCAGACTTTGTTTTTTGAAAGTTTGGAAAAACCATTCTTTATACCAATTGCTTCATTTTCTATTAATTAATTAAACCAAATAAGCAATAAGACTCTTAATTCAGGCGATAGCAGGGAAAGGTGTTTGTATCAATTTCACGAACCGCTTTTTCGCAATAAAGAACAGCGGTAATTGTTTATTTCCTATTGTACTTCGACGAAGTGCGAGTAATTCATAGGCATACCAACAGTGTTTTGTCAGAATTTTGTGTGACCTGTTAGAGTCCTTATGGAGAGACAGTGCACGACAAACTGCACTAGTGTAATGGTTAAGGCGTTGGGTTAGAAAGTGAAAGGTAAAGAGTTCAAACCTTGTGTGATGCTAAATATTTTCTTTACTTAAAAACAATATGGAAGTGTCTTAGTTCACGAATTTTATTCGTTTGAATGCAATTTTTTGAAATTTCTAGTGCTTTGTCTCTTCATTAACCCTTTCACTGCTGCAGTCACGTGCTCCCCGCATTCCGCGCTGTGCGCGATTTTGTCATCACTGCACTGCTCGCCTGTGAAGACACATGGTGTTTCCGACTGCTTTGACACACTTATCATTCGATTTCACAAAAACTATTTGGCCCAAAAATTATATTATTACACATCATCTTGACTGATACCTTCCCCCCATAAATGACTTAATTTTGTTTCGATGTTCAACCCATTTATTGTGCGGCATTAAATGTAGTAAACCACTGCACGAAATTTTCAAGAGTTTGCAGAGGTAAAAGTCCATACCGTATACTTTCCGTTTGGTCGATTTTAGTTGCCACAATGTTGAGAATGAAATGTGGACAAGGTACCCAAATTTCATATAAAATTTACTGTATAACAATATCTCATTTAATTTAAGTACCACATAGGTGTCGTATGTAATATTGAGAAATATTCCGTCTTTCGCGACTGTTATAAAAGTTTTATTTACACCGGCCACGTTTGGCTTTATTTTAAAGCACTTCAATCAGTCAAAGGAAGTGGGGGGAAGGTATCAGTCAAGAAGATCTGCAAAAATCAAATTTTTGGGCCAAATAGTTTTTGTGGAATCGAATGATAAGTGTGTCAAAGCAGTCGGAAACACCATGTGTCAGCACAGGCGAGCAGTGCAGTGACAAAATCGCGCACAGCGTGGAATGCGGGGAGCACGTCTCTGTAGCAGCGAAAGGGTTAATGCGGCCGTGGTGGCTTTACTTCATGAACTGCGCGCTCCCCCTAAACGTAAGCTTGCGAACTATACTATACTATGGCGTTGCTTCTCTTGGCGCGTGCGTCGTGTGCAACTGGCAACGCAGCAATCTCCCGCGTCTGGGCGGGCATGCGCGAGCCGCCAAGATAAAAGAATTCAACTATAACATTCGGTCACCAGTGGCACCGAGCAGAACCAGCGTCCGCCAGGAAACACAACACGCCTCCATTCTGCTCTCGATTGAGAATTCGCTTGATACCAGAGAAGTCGGAAATGGAGGCGGTTTGGGGTCAGTGGAATGCACGCTACAGGGCGTCTGGCACTGAGCCGTCCTCGAAGTAACCGATTTGTAACAGTTCGTTGTCTGACTGTGGTGCCAACTGCTGCTCAAATTGCTGTACGATGCTGCAGAGGCATATGCAGAACACGATGGCTTCCCTGTCTGTAGCGTCAAGAGATCGTCCGCAGCCTGGTCTTCTTGCGGCCGTACATTCTCGTTTACCACCAGTGCCAGCCATCATGTACGGTGGCAGTATCGTAGAAGGAACACCCAACTTTTCGCAGCCCCACTACGCGATCTCTTTCAAACTGAGTGAGGTGTTGATAATGGCGTCTTTGTCACCTTGAAGGCTTTCTTGACTAAAATCAACTCACCATGTCTAATCTCAAAAATAACTAACGCTCAAGACGGTTACGGCGTGTGTTTAAAGCAAACCTCATTTGCATCCTCATAGTCGCACTACTGGCGCGAAACTGGAACAGACATCATGCTTCAGACGTAGACACACACGCACGCACACGCCTACCAGCTTTCGTTTATGTTGCACGACCACTCCTTAGTGTTGCGATTTTCTTTCCATCAGTGCTTGTTTCTCTCCCACTGGCTCCTTTTTCGCCCACTGGCACCTTCTCCTGCCTGTCTCTCCCGCTATCACTGTCTCCATTCTCTTCTCCCGCTCTTCCTTAGCACTGCCTCCTTCGCTGCCACTTTCACCGCCTCTCTGTCCCACTCCCATTGTCTTTGTCCCCTTCTTTTTCCCTCCCATTGGTACTGTCTCATTCTCGCTTATAGCGTGCTGTCTTTCTCTTCAGCCGCCACTGCATTCTCTCCACACATGACGTTGGGGATGGTTTGCTCGGAGTTTTGACCTAAGACCATGCGTGGGGGAAAATGGGCAAATTTTTCCACGTTAATGTCCACCAGTCTGGGACGGATTTGTGCAGACCTGTCAAGCCTATGTATGATCCAGTTGCTCTGTTTCCTCTGTCCTTTGCTCCCACTGCGTTTGCTTCATCCGTCTACATTTCTGTTTCAGTGCCACTTTCTACATCGCATCATCAGTCTTCTCTCTCTTCCACTGTCACTGTCCCTTTGCTACGCTTTTTCAGCATAAAAAAGCGCGAATGTGTTCGCATCCCAAATTATTGGCGAGGAAAGCGGAATGGGAACTGAGACAGCTGGTTTCCCGCTTTTCTGTCAATCTTTTAAAGAGGAGCATATTCGCCTTTTTTGTGCTCCGACAGGAGCATTTTTAAAGTGGTTCCCTTCTTTTCCCTGCTACAGCGGGGTGTGCTGCCTATATAAAACGAATTCTATAGGTCAGTAAAGTTTTCACGGCACATTTATGTACTTTGACACTTATAAACAATAAATAAGCAAGCATAATACATATAACGTTAAGACAAAGCCGCCTCCCATCCAACGCAAGTCCACTTTACACTAACTACTATGTGCAAAAATGCACTAAATTTTTAAGCTAAATCTACAGTATACCCAAAATTTGGGCTTTTGATTTTCTGGCGTTAGGAACTTGCTTATTAATAATAGTGATGCTGTAACTGTTGGTTGGTATTATTTACTGATAAAATGCAACCTAACGCTAGATTGCGTACTTACGGCTATCCTGTGTGGCCGTTTTTTCGTACGAATTTAAAAGAGAGAGAGAGATTATTAATTGATCACCGATGCGTCGGTTCTCGATTGTGTTCAGGAGACGTACGGATTGATTACGCGAATAATTGAGCTTTTGATCCGGATTGCCTTCACGCAATGAGAATCTTCGATGAAAAACCTAAGGGACCTATTTAAATATAAAAATAGAAATGAAAGCAAATTAGTGGAATTTCGTAAGAGAAAGATTAACTAATCGAAAGGTGAACACATTAGTGGTCTCCCAAATACAATTGAGACACCGCGATAAAGAGCGAACCTGTAACAAAGCTCATACACAATTTGAACATCATTTTTGGTTAGTGAAAGAAAAGAATAAGAAGAAAATTACTGCATCGTACAATATTAATATATTTTGAACAAATTGGCTTTAAACTTCTACACATTCACAAATACACAATAAATGCATGACTTACATCTGATATTTCTTTTGTAAGTGGCGCAATCCAATAATCGCTGCTTTGTCAGTACGTTCCTTCTTAAAATTAAATATCCTTGCGTGTGCGTAAGTACATTGTATCCTCACCCGAGTTACCAAAATGTTTGTTCGTCGTTTCACATGGTTTTTACACAAAATAAAAATACAACTTGTAGCAATGCTATGTAGCACGTCTTAACATGTCGGCGACCAAAAGTACAAGGGATAATGAAGTCTCTAGAATATTTCTTAACAAAAGATGGATTGTTCTTTCTTCTCTTTTGCAGCTTCTTGCTATCTAGCGCTGCGGCAATGATTTTAAATATCTGCGCCCAGCGGGTCATAGTGTTTATCTAGAGCATTTAAACGCTGGACGCGCGTCTTGGTATAGGCGCACATTAAAATATATATATATATATATATATATATATATATATATTTCATCTCTTTACTCTCGCGCTGTGATGCTTAGCATCTTTACGAACTACAGTTCGTTGGCTGTCCTTTTCTTTAATGAAAAATATCTCACATGCAAATTAGCTGAAATCCAATAATATTACAATTTTCAAGTACAACTAATTTCGTACGACAAAATAATTTGTTTTACTTACTTACGCCCCCAGGCGGAGGCACCGAATAATTTCCAGACCAAGACAGCCTGTGCAGGCGTGAGGTGCCCGTTATACAGAGACAGCGCGTCATGAAGTTTTATTGGTGAAAAAATGGCCACTAAAAACATAGCTTGGTGAGTTCAGGACCCTTGCGATAACGCCAAAACTCTTGCCATGTGTTCACTGCGTCAATTAAAACTACATTTACGCCTCAGACCGGATTCTACGCTCATATTTTACGTGCATAAGTACGGTAAATTTGAACCTCTGGATCTTGGTAAAGGATAACGATATCGAGAAATATTTCAAGGTTCCCCGAGAACATCATCTTAAGAACATAAGCTAAAAATTGCTATGATTTGCCATGAACAGAAATTATAGTAGTGACCATCCTCAGAACTAGCACTTTTGGTATCCAAAATCATGGTTTTTCGAGGTTTTCTTAGGAACTACGCATGAACAAATGTTGCTTGTATAAGCCGCCTTGGGCCCACCCCAAACCTAATGCAAAAGAACCAACTGATCTACTCAATTTGCCTGGGGGTGCGAAAGTGTGTAATGTTTAAATTTGACGCTGTACTGTTCGATAGGTATACAAATGGTCACTAGGCCAATGCTTATCCGATACACTTGAACCCTCTCTGTGATCAACTGAAACCAAGATATGACCGCCTGAAGAATTGCATTTTTGCGCGCGATTTTTTGGACATTATAGGAGGCAATATGGAGAAAAAAGGCATCCCTGAGTCCTGGTCTGTCCATTGAACTGTGTAGTCAGGAAGCACTCCTATAACTAATGGAACTAGCGTCCGCTAGAAGCTCACAGTTTAGCCACGGGCGCCTGCCTACACATTGTGAACGCAAACTCCACAGACAAAGTTCCCGAGTTCGTTCGGGGATATTCTGTCAATATTTTGATGTGAGGGAACCCTGCTCTGCGGTGCCTTATTACAGAGTAATAGTGTAATTATGATTTATTTGGATCTGTTAGCCTATAACTGCCTACATTTTTGTGAATATAACTTGACAACAGTGAGAAAAACCTGCAATATGCGTACAGTCACCAAACGTATAAGGAGCAGTAAAATGAAAACGAGACAGATGGAAAAAAGTTTGTAAGCTCTTTATTAGTACAAAAGTAATCACCATGATGTTGTTGTTGTGGTCTTCAGTCCAGAGACTGGTTTGATGCAGCTCTCCATGCTACTCTATCCTGTGCAAGCTTCTTCATCTCCCAATACCTACTGCAGCCTACATCCTTCTGAATCTGCTTAGTGTATTCATCTCTTGGTCTCCCTCTACGATTTTTACCCTCCACGCTGCCCTCCAATACTAAGTTGGTGATCCCTTGATGCCTCAGGACATGTCCTACCAACCGATCCCTTCTTCTAGTCAAGTTGTGCAACAAACTTCTCTTCTCCCCAATTCTATTCAATACCTCCTCATTAGTTATGTAATCTACCCATCTAATCTTCAGCATTCTTCTGTAGCTTCTATTGTCTTCTTGTCCAAACTATTTATTGTCCATGTTTCACTTCCATACATGGCTACACTCCATACAAACACTTTCAGAAACGACTTCCTGACACTTAAATCTATACTCGATGTTAACAAATTTCCCTTCTTCAGAAACACTTTCCTTACCATTGCCAGTCTACATTTTATATCATCTCTACTTCGACCATCATCAGCTATTTTGCTCCCGAAATAGCAAAACTCCGTTACTACTTTAAGTGTCTCATTTCCTAATCTAATTCCCTCAGCATCACCCGTCTTAATTCGACTACATTCCATTATTATAGTTTTGCTTTTGTTGATGTTCATCTTATATCCTCCTTTCGAGATACTTTCCATTCCGTTCAACTGCTCTTCCAAAGTCCTTTGCTGTCTCTGACATAATTACAATGTCATCGGCGAACCTAAAAGTTTTTGTTTCTTTTCCATGGATTTTAATACCTACTCCGAATTTTTCTTTTGTTTCCTTTACTGCTTGCTCAATATACAGATTAAATAACATCGGGGATAGGCTACAACCCTGTCTCACTCTCTTCCCAACCACTGCTTCCCTTTCATGCCCCTCGACTCTTATAACTGCCATCTGGTTTCTGTACAAATTGTAAATAGCCTTTCGCTCTCTATATTTTACACCTGCCACCTCCAGAATTTGAAAGAGATTATTCCAGTCAGTAGTAATCACCATAACTGTTAATAAATTCATTTCACTGCGAGACAATACGTTCAATGCCTTCAGGGAAAAGTTGCAAACAATTTTGTGTTTAGGGACACTGCAGCTTTGAATGTGAATCTAGAGGAAACAAAACCGTATATTGCGGTATGTAAGGTCTTTTCTTTGGGACTACAAGCGCTTTCGTAGCTTAAAGCCACGTCTTTAGTTGGATATAGAAACTACGTCTTAGGAGATCCAAATGCGGGGATGGGTAGAAGACCCAGCATTCACTCTCTACATGACAGTAATCCGTCAAGTCAGCATATTGTCAAGTTTTAAATAGGCTGAATGCTAGCGAATGGTACCGAAAATCGAGCCAACAATAACATGTTGCTATCGCTCATACGGTGTGATGAGTTCACGTTCCTGAAGTTTGGTTCGGATTCGATTTCCGGCGGATGTTGATGGCGCCATCTGGTCTATTTACAGCACGACAGTATGGTCACTTGGAGGATTAACGTTATATGCACAGTGAACATTGCGTCTTCTATCCACTCCCACATTTAGGTCTCATACGACGTACTTTGTATACCCACGTAAAGATATAGCTTTAAGCTACGAAACCGGTTGTGGTCCGAAATAAAGACTTATATAGTGTTTGAAGTTTTCATTGCACAAGATCTCATGGAAAAATATTTGCGGTTGCCTACGGAACTATAATCGAACGCAGGCGTACACCTCTTCATGCGAAGGAAGTCGAACGCCATATAAAATTAATCGTCGGTAAAGCAGATGCCAGACTGAGATTCACTGGAAGAATCCTAAGGAAATGCAGTCCGAAAACAAAGGAAGTAGGTTACAGTACACCTGTTCGCCCACTGATTGAATATTGCTCACCGGTGTGGGATCCGTACCAGATAGGGTTGATAGAAGAGAGAGAGAAGATCCAACGGAGAGCAGCGCGCTTCGTTAGATCATTTAGTAATTGCGTAAGGGTTTACGGAGATGATAGATAAACTCCAGTGGAAGACTCTGCAAGAGAGACGCTCAGTAGCTCGGTACGGGCTTTTGTTGAAGTTTCGAGAACATACCTTCACCGGAGAGTCAAGCAGTATATTGCTCCCTCCTACGTATATTGCTCCCTCCTACGTATATCTCGCGAAGAGACCATGAGGATAAAATCAGAGAGATTAGAGCCCACACAGAGACATACCGACAATCTTTCTTTCCACGAACGATACGAGACTGGAATAGAAGGGAGAACCGATACAGGTACTGGAGGTACCCTCCGCCACACACCGTCAGGTAGCCTGCGGAGTATAGATGTAGATGTAGAATGTCTTTCCACAGGGCTCCAAAAATATCGAAATCACAGGGGGGGGGGGGGGGGGGGGGGAGGGGAATCGAGGCTTAACGAAGGATGTGTAAGGGCTTGCCAGCGGAACTTCTGCAGCGTACTCAAAACATTCTCGCTCTCGCTGCGGGAAGAGCCCAGCTGTACAGCTTCGTCGTGCCGCTCTTCCATTGCATTCGGAGGAGCCACACACGAGGTACATATCGGCCGGCTCTTCACCACTAACCTATTGTATACCGCTGTGTATCACTGGTAACACACCATCCAACACTGCCGGAGAAACAGCCATTACTGTGAGTGAACGGAACAAGTTTGTTTTTAAACGACACACACACGGCGCAAGCCGTCGACATTTGCTCTGTTGTACAGATATTTTCAGCGCAACACAGATACGAGGATAAATGCGGGAAAGAAATCAAACGAAATGTACTTAGTCTGTAACGAGCCACTGTAGATCACTGGTCCCTCATCTTAAAATACCCAAAAATAGTTCGAACAACCACTGAAAGTTTCTCAGTGTAGAACAAGCGCCAAACATAGCTGAAGCGAGGGAGACATCACCCGCCATCTGGGGAAAGTTAGTTCCTTACGGCGCGATATACTTACAGAGTCGTTCAGCAATCGTCAGTATCTCGTTTCGTTGCTCGAACAGCACCTGTACGCGTCTTCCTAAATCGCAGTCCGGCAATAAAACCTTTGGCGATCCAGGAATCTAACACATTTTCGTGCGGCAGGCATAAATGTCGTAATCCAGGGACGAAACAAATATCCTCTATGGTTATTAGCGAGGCCGAGGCTTCATTTAGATTTGACAGACTACAACAAATCACATGCTCCTAATCATGCCTTCTGATAAGAATTTTACAATTTGTTAAAAAATGATTACTGTAATTTTGGGGCTGTTCTCACGGACAACTTTACACAATCAGAGTCTGCGAAGAGCTACAAGTGAGTGCTGTACTTAAACTGTGTGTCAGTTTGGCACAATGACATTCCAACACACTTAAGGTGCTGAATATCTATACTTACTGGCGGGAAATAAAACGACTAGTATTTGTCAGAATTTCATTGCAAACTTCCCTGATATTACATCTGTTGCATAAGATCTTAGATGTTATCTCCCATCTCATGTCAGTGAAAGTGCCCGTAGGTGAAGTTGGTACTCGAGTGAAAGATTCTTTGGGAACGGACCACGTTTTGACTTGGTATCCATTGTTGCTGGAAACTTGAAATGGCTTATATCTTTATCACATTTTCTTTTGTGTCTGAAAGCGTTAAACCAACGAAAGACGATGGCAACAGCAGGACAACAATCTGCACGTGTCAGTAATATTCACTACGATACCACAAAATGAGCTGAAAATGAACTCTTCTGAACTGTACAGTTTACCACATTTTTTTATTTACACTGAAAACATATTAATAAAGATATGAATCTGATGATTGGAACTTCAATATTATAAATAAACGTAAGTAAAAAACAAAATGTTTGGTCACCCCATCTTGCGTGAAGGTGTCCATGTATAAATGTTAATGCTTAAGAAGAAGTGAAAGCTATGGGATGAAGGTAAACATATGACAGTGCAGCTTTCGAATGTTTTATGTCACACTGAGTAAGTGACCAAAATAAAGTTGACCAGAATGAATATAAAATACATTTAAAATGCATTTATTTGAAATCCTACTCTTAGATGAACAAAATATAAATATGTACCATAATTGGCTTCAAACACATTACAAAACTATGGAATAATACTTGTACCACATTATCACAACGAAACACCCTACGAGAGCACTATAAATCTACTAAGGCGTGCTGAAAAGTAATGCTTCCGAATTTTTTATATGAAAGCTCTTAAAGACTCTTAAGTAAGAAACAAACGTTGTTAACATGCTACAGGGGATAGGAAAAACAATGTGAACACCTGTACTTACTTGGGAATGGTTTATTAATAAGGGGCTGGACTCCCATTTGCCCTTAAGACAGCTGCGATCCTTCTTAGAATACTGGCATGTAATGACTGTATATTCTCCAGTGGAATTTTATGCCACTCTTCGATCAGGATCTGTTCTAACTCCTGTTGTGACGAGGGAGGCAGAAATCTGTCCCGGAGTCTGCGCTCCAATACCGCGCACAAGGGTTCGGTAATGTTCAAGTCCGGGTAGAGAGTCTGTATAGGGAGAGAGTGGCCAACCGGACGATACGGCGGCCATTTTTCTGCCAAACTGCGGGCGGGACTTTTGAATGGCCAGTAGTGGAGTAGTGGAGTACACACTCACCGAATCAAAAGCACAAGACAATATGGCGAAATCATTCGGTAAATGCCTTTCTTTACAACTATAATATACTCATAGTAGCCTACTACGTATAGCACAGGAAAATTTGATACAGTGGCCGTAAAAATTGTTACTTGCATTTATCTCCGTTAAAGTTCGTTTACTAGACATATTGCAATGAAAGTAACGTAAATAAAAAAAAGTATAGTGTATAGCATTTGTTTTGTATCGTAAGTGCATCTTCTTGTCCCGTCTTCAAACTTTTTGCGTGTCACAAGTGAACAACTGCTTACGACCAAATATGACAAGAAAACTATCGTATCCCTTCTACCCCACAGTAAGTAGGCCTATTAAAAACTGTCTTCAAGAGTACCTACAATTATTTACTACGAATAGGCCTACCGACTTCACCGCAAAACACTTCATTATTTCAACTCGTATTTAAGATCGCAAACGCTAATTGCGTACTAAAAACGATATACAACTAAATCGAACATGCATGCACAACGCATAACAAGTCTCTCAATAATTCAAGTACCTTTTAATCGTTTCCAAAAGTCCTCTGAACTTCAATTCAACTCAAAAGCACGGCGAACATAGGAAGCGCCAGAGACGTTTGGCAGAAAAATGGCGCCAAAGCTAATCAACCAATCACGAGCAACTTCATCTGTGGCCACTCTCTCCCTACACAGGCTGTCTGCTGGCCAGGGAAGACGCTGCAGTTCAGTTTCTGCTCCTCATACCACGATTGTACTTTCCTGGCTGTGGGAATGGGTGCGTTACCGTCCTGAAATATGGCATCATTGTTGGGGAACATCATTTGAACCATGGGGTGCACCTGATCACCTAAAACGCTCACATAATCGTTGGCTGTTACACGGTCTTTGAAGGTAATGATGGGACCAGCAGAATACCATGATATGGCTGTCCACGTTACATTTCTACCTCCAAGCTTAACCGTTGGAATCAAGAATCAGGATTGTAGGCTTTTCTAGAAGTAAACACTGCCAGATGTCGGAAATAACAAAAACGTTGACTCGTCGGATAATACGACGTGTTTCCACTGATCAGCCGTCCTGGACGTATGTTCCTGACACCATGCTTTACGTTTCTTTGCGTTGGTTGTCGTCACTAATGGTTTTGGATTAGCAGACCGACCATGAATATTAGCTTTGCGGAGTCCTCGGCGGACAGTGTCGATTAGATACGGGGTCTCGAAGATGGCTATTGAGCTCTGCAGTCACTTTAGCCGCCGTAGTTTTGTGTTGTTTCGACACATTTCGTGTTAGCGTACGACGATCTCTCTAATTTAGTTTTGTTTTGCGCCCACTACTACGTTTACACGATGATGTCTTCCCATGTTTCCTGTAGGCTGTCATGACTGTTCAAGCAGTTGCTCTTGAAACATTCAGTAAGTTGGCTGTCTCGGTTACTGATGTTCCAGGTAATCGCTCCCCCACAATCTGCCCTCTTTGAAACTCTGTTAGGTGTTTCACTGCACGTCGACCTCGGCCTCTGAATGCAAATACGAAGTGTGCTTTACTCGTAAACAACCTGCACTGGTGCCCAGTCCGTACTGAAGACGCACAGTCCTGGGCTACAACATCCGCCGTCAAATACAACCATCCCATTACTGCCACTGTTCACAGTATTTTGCCTATCCCCTGTACGTCTTTACTTCTCAAAATAGCCACCCTGGCGACGAACACATTTCTCCCAACAAGAGACGAGATTGCTGATACCGTCAAAGTGGAACACTTGACTTTCTAGACGGAGCTATAACCCCACCTCTGCTTGCACCACTTCATCGTTGTCAAAGAAGTCTTCGAAGGTGTTACTTATGTTTTTGAAAAAGATGAAAACAGGATGGGGCCAAGGAGGATGTTCGACGAGAGTTAACCCAAGGCGTCGGATTGTTGCACATGTCGCAGCACTCGTGTGCGGACTGGTATTATTATTCTGAAGCAGAGGGAGCTACACGTTTGGACAAACTCTCCGAATTCGAAACTCGATTGCAGAACACTGATTCTCTCGCGCCGACATAGTTACTTTACATACTGCCGTGTTACACGCTGCAGTTCGGAACTGTCTAGCGGCAGAGATCTGCGAATATGTAGACGTAAGAATAAAGGTTGGTTGGTTTGGAGATTAAAGGGACTAAACTGCAAGCTTATCAGTCGCTTAAGAATAAAACTGTAGAATTTTAATAATGTTTGTTGCATTTAAAAAGATTTTGGTTTTCACGTAAAAATCCTGACACATTACTTTTCAGCACATCCCCGCGGTTCCATTTTTACATTTCAGCGGGCATTGTATTCTTCCAACACAGAATTAAAGAGAAAGTAAGAGTTTAAGGCGTAGCAACCTCACTTCAAATCTTGACCATCTTATTAACCTTAATCAGAGAAATATCTTCCACATTTGTGAAGTAAACTGCACCTTGAATCTTATCAACGTGGCACACAAATTTGACATAAACAAAAAAACTTTCATTATTTTATGTTTTCCGTGACTTGAGACACATCGACACAACGTGAACTGCATTTCCCTGTAGATTTAAACTTCACTAACAACACAGCCATTTCCTTTCACCATTGTCGAATGTTGTGCAGATCCCATTTCTTCTTGAACGGTTTTTGACGGTGTCCATAGAATGTGTCACTGTTTCTTCCAGGGGATATTTTGGATATGGACTTGGTTCCATTATTTTTTGAAGCTGAATGACCAGGAAACACAAATAGACTCTTTTTGGCCTTGTTCTCTATGTTTTAACAGTTCTGGAAATAATCCCCTTTCTAAATCAAATGACTTGGTGTGGTCTTTCTTCCAGCTATTGCTGTTATTTCCTCCACATGTTCTTCAATAGCCCAGAAAGGTAACATGAGGTTGGTATGAACGAGTTGCATTGGCTGGAAGACACAAAAATATTCTTCTCTTTGCATCGCTTAAGGAGTTTCTCAGTAGAAGCGTGGCGGTAAATTGTCTCCTATGAGAACTTTGTTCTCACACAGACGACAGAAATGTAGAAAGAACCAATCTTTAATTGTAATAGTAAAAAACAATCGATGCTATGTGAGTACGTAAATCTTCTCAGCGTGTTAACCAATAATATTCTAGTCGTGTTTGCAGCCGGATCGCACAATCATCTTCATATAATATTTCAGCGTCCGAAATCTTCAGGTGAGAACGCCATTAGCTAAATCCTGCCGAGTGTGTTCCTACTGGCAGAGCCTGTTGCCAAGGCCCAGTAACAGAATTTCACAACAGACAATGCTCCACAATGCTGAGGAAATTCATCAGACAGGCTAAAACAATGCAATACACCAATATAATAAATATTTCGCAAAACAGAATTAAATCTATATGATCAGTTTTGAAAGAGGTACCAGAGCAGAATGTGGATGTTCAATATATTACACTCTCTAGTATGATAATTGGTGATGTAACGTTCCCTGGCAGCACACACACTGTTAATAAACTGAAATGACGTTTAATTGTACTATGTACGCCGCTATGAAGCAATTCGTATGTACTGTAATTGCTTAACAAAAAATATTATTTAATTTTGTTTAAAGGACGTTGGTTGTTATTGTAATATTTTCTGTAATAGTATTCTCGATGTATTTATGATTGTAATATTTCTATACTCATAATGTAATTACGAAATATGTTAACATCTGCGATGAAAAAATGTAAAATATAGCCACAGAGGAAAATAAAGTTGTAAGATCACAAAGAGATATTAATAATCAGCAATAGTATAAATAGCACTACATAATGTGCATTCTTTGTCGTCTTCCTCGAGAGCTGAGAGAGAGAGGAACCTGTGACGTAGCATTATATGCATGAGTGGACTTCTTTTGTCTGTATCTGTCTTTAGCCTCCATTAGAGGAGAAATTATAAAGGTGTGTAATTTTAATTATTTTTGTGGTCTAAATACATTATAATTTATCAAAATTGTGTATTACTAATGTAAATTAGCTTGCCCATGTCATCTATAATATTTCTTTAAAGAATTTTCAGCACTTTTAGCGATTATCGTTGGTGTTGCTGGGCTGTGCCGCGACCGAACGATTTGCAGCGGCGGCACATTTAAAAAATTGTTCCGCTATAAAATTAACCAAACCCGTAAGTCGGGAGCAGGTAAAATTAGCAGTGAATTACGAAATATTTTTCTTTTACAGCGATCCTGAGGCTGACTGAATTTATTACTGGTTTTACATTTGTGCATTCATAGGCGGATAATTAACGTTGAAGTTGTTAATCTGTTGGTTCTTTCAGATTCTAAAGCAAATAACTTAAACGTATAGTGAAGTGTGTTTTGCCAATGATAATTAAACGTTCAGGTCGGCTTGGCAATATTTAACCATTTTATGCTAACAGAGACAGTCTTGTGTTCAATAGCTAACGCCGGGAAAGAATTCAGTACATATTTAAAAACCCACTGCATTTAGAAAATGTGTGCCAAGGCCGAAATACGTAAAAAAATTTAATTTAAATAATTTTCAGTCATAAATGTTATTAATCAGTCAGTTTGAATTTATCAGCATGATAGGGTTGCTAAAGTTCACGTAATTTTAAATGTGCTTAATTCTGTCTAAATGAATTTTTATTACCACACGTAAAAAAAAGGGTTCTACAACAATGTTCGTACTGAAAGAGTAAATAACAAAAATATTTAAAGCCATTTCTTCCCCATTTTCATTCATTCATTTTACATAATAAATATATATATATATTTTCATTAAACTGGCGCGCAACGTGGGGCACGAATAAGCAGTGGCCACAAAATACCCATGAGATAATTACGGAATTATTGTAGTCGAACTGTGTTGGAGAACAATTAATAATTTTTTCTTGTATTGTATGTATTGCCTAACCAATATTGTGTGGTAATACCTGTATATGATTTTTTGCATGAGAACACTAGATACCCAGAGGCAAGCTGAAGAAGAGAGCTCATTATATCAAAATGTTAACTACCTACCACAATATCAGGGGGCAGCTGCACCCAAGATAGATCACCAAAAGGTAAAGCTACAGTGTAGTTGTCCTGTGGGTAGTAAAGTAGCCTCAGAGCAGTGTTCTCGGATCATTAGTGGTGTGCTTGTTGTTAGTAAATTGTTTTAAAATAACAGGACATTTAGGTAGTTAGTCATTGTAGTATATACTAAGTGTGTATTAGTTAATGTCCATTTCTTGTGTGATTATGTCAGTGAAACCTGAGTGTTAGGATATTTAGTTCAGATTTTGTTTCTTTTGTTGACTATGGTTAGATTGCGTAGTCAGAAAAAGTAGAAACATGGATAATGAACAACAGTTAGCAGGCAGTGATACCGAGTTAGAAAGTGGGGCACAAAGTAATGTTAGTGGCGTAGTTCAGGAAGTACAATGTGAGAATCTGGGGGCAGAAGGGCAAGAAATGTTGCCACTGCCAGCCAGTGATTCAGTTGATAGCGGAAATACTGTGCCACCCACACGCACTAGACACGGACCAGAGAGTGGTGAGGTGTCAGTAGTGCAATCATTCATTAAGAGTTATGTTCGAGCGCATGCTTAATTTCCAAGCTACGTTTGTGCATGAACAAGCAGAGCGTGAGCAGAGATTGGTAGCTGAATTTGCACGTAAGCAAGCAGAACACGATAAGGAACGTGATGCTATGCAAGCAGAACGCGATAGAGAACTTGATGCTATGCATGCAGAACGAGAAACGGAACGTGATGCTAAACAAGCAGAGCGTGATCGATGCCAGCATGAGAGAGACTTGCAGTTAATGCAATCTTTGGAAGCTATGCAAGGTGAGATAGTTCGTTTGAGACAAAACTGTTGTGGTTGGCAGGAGAGCCAACACCGTGCTACTAGAGGAGGCCGAAAGGCACGCGTTTTAGCTCACGCACGCTGGTGTGAGGTCTGGAACAGGACAAGGAAATTAGAATTTAGAAAAAAACGGACGTAGCTGGTGGAATACTTAACTTTAATCCATTAATGATGAACGTCGCTCTTGACGGTACATGATTCACAATATCAATGGTAACTGAATACGGCGCCTTGCTAGGTCGTAGCAAATGACGTAGCTGAAGGCTATGCTAAACTATCGTCTCGGCAAATGTGAGCGTGTTTCGTCAGTGAACCATCGCCAGCAAAGTCGCCTGTACAACTGGGGCGAGTGCTAGGAAGTCTCTCTAGACCTGCCGTGTGGTGGCGCTCGGTCGAAAGGCACGTATTTGCATTCGCCTGCAGTCTCAAAGGAGCCTCACGTAACTTTGAGTGAGATGGTTTTCATTCCCGCTTTTCTGGTTTTGTTACATTAGACAATATGGCAGACCAGAAGATGGACTGACAAGCAAGTCAGGCACTTGATTTCAAAGAGATAGTCCACAAGCAACAGGTTGAGGGCGAGTGGAGTATCCAAAATCAGGTGGGCTTGGAAAGATGGACATGAAGGGCTTCAAACACGCATCGTACGAGAGGCATTAGTAAAGAAAATATACTTATTATTCTGGAAGAGAGATGGATTAGTATAGATTTATAACTGACGACCTGGTTTACGAAGAGGTATCGAGAGGAACAAACTACGCGACAAGAGTTAATAGAAACCGAGTCACTGCATTTGCGTCCTTGTGATATCAGACACTTTCACGAATCTTCTTAAAGTCCTTCAGCTCAACCCTGTAAGTTAATCACTAGTATTCATACAGCCAAAAGCTGAGTCCACTGTCTTCCAATAGTTGCGTCCGCACTGTTTTGAAATGGTGTCATTACTTAGTTTGTGCCGTTACGAATTCAGAACGTTTGAAATTCGTCAATCCTGCGCATGTGCGACTCTCGGAAGTGTGTTTGCTACGCAGCAGCCTCCTGCAACGATAGAGACGTTAATTTGTCGTCAGTGTAAGACCGAGGGGAGTGGGGCAACAGCGGAGATACCCAGCGGCAGCAGCGCGGAATGCACACGGCTCACCTGAAACGTCACACGATGGCCGCCATTCCCGTCTCACGGCTACGTCATGGCGACACGATGACCAGTCCGCTACTCAGTTCACGCGCTCAGGTGCTCAGGTCGCAATTCACGGCGCCCTGGGACTAGCGGTGTCACTCATCTGGTGGTTCGTCTGATGTGCAACTACCTGCCAACATGTGCTCGCTGGATTTGCTTCGCAGTTAGTAGTGTTTGTTTGTACTTAAACGACGGAATTTCATGCACTCAGTAAAGAATGTGTCTTATTAGTTTAACATAAATTGTTTCTTCATGCATCGATATTACCATCTGAATAAATGTTTATAAACAACATACTGTACTTTTCACAGCTTACTCTACGGAAAAGTCTCTGAACTTTTGCGTGTCGATGACAGTGCCAACATTCTGGTGTTGAGATAAACATTCACTGTTTAATGTGTGTGTCTGTGGTGTGTGTGTGTGTGTGTGTGTGTGTGTGTGTGTGTGTGTGTGATATATATTCATACGGAATGCAAGTAACCGTACACCTCCTTAATTAAATAGACACAGAAAGCTCTTCCTCAATCTAATCACACTGCACAACCCTCAATAGTTACAAAACTCTACATGTGCAACCAAAGAGAGAAAATAAGGATACCTGGTTGCCACACCAGACAGGATTGATTTGGTTCAGATGCATGATTTCAGCAGTAATAAAATAACCACTGCTGTAAGAGTGCTGAGGGCATCCTATTCTACCCAGAAGACGAGTGAGGTAGTGTAATGAATGGTGACAATTCAGGAAAAATTAATTATGAAGAATTTAGTAATACAAGAATGGCTCTGAGCACTATGGGACTTAACATACGTGGTCATCAGTCCCCTAGAGCTTAGAACTACTTAAACCTAACTAACCTAAGCACATCATACGCATCCATGCCCGAGCCAGGATTCGAACCTGCGACCGTAGCAGTCACGCGGTTCCGGACTGACGCGCCTAGAACCGCACGGCCACCACGGCCGGTGCAATACAAGAGTGTAAATCATGTGTACTGAGAAAATACAAGAGTTTCAATCATGTGCACTGAGAAACATGACTGAGAGATTTAAGGAGACTTTCTGCTATTGCATGGATTAATAATGAATATATGTACTCAAAAAACGAAATTAATACCTTTACAGTTGAACCTGTCAGCAGATCAGATCTTAAATTATGGCGTGCTAGGTTTTGCCTAAGCATAAATGAAATAACACATCTAGATGGGTCAAAAAGATAAACATACTTAAAATCTAAGTAGACACATAGATATACGCTGAAGCACCAAAGAAACTGGTATAGGCATGCCTCTCCATCTACAGAGATATGTAAACAGGCAGAACACGGCGGTGCGGCCGGCAACGCCTATATAAGACAAAAAGTGTCTGGCGCAGTTGTTAGATCTGTTACTGCTGCTGCAATGGCAGGTTATCAAGATGTGAGCGAGTTTGGACGTGCCGTTACAGTCGGCGCACAAGCGATGGGACGCAGCACCTCCGAGGCAGCGATGAAGTGGGGATTTTCCCGCGCGAGCCTTTCACGAGTGTACCGTGAATATCAGGAATCCGGTAAAACATCACATCCTCGACATCGCTGCGGCCGGAAAAATCCTGCAAGTACGGGACCAACGACGACTGAAGAAAGCCGTTAAACGTGACAGAAGTGCAACCCATCTGTAGATTGCTGCGTATTTAAATGTTGGGCCATCATCAAGTGTCAGCATGCGAATCATTCAACGAAGCATATTCTTTATGAACATGAGACCCAAGTACAAGCTTCATTTCTTCCTTGTTAGTCTGATTTTATGCTCTTTAGTGTATAGCAAAATCATGCCTCCTATTACACGAAAGAGTTCTTAACAGACAATGCAAAAGTCTATTCCTGATGGATGTGATATAAACAAAAATAAGGACCTCCAAACTATGAAGTGAAGTCCTCGAAAAATCCTGCCAGAATTAATTTCTGGCGTTGATTACACGTTCAACATTTCCTAGAGCTAAGAACATTTACACATAGTTCATCTCATACCCCCCCCCCCCTCTCCTCTCTCTCTCTCTCTCACTCACTGACTTCTCGCATCGTAGAGCGGCGTATGTCTTGCTAAATGTTTGAAAATCGCTGTATGTATCGAACACCGAAGTATCGGGAGCATGTGAAAGCGCATTATAGACACAGCTATCTTCAAATCCGGTACTGAATTTATTGTACCAATGACTATCAAATTTAAAGTTGCAGTAATACAACGCAATAAGTAGACTAAAAAGGGTAACTACCGTTAGACTGCTGAGACTGTTAGCAGTCGGATACATGGCGACAGTCGACACGACGTGTGCCCGCTTGTACCTAGATGCACCGGTCACAGCTAGAGCAGCGACGCTCAGCTTCCCATCCAAAAGGTATTGTAAGTACGCTGTTTAGTTTTTTTTATTGGTAACGCCACCTCTGTATGAAAATCACTGGCTGTGCTGTGTGCAGTCTGTGGCTGCTTTGCATTGTTGTAATACTCGCCATTGTAGTGTTGGGCAGCGGCAGCTGGATGTGAACAGCGCGTAGCGTTGCGCAGTTGGAGGTGAGCCGCCACCAGTGGTGGATGTGGGGAGAGAAATGGCGGAGTTTTGAAATTTGTCATGAACTGCTATATTTATATATGATGATATCAAGGTAAATACATTGTTTGTTCTCTATTAATATCTTTCATTTGCTAACTATCCCTATCAGTAGTTAGTGCCTTCCATAGTTTGAATCTTTTATTTAGCTGGCAGTAGTGGCGCTCGCTGTATTACAGTAGCTTGAGCAGCGAAGATTTTTGTGAGGTAAGTGATTTGTGAAAGGTATAGTTTAATGTTAGTCAGGGCCATTCTTTTGTAGGGAATTTTGAAAGTCAGATTGCGTTGCGCTAACAAAATATTGTGTGTCAGTTTAAGCACAGTCATGTATAATTGTTCAAAGGGGACGTTTCATATGGCAACCCTGCCAGGATACCTCACTGGAATCTTCTGATTTTTTCTTGTAGTTTGTGTAATTAGTGTAGCTATTGTTTATTGCTAGTGCATAATTGTAGAGAAAATCTCCTTTGTAGTTGCAGTCTTTCATTGTTGTACAGTAAAACAGTTGTGGCATGCATGTAGATTTGCACCAAGTATTTCGCAGCTGCAATTAACTAGATATTATTTTCAGTGCTATGTTAATGTGTTCTCTTATTTTTGATCTTCAAATTGTGTTTTTCTGTGTTGTCGTGTGAAATACTGTGACAATAATGGCGTGTGAAAAACGTAATACTAGGCTCCAAAGTAAACTGAGAAATGACAGTGAAAATGAAAGCAGTGTGTTAGCGCCACCGAGTAATGAATTAACTGATGTTCAAAGTAGTAATTTGGTAATTGTGCATAGGGAAATGGAGCGGGCAGCAAACAATGGTGTAGACGGTGAAACAGGTAGTGAACAGGGAAGCATTATCGATCGATCAGTCGGCAACAGCTCGCCTCAGGAATCCGAAATGACAGGACACAATTTCGCAAATACTGTAGATTCAGGTTTGGGGTCATCACCGTTTTCTCAAATAAGTCAAGACACATTTTCTGCTTGTCAAAATGTGAATGTTGCCGGTGCAAATGCACTGCCGAAAAGCATAGAGAAACAGATTCCAGACACTAATACATTATTATTGCAATTAATGCAACAAATGGAACAAAATCAGAGACAAATGGGACAAAATCTTAAAAAGTTAGACACAGTGGAACAAAACCTTAAAAAGTTAGACACAATGGAACAACACCAGAGACAAACACAGCAACAGTTAGACACAATGGAACAAAATCTTCAAAAGTTAGACACCACACTTGAACAAACACGTGAAGATTTAACTACTGAGTTACATAACATTGAATCGAAATGTCAAAAAGTTTGTAATGACGTAAAAACACAAATTTGTGAGCATTTTCAACCTATTTTTTCGCGGCATGAAAATGCATTACAGAATCACGAAGCAGCCATAAAAGAACTGCAAACCATTGTTCATGAAAATCATGAGACCTTGTGGGCTAAAATTGACTCAGTTGCATCTACCGATTCGGTTACGCAACTTGCAAAAACTCAGGAAAACTTAAAGGACACAGTAGATTCGATTTCAACACAAATGGACACTCTGAAACTTGGTTCAGAAAAACACACTGAGGAAATGTGTTCACTATCGGAGAAAGTAGCCGAACTTTCGGTTCAGGTCACTAACTTATCTACAAAGGTAGATGATGATCTGAATGACACAAGACCTGTAGCCTTCACTGACACAGAAGAGTATGAACAAATTAGAAAATTCAAACAGAATTAAAATCAAATCAATACACAGTAAAAAAGAGAAATCCGGAAAGTACAAGATCAGCTGACACAGGTAATACAAGAATTACGAATTTCAGAGGATACTCGCGCCCCAATACGGGAAGAGGGACACAGAAATACGGAACAGCCACAAAATAATAACACAGGGCATTTCGGAAGTTATGAAAGAAATTGGCAATGTGCACCGAATTTTGAGATGGAACGGCCGACACGACCTAACAATGACCGATATGCGACTCGCCGACATGATGATTTTGACTATAAGCTATTCATTACTACACGTAAATTCAAAACATTTAAGAATTCTGGCAACGACATTCATCCACAAGCATGGCTCCATCAATTCTCGCATTGTTTTCCTCCCAACTGCTCGTTAGAACACAGATTAGAATTTATGTGTGGCTACTTGGAGAATGAACCAGCTGTAAGAATGCGATCGGTAATTCACGATTGCCACAGTGAAGGAGAGTTTTACCATGCCTTCCTCTCAGCATATTGGTCTCAAGCCACACAAGACCGAGTAAAACATAGCATCATAATGATGAAACGTTTTGAACAATCTGAATTTTCCAGTCTTATGAAATATTTTGAAGACATGTTGCATAAGAATCAGTATCTTTCAAACCCATACAGCCCCTCAGAACTCATCCCCATTTCCTTAATCAAACTGCCTGAACATTTACGACATATTATTTTGGCAGGACGTTGCAAAGACGACATTGAAGCATTTCAGGGACTCTTACAAGAATTAGAAATTGACACTGACAATCGCGGAACGCGAAACCAGGAACACAACAATTACAGGTCACATCCGTCGCAATTCCGCGATGAAAGAAGTAATAACTTGACACGACAAGGCTATTCTCACAACACAAATCGTGACCAAAACAGACACCACCCGTATGACAACCGTTGGCGGAGGAGTAATAACTACAGGGAAAGATCACCTCTCCGTGGTAATGACTATCACAGAGACAATAAGAGAAACAGACAATATGGGAACCAAAATAAATACTATCAAGGGAGACAGAATAACTTTAGACGCAACGGACCAGCGCGCAGTTACGATTCAGGGAGAAATTCTCCACCATGTGACCGACAAGAAAGAAACTATGGAATCTACCGACATGACGACAGACGATATGATCGTAACGACAGACCTGAATTGCATCAGAACTGGCGGGATTCAAACAGAGCAGGGCCCTCTCGTCACGGTGAATTTGTAGAAGTTAGGTCTCCAAATCCCAATAACGACGCGCGCCAACAAAGAGACAATAGGCAATGACTCACACCGCTGGCAGCAACAAAACGTACTTATGAAACGGATGACGCAGCTGCCGTAGCTAGTAATTACGTAAAAATGGAAGACATTAGGGACATCTTACTCCAGGAACACGACGTAAAACTTAACAACATTGCATATCCTGTGATTCACATTACTGTAAATGACGTAAAATTTACGGCAGTACTTGACTCTGGCAGTCCCATCTCAGTAATTAGTGAAACAGCCTTTAGCAAATGCAACAAATCGAACGATTGCCCCACACTTCCGTTACGTAAGATTAAATTACAAGGTGCAATCTTTGGAAAAAGTGTAGATGTACGCCAACAAACCAACTTAGAATTCTTTTGTCAAAGCCACAGCTTCTCTACGAACTTTCTTATTGTTCCATTATTGTCGACGGAAATTATATTGGGAGTAGACTTTTTGAATGAATTCAAAGCAATCTTAAACTTTCACGATGCTGAAACAAGTTTAGAGAAGGAAGGTAAGTCAACAGCTTTGAAATTTGAAGATTGGCTCTCAAACCATGACGAAGAAATCAATCGGCTTTACCTTCTGTTGGACAACAGTTCGGAATTTTCTACGGAACTAGACACTAACAATCACTCTGCAAGAACTGACAGGGATGATATCGGCGGCATATTTGAAATTAATGAGTTAATTCAGAATAAAATTCAAACAATTGAGAATTGTAATGACACTGATAGGCAGGACCTTTTTGAGATTTTACAAGAACATTCCACAGTTTTTACTCATAAAACAGGAACAATCAAGGGATTTCAATACCAATTTCGTGTTCGTGAGCATACTAAATTTTGTGTTAGACCATATGTAATTCCAGCACATTATAGGGACCGTGTTAGAACAGAAATACAATCTATGCTTGACGAGGGCATTATTGAGCCTGCAGTAAGCTCATACAACAATCCATTACATGTTGCTGAGAAGAAAAATGGATCGATCAGGCTTGTCTTAGACAGGCCGCAAACGTTGGAAGAACTTCTTCAAAATTTTAATGGTGTAAAAGTGTTGTCTTCCATTGATCTCAGATCCAGCTTTTATCAGATCGAACTTCATCCAGAATGTAGAAAATACACAGCTTTCCTTTGTTTCGGCGTTTGTTATCAGTTTCGGAAACTTCCCTTTGGTTTGAACATTTCCTCAGCAGCATTCATTCGCGGGCTAAATTCCATATTACCTGAGTTCTTAAAACGTCACATCACCTTATATGTGGACGATATTCTAATAGCAGAAGCTTAATGGGAACTACATAATCGCATCCTCAACAGTTTGTTACGTATTTTTGCAGAATCTGGAATTACAGTTAACTTGGAAAAGTCTGAATTCGGTAGGACAAAGGTGAAGTTTTTGGGACATATTATTTCTTCTGAAGGCATTCAGCCGGATCCTGAAAAGTTAGAAGCAATCAGAGCCATTCCAGTTCCATCCACAAAAAGACAAGTCTGCAGTTTTCTAGGTCTCGTAAATTTTTACCGTCGTTTTCTGAATATGCAAATTCTTGTTACACCAAAACTTTGTTCTCTCACTGGAAAAAATACTATTTGGAACTGGGACGAACAAGCACAATTGGAATTCAATTCTTTGAAAGAAGCGTTACTTCACGCGCCAATCTTAGCTCATCCAGATCTGTCACAAGATTTCTGCCTTAGCACGGATTCTTCTAAAGTCGGTCTTGGTGCCCATTTATTTCAAGAAGCCATAGAAAATGACACTACCATTCAGAAAACCATTGCTTTTGCTAGCCGAGTGCTAACAAAATCTGAAAAAAATGATTCCGTTACTGAATTAGAAGCTTTAGCTATCGTTTGGGCATTTAACAAATTCCGTTTCTTTCTTTCTGGTAAGCACGTAAAAGTATACAGTGATCATCATGCATTACAATTTCTTATGTCTTCAAAATTAAATCATGACAGGTTAAAACGTTGGGCATTGTTTCTGCAAGAATTCCGCTTCCCAATAGTCTACATTCCCGGCAAGGAGAACATTGTTGCGGACGCACTGTCACGCGCACCGGCTGGGCTTGAGAAAAGTACCACAGAAGGCAACCTCGAGAAAAATTTCAGTTTTCTTTACATTCAGAAAGTCGCCTTTGAAAACTTCATCACCACATCTTTAAAGGACATTGCTCACGAACAAGATAAAGATCCGATTTGGAAAGACATCAAGAGCAAATGGCATGAAAAGACACACACACAGATTCGGCATTATTATCTGGTTAGAAACAACATACTGTTCAAACGCTGCACTGTTGATGACAAGCTATGGGTACTTTGCATTCCTGACGATTTTGTTAATAAGCTCATTTGGTACATTCATTTCAGCTACGCACATTTTGGTCCACGAAAATGTTATCATATTCTTCGAACGACTTGTTATTTTAACAATATGGAAAAAAGAATTCGAAGAGTCTTGTCTATTTGTAAACTTTGCCAAAAGGCGAAACCATCTACTGTCTCACATCGTGCTCCGTTGTTTCCTATTATTCCTTCTAAATTAAAAGAATTTGCTGCTGTTGATCTCTTGGGACCGCTTGTCAGAACGTTCTAGTCGCTGTTGAACTTACTTCAAAATTTGTTTCTTTCACTCCGTTACGTAAAGCCACTGGACGATCTGTATCCAACGCCTTTGTTAAAAATTTCTTACGTGAAGTTGGCCACGTTGCTAAAGTCATTTCAGATAACGGACCGCAATTTAGATCTGCTGTTTGGTCACGCACGCTTCGGAATCATAAAATCAAACCTGTTTTTATTTCATTGTACTCACCACATTGCAACCCGTCTGAACGGATTATGAAAGAAATCAATAAGCTTTGCAGACTTTATTGTCACAGAAAGCATCAGTATTGGGACAGATATCTACAATTATTTCAAAATGTGCTGAATGAAATGCCTCATGATTCCACTGCTTTACCACCTACTCTTGTACTGAAGAATGAAGAACCACCGAACAGAATCAGAGAGCTTGTACCTTTCCCAAATACACGTAAACTTCGACACAAAGACATAATTGATTTGGCTCTTAAAAATATAAAATCTGCAGCAGACAAAAGGAAAGAACTACACGGTAAAGCAAATGCAAAGAAATTATATATTGGTCAGAAAGTTCTCATTAAAGCTCATTCATTGTCACGTAAGAAGAAACACTTGAGTTACAAATTCTTTCTAGTTTACAATGGACCTTACAGAATCCGACGTATACCACATGATAATTGCGTTGAAGTTGAAACTCTGCGTACTAGGAAGAGTAAAGGTTTACACCACATTTCACATGTAAAACCGTTTATTGAAAGATAATCTGCTTTTTAACTTTGTCATTGCCATAAAACTTTTCACTTTACATTACTAGTATGGTTGTCAGACTTAGAATCTGTTAACATGCAACGATGTTTGAAGTTAAATATCCAGTCAAAAACCAAGAGAACTTATTGAAACAGAAATGACGAATGCATTGTTATAGTGAACAGATGTTACAGTGTTATTGTGTGTGTACATTCTTGCTTGTTAGTTGCACGATTATGGAACGACTATAAGGCTTACATACTTAGAACATTTACCAGTACTGCTAATGAGATTTTAATGCAACATTTTGGTTTACTTGAAAATATATTCTGGATTTTAAGTACTTTCAGTGAGATACCAGATGGCACAGTGGTTAGTTTATGTGACAGCTACACGATTTTATCACGACGCTACTAATGAGTGACAATTTACAATGTTGCTTTTGCAGTGTTTCTGTTTTATATCTGCACAGTTTTCTGTTTTATTCTGGAAAGTAAAACAGGTTTTAGTAGTAACTTTTGTGGTATAGCTACAATGAGATTGCCTTTTCCGTAGCACAACAATACGTTATAGCACAGTACTTTCCTCATCACGGCAATAAGCGTAATAACTAAGACATTTATACGCAAAGCATTTCACTTTTGTGTATTATGAGGTAAGTACATTGACTTCTGCAGAACTTAGCTTTCGGAGGACGATAACTACGACACTTCCACACAGATTATGTTGCAACAAGACGCACATTTAGCGCTACAGTACACGTATTTGAGTGATTAATTTTGTACTTAAAACATTTATTTTTAAAGATTTTTGAATTACAAAGAAAGTTTTCCGTGATACATTTCATTCCATTGCTGTAATCTGTAACACCTGAGGGTATAATTACATTAATCCTCAGGGGGGTACACGCTTACTTTGTGTACCATGTGTGTGGCAACCACAAGGAACCCTAGCTAATATGGTATTTGCTTATACAACTTTACACATCGGTACCATATTTCTCTAACACACAAATTACACAGCTATCTGATCATTTAACTGAGAGATAAACATTTTTTTACTACATCAGTGACACATGTTTACGCAATCCACAGTTGGGTAACTTCACACTTATGAAACTGTATTTTGTCTGTACTTTGTAAACTGTTCATATTTTTTCGGAATCTTTGTGATACTATGAGAGCTTTGAATGATGTATTTGGTAAGGGAGCATGATTTTAAAGTACGTTTGAGGTAGATGACACTATTGAAATGAGCAGAGAATTTTTTTTAGGTTTTGAAATTATTGCAGAGAGCTACGACGTTTTTGAGATTTGACTGAGGTGTTATGATGTTATTATTACGACGACGATGTGTACTATGCTGTTGAGATATGTTTATGATCAATAAGATGATGCTACCGTATATGAGGAATAAGAAGTACGTTGGAAACCAAGAATCGTACTTTAAGAGTTATGAAATGTGCGTAAATGCGTGACTGTATCACAATGCTGACGAATATTTTATTTGGACACTTATATTTATAGGATTTTCTTTCTACAGATTTGCAACGCTAATTCTTGACCTGTGAAATATTTTTATGTGAGACTGTCACTGTAGCGGAAACTGCTGTCGTAAATATTTCCGTAAGAAAGTTAAGTGGCCACCTGCACGTAATGCGTCGCGGGCACCCACCTGGGCGACAGCCGCCCGAAAAAAAGCCATTAGCCTTTCAGCGGCACAGGTAGAAAAAAAAAGGGGAGGCCATAAATCTCGCTATTGACGTTCCTTTGTAGAAAGCATCGCAAAAACGACACGGTCGAACTTGAAAACATATGATTACACTGTGGAGCTCTTAATTTATGATATTTACTGAAATGCTTATGAATTGATGGGAAATATTCTTACATCTGCAAACCTGATAATGACAAGTGTCTTTCTACGAGAGTTGAGAGCTACTGACTTACGAAATGCCACATAGCTATTGAATGATGTTTTTATGCTTTGGTTTGCGTAATTGCTTATTTCTTTTGACATCTGTTTTCCAGCTGTGTTGCAGCATTGATTTCATAAAATAAAATTAAATGCATTTGCTAATGTGAACACTTTCTGTCAACAGATCTATTAAATAATAATTTTGTGATCCACATTCTTCAAAAAAGGAGCACTTGGAAAGGAAAGAACAATAAGAAGGGACTAGTAACAGTAACTGCATACATAATATTCTTTTCAAGTACATGGTAATATTTCTTTTACAATAAGTTGTTGTGGTGCACCACTTTAATTACTTAGACATTAAGATGTGATTATACATTTCCCTTATCTGCATTGTTATCTTTAGTGTACTATTTTTTCTGCTTGAGCTATGTCATGTTTCGATATAAGCTGCTGTTTGCCAGGCATAGTGCTACTGAACTTTAATTTGAGTAACTCTGCTAAGCCAGATTTATTTTTTTGTTTGCTGCGCATTGCCTCATATTAGTTGTAATGTTGAATTGCTTGGTAATTTAGATTTACTGTAGCTTGCTTTGCGATTTTCCATTTTTTTTTCATTGCTGTTTATATTAATTGTTTTATGTGCTGCTGCATTGCCTCATCCCTTAGTTTAGCATCTGAGCTCAGTAGATTTAAGTTAGCTTAAGAGGGGGTAGACTATATAAGAAACTGACTATGGAGAATAGGTAAAGAATGCATTGCGAAGTTATATGAAAAAGATTTGGGCCCAAGTGAGTATTGTACAATCAGAAATAATTATTTTGAAAGAAATATGAACAGAATACAGAAAGCAGGCTTAGATAGGACTTTTTGGGAATAATGATGAACAAAGGGAGATCTCCATGCAAAATACTGCAGTAAAACAAACCCTGTCCTTTCCCTTTTGTGTTATCCCACTATATGTTTGTGTACCCTTGTGTATTTGTTTTCTTCCTGTCTCTGTGTACTGTTTCATAGAACTTTTTTCTCTTCTAATACTAAGTTACATTCACTATGATGAGGAATACTGTTATCCTCAAATACAATTGGCATTAATAATGTGTTATTTACTTTGTAAAGATGTTTAGACATTATTTAATCTGTTTTGTGTTAATGCTCATGTGTGAAGTTGATGTTTCGAAAGTTATTCTGATCTTTTATGTATGTACTCATGTCATAATTCCTGTAACACTGACGTATATGTCTATTTCTATTCTTTTGTAACGCCTGTTTTACTACAAATGTTATCTGTATTGTTATGTTCTTTAATGATGTATTTTGTACCTTTGTAATTGTATTCTCACGTTATAAAATTGTAATTGACACCAGTTCATCTTATTATTAACTTGTAAGTTACATTTCACTGCACACGTTTCTGTTGGTCATAGTATATGGACAATATGTGAGAAGTAGGGACTGTTAGTGTTTGCACGTGTGTTAATAATTCAGCAAGGGACTGGATAACAGCATTGTTGGTTCTAAGGACAGTTCCGAAAACTTTGTGAGTGCACAAGTGGTGGCTTATGGACTTGCTATATTATCCGCAAGACTCTTCAATGGTGATTGTGCACCTGCACAGTCACAACAGATGGCTGCTGGCTATCTCTACAAGGACTACAGTGGGTCTACATCTTTGATGATCCATCAATACCATTATTTCTACAAGGACTGCAGTGGGTCTGCACCTCTGGTGGCCCACCAATACCGTAATCTCTACCAGGACTACAGTGGGTCTGCTCTGTGATGACCTACCTACCAATACTCTTCAAAATTTCGACTGACTCTGCTGTGGGTTTGCTCTGTTGTGGCCCATTACCTGTATGCATGTCAAGAGTCAGCACTGTCTTTCCGTTGGAAGGACAACACTACTTCTTCAAGACTGCATGGAAATCCACTACTTCTGTGTGCATTTTCTTTTACTGCTCAGACTTTGAGAAAAACTCTGCATTTTTACTGTGATGAACAATCTGGACTGTCTTTATGGACTGTGAGAAATTTTTAGCTTTTGACCAACATTGTATCAATAAGTGTGTGCATTTGATTTCTTTGTTATTGTAATTATGAAAAATTTTTTTCAAATCTGTATTGGCCACTGCCCAATCCAATTTGTAAAATTTTTTGTGGGGAGCATGGGGGCTATGTAAGTAGGCTGTTTAGTTTTTTTTATTGGTAACGCCACCTCTGTATGAAAATCACTGGCTGTGCTGTGTGCAATCTGTGGCTGCTTTGCATTGTTGTAATACTCGCCATTGTAGTGTTGGGCAGCGGCAGCTGGATGTGAACAGCGCGTAGCGTTGCGCAGTTGGAGGTGAGCCGCCACCAGTGGTGGACGTGGGGAGAGAAATGGCGGAGTTTTGAAATTTGTCATGAACTGCTATATTTATATATGATGATATCAAGGTAAATACATTGTTTGTTCTCTATTAATATCTTTCATTTGCTAACTATCCCTATCAGTAGTTAGTGCCTTCCATAGTTTGAATCTTTTATTTAGCTGGCAGTAGTGGCGCTCGCTGTATTACAGTAGCTTGAGCAGCGAAGATTTTTGTGAGGTAAGTGATTTGTGAAAGGTATAGTTTAATGTTAGTCAGGGCCATTCTTTTGTAGGGAATTTTGAAAGTCAGATTGCGTTGCGCTAACAAAATATTGTGTGTCAGTTTAAGCACAGTCATGTATAATTGTTCAAAGGGGACGTTTCAGTATCTGTTCGTGAAGTGGGTTCCACATTGTTGCAGTTATGAATATCTTCACAAGGTTTTTCGTTAAAACTCTTGGGGTTCTATCCAGAACTGTGTTCGGAACAGTCACCAGAACTCTAGAGCGCTTTCGTGTATTTTTCGTTGTGAAAATGGGTCCCTCATAATTGCAGTTATCTCATAAATTATTATCTACACAAAAAATGTCATTAAGGTTTTCTGTAGAACTTTTGGGGAGCTCTTCAGAATTGTGATCATAATTTATATTCGCAAGACGGCAAAAAAATTTTTTAATATTAAAATTTTCCGCGTAACTTATGTTTCGTTAGAGAAATTGTGCAGAACTATTAAAATGCAGTACATAGAGCTCTGGAACTAAAGCATATCTACCAAGACGTCTGAAGAAAATTTATGTTTCTCGAGGATCGGATGCCAACGTCATAACTAGTCAGCTATTCAAAATTGTGTTCATAATTTTTTTCACAAAATTCTGCATCACTAATACAAAATTTTACAGTGAAATCTAGAACTATAGCATAGGTATCAAGTACTATGAAAAAAATTATATTTTTCGAAAGTCGGGAGACAACTTCATACGATTGAGGAGATGGGCC
Organism: Schistocerca piceifrons; assembly: GCF_021461385.2. Lineage (NCBI taxonomy): Eukaryota > Metazoa > Arthropoda > Insecta > Orthoptera > Acrididae > Schistocerca > Schistocerca piceifrons. The sequence continues at coordinate 4,508,744 of NC_060139.1, forward strand.
CCTAATGATCGCAATTATCTCAAACTATAACCTGCACAAAAAATGTCAGTGTTTTCTGTAGAACTCTTCGCGAGCTATTCAGAATTGTGATTATTTTTTCGCAAATTTGGTAATTAATTTTTTGTGCAAGATTGTAATTTTCCCAAGTATTATTGTTTTCTTCGCGAATTTCTGCATAATTGCTCCAATAATGTACAGAGAACTATGGCATGCCTATCGAGAACTCTAAAGAAATGTATACTTCTCGAAAGTCGGGTGCTAACTTCACATGACTGAATGTTTCGGTAATGTACAGGATAGTTGTATATACGATTATTAAAAACATGGTTTTAATGGCATAAAATTAATAAAGTAATGGTTATCTTTAAATGAAGTGGGTTAAAAACAAATATTAAATTCCATTTCTAAGTGCAGTAAGCCATACTCAACAATAAATTGTGTCCTGGTGGTATAACAGGGTAGCTGCACGTCTGTGTAGGGTAAAAGCACAAGATACGATGGATAGTCGGACTGTGATCGTGCACTTCCCTCCTTTGCAGCTCTCGAAATTGAACAGCGAGCGGGCGATTCCTCTCTCTCTCTACCCTACTACGTCACGAGAGGCTAGCACAAGGTGTTTCAGCAAGTTATTCCGACCCTCCACAGCGTGATTTCCCCAACGACAAGCGCTGCTTGATTTTCAGTTTACAGACAGACTATGCCTCCTCAGAATTTCCTGACCAGTTCACTTATGTGAACAGACGAAATAAGTTTGCTGAGTATTTGTTTATATAGTGGAGCGACTTTAAATTTATTAGATGAGTACTCATATACATCTGTTGAGTGACCTTTTATGTGAAATACATTCCTGTAAACAATGGCTGAGAAGTGTTTAATTTATAAGTGTGATGTCGTCAGTGACCTATGTAGCGATGATAGGAAAGGTATTGGACTGGTAAACGTGGCACCTTGCTGCTGTATATCGCCGACAGCGTATCGTAAAGCCATGCAATTAGTTGTAGTTACTAGACTGTGAACTCATGGATGAATGACCGGAAAGTTACTTTACTTTCCTCACCTTCAACTGTATTAGTGGTAGACTGCACAAATCTTTCCCCTTCAGGAACTGCTGCCACATGTAGAGTACGCTGCACTGAGCGCAGTGAGCTTATCACTCATCCACAGTATATATATATATATATATATATATATATATATATATATATATATATATATATATATATATATATGTCTGGCGGAATGTGACTGGTCATTTTCAGGTCTAGTTCTGCTGAATGCACTGCCTGACTTACGTTGGAATACACTACTGGCCATTAAAATTACTACTCCAAGAAGAAATGCAGATGGCAAACGGGTGTTCATTGGACAAATATATTATGCTACAACTGACATGTGATTACATTTTCACGCAATTTGGGTGCATACATCCTGAGAAATCAGTACCCAGAACAACCACCTCTGGCCGTAATAACGGCCTTGATACACCTGGGCATTGAGTCAAACAGAGCTTGGATGGCGCGTACAGGTACAGCTGCCCATGCAGCTTCAACACGATACCACAGTTCATCAAGAATAGTGATTGGCGTATTGCGACGAGACAGTTGCTCGGCCGCCATTGACCAGACGTTTTCAATTGGTGAGAGATCTGGAGAATGTGCTGGCCAAGGCAGCAGTCGAACATTTTCTGTATCCAGAAAGGCCCCTACAGGACCTGAAACATGCGGTCGTGCGTTATCTTGCTGAAATGTAGGGTTTCACAGGGATCGAATGAAGGGTAGAGCCACGGGTCGTAACACATCTGAAATGTAACGTCCACTGTTCAAAGTGCCGTCAATGCGAACAAGAGGTGACCGATACGTGTAACCAATGGCACCCCATACCATCATGCCCGGTGATACGCCAGTATGGCGATGACGAATACACGCTTCCGATGTGCGTTCACCGCGATGTCGCCAAACACGGTGCGACCATCATGAAGCTGTAAACAGAACCTGGATTCACCCGAAAAAATGACGTTTTGCCATTCGTGCACCCACATGCGTCGTTGAGTACACCATCGGAGGCGCTCCTGTCTGTGATGCAGCGTCAAGGCTAACCGCAGCCACGGTCTCTGAGCTGATAGTCTGTGCTGCTGCAAACGTTGTCGAACCGTTCGTGCAGATGGTTGTTGTCTTGCAAACGTCCCCATCTGTTGACTCATGGATCGAGACGTGGCTGCACGATCCGTTACAGCCATGCGGATAAGATGCCTGTCATCTCTACTGCTAGTGATACGAGGCCATTGGGATCCAGCACGGCGTTCCGTATTACCCTCCTGAACTCCATCGATTCAATATTCTGCTAACAGTCATTGGATCTCGACCAACGCGAGCAGCAATGTGACGATACGATAAACCGCAATCGCGATAGGCTGCAATGCGACCTTTATCAAAGTCGGAAACGTGATGGTACGCATTTCTCCTGCTTACACGAGGCATCACGACAACGTTTCACCAGGCAACGCCGGTCAACTGCTGTTTGTGTATGAGAAATCGGCTGGAAAGTTTCCGCATGCCAGCACGTTGTTGGTGTCGCAACCAGCGCAAACCTTGTGTGAATGCTCTGGAAAGCTAATCATTTGCATATCACAGCATCTTCTTCCTGTCGGTTAAATTTCGCGTCTGTACCACGTCATCTTCGTGGTGTAGTAATTGTAATGGCCAGTAGTGTACTTGAAGTTCCATAACAAAAAAATGGCTCTGAGCACTATGGGACTTAACATCTGTGGTCATGAGTCCCCTAGAACTTAGAACTACTTAAACCTAACTAACCTAAGGACATCACACACATCCATGCCCAAGGCAGGATTCGAACCTGCGACCGTAGCAGTCGCGCGGTTCCGGACTGCGCGCCTAGAACCGCGAGACCACCGCGGCCGGCGAAGTTCCATAACACCTAGGTGTCCTAGTTCTGTCACAGAGGGAGACAATTTAAGCCTCTGGGTCACCTCAGATGTTGGGGGAGCCAAAGATGGGGTGATGCATGCATCTGTGTACGAAGGAACTGCTACTTACAAATAAAAATGTATCCCCTGTATGGCAATGACATTAACAGGAAGTACGAACACAGGTGTGACGTACGGACGACGACGTACGGAAGTTTGGGTCGGGCTATCAGTCGTGTTCGGATTGCCGAAGCTGTTAAGGTGACCGCTCCCATAAAGCGAGAAATCGGGATTCGAACCCTGGTCCAGCACAAAATTTTTTTGTTGTCGTTCCATGATACAGGTGGAAGTGCTCATATTCGCAGCTACCAGTACATTTCATGTCTTTCATAGCAGGTGTAGTCGCCACAGTGCCTGTCACTTCGGAAATGCTGTCGCGTATTTACAAATGCAGCTCCTAAAAGGCGACAGAACAACAGCTAGAATGAGTCAGTTTTCTAGAAAGTACTGAGAATACAAAAGAGACACCACAGGAAGGGCGCCGGTTTGGGCGTTGGCCGGAAATGTTATGCAGATTCACGAGGTATCACGTGAGTTCACGTGCAGAGCCGCAAGATGGCGGAGATCATGTACGGATACAGACTAGACTCCACAGGGCAGTGGCCGGAAGCACCAATGTAGAAGGGGCGACGTAGCCCAGCACACAGTAAAAGGCGGAGGCAGCGGCGTTTGAAGGAGAAGTTCATTATAGACAGCCGTGCAGGAGGGACGCGTATGCAGATGGGGCTCGGGGCCTGCACTTGTGGTGTTCGCTCTGGCTCTGCTCGTCTTCATACTTAGCTGCGTACCTCCCTCCAGGAGATTCTGTACAATGACGAACACTGTACTTACATACAGGTCAGTTATTCAGTTTTGCTCAGGCAAGCATTAAGGATTGTAGTTATTGAAGCCTTGCTTATTTTGCAGTGAATACATGGTGTGTCGTGGGGCGATCACTCTGTTTTTAAAATAATTGAAAAGCCACGATCGCTTCAATATCGTTTACTAGATGACAGGTTTCAGCACTCTGAAGGTGCCATCATCGGATCTGCTTATTTGTTCGTGTATTTCGCGATTGGGTTCCATAACTCCTTCAAAATATTTACGCAGATGACTGGACACTCCGTCCTCAGGTACCTGTTCAAAAATGGTTCAAATCGCTGTAAGCACTGTGGGACTTAACATCTGAGGTCATCAGTCCCTAGACTTAGAACTACTTAAACCTAACGAACCTTAAGGTCATCAGAAACATCCACGCCCGATGCAGGATTCGAAGCTGCGACCGTAGCAGCAGCGCGGTTCCGGACTGAAGCGCCTAGAACTGCTCGGTCACCGCGGCCGGCATAGGTTCCTGTACTCTTCAGTATCTAGAGGACTCGCTGAACGCTATATTATGATTTATTTTTTGGTGTCAGATGTGATGTTTGGTTCGTGGGGCGCTCAACTGCGAGGTCACCAGTGCCCGTACAAAGTCCCAATCTTTTCACCCTCTAGTCTTTTACACAGTCCAATGTAGCCATATCATGACGATGATGATGATGATGATGAAACAATGAGGACAACACAAACACCGAGCCCCTGGGCGGAGAAAATCCCGAACCCGTCCAGGAATCGAACCCGGGACGCCGTGATCCACAGGCAGCAACGCTAGCCACTAGACCACGAGCTGCGGATGGTAGATGTGGGATTGGTCGTGCATTAGTGTGTTGTTGTCACACCACCAATTGCAGGAATAGGTCACCCAGCTTTGGAGTATGGAGCATGCTGAGCTCGACGTCACGTAAAACTATGGAATGGCTTTGAGAACATCTTTTGCTTCGAAACTTCTTGGGAAATTAGAACTGTGTGCTGGACGGAGACTCGAACTCGGGAGCTTTGCCTTTCGCAGGCAAGTGCTCTACCGTCTGAGCCAGCCAAGGACGACTCACGCCCCGTCCACACAACTTTACATGTGCCAGTACGTCGTCTCCTAATTTGCAAACATCGCAGCTCTCCTGCGAACCTTTGAGAACTAGCAGTCCTGGAAGAAAGGATATTGCGGAGGCATGGCTTAGCCACAGTGTGGAGGATGTTCCCAAAATGTGATTTTCACTCTGTAGCCGAGTGTGCGCTGCTATGAAACTTTCTGGCAAATTAAAACTGTGTCCCAGACGGAGATTCGAACTCAGAGCCTTTGCCTTTCATGGGAAAACGTCCAATACACAGTTTTAATTTGCCGGGAAGTTTCATATCAGCGCACATTCCGCTGCAGAGTGAAAATCTCACCGTTGTACTTTAACTCGAATATTTCGTATCCAGGCCAGCGGCAGAGCCAGGAGAGTAAAAGAGCTCCCGAGAAGAAGAAGGCGGTCACTGTCCAGCGCCGAGGAACGGACGGTGCCTGGAGAAGACAGGAGAAGAGGTCGGAGCGAGCCCAGCATACGGACGGCGCCTGGGGACGGAGTGGTCGTCCTGTGGGAGGCGGCCGGAGGCGGTACAGCCTCAGCAGCAGGCGGCGGCGAGGATCGAGACAGACGTCCCGAAAGGTGACCAGGGGCTGCCAAAGGCGGCGCGAGGTGGCAGGCGGCGCACAGGGGCGGAGAGTGGCACCAGCAGCTGCAGACAGCGGCGCGGGACAGCAGGCGACAGCCGCAGCGGGCGGCGCGGTGGCAACACCACCTAGCCTGTGGCGTTGGTGACACACGGCGAAGGGCAGACAGACGGCCGATGTGGCAGCCAGCAGCGCAGGACAGCAGAGGGCACGCGGCGACAGCGGCGGCGGCGGACGGCGGAGCGACGGCGACGCTTCACAGCGGACGCACAGCAGCATCGGCAGCAGCAGGAACCAACTCCGTGGGCAGTTAAAAACAAAGAAATAGTAGCAGTCATGTCACGTGACGGCACTGACGGACATGAGGAACCTACTAGGCAATTCGTTAATTAGTCAGACGTGTTAGAATTGATACCTCAATCGTGTGATGGCAGTAAGAACACTTCAAATGAATTCCTCGACAATTGCGATCTTGTATTTGAACTTGCTACTCAGAGCAGCATGATACTCTTTTGAAATTTTGTTAAAACTAAGATAGTGGGCTCAGCACGCAGCAAGTTGCCGGTCAGAGACCTTAGCGCCACTTGGCGAGATGTGCGCGTCATATCGGCAGAAAACTATGCCAGCAAAAGGACGCTTGACTTCTATGCTTCTCAAGTTTTCTCTCCTCCCACCTAACTGTCATACTACTTGCAGTGGATCCTGGTGCAGTTTGGAATTCCTGTCTGATGGACCGGATAGATGTCTGCCTATTACACATTACGACCTTCTTCAACTGTCAGCCGTCTCTGTCAGTCAACAGAAGAGGTCGGCCCGTACGCTTTTGCGCTGTACGTGTCCCTTCGCGTTTCCACTTCACTATCACGTCGGAAACAGTGGACCTACGGATGTTTAGGAGTGTGTAAATCTCGCGTACAGACGTATGACACAAGTGACAGCCAATCACCCGACCACGTTCGAAGTCCGTGAGTTCCACAGAGCGCTCCATTCTGATTTCTCACCATGTCTAATGACTACTGTGGTCACTGATATGGAGTACCCGGTAGTAGGTGGCAGCACAATGCACCTAATAAGAAATACGTAAGTTTTGAGGGGTGTCCGTACATTTTTGATCACATAGTATGTATACAAAAATGCGTGGCAGAAATTGCAGTCCACATTCCTCACATGTAGACAAAGAAAATGTCTTATATGAACATGGCTCTGGAAACGCTTTGTTTCCATGTTGCATGTCATTACCTCCAACTAATTAATCATGACAAACACACATGAACAGAATGCACCAGCATACCATATGCAACTCTTTCTCACAGGGGACGTCCAATATGCCGTCTGTGGGCATTGATACATGCTTCAACCCGCCACCACAGTGAATCTCGGATGCACTGATGTATCCCTGCAATACTTCGTATGGTTTCGCAGCCTTCCATAACATGAGCACAGAGACTGAACATCTTGTAAGGGCTTCCACACACAAGAACTTTCAAATGCTCCCACAAATAAAACTCCAGTGGGCTTAGGTCCGGAGAGCGTGGAGGCCATGCAACTGGTCCATCTCTACCTATCCGTCACAAAATACGTTATTTAGAAGCCAACGGACATTAGAACTAAAACGACGAGCTGATCCATTGCACACGAAGTTCATGTTTTGTCACACAGCTAAAGGCACATCTACTAACAGATCAGATAGAACATTCTCGACGAAATTATGATAACTTTGGCAGTTGAGCCTGGGTGGAAGAAAGTGAGGTCCTATCAGTCACCTGTAAGGCTGTAACGTCGGAAATGCATATACTCCTATTTCCATCTATTGCACTATAAATTTTTTCCTTATTTTGTTACCTGAAGATATGACATTTCTGTGTCTTTATATATTGTAATTGTTTTACTATTTGTATATATATGCATTTATGTCGATTCACTGCTTTAATTTCAAAGTTCAGTTAAAGTATTCATAGCTGACTGCAATATTTACACAAGCACAAATTAAGACTGCGAGTTTTGTTACCATATTTTAGCTTACCTGTGACTGCAGCTCAGCTTGGTACGTACTAAATTTTACTATTGTTAATTGTTCAGACTCATTTAATTCAAGTTCAAAATTAAATCTCTTATCTCTAAATTGCGTAGATTCAAGTAGCTATTGAAATGATTGTTGAGGTAGCCCAAGACTAACCTTATTTTATTGAATTTCGTAGTGCTTCAGAAACAAAGTTCGCTATTAATTTCAGTCACTAAATTAACTTTCAATTTTCCGGTTTTATTAATTCTTTTGCTAAATTAAGTCAGAGTGTAGCGAAATTTATTACTTCTGACAAACATTAAGTTTTCACACAACACATGTCAACCTTCAGTTGCCACGCTCTTAGTGCTAATTATATGTGCATTAATCTTTTATTTTCAGTTATTATAGTAGTTATCCATAGGACTGGCGACCGTAATTTTCCCCAAATCTCAAATATCTAATTAACGCCAATTAATTGTTAACGTAACGACCGCACATTTACTTTCTTTATTAATTTTACCCTTTTCTCAAAATTAATTTCCACCAATTTCGTTTGCATTTTTCCTTTCATTTAGATGTAACCCTTTCCTCCCTCTTTACCGACAAATTAACTTCGGTGACGATTGCCTTTCCCAAATTTCCGTTAGGTGCACGCGGTTTAATTTTTCACTGTCATTGAGGTCGATAAGTGAGGGGGAGGTTACAAGGCCTGCCCAGGCATTGCAGGGACGTGTAAAACAAAACACTGGTGGTGCACAACGCAACCAGACGTCACCAAGAGTGCAAGTTCCCCATGGTTCTAACTTTTTGTTAAGGAGTTGGAGAAAACGAGTCGTAACATGGAAAAAACGCGTACCCATGTGCATATAACATAATTTCTTCATCTACGTGTGAGGAATGTGTCCTACAATTTGTGCTGTGCATTTTTGTTACACCCTATACATATGCAACAGTTGGTGCTAATATGTAAGAAGGCCTTATCCAAAGAAATCGTTAGCAACGTTGTAGCTAGCATCGGAGCAAGATGCAGAACACACATTGTCATCCGCACTGGTTGCTAGGGGCTGGACTTTTACTAACTAGCACTTGCTTTTGAAATGTCTGCAAGTTTCTGTAAAGCACCAATCCAAACAATAAAGCCACGTTTTTACTACTACACACCACTTGTTTAGAGTATAACACGTCCCATCAATCATCAATTTTGTGCATAGTTGCAGTGGATCACAGAGAGCATTTTCAGATTTTCCATTTTCAGAGATATACGGTTGTCGCTGAGGATAGTTTTGTGCCTAGGGAAGCTCCTTCCCACACCACAGGCCGTCACAGGAGCTGATTTGAACCCGGCGAGGTCACTGCAGGTCAGCTTCGGTTCATTGTCTTCAAATGTTGTGGCATTCCCAGAAAGACTGTCACTAATTTTGCACACTGTAGAACGGCCAGGTGGAGAGCTCTCTGTAATTCGTAATTCATTTTGTCAGCTTCATGACCACAAATTCGACCCAACTCTGCACATACTGCACAATTCCAGGGCGTCACACTGCAGTCTCCACTGAAAAGCTGGCGTTCACGTACGACAAGTTTCCAAGCAGGGTATCTGTAAGGACCTGTTTCACAGTTTTGACAGCACTTCATTCATCGCTATCAAGCTCACAAAAGATTGTCTTTATTCTGGTGTAGTTGACGCAGTAATACTCAGCAGCATTAAGCCAAGAACCCCATCGTGTAAGAACAGAATGAGAGGAGATGGACAGTAAATGTGCTTGTTCCTTGAATTTCTCCACCCATAGCAGAGCCTCCATATACACTGTCTTGCTACAGGATTCAACTTTTCCACGTCAGGTTAATCTTATTGGATCTCTTCTGCAACTCTGTGTAACGCATGTGAAAGGCAAGTGACGTACACCATATGGGGATAGAGAATCTGAAGCCTTTCGGCTGTTTTAACCATGTATGAAGCACCTTCTGTTACTAGAGGTAACTCGTTGTCTCTGTTCACTTCGTCTAACCACAGAAGTTTCGTAGAGTTGTCAAACGAAATGTTATTGTCGAGTTGTTTGCACTCTCAAGAGCTTCACATGTTGGGAGGAACATTTTCTCAGTCCCGTCAACTTTTATAACAACAACAACAACAAAATTCGCAACGTAACTCCCACCCGCATAGGTGGTTTTATCAGTGGTCACCCAGACCTTTTGGTCTGCAACACCAATTCATATTTTGTTGAGTACCTCCTTGTACCAGACGGATAAATAGTTCTTTCTCAATGCAGACTCTTCTGAAACTAGATGTGCCGCGGACTTCTCCAAGAACTATCTGAAGCGTGGGCTCTGCAGCTTCTCCGATGGGATGTTGCAAGACACCATCATCTCACAGAAGTCCCTTGAAGAATGATTGCACGACTGAAGAGGGACCTCTCTGACCACGTATCAACGTTTCTCTGCCGTCATTTTCAGCACTTCCCTTCACACAGTTGCTGTGTTTGGCTGCACCACAGTTTTGTTACACATCAAAGCGCTTTTGAGCACTAACTTTAACTTCACATAGTTTGAAAAATAATATTTCCCAGTCAGTGCTGAAGAACCTCTCTCCAGAATCACAAACAAAACTTCGTAACTTCACACGTTTGAATCACTTCACTTTCGGCATGTCGAACCACACTGATTTTCTATTCAACTGCATAGTGTGACAGGTGTGCGATGTTTATTACGTCGGAAGCAGCATTTGTTGGCTTCGAGGGATTTTTGTCGAACCCGACTAACAATGTCTCAACGTCAGCGATCCGACAAGAGCGTCGTGCTGCCTGTCTGCTATATATAGTGCTGATAAATAAAGCTTTGCAGTAATGCTTTTGTGTATATTTGAACAATATTACCTGAAACATTAGCATGTGAGTAACATTTTCATGTTTTTACTCTCGTGTCCTTAAACATATGACAAGTGTATGGATTTTGGCAAAAGTTGGTCGAAATATGACCTATTACTCAAAAAAGTGTAAATATTGCTCTATATGCACAATAAGAATCATGAAAGAAGGTTGTATACATGGAAGAACCCTGGAGATACTAAAAGGCATCAGATAGATTATATAATGGTAAGACAGATTTAGGAACCAGGTTTTAAATTGTAAGACATTTCCAGGGGCAGATGTGGACTCTGACCACAATCTATTGGTTATGAACTGTAGATTAAAACTGAAGAAACTGCAAAAAGGTGGGAATTTAAGGAGATGGGACCTGGATAAACTGAAAGAACCAGAGTTTGTACAGAGTTTCAGGGAGAGCATACGGGAACAATTGACAAGAATGGGGGAAAGAAATACAGTAGAAGAAGAATGGGTAGCTTTGAGGGATGAAGTGGTGAAAGCAGCAGAGGGTCAAGTAGGTATAAAGACGAGGGCTAGTAGAAGTCCTTGGGTAACAGAAGATATATTGAATTTAATTGATGAAATGAGAAAATATAAAAATGCAGTAAATGAAGCAGGCAAAAAGGAATACAAACGTCTCAAAAATGAGATCGACAGGAAGTGCAAAATGGCTAAGCAGGGATGGCTAGAGGACAAATGTAAGGATGTAGAGGCTTATCTCACTACGGGTAAGATAGATACTGCCTACGCGAAAATTAAAGAGACCTTTGGAGAAAGGAGAATCACTTGCATGAATATCAAGAGCTTTGATGGAAACCCAATTCTAAGCAAAGAAGGGAAAGCAGAAAGGTGGAGGGAGTATATAGAGGGTCTAGACAGGGGCGATGTTCTTGAGGATGTTTCTTGAGGACAATAGTATGGAAACGGAAGAGGAGGTAGATGAAGATGAACTGGGAGATATGATACTGCGTGTAGAGTTTCACTGAGCACTGAAAGACCTGAGTCGAAACAAGGCCTCCGGAGTAGACAACGTTCCATTAGAACTACTGACGGCCTTGGGAGAGCCAGTCCTGACAAAACTCTACTATCTGGTGAGCGAGATGTATGAGACAGGCGAAATACCCTCAGACTTCAAGAAGAATATAATAATCCCAATCCCAAAGAAAACAGGTGTTGACAGATGTGAAAATTACCGAACTATCAGTTTAATAAGTCACAGATGCAAAATACTCACGCCAATTCTTTACAGACGAATGGAAAAACTGATAGAAGCCGACCTCGGGGACGATCAGTTTGGATTCCGTAGAAATGTTGGAACACGTGAGGCAATACTGACCCTACGACTTATCTTAGAAGAAAGATTAAGGAAAGGCAAACCTACGTTTCTAGCATTTGTAGACTTAGAGAAAGCTTTTGACAATGTTGATTGGAATACTCTCTTTCAAATTCTGAAGGTGGCAGGGGTAAAATACAGAGAGCGAAAGGCTATTTACAATTTGTACAGAAACCAGATGGCAGTTATAACAGTCGAGGGACATGAAAGGAAAGCAGTGGTTGGGAAGGGAGTGAGACAGGGTTGTAGCCTCTCCCCTATGGTATTCAATCTGTATATTGCGCAAGCAGTAAAACAAAAGAAAAGTTCAGAGTAGGCATTAAAAACCGTGGAGAAGAAATAAAAACTTTGAGGTACGCCGATCACATTGTAATTCTGTCAGAGACAGCAAAGGACTTCGAAGAGCAGTTGAACGGAATGTACAGTGTCTTGAAAGGAGGGTATAAGATGAACATCAACAAAAGCAAAACGAGGATAATGGAATGTAGTCGAATTAAGTCGGTTGATGCTGAGGAAATTAGATTAGGAAATGAGACACTTAAAGTAGTAAAGGAGGTTTGCTATTTGGGGAGCAAAATAACTGATGATGTTCGAAGTAGAGAGGATATAAAATGTAGACTGGCAATGGCAAAGAAAGCATTTCTGAAGAAGAGAAATATGTTAACATCGAGTATAGATTTAAATGTCAGGAAGTCAATTCTGAAAGTATTTGTATGGAGTGTAGCCATGTATGGAAGTGAAACGTAGACGATAAAATAGCTTAGACAAGAAGAGAATAGAAGCTTTCGAAATGTGGTGCTACAGAAGAATGCTGAAGATTAGATGGGTAGATCACATAACTAATGAGGAGGTATTGAATAGAATTGGGGAAAAGAGTATTTTGTGGCACAACTTGACTAGAAGGAGGGATCGGTTGGTAGGACATGTTCTGAGGCATCAAGCGATCAGCAATTTAGTACTGCAGGGCAGCGTGGAGGGTAAAAATCGTAGATGGAGACCAAGGGGTGAGCACACTAAGCAGATTCAGAAGGATGTAGGCTGCAGTAGGTACTGGGAGATGAAGAAGCTTGCACAGGACAGAGTAGCATGGAGAGCTGTATCAAACCAGTCTCAGGACTGAAGACCGCAACAACAACAACAACAACAACATGCACAATAAAAATACGATTTTCTACATTACGATACCTGTATTCAGCATAAATTGATGTAAAATTCGCCCTAAAGTTCAGAAAAAATAATAACTTGTCACTTTAATCCGCCCCTAAGTGATCACCCACCCTATTAAGAACCACGTCCCATTGCTTTTAACGAATAAGAGACCACAATGAATCGCGGTGACTACGGTGTAATCACTGTCTTTGCATAAACTTGTCATTTCTTTTAATCTCAGTGCACATTCATTTTAGTTACCTTCTGTACTAGTATTTCTTTCTCTGTACGGACCTAGTTCCATCGAGCTATATTACTCGGCAGTGAATACGTAATGGGAAAGTTACTTCGTCCTTTGGTTCCGCACACCAATGTATTAGGTATAAATTTAAGTCCCCCGCCGCGATTATCTGTCTGTTTATATTGGCCCACTTCCATCGCTCTCACTTTTTGGGGAGGCAACTGCCAATGAAGTGAACTCGGATCCCCTGAACGCAGCTCCCTGTGCTGCGAGCGGTACTCTCACACACGATGAAGCAACTAGACTCACAACAGAAACGCTACAACACACACTCAGAGACTTACAAAAATGAGGACAACCATATGAACTAACAGAGCACACCTTCCAGGATACAATACACCACCTATAAACAAATGAGGGCTCCAATACTACAGACTCCTTCCATCACCGACACAGACATAATACACGACGAGCATTTGGACACCCAAACTGTGGCCGTCTCTGTCCATCTCCTCTTCCTTCCGCTCTTTGATATTCAGCCTTGTTTACTGTTATCACAAATTCGTATTCCGTGACCGACTGCGAGAAAGAATGAAACATCACACTTGGTGCACTAAATTGTTAGAAAATATTAATAATGAGAAAGAATATATATAGAAGAAACAATTTGTTAAGCTGCGAGAAAGAAAACAAAACTCCAAATTTTCACAGCAGAGCATAGCATAAGATTTTCTTTGTCAGAGTCAGTTTTAACAGAAAAACTGTACATCATTATTTGAAATATAAGTAGTCCGTGACCGTTCGAATGTCTGTTAGAGTATCGTGTAAAATTCAAAATAAATCGATCCAAAGCTTTTCGAGAATTTTGGCGGCAACGTTTCCTCTTCATATACTACACATAATTCCTATATTAAAACTATATAGCTTCACTCCTTGCGAATGTTCATTAGAGTATGAAGAAACACCTGAAGTAAATCGTTTTCGAGATTTTGGTAACGTTTCTCCTTTATATATTACATATGTAATTATATATTCCAAAAAGATTAAGCCAGTGTTTGTCCGAAAATTCAATAGAGCATTGTGTAAAAATTTGAGATAAATCAGTCAAGAACTTTTGGATATTTCTTTCTAAAAGCTTCCCCATTTATACAGTATTTATGTACTTTTATACTACATATATTAAAATAATGTGTAGCTTTTGTCTGTCTGCTTGTACATTAGACTTGTTGTTGTGGTCTTTAGTCCTGAGACTGGTTTGATGCAGCTCTCCATGCTACTCTATCCTGTGCAAGCTTCTTCATCTCCCAGTACCTACTGCAGCCTACATCCTTCTGAATCTGCTTAGTGTATTCATCTCTTGGTCTCCCTCTACGATTTTTACCCTCCACGCTGCGCTCCAGTACTAAATTGCTGATCCCTTGATGCCTCAGAACATGTCCTACCAACCGATCCCTTCTTCTAGTCACGTTGTGCCACAAATTTCTTCTCTCTTCAATTCTGTTCAATACCTCCTCATTAGTTATGTGATCTGCCCATCTAATCTTCAGCATTCTTCTATAGCACCACATTTCGAAAGCTTCTATTCTCTTCTTGTCCAAACTATTTATCGTCCGTGTTTCACTTCCATACATGGCTTCACTCCATACAAACACTTTCAGAAAAGGCTTCCTGACATTAAATCTATACTGGATGTTAACAAATTTCTCTTCTTCAAAAACGCTTTCCTTGCCGTAGCCAGTCTACAGTTTATATCCTCTCTACTTCGACCATCATCAGTGATTTTGCTCCCCGATTAGCAAACTCATCTACTACTTTAAGTGTTTCAGCTCCGTGTCGTTCTCACACTGCAAAAAAGCGTCCTGTCGTCACATATTTGTCGATGAACAAAGGATTAATTACAATTTGAAAAAGTCCTAGCGTCTTTTCGTTTTATCGACTTCACCACTTCCACGAAACTTTTTCGTGTTTTTGATACTTGTAAATCAAACCAACACACAGTGGCGTCTTTTATATATTCAGAGCGCCAAGTCTGGGTTTGTGCCAGTGTGTTCCATGCATAGCTTGCACCACGCAGATCACACAATTTTGCCCTGACTAAGAAATCATTGTGAATGCAAAATATACTAGAGTGCTTTCATTCTGAGTTAATTTTCACGGGCGGAGCAGGTGGGTGGAGAAACCGCAAAACTGTTGTAGTCTGTCCACGTTTACAAGTTCCTGCTGCTGAGCACCGTACCTGTTTAACACTTTGGAGCAGGAAGGGGATCGCCGTGAGACGGATCCCAGCTCCAGCCTGCTATATTGAGTTTGTCACGAAAAAACAAAAGAGCCTGTTGTTTGTTGCATGTGCGAAAAACGGTGACTTAATGATACAGACCTGTTTATATCCTATAACATGCGTGTGCAGAAGCTGAATTTTTAAAAAAGACTACCATGTTATGTAGAATGCTCCTGTAGGCCTGAATGCAAAGAATGCTTTATTACAAACGTACAATAGACTTCGATTGTCCGTTTCAGCGCACCAGCTGTATGTAACTGAATAATCACTATGAATCCATCGTCATTCAGTTATTCGACTCGAAGTGTGTGCAGGATGTCTGTGAATAAGGTATTGCCGTAGTTCTGAGGAGAGATAGTGAGTGTATTGTGCAAAGTATGGTCGTGCTTTAGTTATCGCGATTCAAGGGGAATAGTGACTGCGGAACTCTGCTTGTGCAACAACAGAACTGTACCGACACATTAGAAAAAAATATTCTAGAGCTCTTACATCCTTAATATGTTACGAAAATTAACTTTGAGGACTACGGATTCCCCGGAAAGGAGAACGTTACTGCTTACAACGTGTTTGGGCGGGTGAAATCAAGAAATGTGTGTAATGCGCTGTCGGATATTTATATGAAACTGATAAAGAGTCCTCGTCACGTGAACGCTTTTGTTTATCACATGTTTCCTACACAACTTGTACCTTTACTGTGTGATATATATTTTATTTGCCACGTGACGTATTTCAAAGTATGAGCCCCGCTTTAAGCACTATGACTGTAATGCCAGATGCCACCCTGATGGACCACCACCAGCGTCCGTTACGTCGCTTTAGTTTAAGCCTTACAGCAACGTGATTCTCTGTTTCTCGTATACCCGTTAATTTGTTAATACGGTGTTTTACTGCTCCAAGTGAACTCAGAGTGCGTAAGAGGAAGTGTTCATTCCAAGAAAAATATTCAGACGTATGGTTCTTCATAAAACGAGGGAGGCGTGACTATGAAGCAGAATGCGGATGGGAGAATAGCAGATATTAAGGATCTTTTCGGTTACGTAAAGCACACAATCTGGAAGCACTTAAAGAAATGGACAGTTACTTTGTTTCAAATTCATTCAAACAGGGGCAATTAGTAACACCACCGAAATTAACAGTGTGCTGTCAAACCGTTAAACATCATCATGGGTTTGAAATCAGTGATCTGTAGTTTCACGCTAAGCTCCCTACTGTTTAATGTTCCCAAAGCCGCAACAAGCGTGACGTTGGGCATAACAAAATCAACAGTAAGTGTAAAATAATTGTTAGCAGCTTACACAGTCAAACGAAAAGCAGAATTGCTTCAAATCTTTCACGTTTTTAATGTGAAGAGACGTAGCCCACTTTGCCCCGATTTTCAGTTTGAGAGAAATGTTCCGGTTTGTCAGACAAAAATTGTGTCAACTGTAGATACAGAGGAAGCTGAACGTACAGTTATCGCGAAATGGGGGATTGAGGGAGGGCATTACCTACATTTCATCTTGCGTTCGGTTTTGTCGAACAGGAGAAATACGATAACCAGCAGGACACAGGCAATGCTCACAGTCTGCCACAGACTTGTCCGGCGTGGTCAGACCAGCATTCACCTGCTGGTGGAGTGGAATGCTACGTTCCTATTGGCTCCCTGAGGGAAGTGACGGGTGGAGGGGGCAGAAGGTATATAAAGACCACTCCATCCCCAGTCGCCCTCATTCTGTCGTCAGCCACAGTAGTGTGAGGTTGATAGTCTTGCTCTCGTTCGTGCGCGTCAATTTGCTCCTTGTTTGCGTACGTGTTGCCGGTTTAGGTGAAAAAAATGAAACTTTCATCTGCAGCATCAAGCACTATGGCAGTGCCAGTGGTGGCAAACGGCAGAGACCGTTAGAGCAGGATGGGGAATTACCTGGTAAGTAGAGGTTCAAGTAGTTAACTTGTAAGTAGGCTGTTTAGGTTTTTTTATTGGTAACGCCACCTCTGTATGAAAATCACTGGCTGTGCTGTGTGCAGTCTGTGGCTGCTTTGCATTGTTGTAATACTCGCCATTGTAGTGTTAGGCAGCTGGCTGTGAACAGCGCGTAGCGTTGCGCAGTTGGAGGTGAGCTGCCAGCAGTGGTGGATGTGGGGAGAGAGATGGCGGAGTTTTGAAATTTATAAGACTGGATGTCATGAACTGTTATATATATTATGACTATTAAGGTAAATACATCATTTGTTCTCTATCAAAATCTTTCATTTGCTAACTATGCCTATCAGTAGTTAGTGCCTTCCGTAGCTTGAATCTTTTATTTAGCTGGCAGTAGTGGCGCTCGCTGTATTGCAGTAGTTCGAGTAACGAAGATTTTTGTGAGGTAAGTGATTTGTGAAAGGTATAGGTTAATGTCCGTAAGGGCCATTCTTTCGTAGGGATTATTGAAAGTCAGATTGCGTTGCGCTAAAAAAATATTGTGTGTCAGTTTAAGCACAGTCTCGTATATAATTCTTCAAAGGGGACGTTTCAAACTATGACTTTTCTCTTCCACTAAGAATTTTGTAGTATTGAATACATTTCTTCGTCTCCTTCTTCTTATTGTTTCAGCGCATATCCACCAACACCAAAGCGTGGATGAAATTAACTATATGCTGCAACAGCAGAGACAGTGGCAGCAGATGCTGCACCAGCATCGGGCAGCATTGTAAGTATATATTCCGGCCAGTACGTCCCCACTCCTGAGGGGCGTGTGTGCGGAGTCGGCGGCGTTGGCGTCGGGTGTCGGGCGTCGGGTGGTGGGATGTATCTTTTACTAGCGATTGTTTGTTTAAACTATATTCCATCGATTTCACCAACCAACTGGATTCTGAGAATTAAAAATATACCCCATACATGTGAAGAATATCGATTTAATTAATTTGCATAAATTTTTTACGAGGGCTGTCAAGAAAGTAAGTTACGATTGATCGCAAAATGAAAAATCACAGTGAAAATCAGAAATGTTTCATTTGCAACAGTTAGCTACACCTTTCAGCTACTTCTCTACGTAGTCGCCGTTCTGACTCACACATTCGTCGTAGCGTTGTACCAACTTTCCAATACCCTCATCATAGAAGGCAGCCGCCAGTGCTTTCCGCCAATTCTCTACACTGGCCTAAAGCTCATTGTCTGTGCCAAAATGTTGTCTTCATAGCCAGCGGTTCGTTTCAGCAGAGATGAAACTCAGTGGGAGACAATTACGGGCTGTATTGTGGGTAACCAAACATTTCCAATTGAAACGATGCAGGAACATCTTCATTGCCCCTGCAGAATGAGGCTGAGAATTGTCTTGAAGAAGAAAACTCGTGACAGTTATGTAATGTTGGCTGCATAGCTTCAGGCGAAATTTCTCACCAGGCCCTCGTACTTGGCGGGAGACACTATTTTCTATAACATCTTTACGCGCTCACTAAGAGCTCAGGAATGAAAAGGGCGACATAATTCTACCCAGAGTCATACTAGAGACACTGCCCAACACATCTTTGCAAAGCTTTATCGGATTTTCATAGTCGTTTCCATTTCGCGACCGATCGTAACTTACTTTCTGGACAGTCCTCGTATATCAACGTGATGTTAGTGGTACAAAAGTTAAGGGGAGGGTGCGGGTGTGTGGGTGACATGGAGCAGAACGGCAGGTTAAGTGCACAACACTAGGGGGTGGGGGTATGTGAAAGTGAAGAGTGCGCCAGAAATGGCGTTCAAAAGCATGTGAAATTCAAAAAGTGTACCAGAAAATGGTGGGAGGACACAACTAATTACTTAATTTAGTATCAAAGGCGGTACAGTAGTTTCAGGAAATGGGGGTGACATGCAAAACCATTTAACAGAACAACAGGTTAAGTGCCAAAAAAGGGCTGAATAATGTGTTAAGACACACAGAGTGCTGTGCCGAACATTAGGTTATGCAATATATTTGCCCCATGTAATTACTTCTTACAAGACCTACATCTTTCCAAACAGCAGAGAATCATGAGCAAAACAACTCCAACCCCCACAAACTGATCTTTTTATAAATACACAATACACCCTTGAATTTCCTGTTATGGCGTCCTTCCTTTCCAGCAAAGAGCCACCAATTTCCATATATTCCATACACTGCCTTGAACCCCATAAATTGTTTAAATAATCAATATTCCACACATTGTCTAAATTGTTAAACAATATTCCATATACTGCAATCGATTTCAAGACAAATTATTTAACTAAATAAATAAACTATATTCCATACACTGTTATAAATCAACAATATTCTATACATTGTCTAAATTATTTAAACAGTATTCCATACACTGCAGTCGAATGTCCTCCAAATGACCGATCAACTCAGTCTATTCCCCACCAATTTCCGGGAGAGGGGGAGTTTTACTAGAGGGGTAGGGGTTAATTAATTGATGAATTTAATTAAATAGTTAATCAAATTGATAAGACTGAGAGGGCGCTATTCGAATAGCTCAGACCTAAAGTGTACCTCTAGCAGTGAGGGCAAGGGGGGTGGGTTGAGGGTTTCCTCAGGGGGTTGGGGGAACATGAGGTTAAGGACCTGTGACTCAAATGGAATAATCCTTTTAGCATAACAATAGGTTAAGGACCTGTCGATCAAAGGCTAACAATAAGTTAATGACCTGTCAATCAATGGAGAACAATAGGTTTGCCCATGAGTGCATTCCTGCCCCTGATGTAGGCAAGTCACACTAACAAAATGTGCTGATGCCATCCTTGGCCCATTACTGCGCAGTAGGCACCCCTTAATCTTACCAACACTCCTCGTCGAACTACTACACATGGTGATTTTCCTAAATGTGAGAAACTGCCTGGAACAAACCCTGAAGACAATGTTATTGTTGTGGTCTTCAGTCCAGAGACTGGTTTGATGCAGCTCTCCATGCTACTCTATCCTGTGCAAGCTTCTTCATCTCCCAGTACCTACTGCAACCTACATCCTTCTGAATCTGCTTAGTGTATTCATCTCTTGGTCTCCCCCTACGATTTTTACCCTCCACGCTGCTCTCCAATAGCAAATTGGTGATCCTTTGATGCCCCAGAACATGTTCTACCAACTGATCCCTTCTTCTAGTCAAGTTCTGCCACAAATTTCTCTTATCCCCAATTCTATTCAGTAACTCCTCGTTAGTTATGTGATCTACCCATCTAATCTTCAGCATTCTTCTGTAATACCAAATTTCGTAAGCTTCTATTCTGAAGTGGGTAAGGAGCATAAAAGTCATATTATGGAGCTATGTCTGGAAATGTGTTCCAAAATCCAAGGGAAGTACGACCACTTGAAGTTTGACATGAAAGATCTTTGAATGTGTGGGTTTCAACGATTGAAAGCAGCAACGTCATACATACATTACCCTTCGTACCACGTCTTCCAGCGGGGGAGACAAGGTCTCCCGTAGAAAGTGCTTATATACGTAGCGGGAGGGCAACTTGTCCCTCGAGACGGTCGCCAATAATCCCCGCCGCGTTTTGAGCCATTGGTGATGCTCATGGTTTGCTGCCACACAACTAAAACACTGATACTGATAGAGTATTCCTACTTTCCTGGTGTTTTCTAAAGTGTGCTTTCCATCAATAAAACCTACGCTGTGAAAGGTCTTTCACCTCCACCTTCAAGTGGGTGTACCTCTCTCAGAACGCATTTCCGATTAGAAGTCCATGTTACCTTTAATGCTCGACTTCCTCTCAGGAATCGTTTCCTGCACTTTGTCCGCCTGTAGCAAGATCACCCTACATAACGCCTGGGATGACTGCTTCTGTTTCTTGTGCTACCCTTAAGTACCATCACCAATTACCAGACCAACTTCTTCTGGACAGCAACATGGCTTTGCGGATAGTAACATATCTGTATTTCAGTTCGTCTACGTCCAGTATTTCCTGCGTTCATCTTTCAGTGACGTCATGAAACGCTTTTTCTATCTAAAGAGCTTTATGACTGATAGCATTATCACTTTATCTGCGAAATAAATCATGAAAAGACAGTTATGAGTCTATTTGGTTAAGGAATAACTGATAAAGTTTTCGTAGCGTCATGCTACTTGTCCAGCTCAAAGAGTAGATGTAGAATGATGTAAGACAGCGTTTCAGCAGATGACCTAGTAATGCTCCACAAGAAATCACAAAAGACGCTTGTCGTGAAACATAAAAAGCCTTGTTCAAACGTACGTTGGCAAAAGTGATTTTAATTATCGGAGTTAACGAATTGTGACATCTGTAAAATGAGGAAAAAATTTAAAAATGAATACGGTTCGGCAGGCGCCATTTTTCCGCTGTTTAACAGCTTATTAACAACACACATATCTCAACAGTTTTATGTAAATAGTGAAAAACAATTATACTTTCGCTATTCAACAATGTATTATTATTTATTACAACAAATCGGTTTTAAAGTAGTTAATACTTGTTTCTAACTGTAGTTATTTGTTGCTCACAAAAACTTTATGAACTTAATTCTTCTTCTTTGTTGCCAAAAAATGCAAATGTGCTTTAAATAAGCGGATCTAACAATAAATACGTTAACACCAAGTCGCTTCGTTTCTTTCACGTCCTCTCATGTACTTAGCGTGTAAATGAAGCAATGTCTATGAAGATGTAGCCTTCCCCGGCTGCTGTAAACCTCATCACAGTGCTCCTGGGAGTACTGTCGCAGCATTAGATAAGCTACTTGGAAT
Organism: Schistocerca piceifrons; assembly: GCF_021461385.2. Classification (NCBI taxonomy): domain Eukaryota; kingdom Metazoa; phylum Arthropoda; class Insecta; order Orthoptera; family Acrididae; genus Schistocerca; species Schistocerca piceifrons. The sequence goes on from NC_060139.1 coordinate 4,530,778, forward strand.
ACTGAAAAGCCGACGTTTCAACCGCGTTGCGGAGTCTTTCATCAGGACGACAATGTGCGCATAAGTGGCTTTTGCTTCACGCTGATGACACTACCCTTTAAAGATACGTTTTTCTATTCACATAAATGATAACCGCTATCTGTTTTTTGACAAGACAACCAACAGCTCTTAATTTAATATGGCTGTCTACACGCTGATGAACGCCCACCTAAGCGACAGTTACCACCATAACTTCACCATCTCCGTCGTCATTGATTATTATTAGTAACATTAAAATACATAATAAAGAAATATGTTTATGATTTCTTTTTAGGGGGAACTACATCCTAAATGAAAATGACTTGCTTTCGATAAAACAGTATGCAGGAAGGTCTTGTAACTCTACCGTACTATCGCAGCAGGAACGTTCAAGTATTGTACTATCCTTTATGCCCAAAGCTGACGAACTGAAATACGTGTCAAGGAGCATGAAACATAGTTTTAGTATTCTGTCGAATCAGTTTCCTAAGAGCGTCAAAATCGTAATTCCCTCTGTAGTTTTATTGACAAAATATTGGGTGTCAGGATTAGTAAGAGAGTTCGAAAAATGTCTTCCGCCAGTATATTCTAAACATCGTACTTGTTGGGAGAAGAGAGAGAGAGACATTAACCTAACTCCATCTAACTAAATCTGACAGCATGGCATGTTCAGACATCTTGATTATTCTTTTAGATTCTACAATATGCAAATAGATCTCCCTCTTGTCGAACTACAGACTACGTTTCTACATAGGTGAGAAAATACAAGTGACATTCTAGATAATCGCAAACAGGCTACAAGCCTTCGAAATGTGGAGTGCCAGGTGAAATACACAAAACAATAAAAAGTTTTGCATCACCCCTGTTCCCAGAACTCCTGAAGACAGAGGTTCACTCTGGATATTGTATCACAGACACAGTTCCTTTGACTGTTCAGAGATGTCACTAAACCCGCCCAAAGGTGTCTTGTATATACAAACAGGTTCGAGCTTACGTCCTGTTCCACGGGAAGTCATCATATAACACAATCAAACTTTAAAACGTGTATACAAATATTTGGTGAACTGCAGAACTTCATTAGACCACCTCGTAAAGGCTACAACGTCATTTGGTTTCAGAAAATCTTGGTAGTACAATACAGAAACTTGCTGACGCCGCCAAGTTACCTCACCAAACGCCAGGCTTCCGTAAGAGATGCATCTTTGCCAGTCTAGTAATGTATGTCTCTGACCGCAACAGAGTCCCCCCTACCGGCTCCCGCTACGATGGCTGTGGCTGTGGCGGGAGGCAAAATGAGAACGACAGGTCAGACAGCGTACATGGACTACGATAGGGCATGCAATACGGAATTTTCCAGCGAAGACGAAACGGAGTATGAGCGTCCTGCACCTGTGGAGACTTACGAGCCAAAAAGAAGAGATGACAATACCACGCCGGGCAACAGATAGCCGTCCGCTGTCGCTCACGAAGAAGGCTTCACTAACTCGCCGAGAAGAGGCAGGCGAAACGGAAACACGTTACGGATGTAATAAAATGGAACACCTGCAGCCGCCCTTACGTCCATTTTCTTGCACAAGTGAATGGCCGAAGTCCCTCAAACCTCCAATCAGAAGGATGGACATACAAAAACAAGTCGCGGAGGTGGCAGATGTGGAGACCAACAACAGATTTGAAGCAATTCAGGAGGACGCTCGAGCAAATCAAGACGCAGCTGATCGTCGGCCACAGCCTAAGCAGCGGAAGATGCCTCCTATCGTGTTGAAATACCCAAGGACATACAAACAGATGTATCACTGGTGAAAGAATAATTGCAAACATCGCTTCACCGCCACATAAGTGGGTGAGATTATAAACTGAGGCTGACAGAAGATTACGTGAGAGTCATGGACACAGGAGCAGCGATAGGGTTTCTCACGGTGAGATCGCAGACACTGAAGACAGCTATCTACATCATCCCTAATAGGATGACCAACGAAGAACTAAAACCAGAACTTAAAGTTGCTGGTTTCGTGACTACTGTTGTGGACTGTTTGTAGTACCCAGTCACACAGAGGAAGACGCCGTGAGGAGCTGTTGTACTTTAAGGCACTGCAGAACATCGACAAATGTTTCGAATGACGAGGCTCTGCGTGCTATTCGTCAAAGTTGAGAAGCTGCGACCTTCGTGTGGACTCACACAGCGTTACCGCTGCCAAGGAGTTAACCAAGTGGCACGCCATTGCACCGTGCCACCTGTTTGCTTCGGCCGCAGCGGACCACACGACTGTAGACAGTGCACACACGCGTGCGAGCCTCTGCTAAGGGCGCTCTTTGTGGGGAGAGCCTTCCTGCAAGTTACAGAAGGCGCCAGAAGCACAAGGAAGCCAGCAGAAGGCAGCGACGACTACCAGTCACAGCACCGAAGACAACTAATATTTCGGCGCAGCAGGATAAACATAAAGACAGACCACACTTGATGCAACGACGAACGGCAAAGATTCATAGTAGTCTGGTGGCAACAGACTTTGTCGAGGGAGTTATAAGCCAGGACCATCTGATGGCAGAATTTACTGATCCGCCAATATGTCAGCAACATCAACCAAGTCACCTCTGGAGTGAAGACAGCCGACAGCAGTCACCGCAGACAGCCCAGCTAGAACTTACATACATCGCCAAGCAACTCACGAACCTGACAGTAGCAAGTCATGACATCAGTGGAACGCTAGCCTGTTTACCTGGCACCTTAACTGCAGCAGTAGATGCAGGCATCAGAAAAGTAACCATTGCAGGAAGCCGTACATCAACAGCTCAATATGGCCAGGACCAGAGGAATGTACAAACGCCAATGGACTATTTCCTATTCTGTTACAATTTTAAGAGTTTTTGAGAGACGAAAACGTCGATATATGCATAGTGACTGAAACTCACCTGAAGCCCAGCCTTGAGGGCAAAGGTAGCTAACTGTCGATGCTACAGGACTGATCAGCTGACTGCTGATGGTGGCATAGCCTACTACATAAAGGCATATATCCGCAAATCTGCTGCACCTGAAAGAAAACTACAGACGACTGAGAAAACGGCAGCAGCTGTTGAGACCACTTCAGGAAACGTTACAAAAAAATGGTTCAAATGGCTCTGAGCACTATGGGACTTAACTTCTGAGGTCATCAGTCCCCTAGAACTTAGAGCTACTTAAACCTAACTAACCTAAGGACATCACACACATCCATGCCCGAGGCAGGATTCGAACCTGCGACCGTAGCGGTCGCGCGGTTCCAGACTGTAGCGCCTAGAACCGCTCGGCCACTCCGGCCGGCGAAACGTTACATTCATAGAAGCTTATAGGCCGCCATCTCGATATAGGTTACGCATGACAGATGTTACAACACAGAGGGAAACTATTTGTGGCCGGTGATCTCAACTTGAAGCACACATCATGGAACTCGATAACCACCAAACACAATGGAAAGTGCCTTCTGCAAGTGGCTGAGCAACTTTATGCAACATTTGTGGGCCGATTGAACAAACGTCTTACGCACACAGAGAACGTCCTGATGCCATTTATACAGCCATCACAAAAGGCATCGACAACTTTATTATAGCTGATGTCCTACAAGCCTTGCCTTCTGATCATCTGCCTATCATGTTCAGAATGGACTGCAGCCCGTGACCGCAGGTATCAAAAAGAATCTTCGGCACCACCGTTGTTGAAGTCCTAACTGCTTCTACTCCGTCACGCGAAGATTAGAGCTCTCAGTCCCCACTTTTCCTAGGGAACTTCAAGAAATTATTACTGAGGAGAGTCGCATGTGCAAAGATTGGGGCCTTACAAGAGACCCCAGCGTCAAGCGAGAAATTAATTTCCTTAGGAGGCAAATTAAAGCGGCGCTCTCCAGTCTCAAGCACCAGCGATGGACTAACAAACTCTCCTAGCTACAATCTGACACCTCCGTGTGGCACGTACTCAGAATTTTCACCAACGCCCCTGGAATACTGCCCCTGGAAGTAGCATCTGGGACACACTACCGGCCTGAATAAAAGCGAACGCCCCTGCTGATGTTTCTGAGGATAACTTCAGACCACCTAGACCGACAAGACACACATTATGTTGCCGAGAGTGTCGCCACTTTCCTGGGTGAACAGTGACGATGAAGAGGACTTCCCACCCGTCCATACAGAAAACGTCACTTGTTTTATAAAGAGTTTTACCAAAGAGCAAATCTCCAGGACTAGACGAGACTCCAGCAAGAGCATTAAAGGAATTTCCACCTGGAAGATGTCTTTGCTAACACTACCAGCCACAAAAAGTATCTAAGCAGCTGAAGCACGCAGTGTTGATTGCAGTACCCATACTTGGGAAGCCTGGCAGGGTTCAAAGAGTTGTAGGCCAATCCTGCCTCAGTTAAGGTCTCTGACAGGCTTCTCCTCAGAAGATTAAGCAGACACATCGATGACACAGAATTGCTGTCCGTTGAACATTTGGGATTTCGTGAAGGACACTGAACCACCCAACAACTCATATGGGTCGTGAAGAAATCACCACTGCCTACAAAAACAAGGAATACTGTCGAGCAACACTCTTAGATGTATCTAAAGCCTTCGACACTGTGTCACCAAATGGTTCAAATGGCTCTGAGCACTATGGGACTTAACATCTCTGGTCATCAGTCCCCTAGAACTTAGAACTACTTAAACCTAACTAACCTAAGGACATCACACACATCCATGCCCGAGGCAGGATTCGAACCTGCGACCGTAGCTGTGTCACCAGGGGTTGTTTAGGAAGTTAACTGAAATCGGTTTCCCTGGAATGTACGTTAAACTTATCACCTCATATTCAGAAGTTCGCACTTTTGTGGCGAGTGTCGAAGAACTGACCATCGTGTGAAGAATTAGTGCAGGAGTTCCGCAGGGATCTGTCTTTCGGCCGACCCTGCAGTCTCTACACATACGACCTCCCCAGGACTCCACGAGTGGAACGCGCCACGTACGCGATTAATACAAGGAGCAGATGGCGCCAGCACATGCGTCTGCGCAGGGAGCGTGCCAAGAACTTGAAGGATGATCAGCTAGATGGAGAATTTCCTTCGACGCTTTGAAGAGCCATGCCGTCATCTATACCAAAAGAACACCAGACCTTCTTCGGCTACTACCCTTCAACGTGCCTACAGAATGGGCTACGTAGCAAAGTACCTCGGTGTCATACTTGACAGCAAGCTTACCTGACAACGGCTCACCGCAGACATCCGCCAGAAAGTCATGCAGAGACTGGATGTACTCTACCCGTTCCTTAATGTACGCTCTGACTTACCACCGAAGACAGGGTGGCAATTTACAGGAGACGAGGTACTGGTGGAAGTAAAGCTGTGAGAAGGGATCGTGAGACGTGCTTGGGTATCTCAGTTGGTAGAGCACTTGCCCGCGAAAGATAAAGGTCCTGAGTTCGAGTCTCGGTCCGGCACACAGTTTTAATCTACCAGATAGTTTCAATTTACAGGACGTTTATCCGCCCAGTAATGTATTATGGCTGTACAGTATTGCGTACGGCAGCAAAGACACGTCTTTAAAAGCTGCAGACCCAGCACAGCAAGGCCTTGAGAAGGATGTATCACTTGCCATACAACTTCCAAGCTAAATACGCTCACGAAGCGGCACAAGAAGAGGAGGGCTTGGACTGCTTCATGAAGACTGCTGCCACAATGTACAGAGAGGCGTCGAATTTACAGAATCCTCTAATCAGGGACCTTGGCAACCTACAAGCAGTCCAAGATCGCTGCACAAGACTAATAGGTCTAATACACACTTAGTAGGCAAAAAGAAATAAAACCCACAAATCATTTTCCGCCCCAGCGGTGATGCAATAATAAAGATAAAGTTTACACAACTTCTCCTAATCCCGAATATAATAGTAAACAAAAAAATGGTTCAAATGGCTCTGAGCACTATGGGACTCAACTGCTGTGGTCATAAGTCCCCTAGAACTTAGAACTACTTAAACCTAACTAACCTAAGGACATCACACACATCCATGCCCGAGGCAGGATTCGAACCTGCGACCGTAGCGGTAGTGCGGTTCCAGACTGAAGCGCCTTTAACCGCTCGGCCACTCCGGCCGGCTAATAGTAAACACCTTCGGATGAAGACTACATTTAAAGATGTGGAGTCAGTCAGTCAGTCTCCAGTCTAAAACACCCACATGAAGGCTGAATGGTTGTTAGCCGAAATATCATGGCAAGTTGTAGACATCATCCAGCTCCAATCTCGAAACTTCATGGAATACATTCAATACTTAAAAGAGCGTGTCCCAGTCAATTTTGTCAAGTGCTTTCTCTAACTCAACAAATGCTGTAAATGTAGGGTTTCCTTTTCTCAATGTACATACATCAAAAAAAGTTTTTCATCACCTCAGTTCCGAGAGTTCCGGAACCTGTACAGAAAATTGGAATAGAGGTCAACATAAACATCATTTCCGCCCTTTTTATTACTCATGAAAACCACACATTGCATGTTCTACCATCATACAGCGAGACCTTCAGAGGTGGTGGTCCAGACTGTTGCGCACACCGGTACCTCTAATACCCAGTAGCACGTCCTCTTGCATTGATGCATGCCTGTATTCGTCGTGGCATACTATCCAAAAGTTCATCAAGGTACTGTTGGTCCAGATTGTCCCACTCCTCAAAGGCGATTCGGCGTAGATCCCTCAGAGTGGTTGGTGGGCCACGTTGTCCATAAACAGCCCTTTTCAATCTATCCCAGGCATGTTCCATAGGGTTCATGTCTGGAGAACATGCCGGCCAGCGATATCGTTATCCTGAAGGAACTGATTCACAAGATGTGCACCATGGCGGCGCGAATTGTCACCCATGTCACTCAGCCTGACTGAGTTGCCTCCAAACACGTCTCCGACGATTGTCTGGTTGAAGGCATATGCGACACTCATCACTGAAGAGAACGTGATGTCAATCCTGAGCGGTCCATTCGGCATGTTATTGGGCCCATCTGTATCGCCCTGCATGGTGCCTTGGTTGCAAAGATGGACCTCGCCATGGACGCTTGGAGTGAAACTGCGCTTCATGCAGCCTATTGCGCGCAGTTTGAGTCGTAACACGACGTCCTGTGGCTGCACGAAAAGCATTATTCAATATGTTGGCGTTGCTGTCAGGGTTCCTCCGAGCCATAATCCCCAGGTAGCGGTCATCCACTGCAGTAGTAGCCCTTGGGCGGCCTCAGCGAGGCATTTCATCGACAGTTCCTGTCTCTCTGTATCTCCTCCATGTCCGAACAACATCGCTTTGGTTCACTCCGAGACGCCTGGACACTTCCCTTGTTGAGAGCCCTTCCTGGCACAAAGTAAAAATGCGGACGCGGTCGAACCACGGTATTGACCATCTAGGCATGGTTGAACTACAGAGAACACGAGCCGTGTACCTCCTTTCTGGTGGAATGACTGGAACTGATCGGCTGTCGGACCCCTCGGTCTAATTGGCGCTGCTCATTCATGGTTGTTATACATTTTTGGGCGGGTTTAGTGACATCTCTGAACAGTCAAGTCCATCTTCAGGAGTTCTGGGAACCGGGGTGATGCAAAACTTTTTTTGATGTGTGTATGTTTCGAGTAAGTAATGCCGCGTGTTCACTCATTTCTTTGGAACTCAAACTGATCTTGCCTGAAGTCAGCTTGTAATAGTTCTTTTGAAGACAATTTGCGTTATTATTTTGCAACTATGGTTCGATAATATTCATTCGCTAATATTCACACTTGCAAAATACTTGACTTCTTTCGAAATCGGATCATTATATTCTTCTTATCGTCTAAGAGTATTTCACCTATCTCATGTGTACCTAGGTGGAATAGTTTTGTCATGGTTGGTTCTCCAAAGACCTTGATGAATTTGACGGAAATTCGTCTACTGTGGATTTCTTGTTTGGATCTACATCTTTCTGTGGTTTGGAAAATTCTTCTCGCAGTATCGCATTTTGTGTCTCATCTTCATCTACTTCCTCTTACCTTTCTATAATACTCTCTGCAAGTTCATTTACCTTGCGTAGCCCTTTTATACATTCCTCCCATTTTCCAGCCTTGTCTTGTTTGATTATAACTGACTTACCATCTGACCTCTTGTTATTCATGCAGGTAATTCTCTTCTATCCAAACGTTTCTTCAATTGTCCTGTGTGCACATCTATCATTCCTACAGTCTGCAAGCTTCTACAGCTTTGAACTTCACATCACATAGTTCCTGATTTGCAGTTCTGCACTTCTCGTCACATTCATTTTTAGAAGCCTGAATTCATAATTAACAACTTCATTTTCTTTATTGTTATTTTTTCTCCTTTCGTTAAGGTAGTGGACATATATTTTACGACAAAATTAATAATTTATTACTAAAACTCAATGTTTTAAGTTACGTAATGAAGATGAACGAACATTGGACTCCAGCACTACGGGAGAAAATCTCAATGACTTCATGCCCTTACCTAACTTATCTGCGATAAAACCTGTACCACATCAGGTGCAAGCATTACGATGCAAATTCTCTTTTCCTTACTTCGCTTAACTGATATGAAATGCGATAAACTGATCTTTCGGCTCTTGGGATGTTCAATTTTTTTAAATTTTAATTTGAATTCTTTGCCGTTTTACCGGCTTTTTTTCAAGCAACATGGAAGTTCTTAACTGTAATCTAACCCAGTAGCAGTTGTATGAAAAGATACGACTGAATAATGCAAATATGCATATATGTCGGAGACCGCTGAGGAAAAATACGTAGAGCGACTTTCTGTCAGAAGTGTGTCCCGCAATCTCTGCTTGCCTCAGAATATGCGATATGAAAATTTTTCACCTGTGCCCGATTACCATTTTTGGCGCTGTCAGTAATTCCGAAGATAAGCAATCTCCTTGTAGGTGCCAATGATGTCATCGACCACGCCTTCTGCTGTTAATTCCATATCGGTAATCAAACGATAACTCACTCGTCTGGGAAGTCTGGACACTAATGAACGATACTCGCATCTTTACTTCTCTCTTAGAGGGAAATTCACTTACGGCGAAACGATAAAATTTCAAGTTCGTCCAAGCACGAACACTAACTTATTTTTAATTAAAATTAATTATCATTCACAAATTTGTGATCGAGTCCGCTGTTTCTGTGGCTTCAATTCCGCTTTTAACGGCCCAGTCCACCGCCGTTGTGGTGACAAAATGAACCCTTCAGCACAGGATACATTCCTTCAGTCAATGGATTTCCAACATGTCTGCATTCATTTTTTTCTCTGTCAGTTGCTCTGCATTTGTGTAAACTGCCGTTTGCATTATTTTATAAACCCTACTCTTCAAAGCGCTTTTTATCCCATTGACCGCGAAGCGATTCCGGCCGACAGATTAAACGACAATGGCCGTGTGCCGACCTGTCTCGATGTGGTTATTAGGCGGTTTCCCACAGCCGACTAGATGAATACCAGGATGGTATCCACGCCCCTTGAAATATCTAAAGCATGATTTACTGTTTTTGTCGAGCATTAATGAGTTTTATCCTGTAATTAATCTTTGAACATAGAAATTGCTAGAACTCTTTATACCAGATCGCAGATCGAATGTTATGTATTATTTGTGTATGACAATGTCCGAGTTTTTTAGTCTTCTGTTTTTACTCAATCCCGTGTTGGCGCCGGTACGAGACGGTAGCAACGATTTATGTAACGTTATGTTGACGGATTTATTGGATTATTAATATTAAGGTAAATTAACGTATACGCATTTCTCGTTTGTACAGGACGGCGCACTACAATACGGCCCAGAGTACTAGGCTGCTCATTGTCGTCCGCCAGTTGCAATCTGTTGTTCCGAAGCGGCTGCGACTGCGTTTTGTTTTGTCGGTATTTCTTTATTATCTAATTACTACATGTTTATCTATTTGTTGTTGTATCTGGCAGGTAACAATTCATGCAAAATTGGCCTCGCCCTGAATCTAGTATCCTCCTTGCTGATTGATGTCTATTTCTTGTTGAGGACTGTTGCAGCGTTCCGCGAGCTTTGGATTTAAGCAGTTGCGGGAACCAATAAGTAGAGTACACCGAAGTAGCTTTTTGTCCTTGAAGATTGCGTATATTGTTACAGTGCCAAGCGTACATGTAAAATAATAGGATTTTAATTTGGTTTACATTTCAAAAAAAAAAAAAACCTAAACGTCAATAAATTATTTACATTTAACTGAATTACTCTACTATGTTACATTATTCAATTTTATTACGAAGACGCCTCGCTGGCGATCTTTTAAACGACTGTAATTATTGTGTATTAATACATGTATTCTTTCTCTGTTTCACGCAATGAAATGTTTAATTATGACCGCTCACGAGAGGAAGCAAGTAAACGATGCATCCAGAAGGACGAGCATTTCCGAGATGATTCAGACCACGATGACTTCCGTCGCTGGAGTATATTTAGTGGTCGTTCAGTCGCTGCACACAGGAGTGGCATTATTTGAAATCTTTGTGTGCTTGAGCCGTTCCTAATTTTCTGACTACATTTCCTTTTCTGATTGTCGTTTGCAGAAGTCAACGTAATGGCGGCCATTTTGCACGCCAAGCCTCTTGTGGAAGAAGCCTTTTAACATTGATAATGAAGAACACCCAACAAAAAACCCCAGTGAAGTAGCTGGCGTGGGTGGCATCCGGTGCGGATATTGGCTGTCTCCCCACGAATAGATACTCCTAGAATAAATAGAACTGGATACGTGACAGGTATGATTTTAAATAATATAAATGGAAGTAATTAGAGTCATCAACCATCAAGCTGCAATATCCAGGATATCCCACATAAAACCGGTACGCCTCACATAACGGTTAATCATCTCTAATCGAATTGCTTGTGAAGTGGCAGCATTGTCTTGAAACTTGGGTACACTGCATTTTATGGGAAAGTTGAGTGCAACTATGTGTTCTTTCTTTACTATTATCTGTTCTTTTTTAGTTAATTCATTGTTATTTTTATCTCGGGGGTGAGACGTATCCGTTTTATGTGGGACACACTATATAATATAAAACTATTCTTTAGTTATGCGTTATACGGTATGATGTAATTAACTTAGAGAGACCCGCTTCAGTTGTAGTAAACTGAAGCGGATCTCTATAAGTTAATTATCATGCCTCTCTGTTGTGAATGTCCTGTATACTCAGTCTTGTGCATTATGATACAGCATTACACACCACACATCAGTAGAGATTCTTCATAAGACTAACTGCTAAAGACAGGTACAGATACTAAGAATTTCTTTCTAGCCTTAACAGCTGTGAACCTTGAAATCACGTCTTCAAAATTAATGGTTTGTGTTGCCTCAAGTTTGATAGTTAACATGGCAAGATTGTTTCGCCTCGTGTTGCTCATTGTTGGCCGTAAGTAGTTTTTAATTAACTTTAATTTACTAAAGCTCCTTTCACATGAAGCAGCTGATACGCAAAGTATAAGCCTTGGAAGAGAGTCTGTAAAATTCCATTCCACGATAGATTTGAAAAAGCCTAGAAATACCCAAGCAGAAACTGTAACATTTCCCGCTTTCAGAGAAATTCAGGAACACAGAGATACAAGTCAGTTAGGAATGAGATAAATAGGAAGTGCAGGGAAGCTAAGACGAAATGGCTGCTTGAAAAATGTGAAGAAATGGAAAAGCAAGTGATTGTCGGAAGGACTGACTCAGCACATACAAAAGTAAAACAAACTTCAGTGAAATTAAAAGCAAGGGTGGTAACATTGAGAGTAGAATGGGAAAGCCACTGCTAAATACAGAGGAAAGAGCGGATATGTCGAAAGAGTACACTGAAGGCCACTATGATATGGGAAAACTTGTCTATTGACGTGATCGCAGAAGAAACAGGAGTCGACAGGGAAGCGATAGGGCATCCAGTTAGAATCAGAATTTAAGAGTTTTAGAAGGCTTACAATTAAATAAGGCAGAAGGCATATATAGCACTCCATCGGAAACTCTAAAATCATTGGAGGAAGTGGTAATAAAACGATTATCCACGTTGGTTTGTAAAATGTGTGAGTTTGGCGATATACCACTAGACTTTCGGAAAAATATCATCTGCATGATTCCGAAGATTGAAGGAGTCGACAAATGAGAGAATTATCGCACAATCAGCTCCACAGCTCATGCATCCAATCTGATGACAAGAATATTATACAGAAGAATCCAAAAGAAAATTGAGGATCAGCTGGCCTAGATAGCCTAGCGGTTCTAGGCGCTACAGCCTGGAACCGCGCGACCACTACGGTCGCAGGTTCGAATCCTGCCTCGGGCATGGATGTGTGTGATGTCCTTAGGTTAGTTAGGTTTAAGTAGTTCTAAGTTCTAGGTCACTGATGGCCTCAGAAGTTAAGTCCCATAGTTCTCAGAGCCATTTGAACCATTTTGAATACATGGAAAACACTGACGAGAAGGAGGGACAGGGCGGTAGGACACCTGTTTAGACATCTGGGAATAGCCTCCGTAGTACTAGAGAGAGCTGCAGAGTACGAAAACTGCAGAGGAGGGCAGTGACTTGAATATATCCAACAAATACAAATAACATACAGATTGCAATTGCTGCTCAGAGATGAAGAGGTTGGCACAAGAGCGGATTTCGTGGAAGGCCGCAACAGAGCAGTCAGCCTCGGAATCTCAAAGAGGTATTGTGCTTCTGATTTCTCATCATAATAACCAGTAAATTATGAAACAGCTAATTTCAACTCCTCATTGTTTCCCAAAAGTTAACTATTTGACTGCACAACCTCGAACAATGAGGCGACATCTTGAATAGACTTTGATCTGGTTCGGAGTTCAGTGCTGAAATGGTCAAAACATTCCAACAGATCCATTTGATGTTCTGCTCTCAATAGGTAGCCAATTCCCCAGAAATTAGTTTTTTACTATGAATTTGTCTTTCTATTGGAATGTCACAGTACTCCGATTTTTTTGCAGCAATACCTTTTCTGTAACCACGCCAGGAAGAAAACTACGAGGTGCGGCTAGAAAAAAACCGGACTGATGCTGGAAAAAACATTTATTTACAATTATTTACAAATTCATGTTATCTCCTTCAATGTACTCTCCTCCTCGGTCTCTACACCGCTCCATACGAATTTTCCACTGTTCATAGCAATGCTGCAGATCATTTTCGCTAAGTCCATACATTACTTCCGTCGCTTTTTCTTTTACTGCTTCAACAGACTCAAATCTAGTTCCTTTCAAAGCTGACTTGACTTTAGGGAAAAGAAAAAAGTCACAGGGGGCCAAATCAGGTGAGTAGGGTGGATGATCTAAGATGGGAATGTTGTGTTTTGCCAAAAACGTCTTCACTGACAACGCACTGTGAGCTGGGGCATTATCTTGGTGAAGGATCCATGACTTTTTTCTCCACAAATCGTTCCGTTTTCTCCGTACTCGCTCACGTAGGGTAGCCAGGACGCTAATGTAGTAATGCTGATTCACTGTTTGTCCCTCTGGTACCCAATCAATGTGCACAATCTCTTTGATGTCAAAAAAAACAATCATCATTGCCTTGAATTTCGATTTTGACATTCGTGCTTTTTTTTTTGTCGTGGAGAACCAGGAGTTTTCCAATGCATCAATTTTGTAAGAAGGTGGGATCACTTTCAATGTTTTCCAGGATGTCAGAACAAATCATTCTTCGGCGTTCCTTCTGTTCAATTGTGAGACACTTTGGAACCATTTTTGAACACACTTTGTTCATGTTGAAACTTTCATGAAGAATCTGCCTAACACTTTCCTTGTCAACTCCTGTTAACTCAGACGCTGCTCTGATTGTTAAACGGCGATCTTGTCGAACAAGTTTACCGATTATTTCAATGTTTGCATCAGTTTTTGCTGACAATGGTCTGCCAGTGCGAGTGTCATCACTGGTGTCTTCGCGGCCATCTTTAAATCGTTTAAACCACTCAAACACTTGTGTTCGCGATAAACAATCATCGCCGTACACTTGTTGTAACATTACAAACGTTTCACTTGCAGATTTTCCTAGTTTGAAACAAAATTTTATGTTAACACGCTGTTCTTTCTGTACACTCAACATTTTCCGACGCACAGACAAAACGTCAACTACTTAAAACAGACGCCATGGGCAGACTGAGTGCAGGTGGTGCTGTAATTTATATAGACAGTAAAATCATTTATAAATCTTTAGATCTAAGTAAGTATTGTGTAGATCAACATTTTGAAGCTTGCGGGACTGAAATTTCTGCAAAGGACATGTTACTTACTGTGCTTGCAATTTACAGAGCTCCAGCAGGGAAGTTTTGCATCTTTATGAATAAGTTAGAATCTCTTTTGACCAAATTGTTCTCTAAAACTAGAAATTTAATAATTGTAGGTGACTTTAATGTCAACTTCTTAACTGATAACAACCTCAAAACTGACCTGGACCACTTAATGAATTCTTACAACTTGGCTGCGATGGTTACCTGGCCCACTAGAGTTACAGAAAATTGCAAGAGCCTTCTAGATAATATTTTCATTGACAAGAATAGAGTCAACAGTGCTAGTGTGAGCAAAGTAATTTATGGCCTGTCTGACCATGATGGACAACTTCTGAAGGTAAATAACATCAGTTTGTGCAATAAAATCTCCCACACCTATAGGTCCTATAGATGTATAAACACTGAAACTGTGTCTGCCTTTAACGACTATTTGTCACAGATAGATTGGGAGCCAGTGTACAGCACATCAGATGTTAATGATAAATTTAACCTTTTTTTAAATGAATTTATATCTGTATTTGAAATGGCTTTCCCAAAAAAAACTGTCAGAAAGAACAATGAGGTTTCTTCCAGTAAACCATGGATTACTGGAGGTATAAAAATTTCTTGCAGGACTAAGAGGGAGTTACATGCCTCACTAAGAGTATCAAATGATCCCCTTGAAAGGTCTCATTTTAAGTTATATTGTAAAATTTTAAAAAGGGTGATAAACAAATCCAAGAGCCTGTATATTAAGTCTGAAATTGATAAATCTGAGAACAAAATAAAAGCAGTTTGGAATGTTATAAAGAGAGAGTGTGGCAAGAGTAACAAGAATGTTAATACCACAGAGATAAGCTATAAGGATGAGGTTATTCATAATCCTGTAACAGTTTCCAACATATTCAACAATCACTTCATAACTGCAGCAGAACAAGTAGGTTGTAACGGTTCCTTAAATGCTGCTACGCATTTATTACACAGAGCTAACCCTAACATGTATGACCCAATTTGTATTGCCCCAGTTACTATTACTGAAGTTAAAAATACCATCAAGGCCTTAAAAAATAAAAATTCCACTGGTATTGACAACATTTCACCAAAAATACTGAAGCATTGTAGTGACCACATATATCAAGTCCTGTGTCACATTTTTAATGAGTCTATCCAGCAAGGTGTTGTCCCAGAGAGATTAGATTAGATTAGATTAGATTAGATTTACTTTCATTCCAGTTGATCCGTAGTGAGGAGGTCCTCCTGGATGTGGAACATGTCAGAAAAACAACAATACATGACAAATATTTACAACTAAAACAAATAAACTAATGTACCATTCCACAGGTCCCAAGTGGAATGATCGTCATTTTTAATGAACACTAAGAGTCATTTTACAAATACTAATGCACTGAATTTAAAATAAAAAACGTTTTTTATTTATTTATAAGGTAATAAACATGTAATACAACTACTGTAATACTTATTTACAATGAACACATTACTGCACTGAAATGGTGCAGAAGTTAGATTATACTTACACACACACACACACACACACACACACACACACACAAATTTTCAGTGAACACATTACTGCACTGAAATTGTGCAGAAGTTATGTTGTACTTATATACAAATCAGTTGGTTTTACTAAGAAATTCATCAATGGAGTAGAAGGAGTTGGCCACCAATAAATCCTTTAGGCTTCTCTTAAACTGAATTTCATTGGTTGTTAAGCTTTTTATGGCTGCTGGCAAGTTATTGAAAATGTGTGTTCCTGAATAATGCACACCTTTTTGTACAAGACTAAGTGACTTTAAATTCTTGTGAAGATTATTCTTATTTCTAGTATTGATTCCATGAATTGAGCTGTTGGTTTGAAAAAGTGATATATTTTTAATGACAAATTTCATTAAGGAATAAATATACTGGGAAGCTGTAGTTAGTATCCCTAGTTCCCTAAACAGGCTTCTGCAGGATGTTCTTGAGTTCACACCACATATAATTCTTACTGCACGTTTTTGTGCCCGGAAAACTTTAGCTTGGCTTGATGAATTACCCCAAAAAATAATCCCATATGACATTATGGAATGAAAGTAAGCATAGTATGCCAGCTTTTTCATTTTTATATCCCCTACGTCTGACAAAATTCGCATTGCAAACAGAGATTTGTTAAGACGCTTCAGCAGTTCTGTGGTGTGCTACTCCCAATTGAATTTATTATCAAGCTGTAATCCCAAGAATTTAACACTGTCCACTTCTTCTATCTTCTTGTCATCATATGTTAGACATATACTCTTGGGACACCCCTTACAAGTTCTGAACTGCATGTAGTGTGTTTTTTCAAAGTTTAGTGACAAAGAATTGGCTAGGAACCAGTGATTAATGTCCACAAATATTTTATTGGCTGATCTTTCTAAGACTACACTTGATTTGCTATTTATTGCAATGTTTGTATCATCGGCAAACAAAACAAACTTGGCATCTGGTAATGTTACTGATGAAAGGTCATTGATATACACAAGAAAAAGTAAGGGCCCCAAAATGGAACCTTGTGGGACCCCACATGTAACTAGTTCCCAGTTGGATGATGCCTGATAGACATGTATCAAGCTCTTTCCTAATAACACCCTTTGTTTCCTGCCAGAGATATAAGATTTGAACCATTTTGCAGCATTTCCTGTTACACTATAATATTCTAGTTTACTTAAAAGGATATTGTGATTTACACAGTCAAATGCCTTTGATAGATCACAAAATATACCAGTTGCCTGCAATTTTTTGTCTAATGAATTACGCACATTTTCACTGTAAGTGAAGATAGCCTTCTCAATATCAGAACCTTTTAGAAATCCAAACTGTGACTTTGACAGTATGTTATTTGAGATAAGATGGTTATAAAGACGACAGTACATTACTTTTTCGAAAATTTTTGAGAATGCTAGTAACAGTGAAATTGGACGGAAATTTGATGCTATTTCTTTATCTCCCTTCTTAAACAGTGGCTTAACTTCAGCATATTTCAGCCATTCAGGAAATATTCCACTGATAAACGACTGGTTACACAGATAGCTTAATATGTTACTTAGCTCAGAATCACATTCTTTAATTAACTTTGTTGATATTTCATCATACCCACTAGATGTTTTTGATTTTAAAGATTTTATGATGGACATTATTTCTGTTGGGGTAGTGAGGGTCAAATTCATATTATGGAAATTACTTGAAATGTCTGGTCTAAGGTAATCCATAGCAGCATCTACCGAACCTGACAACCCCATCTTTTCAGTAACAGTTATAAAATGTTTGTTAAAAAGTTCTGCAACACTATACACATCTGTCACCAATGTATCATTTACTCTTAATGCTATTTGTTCCTCTTCATGTCTGGTCCTACCGGTCTCCTCCTTCACTATATCCCATATTGTCTTTATTTTGTTATCTGATATGACTATCTTTTCCTTGTAATATATTTGCTTTGACATCCATATTACAGTCTTTAATATTTTGCAGTATTTCTTATAATGTGCTATAGCATCAACATTGGAAATGTTTCGGATTGACAGATACAGTTTTCTTTTTGTTTTACAAGATACCCTTATTCCTCGAGTAATCCATGGCTTCTTTGTAGATTTTCCTCTAACCTTGGTAAGTTTTGGGGGAAAGCAGTGTTCAAATAAGGTAAGCACTTTATTAGCAAAAATGTTATATTTTTCATTCATGCCATGAGCACTGTAAACATCAGTCCAGTGAATGTCTCTGAGGAGTGTCCTAAAATAATCAATTTTTGGCTTACTGATTACCCTCTTGAGCTCAGATTTAACAGATTTTATATCCTGTTCAGTATTAACATTTAACAGAAGGAACTGCTTGCCGTTGTGAAACCACTTTTCAAGAAGGGTGACAAAACTAATTTATCTAACTACCGTCCAATATCACTACTAAGTAGTTTCTCAAAAGTATTAGAGAAACTAATGTATACAAGAATTGTAGAACATCTTAACAGCCACAACATACTCAACAGAAACCAGTTTGGTTTCCAAAAAGGTAGATCAACTGAGCAGGCTATTTTTTCTCTCACAAATGAAATTTTAGAGTCAATAAATAATAAAATGTCACCTATTGGAATTTTTTGTGACTTGTCTAAGGCCTTTGACTGTGTGGACCACAACATTCTCTTACATAAGGCTAATTTTTATGGCTTGCGAGGTAGCATTGGTAGATGGATAGAATCATATCTGCAAAACAGAAAACAGAAGGTGATAATTAATGGTGCCAATGATAGTCCCATTTCTTCTGATTGGGGCACATTAAAGTGTGGTGTGCCTCAGGGGTCCATCCTAGGACCTTTGCTTTTCCTTATCTTCATCAATGATCTCCCACTTTGCACAGACACCGAGTGTAAATTTACTCTTTTTGCCGATGACACCACTATTCTGCTTGAAAGTCGAACTAACAGTGACCTAGAAAATAAATGTAATGCTGTACTCGTTGACATCCTACACTGGTTTAAGTGCAACGGACTAACTCTAAACATTCAGAAAACTCAGTATATGCAATTTCACACATCTCAACAAGAAAATGAAGTATGCCACTTAAACTGTGGTAACCAAAATATACTACACTGTGAATCATCTAAGTTCTTGGGCATTCTAATTGATGGCAAGCTGAACTGGTCAGAGCATATCTTAGACCTACATAGAAGGCTCAGTGTGGCAACTTATGCTCTGCGTGTAATCACCCCCATTGGTGATGAGGACGCTACTAAAGCTGCCTACTTTGGTTATTTTCATTCTATCATGTCGTATGGCATAATATTTTGGGGCAACAAGCCTTTAGCCAAAAAAATATTTACTGCACAGAAGAGAGCTGTTAGAATCATGAGTGGTGTTCATCCAAGATATTCTTGCAGAAGTCTGTTTCATAAGTTACAAATATTAACACTTACCTCTCAATTCATATTTTCTTTGATGATTTTTGTTTCTAACAACCTATCTCTTTTTAAAACTAATAGTGAATGTCATGATCATAATACTAGGTCTAAAAATGATCTACACAGGGATCTGAAACATTTAAGTCTTGTTCAGAAAGGTGTTCATTATTCAGCCACAAAAATTTTCAACTCCCTTCCATCAGGTATTAAAGATCACATTAATGTCTTACCTACTTTTAAATGTAAATTGAGAGAATACCTAATGGTAAATTCCTTCTATTCTCTTGATGAGTATCTACAGATAAAGCAATGATTTTTTATACTGATAAAAATTTGTTTGCTATAGATCACATTAACTGTTTAATTTGGAAAATGTACTATATTTCCTTTTTAGGTATTGTTTTATATTACTTGAGCTATACCTTTGATTTGATTTTAACCTACAAACTTATTCATAATCTTATGGTACATTTTTGTCATTTTATATATGTGTATTATTTGTTTAATTTGGAAAATGTACTATATTTCCTTTTTAGGTATTGTTTTATATTACTTGAGCTATACCTTTGATTTGATTTTAACCTACAAACTTATTCATAATCTTATGGTACATTTTTGTCATTTTATATATGTGTATTATATCTGTTGTATGTAATCATGACTCATTCCACATCCTTGTGATTTATCACAATACGGATTAATGGAATACGAAATAAAGAAAAAAAATAAAAAAAAAAGGAGGCAGATGAAACTCGAGCAGTAGGCGGAGCGAGAGTCATGTGACAGGCCACGCGACTTTCAGCCTTATTGCATTCGTTTTATTGTTTCACCAGTACTAGTCCGGTTTTTTTCTAGCCACACCTCGTAGCCTTCCAGCCGTTCCCAAGCACGGAATAAGTGTGAGGGTTAATCGTTGGGCTAACCATCCAACATTGTAAAAAACTGACGGGTTCCTACACACTCACACCCAGCCTCGGATTGGGATGAATCTAATGGAAAGCAACACAGGCTTATGAAGAAAGGACTACGAATAGCTGCATGGAACGTAAAAACACTGTACGCTGCAGGACAGACAAAGATACTTGATGAAGAACTAACAGAGTACAAGATGGGTATTACAGTCCTGGAGGAAATAAGATGGCCTGGACAAGGTATGCACAGAGACAAAAACTACACGATCATATCCACTGGGACAGGATTTGCGGTTCAGAATAAAATAATGGCCAATGTGATAACACTAGAAAATGTCAATGAAAGAATATGCTCCATCACAATCAAAGGCAAATTTTAAAACATCTCATTAATACGTGTCCACGCCTCAACAGAGCACAAGGAGGTAGACATAAAAGACGAATTCTATGACATCTTAGACCAGATTGTAACCTCCCCCTCACTCATCGACCTTAATGACAGTGAAAAATTAAACCGCGTGTACCTAATGGAAATTTGGGAAAAGCAATCGTCACCGAAGTTAATCTGTCGGTAAAGAGGGAGGAAAGGGTTACATCTAAATGAAAGGAAAAATGCAAATGAAACTGGTGGAAATTAATTTTGAAAAGGGGTAAAGTTACTAAAGAAAGTAAATGTGCGGCCGTTACGTTAACAATTAACTAGCGGTAATTAGATATTTGAGATTTGGGAAAAATTACGGTCGCCAGTCCTATGGACAATTACTATAATAACTGAAAAAGAAAGGTTATTGCACATATAATTAGCACTAAAAGCGTGGCAACTGAAGGTTGACACGTGTTGTGTGAAAACTGAATGTTTGTCTGAAGTAATAAATATCGCTACACCCTGACTTAATTACTTAATTTAGCAAAAGAATTAATAAAACTGGAAAATTGAAAGTTAGTTTAGTGACTGAAATTAATATTGAACTTTGTTTCTGAAGCATATCGAAATTCAGTAAAATACATTTAGTCTTGGGCTACCTCAACAATCATTTCAAAAGCTACTTGAATCTACGCAATTTAGTAATAAAAGATTTAACTTCGAACTTGAATTAAATGATTCTGAACAATTAACAATAGTAAAATTTAGTACATACCAAGCTGAGCTGCAGTCACAGGTACGCTAAAATATGCTAACAAAACTCGCACTCTTAATTTGTGCTCGTGTAATCTAAATATTGTAGCCAGCTATGAATACTTTAACTGAACTTTGAAATTAAGGCAGTGAAATTGAATTACATTATTTTAATGCTGGCGTTTGAATTTCAACGACACTCAGGTTCATTTCGGAAAAGGAAGGGACCTTGCTTGGCAATGCAATTGGGACAATGAGCAACAAAGATTCATGCTAAGTTGCTGTAATTTTGTGATGCAACAAGTTTAAAAGCTGAGGTCTGCCATACAGTTCTGAAACTTTACGTGCTTTTAGTCTTCCTTGTTGGTTGATTGAAGGTTTGAAGTCGCCGATCGAGGAGGCGGCGACAGTCACTCATTGTCGGCCGTGGCTGTTGCAGAAGCTGGATGTTGGCGCGCCTTCTTCTCGACACGGTCACCGGGCGAAACGGGCTCTTGATGTGTGCCAGCTAGTGCTTCCCGTCCGCGACACCGTGCTAGAAACTACCATAGCCAGTCGATCGCAATTACATGCTGCCAAACCCCGAAAGCCCGGCAACTTGCGGGAGCGTCACACAACACACCTGCTCAATCGCACTACTCCAACCAGACACCCCCTCGCTGCCCGCGCTCCACGCGGCAGAGTTAACGCTACCAAAGATCCTCCACACTTTCGTTCTTCACACGACCTATCGATGTATTCGTTCGATAGCATAGTTTTCCCTAGGCAAGACCCAGCGTAAAATACAAATAATATTTACAAAACAAACCAATTATACATCGACATAAATGCATATATATATATATATATATATATATATATATATATATATATATACAAATATTAAAACAATTACAATATATAAAGACACAGAAATGTTATATCTTCAGGTAACAAAATAAGGAAAAAATTGTGGTACAATAGATGGAAATAGGAGGATATGCATTTCCGGCGTTACTCCAGATTACCAAAGTATGACATCAAAATTCTGCTGGGACACTTAAATACCAAAATAGGACAAGAACAGCAATGTAAACCATATACAGGCACGTTCGGCCTTCACACTGAATCAAATGATAACGGTATAAGGCTTGTCAACTTCGCCACAGCTAGAAACATGAAAATAGCAAATACATCATTCCTCCATAAGGACATACATAAAGCAACATGGACCTCACCGGATGGCTTAACTAGAACTAAACAGACCATGAGTTGATAGAGAAAAAACATAAAAAGGCAATTACAGATGTTAGGACAATGGGAGGGGGTGAGATAGGATCAGACCATTCTCTTGTGCTAATAAAAGTGAAACGATAATTACCAAAACCACCAAGACAGAACAACAGTGGTAAAAGAACCCAAAGAGTAGATATGAATAGGCTAAAAGAGGAGGAGGTGAATTAAAAGTTTAAGATTAAGCTTAAAAATAGATTCGCTGAATTAGAAAATGTCAACAATAGAAAAGAAGACGAAGATATCAACACAAAATGGAACAAGGTGACAACGGTTATTAGCGAGTCAGCGCATGAACCACTAGGAGATAATAATAATAGCAATATAAGCCGCAAATCATGGTTCAATGAAACATGTAGAAAAGCAGTACAGGACAGGAAGAAAGCCAGACAGGCAATGATGAACAATGTTGTTGTTGTGGTCTTCAGTCCAGAGACTGGTTTGATGCAGCTCTCCATGCTACTCTATCCTGTGCAAGCTCCTTCATCTCCCAGAACCTACTGCAACCTACATCCTTCTGAATCTCCTTAGTATATTCATTTCTTGGTCTTCCTCTACGATTTTTACCCTCCACGCTGCCCTCCAATACTAAACTGGTGATCCCTTGATACCTCAGAACATGTCCTACCAACAGATCCCTTCTTCTAGTCAAGTTGTGCCACAAACTTCGCTTTTCCCCAATGCTATTCAATACTTCCTCATTAGTTATGTGATCTATCCATCTAATCTTCAGCATTATTCTGTAGCACCACATTTCGAAAGCTTCTATTCTCTTCCTGTCCAAACTATTTATCCTCCATGTATCACTTCCATACATAACTACACTCCATACAAATACTTTCAGAAACGACTTCCTGACACTTAAACCTATACTCGATGTTAACAAATTTCTCTTCTTCAGAAATGCTTTCCTTGCCATTGCCAGCCTACATTTTATATCCTCTCTACTTCGACCATCATCAGTTATTTTGCTCCCCAAGTAGCAAAACTCATTTACTACTTTAAGTGTCTCATTTCCTAATCTAATTCCCTCAGCATCACCCGACTTCCATTATCCTTGTTTTGCTTTTGTTGATGTTCATCATATATCCGCCTTTCAAGACACTGTCCATTCCGTTCAACTGCTCCTACAAGTCCTTTGCTGTCTCTGACAGAATTACAATGTCATCGGCGAACCTTAAAGTTTTTATTTCTTCTCCATGAATTTTAATACCTACTCCGAATTTTTCTTTTGTTTCCTTCACTGCTTGCTCAATATAGAGATTGAATAACATCGGGGAGAGGCTACAACCCTGTCTCACTCCCTTCCGAACCACTGCTTCCCTTTGATGTCCCTCGACTCTTATAACAGCCCTCTGCTTTCTGTACAAATTGCAAATATCCTTTCGCTCCCTGTATTTTACCCCTGCCACCTTTAGAATTTGAAAGAGAGTATTCCGGTCAACATTGTCCAAAGCTTTCTCTAAGTCTACAAATGCTAGGAACGTAGGTTTGCCTTTCCTTAATCTAGCTTCTAAGACAAGTCGTAGGGTCAGTATTGCCTCACGTGTTCCGATATTTCTACGGAATCCAAACTGATCTTCCCCGAAATCGGCTTCTACTAGTTTTTCCATTCGTCTGTAAAGAATTCGCATTAGTATTTTGCAGCCGTGACTTATTAAACTAATAGTTCGGTAATTTTCACATCTGTCAACACCTGCTTTCTTTGGGATTGGAATTATTATATTCTTCTTGAAGTCTGAGGGTATTTCGCCTGTCTCATACATCTTGCTCACCAGATGGTAGAGTTTTGTCAGGACTGGCTCTCCCAAGGCTGTCAGTAGTTCTAATGGAATGTTGTCTGCTCCCGGGTCCTTGTTTCGACTTAGGCCTTTCAGTGCTCTGTCAAACTCTTCACGCAGCATCATATCTCCCATTTCATCTTCATGCTCTTCCATTTCCATAATATTGTCCTCAAGTACATCGCCCTTGTATAGACCCTCTATACACTCCTTCCACCTTTTTGCTTTCCCTTCTTTGCTTAGAACTGGGTTTCCATTTGAGCTCTTGATATTCATACAAGTGGTTCTCTTTTCTCCAAAGGTCTCTTTGATTTTCCTGTAGGCAGTATCTATCTTGCCCCTAGTGATATAAGCCTTCACATCCTTACATTTGTCCTCTAGCCATCCCTGCTTAGCCATTTTGCACTTCCAGTCGATCTCATTTTTGAGACGTTTGTATTCCTTTTTGCCTGCTCCATTTACTGCATTTTTATATTTTCTCCTTTCATCAATTAAATTCAATATATCTTCTGTTACCCAAGGACTTCTACTAGCCCTCGTCTTTATACCTACTTGACCCTCTGCTGCTTTCACTTCATCCCTCAAAGCTACCCATTCTTCTTCTACTGTATTTCTTTCCCCCATTCTTGTCAATTGTTCCCTTATGCTCTCCCTGAAACTCTATACAACCACTGGTTTAGTCAGAATGAGATTTTCACTCTGCAGCGGAGTGTGCGCTGATATGAAACTTCCTGGCAGATTAAAACTGTGTGCCCGACCGAGACTCGAACTTGGGACCTTTGCCTTTCGCGGGCAAGTGCTCTACCAACTGAGCTACCGAAGCACGACTCACGCCCGGTACTCACAGCTTTACTTCTGCCAGTACCTCGTCTCCTACCTTCCAAACTTTACAGAAGCTCTCCTGCGAACCTTGCAGAACTAGCACTCCTGAAAGAAAGGATATTGCGGAGACATGGCTTAGCCACAGCCTTGGGGATGTTTCCAGAATGAGATTTTCACTCTGCAGCGGAGTGTGCGCTGATATGAAACTTCCTGGCAGATTAAAACTGTGTGCCCGACCGAGACTCGAACTCGGGACCTTTGCCTTTCGCGGGCAAGTGCTCTACCAACTGAGCTACCGAAGCACGACTCACGCCCGGTACTCACAGCTTTACTTCTGCCAGTACCTCGTCTCCTACCTTCCAAACTTTACAGAAGCTCTCCTGCGAACCTTGCAGAACTAGCACTCCTGAAAGAAAGGATATTGCGGAGACATGGCTTAGCCACAGCCTTGGGGATGTTTCCAGAATGAGATTTTCACTCTGCAGCGGAGTGTGCGCTGATATGAAACTTCCTGGCAGATTAAAACTGTGTGCCCGACCGAGACTCGAACTCGGGACCTTTGCCTTTCGCGGGCAAGTGCTCTACCAACTGAGCTACCGAAGCACGACTCACGCCCGGTACTCACAGCTTTACTTCTGCCAGTACCTCGTCTCCTACCTTCCAAACTTTACAGAAGCTCTCCTGCGAACCTTGCAGAACTAGCACTCCTGAAAGAAAGGATATTGCGGAGACATGGCTTAGCCACAGCCTTGGGGATGTTTCCAGAATGAGATTTTCACTCTGCAGCGGAGTGTGCGCTGATATGAAACTTCCTGGCAGATTAAAACTGTGTGCCCGACCGAGACTCGAACTCGGGACCTTTGCCTTTCGCAGGCAAGTGCTCTACCAACTGAGCTACCGAAGCACGACTCACGCCCGGTACTCACAGCTTTACTTCTGCCAGTACCTCGTCTCCTACCTTCCAAACTTTACAGAAGCTCTCCTGCGAACCTTGCAGAACTAGCACTCCTGAAAGAAAGGATATTGCGGAGACATGGCTTAGTCACAGCCTTGGGGATGTTTCCAGAATGAGATTTTCACTCTGCAGCGGAGTGTGCGCTGATATGAAACTTCCTGGCAGATTAAAACTGTGTGCCCGACCGAGACTCGAACTCGGGACCTTTGCCTTTTGCGGGCAAGTGCTCTACCAACTGAGCTACCGAAGCACGACTCACGCCCGGTACTCACAGCTTTACTTCTGCCAGTACCTCGTCTCCTACCTTCCAAACTTTACAGAAGCTCTCCTGCGAACCTTGCAGAACTAGCACTCCTGAAAGAAAGGATATTGCGGAGACATGGCTTAGCCACAGCCTTGGGGATGTTTCCAGAATGAGATTTTCACTCTGCAGCGGAGTGTGCGCTGATATGAAACTTCCTGGCAGATTAAAACTGTGTGCCCGACCGAGACTCGAACTCGGGACCTTTGCCTTTCGCGGGCAAGTGCTCTACCAACTGAGCTACCGAAGCACGACTCACGACCGGTACTCACAGCTTTACTTCTGCCAGTACCTCGTCTCCTACCTTCCAAACTTTACAGAAGCTCTCCTGCGAACCTTGCAGAACTAGCACTCCTGAAAGAAAGGATATTGCGGAGACATGGCTTAGCCACAGCCTTGGGGATGTTTCCAGAATGAGATTTTCACTCTGCAGCGGAGTGTGCGCTGCAGAGTGAAAATCTCATTCTGGAAACATCCCCAAGGCTGTGGCTAAGCCATGTCTCCGCAATATCCTTTCTTTCAGGAGTGCTAGTTCTGCAAGGTTCGCAGGAGAGCTTCTGTAAAGTTTGGAAGGTAGGAGACGAGGTACTGGCAGAAGTAAAGCTGTGAGTACCGGGCGTGAGTCGTGCTTCGGTAGCTCAGTTGGTAGAGCACTTGCCCGCGAAAGGCAAAGGTCCCGAGTTCGAGTCTCGGTCGGGCACACAGTTTTAATCTGCCAGGAAGTTTCATATCAGCGCACACTCCGCTGCAGAGTGAAAATCTCATTCTGGAAACATCCCCAAGGCTGTGGCTAAGCCATGTCTCCGCAATATCCTTTCTTTCAGGAGTGCTAGTTCTGCAAGGTTCGCAGGAGAGCTTCTGTAAAGTTTGGAAGGTAGGAGACGAGGTACTGGCAGAAGTAAAGCTGTGAGTACCGGGCGTGAGTCGTGCTTCGGTAGCTCAGTTGGTAGAGCACTTGCCCGCGAAAGGCAAAGGTCCCGAGTTCGAGTCTCGGTCGGGCACACAGTTTTAATCTGCCAGGAAGTTTCATATCAGCGCACACTCCGCTGCAGAGTGAAAATCTCATTCTGGAAACATCCCCAAGGCTGTGGCTAAGCCATGTCTCCGCAATATCCTTTCTTTCAGGAGTGCTAGTTCTGCAAGGTTCGCAGGAGAGCTTCTGTAAAGTTTGGAAGGTAGGAGACGAGGTACTGGCAGAAGTAAAGCTGTGAGTACCGGGCGTGAGTCGTGCTTCGGTAGCTCAGTTGGTAGAGCACTTGCCCGCGAAAGGCAAAGGTCCCGAGTTCGAGTCTCGGTCGGGCACACAGTTTTAATCTGCCAGGAAGTTTCATATCAGCGCACACTCCGCTGCAGAGTGAAAATCTCATTCTGGAAACATCCCCAAGGCTGTGGCTAAGCCATGTCTCCGCAATATCCTTTCTTTCAGGAGTGCTAGTTCTGCAAGGTTCGCAGGAGAGCTTCTGTAAAGTTTGGAAGGTAGGAGACGAGGTACTGGCAGAAGTAAAGCTGTGAGTACCGGGCGTGAGTCGTGCTTCGGTAGCTCAGTTGGTAGAGCACTTGCCCGCGAAAGGCAAAGGTCCCGAGTTCGAGTCTCGGTCGGGCACACAGTTTTAATCTGCCAGGAAGTTTCATATCAGCGCACACTCCGCTGCAGAGTGAAAATCTCATTCTGGAAACATCCCCAAGGCTGTGGCTAAGCCATGTCTCCGCAATATCCTTTCTTTCAGGAGTGCTAGTTCTGCAAGGTTCGCAGGAGAGCTTCTGTAAAGTTTGGAAGGTAGGAGACGAGGTACTGGCAGAAGTAAAGCTGTGAGTACCGGGCGTGAGTCGTGCTTCGGTAGCTCAGTTGGTAGAGCACTTGCCCGCGAAAGGCAAAGGTCCCGAGTTCGAGTCTCGGTCGGGCACACAGTTTTAATCTGCCAGGAAGTTTCATATCAGCGCACACTCCGCTGCAGAGTGAAAATCTCATTCTGGAAACATCCCCAAGGCTGTGGCTAAGCCATGTCTCCGCAATATCCTTTCTTTCAGGAGTGCTAGTTCTGCAAGGTTCGCAGGAGAGCTTCTGTAAAGTTTGGAAGGTAGGAGACGAGGTACTGGCAGAAGTAAAGCTGTGAGTACCGGGCGTGAGTCGTGCTTCGGTAGCTCAGTTGGTAGAGCACTTGCCCGCGAAAGGCAAAGGTCCCGAGTTCGAGTCTCGGTCGGGCACACAGTTTTAATCTGCCAGGAAGTTTCATATCAGCGCACACTCCGCTGCAGAGTGAAAATCTCATTCTGGAAACATCCCCAAGGCTGTGGCTAAGCCATGTCTCCGCAATATCCTTTCTTTCAGGAGTGCTAGTTCTGCAAGGTTCGCAGGAGAGCTTCTGTAAAGTTTGGAAGGTAGGAGACGAGGTACTGGCAGAAGTAAAGCTGTGAGTACCGGGCGTGAGTCGTGCTTCGGTAGCTCAGTTGGTAGAGCACTTGCCCGCGAAAGGCAAAGGTCCCGAGTTCGAGTCTCGGTCGGGCACACAGTTTTAATCTGCCAGGAAGTTTCATATCAGCGCACACTCCGCTGCAGAGTGAAAATCTCATTCTGGAAACATCCCCAAGGCTGTGGCTAAGCCATGTCTCCGCAATATCCTTTCTTTCAGGAGTGCTAGTTCTGCAAGGTTCGCAGGAGAGCTTCTGTAAAGTTTGGAAGGTAGGAGACGAGGTACTGGCAGAAGTAAAGCTGTGAGTACCGGGCGTGAGTCGTGCTTCGGTAGCTCAGTTGGTAGAGCACTTGCCCGCGAAAGGCAAAGGTCCCGAGTTCGAGTCTCGGTCGGGCACACAGTTTTAATCTGGTTTAGTCAGTTTATCCAGGTCCCATCTTCTTAAATTCCCACCTTTTTGCAGTTTCTTCCGTTTTAATCTACAGTTCATAACCAATAGATTGTGGTCAGAGTCCACATCTGGCCCTGGAAATGGCTTACAATTTAAAACCTGGTTCCTAAATCTCTGTCTTACCATTATATAATCTATCTGAAACCTGTCAGTATCTCCAGGCTTCTTCCATGTATACAATCTTCTTTTATGATTCTTGAACCAAGTGTTAGCTATGAGTAGGTTGTGCTCTGTGCAAAATTCTACCAGGCGGCTTCCTCTTTCGTTTCTTACCCCCAATCCATATTCACCTACTACGTTTCCTCCTCTCCCTTTTCCTACTGACGAATTCCAGTCACCCATGACTATTAAATTTTCGTCTCCCTTCACTATCTGAATAACTTCTTTTATTTCATCATACATTTCCTCAATTTCTTCGTCATCCGCAGAGCTAGTAGGCATATAGACTTGTAGTACTGCGGTAGGCGTGGGCTTCGTATCTATCTTGGCCACAATAATGCGTTCACTATGCTGTTTGTAGTAGCTTACCCGCATTCCTATTTTCCTATTCATTATTAAACCTACTCCTGCATTACCCCTATTTGATTTTGTGTTTATAGCCCTGTAGTCACCTGACCAGAAGTCTTGTTCCTCCTGCCACCGAAGGTCACTAATTCCCAGTATATCTATTTTTAAGCTATCCTTTTCGCTTTTTAAATTTTCTAACCTACCTGCCCGATCAAGGGATCTGACATTCCACGCTCCGATCCGTAGAACGCCAGTTTTCTTTCTCCTGATAACGACGTCCTCCTGAGTAGTCCCCGCCCGGAGATCCGAATGGGGGACTATTTTACCTCCGGAATATTTTACCCAAGAGGACGCCATCATCATTTAACGATACAGTAAAGCTCCATGCCCTCGGGAAAAATTACGGCCGTTGTTTCCCCTTGCTTTCAGCCGTTCGCAGTACCAGCACAGCAAGGCCGTTTTGGTTAGTTTTACAAGGCCAGATCAGTCAATCATCCAGACTGTTGCCCCTGCAACTACTGAAAAGGCTGCTGCCCCTCTTCAGAAACCACACGTCTGTCTGGTCTCTCAACAGATACCCCTTCGTTGTGATGAACAATAACAACCATGAAAACCAAACAACATACAAGAAAGCCATGAGAGAAATGAAGAGTATAATAAGGCGAAAGAAAAGGGCTTTCATACATAATCAGATAGAGAAGGTTGAAGAGGACTATAACCAGAACAATAGTAAACAGTTTTACAGGACAATGAATAGCTATAGAGAAGAGTACAGAGCTAAGGCTGTGATAATGAAGGACGAGAATGGAAAACCGATCACTGTGAATGAAGGAAATTTAGAGAACTGGAGGAAATACTTCAGAGATCTACTGAACAACCCGGCAGAAACTTACAACAATGAAAACATGACAGAAAACTATCAGAACGTACAACCATTAGTCAAAGAACCAACTCTGATGGAGTTGAAGGAGGCAATAAAGAAACTAAAAAATGGGGAGGCCCCTGGCATATCATGATATCAGCAGAGCTCATCAAATAAGAGGGAGAGAAGATACATGAATAGTTAGCCGAAGGTATGGAGAAAAGAAGTAATGCCAGAGGAATGGAAAACTGCTGCCGTATGTCCCATATACAAGAAAGGAGACAAAATGCTGACACAGAACTACAGAGGGACATCTCTCCTATGCACATGCTATAAAGTAATATCAAGAATTATACTGAACAGGCTCAACCCATACATTGAGGAAATATTAGACACAGCACAAGCAGGTTTCAGAAAAGGTAAATCGACAATCCACCAAATATTGACACTAATACAAATATTAGATAAGAACTGGGAGCACAACCATGATACTTTTTGCCTGTTTATAGATTTCAACAAAACATATGACAGCATAGTAAGAGAGCAAATGTAGAGGATAATGGCAGAGTATAGGATACCTGACAAGCTGATAAACCTACCTAAAATGTGTGTGATGGAATTAAAGTGTACAGGGGGAGTTCTCAGAAGCATTTGAAGTAAAAACAGAAGTGAGACAGGGAGATGATATATCACCAACCCAGTTCAATTTGGCCCTCGACAACACCCTCAGGAGAGTAACATGTGAAAGTGCAGGACTCACCATAGGAAAAAAGATAAATGTCCTCGCTTTTGCGGATGATACTGTGCTGATAGGAAAGAACGTGGAAGAACTGGAGAAAATAGGGACTGTGCTAATGGAAGAAGCAAAGAAAGTAGGTCTAAGTATAAATGAAAGTAAAACAAAGTTCATGGTAGTATGAAGAAGAGCTCATTTGGGATCAAACCATCAAAAAATCGGAAATCTAACAATACAGAAGACAGACACATTCACGTACCTCGGTGTCAACATCAACCAGTATAACAACATAGAACAAGAGATGGTAACAAGAATTCAAGCTGGGGGGAATATGTCTAGGAGCTACGCACAACATCATAAGATCGAAGTTACTATGTAGGCAGGCAAAAATAAGAATATATCAGACCATCGTGAAGCCAGTAGTGTGCTATGCAAGTGAGACATTGACCCTAACAAAGAAAACAGAGAAAAAACTCATCACTTCTGAAAATAAAATACTGCGAAAAATATATGGACCAGTGAAAGAAAATGAACAGTGGAGAATAAGGAGAAACAGAGAACTCAGATAATTGTACACACTGCCTGACGTCATCAAGACTCAAGCAATGCAACCTGAGCACAGTTTACTTCTCTTAGTACATAATTCCAAAAGTAAAGACATAAACTATGTGAAATTGCATACAGCAGACATAAGATTTTGTTCAGCGACAATCCCATCAAAATGTTCGGCTATTACTTTTACTACAGCAGATGGGCTCTCCAGCGCGTTGTCAAGAGTCCTTCAGCAGATGCTTTGCTACGTTTAATAGTGGAAGCAGAAAAAACGTAAAAATTATGTCTACTGTTCCGAAAAATGTTACACAAGATATATTTTGTTCAGATAAGTGTGTCCTTTTAAAGAGGAAAAAGTCTAAGGAATACTTCTTTTACTTCCACTTTTCTATTATCAGTTTTCACAAAACGAATCGCTTCAGACACTTGATCAAGACGTGAGATGTCAGCTGCGTCATCGCTACACTGTATATAAAGGGCAGTGTCCCGACTCACTCACTCATCGCCCAACCAAAACCATTAAGGATAGAACTTGGAAGTTTGCAGAGGGTGTTGACCTTGTACTGCAGGCGTCGTTTAAGAAGGGGTTTTTCTAAATACCACGCCTAAGGGAGTGAAACAGGGAAGGAATTTTTTTTTTTAATAATGTCGCAATTAACGCAATTTTGAAGCTAGACCTACGAAAACTGTTATTTGGTTCAGAAATAAAGAAATGCATGTTTCAGCACTTTTGGAAATTTAAACCCCATGGAGATGAAACAGTGGCTGAAAGTTTTTTAACGTAAATCATTATCAAAGAACTACTAAAGTACTTGTAAAGCTACACCTACGAAAATTGATACTTCACTTCGTGGTATATTTCATTATGGAAGCTTTTGTAAAGTTAAATCGGTGAACATTTGTATTTGGCTTCGTGTTTTGGAAATTCAATCCCTGAGGGGCTGAAATAGGCAATGAAAATTTTTAAGAAATATTTCCTTATATTAAGAAAATTTTAAAGCTACATCTATGAAAACTGGTATTTCTCTTTTCGGTTAGATATAAAGAAAAATCATGATTAACAAAATTCTTGGACTCCAGTTACCAGAATCGTTTATTGGTCAGAAATACATTCGGAAAAGATCATGTTTCTATGACCTTAATTGGCGTGAAAAGTTTAGACGGTTCTGCAGTTTGTGAATGACATAAAAATTCAATTAACGAAAAACAAACAAAAAGTCTGTGCAGACCATACAGTCTGCGCGAGCGAAACTGCGGGCGCTATGCTAGTCAAACATAATACCGAAACATTTAGCCGAACTAATTTCGTTGATAAGTTCAGATTTTACGTGGTTCGCTAAAACATTTATAAATTCATTCTGTACTTCTTGTGACAAATGTGATACGTTATGTGATTTACCATGTTCCAAGTTCAAGATGTGTTCTTTCAAAACATCATACTTCGAGAGAAGGTTCACTAGTTCTAAGAAATTGCCTTGATCTGTATAGCCTTGTCCTTCAAGATGTTCACGAAATGCTAGGTTTTGTTTTTCAGAAACAAAGTTACATCCAATAATTTAGATAAAACATGCTTCCGCTTCAGTTTTTCAGTATCCATTAATTTCAAGGCTGCCTCATCTGTACTTTCATGCAATTTTAAGCTCATTTCCAAAGTTTTCCACTTTTCAAGATTTTCGACATGTTCATTTGTACATGGTGGACACCTTTAGGATTCAGTTTCCAACATTTCTGGAATATATATCTTGCACCACATAAACGACAGCAAATGGGTACTACAGGTTGTTAGTTATAGGGGAGTAAAGCGTCCAAGTCCGCAGAATTTTTTCACCGTTACACACTAACTTAATGAAACATTCTTTTGAAAGATACTGCCCATCACCTTTTGTTTTTGATCCGTGCCTAAATAAAGTACCAAATGTCCTTTCTGTTTTGGAAATGTTCCTTTCTTTATGGTCGCATGCGAACATTATCAAGAACGTGTATGTTCCAATGAGAGACATCTTTCAAGCCTGACTAGATTCATATTCATATTATTATAGTCTTCGATAGTAGTAACATTATCAGTATCACCAACGTCGTTTTCAATGTTTCTGTCTGATTCATCTTCTTCATTCTTTTCTGTATTGTCGCTGTTGTCTTCTGAAGATGTTCTGATATTATCTAAATCATTCCTTGCATCAACACGAGACTCAGTTTCTGTTGATGAACTTTGGCTGACAACTTTTTAACGTATTTGAAGACGGTTCCAGACCTGCTCAGATGTGTGTCGGATTTATCCTTTTCTTTTAGATGTATGAATTCCTCGAAGCATATTTATTTTCTTATGCCTTTGGTTCACGTACCCTTATTCTGTTGAGACGAATCCAGATCTTGCGGTGGCATTCAAATCTCGGTGGCCATGAAGATATGCAGGGCATATTCAGCTGCTCTAGGGTAGCATTGTTTGACCATATTTTTGAACGTCTGCCTGTTAATGTTACTTCATTGTCCATCAAAAGTTTTGCACCTTGTAGAGGTGGATGACGGAAGCGCAGTCTGCACGTATGTGCTCGTGTGCAGGGAGACGAGGATTACCAGCTACTGTTAAGTAGACTGTTTGTA
Organism: Schistocerca piceifrons; assembly: GCF_021461385.2. Taxonomy (NCBI): domain Eukaryota; kingdom Metazoa; phylum Arthropoda; class Insecta; order Orthoptera; family Acrididae; genus Schistocerca; species Schistocerca piceifrons. The sequence goes on from NC_060139.1 coordinate 4,565,219, forward strand.
TGTTGGCAGCGCTGTAGACTGTGTTAATAGTGCTAACAGCGGTCTGCGCCCTCGGCAAGAGATTCTGTGGTTGGGCGGTCTAGCAGTTAGCGAGTGGATAGAGAAGTGGATGAACATGCTTTTTCTTAGTGGAGACTGTGTTGGAAGGACATGCATTGTACAGTGAGACGCGAGGAAATATATGGTGATGTATGTTTGATTGGTACTGTTTGACCAGTGAGACAACCATATAATTTTTGGAACTGGATGTCACATGAATGAGGTAAAATTTTCTAAATACACTGTTTTCTCTTTAACAAAATCCTTCTTTTATTAACCATTTGCATCCTAGTAGTTAGGATCTATAGTAGTTAGAATCTTTTTATTTAGCTAGGTGTAGTTTCTGCTTACTGTAACTGCTGTAGTTCGTGTTATGAAGATTTTCTGTGAGGTAAGTGACTTATGAAATAAAAATGGGGTTTCCACTATCAGGATTCGTAACTGAAATGAGTTTAGGCAATTAACATCGTTGGAGGTAGTTTCATACGAGGGTTGGAACGTAAATAGTGGCAACTATTTATTCACAAGCGATACAAAAGAGGTACATGTTTTCACCTGTTACTGTCCTTCAAAGTAGTCACCAGTGTTGTGTAGAACCCGCTCCCAGCGACGTGGAAGGCGTAGTATACCGTTAGCAGAGCCTGTTCTGTTGATGGTGCGAATGTACCGGTCTAAAGTTGTGGTGATCCTCGTGTACGACTGTGATGGTGTTATCCTAACGCATTGCGTTCCTCCACGGCAGACCGTCAGTGCACAGTATTACTGTTCGTTTTTGGAGCATCACCTGCGGCCAGCTTCGCGAAAGAAGCGGCGACACTTTCTGCGTCCGCAGCTCGTGGTCGTGCGGTGGCGTTCTCGCTTCCCGCGCCCGGGTTCCCGGCTTCGATTCCCGGCGGGGTCAGGGATTTTCTCTGCCTCGTGATGACTGGGTGTTGTGTGATGTCCTTAGGTTAGTTAGGTTTAAGTAATTCTAAGTTCCAGGGGACTGATGACCATAGATGTTAAGTCCGATAGTGCTCAGAGCCATTTGAACTTTTTTTTTTTTAACACTTTGTGCGCAACCCACCCATCATTTGGCACGATAATGCGCGGACGCATACAGCGCAAGCTGTGGCTGCTCTGTCCGGTCGATGGGACTGGGAAGTGCTGTACCATCCACCATACTCCCCGGGCTTAAGTCCTTGTGACTTTGATGTGATTCCGAAGATGGAGGACCCATTGCTTGGCATTCGCTTCAGAACTGTTCCAGAGATTCCACAGGCAGTAGACCGGTCCATTCACATCATCAACAGAACAGGCTCTGCTAACGGCATACTTCGCCTTCCACATCGCTGACAACGGGTTCTACACAACACTGGTGACTACTCTGAAGGACAGTAACAGGTAGAAGTAGAAGTAGAAGTAGTAGTAGTAGTAGTAGTAGTAGCTTTATTCACCTGTAGATCTCTTTTTACAAGGGTATAGGACATGTCAAAGTGTTTAAAATTTAGATCAATGTAAAATAAGCTAATTCGTACACACATATATTTACAGACTTCTAGTTAGAGACAACCATTAGATTTACTCCTGGTATACAATACTTTTTTACAAATAACTTATTAAGTAATGTAGTGCCACATTGTCCACTCATATCTCACTATCAGTTACAGCATACACTATATACACACATTGTTTCATATCACCTCACTCACTACACACACACACACACACACACACACACACATACACACACACACACACACACACACACGCACACACACTGGTGATCTCTGTGCCATTTTCTGTACTGCAACTTCCCATTTGCTATCCTGAAAAACTGAGTCAGCATCCCTCCATAATGAGTGAGATGTTGAGCTCAGAAAGAGGAAAAGGTGTTAGTATTGTGCTATGCATAGCTTGGGGGTAAGTATTTCTAGAAAGGAAAAAAAGAAGGAAAAAACATAAAGTGAAGGTTTATGTGGAATGTTGGATATCTTATAATCATTATTATTTATGTGTATAACATTTTTATCAAACCCCTACTCTGTTTTAGCTAAGTAATCCTTCAATGTATGAAATACATTGCATAACAGGTACTTTTTCGCTGCCTTTTTAAAGAAATGTATTTTTGCAATTTCTTTAATTTCTTTTGGTAATTTATTGTACTGTTTTATTCCTTGGTAGAAAATGATGTTTCGAGTTTTATGTTTATTTTTTCTTGGTAAATGTAAGTTGAGTCTATCTCTTGTTGCATGGTCATGGACAGAGCTGTTTGTGCAGTAATTACCAATGTTATTTTTGATGTGTACAACTGACTGGCAAATGTATTCACATGGAGCAGTTAAAATCCCGTGTTTTGAACAGATCTTTACACTGAGCTTCAGTAGTATTTTTGGTTATTATTCTTATGGCTCATTTCTGGAGTTTGACAATTGTGTTCATATTTTGTGAATTTGTTCCCCAAAAAAGAATGCCATAGCTAAGAATTGAGTGTACATATGAATAACATGTAACTAAAAGACACTGCATGTTACACACTGATGATAGGATTCTAAGGGCATAACATGCCGATGATATTCTGTCTCCAGGTACCTATGTGTGTTCACACTACTTCAGCTGAGAATCAATATTCATTCCTAGAAATTTTGCATTTGTTACACAGTCTGTAGAAGTGCCATCTACATTTAATTTAACATTGCCATTTTTCCTCTTCAAACTGAAATTCATATCATTAGTTTTCTTTATGTTCAATGTCACTTTATTACTTATTGACCAATCATAAACTTCCTTGAGACTTTCATTTGCTTTCTCAACAAGGAGTTCTCTTGTTTTCTCAGTGACTATAATATTACTGTCATCAGCGAAGAGGATTTTTTCACCATGAGTAACACTACTGGGAAAGTCATTGATGTATATCAGGAACAGTATTGATCCTAATATGCTACCTTGCAGAACCCCTATATTAACGTATTTTGGTTCTGATAAGTGTTTTACTAAATGTTTACATCTATTTGAAGTATGTGTTATCTCTACTCTTTGTACCCTATCTGTTAGGTATGATCGAAACCAGTCATTAGCAACCCCTCTTATTCCCAATGCTTCTAATTTATTTAATAGAAACTTGTGGTCGACTGTATCAAACGCAGTAGAAATATCCAAAAATATGCCTGTGACACATTCATCTCTTTCAAGAGCATCAAGTAGAACTTAAGTGAATTCTACTATGGCTGACTCCGTATTTTTGCCACTTCAGAAACCAAACTGTGATTCGCTTAAAAGATTGTATTTATTCAGGTAATTTACTAACCTGTCTTTCATAACTGCTTCTATTATTTCTGCGAATGGTGACAGCAGGGAAATGGGCCTATAATTTTCTTTGTCTTCTGCATTACCTTTCTTAAGCAATGGTACAACTCACGCCTGTTTTAACTGCTCTGGAAAAGTCCCTGATGTGAAGGATTCATTTATTATATTTGTTAAGGGGTCTTGTATAATCCCTATGCATTGCTTCAGTACACACATTGGTACTTCATCTAAGCCTACTGACTTTTTATTTTTTAGTCTTTGAATTGTTTTACTGACTTCATTCTCTGTGGTTGGAAGTAACATCATTGTATTTAGTGCAACATTATTTACAGGTGTTATATTCGTTTGGGGGAATTTTTGCTGTAACTTCTCTGCAAACATGTAACTCTTTTGTATCGGTTCTGAATAAATGGTTGCCACTGTTTAAGTTCCAACCCTCGTATCTTTAATTTCATATTTTTTGGATTTTTATTATTGTTAGGATTTTTTGCAATTTAGGGCCATTCTTATTGGGAGTCATGTTTTCACTGTATAGCAGTCAGATTGCTTTGGGCTCGTATACTGTGAGTAATAAATGAATAGGTTAAGTTTGAGTTGTCTTTGTCAGTGTTTAAATGATAAAAATAACTAAAGAGTTAGTATCATCATTTCTGTAAGCTTCCGCTATAGTGTCAAGTCACTACACCATGGACCTCTCGTAACGAAGCAAATGTTGTATTATGGAAGGACATCCATATGTGGTCATCGAAACCAGAAACTCCTTGGAGAGGTTGGGGGTTCTCGGGGTATAGGATGGGGGAGGGGGGGGGGGGGAGGAGTAGAAGCATGAGGAGCAGAATGAGGAAGTAGGGGGCGAAGGTGCGGAGTCGGTGGGTAAGATGGGAATGGAAGAAGAAAAGTTGGATGCGAAGCTGCGTCACTTATTAGCTGATGCCATGCGGCATTCGGGCACAGAAAATCTGAAGCGAGATTATCAGGCTGCAACCCGCCAGTTCACCCTCAACTCAAGTATCGAGCTGTGTGACATCTCCAAAGTTAATTCTCTGGATTGTGTGAATGATGTTCTCACTTTCTGTGCAGGATGTCACTTCGACAGGCGCCGCATCTGCAGTGCGATAGCGACGTGGCAGATAAGGGACCCTGTTATTAGCAGTTTGTCACCGGCGAGAGACCGTGGAGGGGGATAACGCCTCCCACCCCGACCGCCGATGCTACACAGCGTGCGTACAGCCAGGTCGAGTAGGCATCGCGTATCGACGATCGGCAGTAGCTCAGCGGCCACGAGAGGATACGGGGGTGTGCCATGGACACCTCATCCAAGAACAGGGCCAACCCCAACCCGCGTGCCACAGCCAACCCCGTCTCGGTGCTCTTCTTTTGGTATGTACCTGCCGTTTCACGATCTGCACTTCTTTACTTCGGGCAACGACTCGCAGTTGTTGATTATAGTCAATGAAAGTAAAATGACCTGCAGGACAGCTGTAACTATTGATTTCTTTATTGTCACAGCTCATTTGGCTGAATTAAAACAACGTTCTCAGGTGAAAGCATAGTGCACCGAGACGCTCCCACCGTTCGTAGTCAAAAACCAAACCCCTGAAGAGGGGAAGTCGTCAAAATAAATAAAACAGAACACCGGAGCGGCATTATTTTGACGACTTCCCCTCTTCAGGGGTTTGGTTTTTGACTACGAACATTGGGGGGGGGGGGGGGGACTCGGCGTGCTAATGTGACACTGTTTTTATCTGAGGATGCTGTTTTAACGCAGCGAAACCGGTTGTGACAATGAAGAAATCACCAGTTACAGCTGTCTTGCGGTTTATTTTACTAACATTCATTATGAAGTTTAACCGCTATGGCTGCCCGCATTACAAGGTTCTATGTTGATTATAAAGCATAGTGCTCCTGGGTTATGAAGGAATATCAAGAAATAAAAGCTCTGAGGTAAGTAACTAATGCTGTGCTACCAGTTTAGTGGCTCAAATGGCTCTGAGCACTATGGGACTTGAACATCTGAGGTCATCAGCCCCCTAGACTTATAACTACCTAAACCTAACTAACCTAAGGACATCACACACATCCATGCCCGAGGCAGGATTCGAACCTGCGATCGTAGCACCAGCGCAGTTCCGGACTGAAGCGCCTAGAACCGCTCGGCCACAACGGCCGGCACCGGTTTAGTGGATGCACGTATAGTGTGGCTGTTGTGGGTCACGTTACATCGTGTTCACAGCAAAGTGCGAAAACAAGGGAACGGTAGAACATAAAACTCAGCACGCAGTGAATCTAATCCCGTCGAAGCGTCTGCATTAGGAAATTAACGAATGGCGTTAGTGGGGGGGTCTAGTGATTAAAAGCTGTATATCGCCCCTGCACGAATTGAGATACCGAAAATTTCTTCGAGTAGCAGAATTAAGACCGGTTACACCTTGAATCAAAGGCACCGCAATTAAGCTTCTACACTCATCTAGACGTTTTGAATGAAGTCATTCCGCTTTAGGCTGTAAAAATATTGTTTATCGCGATTGCAGTTATGACACATGGTCATCATCAAGCCCTGCGGGATGTTGTAACCCACTCAATAACATAAATCTGTGACGTGCTAGAACATAGTTCTCAGTAGTGCAACAGCAAATGCACGTGGTGGTGTAACTTTTTCGCCGTTACGTACACCATGCGAGCACACGTTAGAAAGTTGGTGAAATAACAGTAAATATTACAAACATAAGTTAAAATCTCGTGCGGCAAGCGTAGTTGGGGGTTGGGTTGTTTGGTGGAAGAGACCAAACAGCGAAGTCATCGGTCTCATCGGATTAGGGAAGGACGGGGAAGGAAGTCGGCCGTGCCCTTTCAAAGGAACCACCCCGGCATTTGCCTGGAGCGATTTAGGGAAATCACGGAAAACCTAAATCAGGATGGCCGGGCGCGGGATTGAACCGTCGTCCTCCCGAATGCGAGTTCAGTGTGCTAACCACTGCGCCACCTCGTTCGGTGTGGCAAGCGTTGTGGACGGATCACAGTCAATACATCTGCTGTTATTTCATCGGCTTTACAACGTGTACAATGGTGTTGCATTTGCTTTTACACTGCAGAGAACTATGTTCCAGCAACTCACAGCTTTATGTTATTGATTGGGTTACAACATCCTAAAACGCTTGATAATGACCATGTGTCGAAATTGGAATTGCGATGAATAATATTTCAACGCCTAAAGCGAAATTACTTCATTCAAAAATCTGACGAAGACTGTGGACTCATTCCTCATCAAAATTCGTACAGACTTATAATCGTGGGCGTCTGCAAAAATTTTCCCAAGAGGGGGCAAGTATTAAAAAAATGGTTCAAATGGCTCTAAGCACCATGGGACTTAACATCTGAGGTCATCAGTCCCCTAGACTTAGAACTACTTAAACCTAACTAACCTAAGGACATCACACACATCCATGCCCAAGGCAGGATTCGAACCTGCGACCGTAGCAGTCTCGCGGTTCCAGACTGAAGCGCCTAGAACCGCTAGGCCAAATCGGCCGGCCCTAGATTCAAAACTTGCTCCTTTTGATATAACTGTGTCGGTGAGTTTGTAAACATTGTCCACAAATAATAAATTTGACAACAAGCATACAGATCAAAAGATTATTAGTATTCTACTTACCCGTCAGTACTTTTAAGGTATCGTTTTGCACCTAAACGGTGATGGTATTTCAATAGTGCACGCAAATTTCATATTTCCATGTTAGTAATAGGAATTGGGACGCCACTTTTTTTGAGTCTACGATCTGAAATTACATCTTCACATTATTAAGTCTAGGTTATCAACACCGATAATGACGCGTTCAAAGTTCGGTGTATTGCGCCTTGCCACAGTTCGCTCTGCTGCCCCCCGGCAGAGGATCGAGTCCTCCTTCGGGCATGGGTGTGTGTGTTGTCGTTAGCGTCAGTTAGTTTAAGTTAGGTTAAGCGGTGTGTAAGCCTAGGGACCGATGACCTCAGCAGTTTGGTCCCATAGGAACTTACGACAAATTTCCAAATTTCCGCGTTAATAACCCTCGACGTGGAGAAAGAGTGTATAAACTTTAGAAAAATCTTATTCAACTTTGATGTCATCTGTAACACTTCGTTTGCATAACAATCTTCACGTCTACTCACATTACTCGGTTTATTGCATTACCATCTTGATTTATATTTTTTAGTGTCGACTGACATAACTGCAATTGAACAAAATGTGTTATGATAGCGACACTTTTTGGGTTCGTTGGGTAAAGTGTAGCCCAGGGACAATGACGACTAAATGAATGTGGCGAACCTCCCCAAAGCATTCTCAAATTGGCTGGTATTATCAAATCAGCTCTTTCGCAAAGGCTACCAGTACTACATTTAAAAAATAATTTGAACGATGCGACGAAGCCTTACGTGTAGGAAAACGAATTTATTTTGTTAACTGACCCGTGGCGAGGAAAGACAACTTCGTTATTACACGATGAGATTTTGCTAGGCGAAGAAAGACTGCCATCATGCAGTATTGAAGTGAATGCTTCAAAACTGCTCCCGTATCTCACAGGAAGTTACATCCGGAATGGACTTCATGAAAACACAGTCCACTGTTCGTCAACAGCTATTCTCGCCAATATTCGGCCAAGTTGTGCGTTTCGAGTGGTTTTCTGTCGAACTGTGCGATGAGAGAGTACCTTTCGTGAATGTAGATCTAGTCTGCTTTGCTCTAGACGCTTTCAAACAACCGTTTAGTTGTAAGAATGCTGCATCTATAACGCGTTTTTAAGATGAACATCACGCCAGCACGTGTGGATCAGCAACTGTAAGATAATAAAGGCACCTAATTTTGGGATGAAATGACACAATTTCAGAGACTTTACTGGCCTCATACATATATGGTTTTATATATACAGTCTATATACATAAAACCATATCCATACGAGACCAATAACGTCCCTGAAATTGTGTCATTTCTTCTGTGTAAGTATCTGCACCTGGGTATCAGGCTGGATCTGTCTATTTACGTTTGATGCTGAGTTGCTATTCCTGAACATGGAGAGTCTCAGCAATTCTGTTCGTGTGTAAGGGAGAGTTTAAATTGGCTTGGAGCAGCAGTGAGAATTTGGATCGAGGAGGATGGCGTGCCAGAATAATCCGTGCACTTGTGTGAGCCGCTGTACCAGGGTGACTCAGTGGCTAAAGCACCTGCCTGATAAGTAGGAGGCCTTCGTACAAACTGTCACTCGCCGCTTCACTATACTGTATATATAATAGCATCTAATTTTACATACGAAGTTCTAGTGTACGCCTGGAAATTTACTTGCAATCCCAAATTTTTCTTCGCCTTTCTTTTTGACGCCTTTCATGAAAATATTAATAAATACAGTACACTGAGCATTATTTCTGTGTATGCAATGTGATGTAAAAACCGTAAATAAAAAAAGTTCTCATAGGGACTCGCCCAAATGACTCGCGGATTACTGTTCTGTACCTTTTCCGCAGAGCCAAATACAGGAAACCCTGGTAACATAAGTGACTAAAGACGCACGCGACCCAAGCCATAAATTCTATTTTTTTCTAAACGCTTGGCCAACTGGGGCTCCCATCTCTGTCACATCCATTTCTGGCCAAGCCTGCATATACTATAAATTTGGACGAAATCGGTTATGACGAATAGGCACGGTCGCCTGCAAACCATAATCGACAATCGACTCCATTCTAGACGACCACCGACAAAAACGGCAATACTCTCTGTGGAAGGTGAGTTCAACCTTACCAATGCATGGACTGAAGAATTGACTGGATAACAAAATAATAATATGTCATTCATCACCCTAAAGCCACCGGAATTTGCACTGGCATGCAAAACTTCGTCCGTGTTAGACAGAATTAGATCCAACGTGGCAGATGAGTATACTTACTTTTTCTCACAAGTGGGGTGTGCAACATTCCCACTTTGTGATTGCGGAGAATCACAGACCACCCGACACATCATAGAAGAACGCTACACAATGTCATGCGATGGTAGACCAGAATACTTCCTGTTCACAATTCCCAAGTTGATAGATCACTCAAATACCCTACATATTTGTTTCCAAGTTTCAGTATTACATGCGGGGTGTCTCTCCTGAAAGTCATCGGGCGCATTCTCTCTGGTGTCTCGGAAAATATTTGCAATTTTGTTTTGCAGTGCATAGCTGCAGTCAGCCCAGACAAATGCTGCCCATCACGCGTTTCATGCGACACCAATTGTCTACTGCATGCGTGTGAACAGGGACAGTAAAACAGGAAGAGTAAGCAGAACTCCAGCAGCGGAAGACTAGCGCTGCTGTACGGCGGTAGCAATCAGCGAAGGGCAGGGCCCCGGTGCCGCTGCTCGAGTACCGGTTACTCCACGTTTTGTTGTCCCTGTTAAGACGTATCGATAAAACGAATATTGCTCTATGCTAATTTGAGACCACTGTATCGAATGGGCATTTAAAACTAATATTGTCTGTAACGGGAAAACAAACTGACGCTTTAAGTTGAAACTGAGTGCCGCATGAAACATGTGATGAGCAGTATTTCTTTGCGTTGACTCCAGCTGCACATTGCAAAAACAAAACTGGAAATACCTGTCGAGACATCAGAAACAATACGCCTGGCGACTCTTTGGCTGCCTTCATTGTTGTTGTTGTGGTCTTCAGTCCTGAGACTGGTTTGATGCAGCTCTCCATGCTACTCTATCCTGTCCAAGCTTCTTTATCTCCCAGTACCTACTGCAACCTACATCCTTCTGAATCTGCTTAGTGTATTCACCTCTTGGTCTCCCTCTACGATTTTTACCCTGCATGCTGCCCTCCAATGCTAAATTTGTGATCCCTTGGTGCCTCAGAATATGTCCTACCAACCGATCCCCTCTTCTAGTCAAGTTGTGCCACAAACTCCTCTTCTCCCCAATCCTATTCAATACTTCCTCATTAGTTATGTGATCTACCCATCTAATCTTCAGCATTCTTCTGTAGCACCACATTTCAAAAGCTTCTATTCTCTTCTTGTCCAAACTATTTATCGACCATGTTTCACTTCCATACATGGCTACACTCCATACAAATACTTTCAGAAACGACTTCCTGACACTTAAATCAATACTCGATGTTAACAAATTTCTCTTCTTCAGAAACGCTTTCCTTGCCATTGCCAGTCTACATTTTATATCCTGTCTACTTCGACCATCATCAGTTATTTTGCCCCCCAAATAGCAAAACTCCTTTACTCCTTTAAGTGTCTCATTTCCTAATCTAATTCCCTCAGCATCACCCGACTTAATTGGACTAAGTTCCATTATCCTCGTTTTGCTTTTGTTGATGTTCATCTTATACCCTCCTTTCAAGACACTGCCCATTCCGTTCAACTGTTCTTCCAGGTCGTTTGGTGTCTCTGACAGAATTACAATGCCATTGGCGAACCTCAAAGTTTTTATTTCTTCTCCATGGATTTTAATACCTACTACGAATTTTTCTTTTGTTTCCCTTACTGCTTGCACTGCCTTCAAAGAGCCGCCGAAAACAGCCGTCACATGCCGTCGTCAGAGGTCGCCCGACAACATTGAACGACAGCTTGGTCACGGTGCGTCTGATAAACTTCATCAGTTTTTTGGTGATATTAAGGGAGTCAGGTTAGGTTAGAACCTGCTCTGTGTATGAGGTAGGTTAGATTTTAATCTCCAAATGCGGGACGGATACCACTACACCTCTGTCCTTGGACACGACTGCTACATTGCGGCTTTTGCTATCAAAAAGACGCGGATGCATGTGAACGAGCTAAAGTACGAGTCTACCTGTCTCAAAAAGAACGTCTCGAGTACTGCACACTCTATCATCAGTTATCGGAAAAACCAGGAGGTTATACGAATATATCAGATAAAGGAGGAAACGTTCTGCTACGTACTCGAAACGATTCATTGTGACCTTGAAAAGCAAGGTTACAAATACTCCGTTTTGCTGTATTTATTTGAAGTTGTGGAGCCATACGTCAATTAAACTTCAACGGGCCGACCGCTGTGGCCGAGCGGTTCTAGGCGCTTCAGTCTGGAACCGCACAACCGCTACGGTCGCAGGTTCGAATGCTGCCTCGGGCACGGATGTATGTGACGTCCTTAGATTAGTTAGGTTTAAGTAGTTCTAAGTTCTAGGGGACTGATGACCTCAGATGTTAAGTCCCATAGTGCTCAGAGCCATTTGAACCATTTTTTTTTTTAACCAGAATACTTGTCTTGTTTATTTCTTTTGTAATTGTCCTGATCGCTTTTGAGGGATTATACAGCTAACCTTGCTCTACTTTGATGAATAATCACCAAAACCAGCATCTTGTTACGAAATTAACACATCAAATCGTGATCTAGCGCTCATCGTAACCATTTGAGTTTAAGTGTTCTACGTAGTGCAAATCAGGCCAGCTATCGTCCCATCACGTCCAACACATGCTCAGTGGCGAAAGGGATGATCGTGCTGGCCAAAATGTCAGTTCAGAGACGGGGATTAGCTGTCATGACGTCATTATAGCAACTATGATTACGAAAGTTAATAAATCATTTAAGAAGGGTAGAGAGTGTTTCTGTTAGTTAGATGAGATAAAGCACTGATCAGCATCTCACTTAGACAGTGAATTGGCATCACTTAGTTCCAGTAAGATGGATGTAGAGGAATTATGGGCAAAGTTTAAGCAGATTGTAGATCGCGGTCTATAGAATTATGTGCCTATTATAGTAACTGGATAAAGGATGGAAAAGACCCACCGTAGTTTAATAACGAAATTCGGAAGATACTGAGGAAGCAGAGGCTGCAGCACTCTCGGTTCAAAAGGGTACGCAGAAATGGCACCAAGCGAAGGTTAGTAGAGATTCGTGCGTGTGTGAAAAGATCTGTGCGCGAAGCATACAACCACCACTGTCACACCCGAGCAAAGGATCTGGCAGAGAATCCGAGAAAAATCCGGTCTTACATAAAATCGCTGTGTCCAAGGCTTGCATTCAGTCCCTTATTGACCAGTCTTCTGTAGCAGTTAAAGATAGAAAAACGAAAGGCGAAGTTTTAAATTTCACGTTCAAGAAATCGTTCACACAGGAGAACCGCAGAAACACACCGTCATGTGACCATCGCACATACCCCCGTATGGACGACGAAGTAATAAGCATACCTGGCGTAGAGAAGCAGCTAAAAGATTTGAAAGCAAATCAAGCACCGGATCCGGATGGGATACAGGTTCGATTTTACAGAGAGTACCCTACGGCAGAGGCCCTTTACACGGCTTGCATTTATCGCGAATCTCTTGCCCAGCACAAAGTCCCAAGCGACAGGAAAAAAGCGCACGTGACTCCGCTATATAAGAAGGACAACAGAACGGACCCCCGAAATTACAGAGCAACATCCTTAACTTCTGTTTGCCGCAGAATCCTTTGACATATTCTCAGTTCGAATATAATACAGTTTCTTGAGAGTGAGATGCTTAAGTCCGACAGTCAGCATGGTTTTAGAAGGAATCGCTCATGCGAAACTCAGTTTGCCGTTTTCTCACATGATATACTGCGACTATGGATGAAGGGCAGCAGGCAACAGGCAGATTCCATATTTCTAGATTTCCGGAAAGCATTTGACACGGTGCCCTACTGCTGGCTGTTAACGAAGGTGCGAGCGTATGGAGTAAGTTCACAGACATGTGAGTGGCTTGAAGACTTCTTAAATAATACCGGGTGATCAAAAAGTCGGTGTAAGTTTGAAAACTGAATAAATCACGGAATAATGTAGATAGAGAGGTACAAATTGACACACATGCTTGGAATGACATGGGGTTTTATTAGAAAAAAAAAGAATAAAAAAGTTCAAAAAATGTCCGACAGATGGCGCTTCATCTGTTCAGAATAGCAATAATTAGCACAACAAAGTAAGACAAAGCAAAGATGATGTTCTTTACAGGAAACGCTCAATATGTCAACCACCATTTCTCAACAATAGCTGTAGTCGAGGAATAATGTTGTGAACAGCACTGCAAAGAATGTCCGGAGTTATGGTGAGGCATTGGCGTCGCATGTTGTCTTTCAGCATCCCTAGAGATGTCGGTCGATCACGATACACTTGCGACTTCAGGTAACCCCAAAGCCAATAATCGCACGGACTGAGGTTTGGGGACCTGGGAGGCCAAGCATGACGATTGTCATGCGCAGTCACTGACGTTTTGCTGTCCAGGGCTATCTGTCGGACATTTTGTGAACTTTTCTTTGCTTCTAATAAAACTCCATGTCATTCCGAGCACGTGTGTCAATTTTTACCTCTCTATCTACATTATTCCGTGATTTATTCAGTTTTCAAATTTAAACTGACTTTTTGATCGCCCGGTAGAATCCAGTACGTTGTCCTCGACAGCGTGTGTCCACCAGAGACACAGGTACCGTCAGGAGTGCCCCAGGCAAGTGTGATAGGGCCGATGTTTTTCTCTATATACATAAATGATTTTGGTGACAGGGTGGGCAGCAATCTGCGGTTGTTTGCTGATGATGCCGTGGTGTACCGTAAGGTGTCGAAGTTGAGTGACTGTAGGAACATACGAGATGACTTAGACAAAATTTCCAGTTCGTTTTGTAAGTAGACTGTTTTGGTTTTTATGTTGGTAACGCGACGTAGCGCTCTAGATGAAAAACACTGACTGTGCTGTGTGAAGTCTGTGGCTGGTTGGCATTGTTAGAATACTCGCCATTGCAGTGTTGGGCAGTTGGCTGTTAACAGCGCGTAGCGTTGCGCAGTTGGAGGTGAGCCGCCAGCAGTGGTGGATGTGGGAACAGAGATGGCAGAATTTTAAGAGCGGACGATCTGGGTGTGTGTCCATCAGACAGAGTGAATTTGTAAGACTGGATATCATGAACTGATATATATATATGATGACTTTGGAACATTATTAAGGTAAATACATTGTTTGTTCTCTATCAAAATCTTTCATTTGCTGACTATGCCTATCAGTAGTTAGTGCCTTCAGGAGTTAGAATCTTTTATTTAGTTGGCAGTAGTGGCGCTCGCTGTATCGCAGTAGTTCGAGTAATGAAGTTTTTGTGAGGTAAGCGATTCATGGAAGGTATAGGTTATTGTTAGTCAGGGCCATTCTTTTGTAGGGATTATTGAAAGTCAGATTGGGTTGCGGTAAAAATTGTGTGTCAGTTTAGTGATGACCAGAATAAGTAAAGAGAGAAATGTCTGAGTACGTTCAGTTTTGCTCAGCTGTTTGAAAATCAAATAACGTAAGGGGTTTACCATCACAGTCATTCATAAATTTTTTCTGAGGGGACGTTTCAGTTTGATAAATGGAAGCTAGCCCTAAACGTCGGAAAATGTAAGTTACTGTGGATGGGTAGGAAGATCAAGCCTGTAATGTTCGGGTACAGTATCGCTAGTCTCCTGCTTGACACGGTCAAGTCGTTTAAATATCTGGGCGTAGCGTTGCAAAGCGACATGAGCACGTGAGTCCTGTGGCATGAAAGGCGAATGGTCGACTTCGGTTTATTGGGAGAATTTTAGGAAAGAGTGGTTCACCTGTGAAGGAGACCGCATACTGGACGCTGGTGCGACCTGTTCTTGAGTACTGCCCGAGTGTTTTTGAGCCGTACCAGGTCGGATTGAAGGAAGGCATCCAAACAGTTCAGAGGTGGGCTGCTAGGTTTGTTACCGGTACGTTCGATCAACACGTAAGTGTTACGGAGCTGCTTCGGGAACTCAAATGGGAATCCCTGGAGAGAAGACGACGTTCTTCTCGAGAAACAGGGACTGATAAAATATAGAAAACCGACATTTGAAGCTGACTGCCGAACGGTTCTACTGCCGGCAACATACATTGCGTGTTAAGGACCACGAAGATGGGATACGAGTAATTAAGGTTCATATGGAGGCATATAGGCGGTCGTTTTTCCCTCGCTCTGTTTGCGAGTGAAGCGGAAGAGGAATTGAGTAGTAACGGTACAGGGTACCCTCCGCCACGCACCGTACTGTGGCTTGCGGAGTATCGATGTAGATGTAGGAGCGGCTGAAGTTCTGGATGTACGGCTGCTCTGTTCAGCGTTGCCCCAACAAATACCAGAGATGTACACTCTTTGTTGACTACACCACGATGTGCTGACAGGGTGCTGCAAGTCACTGCCTGATACACACCAGCAGTTGCTGCTCTTCTGGTCGACAGTGCAGCTGCAGTCGACCATCACTGATGCCAAGCTAGAATTTGATTTCGTCACCACTTGTCCCTCCAACTGCGTCCTTCGCTGTATCATTGGAGGTTGGCTGTGTGGTAATCACATATGACAGGAAACCTGGTGAGCGACACCCTTGCTCGCAGACAAGCTTGCAGTAAATAGCACGTCCCACCTGGACGCATCATTGGTCGTGCTTTTTTTTGCACGGTGATCATGCGATCAGCGACAGCCGCTTATCCAACACGTTGGCCCAGGCATGAGTCTATTTGCCTCCGACTTGCAGGAGGGCGACGGTGCACGCATCTTCTTTGCATCACTACGACAGTTACTGACTAATCGCATCTCACATCCAACACGCTGGGAAATTCTTCTGGAGCACCGAACAGCCTCCCTCAGGACCACAGAACATCATCACTGAAATGTAGCTGATTACCAGTATCAACATATCTACATCTATTCTCTGTAGGCCACCTTACTGTGTGTGGAGGACAGCTAACATTTCCTTTCCTTCCTGCACTGCTCAAGAGCGGTGCTTGCGAAGAGCGACTGTTGTTAAACTCTTTCCTCAGTTCTAAATGACATGATTTTTCCACCGCGACGTTTTGTGAGATTTATACGGAAGTAACAGGTATCCTAAATCTTCTTCGAAAGAACGCTCTTCAAAACTTATTAGGAATGCTGTTTGGGGTCCTGGCAGTGGAGTATGAAGAACGTCTCTGTAGCCCTCTCGCGGTTACAAACAAACTTGTTGCGGTATGCGGTGCTCATCTTTACGCATTCTCTATGTCCTGAATTTTACTACCTCGCAGCAAGGATACATCTACATCTACATGGATACTCTGAAAATCACATTTAAGTGCCTGGCACAGGGTCCATCGAACCACCTTCACAATTCTCTATTATGCCAATCTCGTATAGCGCGCAGAAAGAATGAACACCTATATCTTTCCGTACGAGCTCTCATTTCCCTTTTTTTTATCGTGGTGATCGTTCCGCCGTATGTAGGTCGGCGTCAACTAAAATATTTTCGCATTCGGAGGAGAAAGTTGGTGGTTGGAATTTCGTGAGAAGATTCCGTCGCAATGAGAAACGCCTTTCTTTTAATGACGTCCGGCTCAAATCCTGTATCATTTCTGTGACACTCTCTCCCATATTTCGCGATAATACAAAACGTGCTGCCTTTTTTTGAACTTTTTCGATGTACTCCGTCAGTGCTACCTGGTAAGGATCCCACACCGCGCAGCAGTATTGTAAAAGGGGACGGACAAGCGTAGTGTAGGCAGTCTCCTTAGTAGGTCCTGCCAATAAAACGCAGCCTTTGGTTAGCCTTCCCCACAACATTTTCTATGTGTTGTTTCCAGTTTAAGTTGTTCGTAATTGTAATACCTAGGTATTTAGTTGAATGTACGGCTTTTAGATTAGACTGATTTATCGTGTAACCGAAGTTTAACGAGTTCCTTTTAGTACTCATGTGGATGACCTCACACTTTTCGTTATTTAGGGTCAATTTTTCGCACCATTCAGATATTTTTTCTAAATCGTTTTGCAGTTTGTTTTGATCTTCTGATGACTTTATTAGTCAATAAACGACAGCGTCATCTGCAAACAACCGAAGACGGCTGCTCAGATTGTCTCCCAAATCGTTTATGTAGATAAGGAACATCAAGACTTTCCGTCAATTACTACGAACTGTGACTTCTGTAACAGGAAATAGCAAATCCAGTCACATAACTGAGACGATATTCCGTAAGCACGCAATTTCATTACGAGCCACTTGTGTGGCACAGTGTCAAAAGCCTTCCGGAAATCCAGGAATACGGAATCGATCTGAAATCCCTTGTCAATAAAGAGCTAGTTGTGTTTCACAGGAACGATGTTTTCTAAACCCATGTTGACTGTGTGTCAATATACCGTTTCCTCCAAGGTAATTCGACCGACTAGAAATACACTACAATCGGTCGAATGGTGTTTTATAAGCCATTTCTTTTTCAGATGAATTTCGTTTCCTTAAGATTCTCCCAATGAATCGCAGGTGGTAAATGGTCAACACAAATCATCCTTTCAGAAAGACAAATACAGTTCTTACAGGCTCAGCATTTCAAACACGGCGTGCCTACCCCTATCACAGGAAGGCAATCTAAATTACTGCCTTTACTGCTCTCTATTGGTACCTCGTTTAAACAAAGCGTTTATACTCCACGTCTTCAGAGTTATTTGATTTCATTTTCCATCTAGTGTACTTCGACTGTTTTTAGAGCAACTGCAGAGGAAGAACTTACTCCAGCACGTTTCATGTCGGCCTGCTTTGCGGCATTTTACAGAGGATGCCGGTTATCTGTCTGTGTAAACTTGAGAAATATTTGATTACATATCCCCACTCACGATTAGATACGCATGCGGCACACTCACCTCTTAGATATAAAGCGGGTATTCCCACTACAACTTCTCCGCTAAGGAGTTAGAGAGTTTTTACCGGATGTGACGAACATTATGTGAAGTGTGGAGCGCATGAAACCGCAGAAGTAAAATTTGGAATATGGATAATTTTGAAATGAGCCATAACGATGCGCACATTCGACATAATTTACATGTCCACTCTTTACTCTCTGATTTGTCGAGAATTTGGATTGAACAAAATGGATGTCACCAATGAGACATAATTTACTTTTCCGATCACTGCAGTTTAATTTCCCGACAGCAGAAAACGATTGTTATTACTAGTGCTGCCACTACTAACAGTAGTATTGCTAGTCATTAGTAGTCTCTGTTATTACTCCACGCAGTCTTTCAGATTTAGGTTCACTGTGTTTTCCCTAAATTAATTAGGGCGAATACTGTGGTGGTTCCCTTGAAACGGAAACGATCGATTTCTTTCCCTGTCCTTCTCCTGTCTGAGCTGGTGCTGTGTCTAATTACACGTTCGTTCCTTTTCTCTAACAGTAACTAAACAGTAATACACTACCGGAAAAGAGAAACGACGTGCCACAAAGGAATCTTCCGAATGGAACGGAAATCGGTAGCTGTGATGTACACGTATACAAACAAACAAATCATCACAATTTCAGAATAATTTGATGATTTATTCAAGAGAAAGAGCTTCACAAATTGAGCCATTCAATAACGCCTTGGTCTGTTTATGATCCTTATGCAGGCAGTTATTCGGATTGGTATTGATTCATAGAGTTGTTGGGTATCGTCCTGAGGGATATCATTCCAAATTCTGTCAAACTGGCGCGTTAGGTCGTCAAAATCCCGAGGTGGCTGCAGGAGCCTGACGACATCGCTGCAAACGTCCTCGGTTCGGGAGAGACCCGGTGAACTTAGTAATCAAAGCAGGGTTTAGCGAGCTCGAAGGCAACAGTAGAAATTCTCGCATGTGCGGGCGGGCATTATCTTGCACAAATGTAAGCACAGAATGGCTCGCTATGAAGGGCAACTAAACGCACTGTAGAGTGTAGTCGACGTTCCGCTACGTTGCCAAGATGCAGCGGATGACAACCGAAGGCGTCCTGCTACGAAATGAAGTGCCAGCACAGACCGTCGCTCATGGCTGTAGCACCTTATGGCGGATGACATCTGGGCTGGTACCCCACCGCTGCCCAGGGTGTCTCCAGACACGCTTTCGCTGGTAATCGGGGCTCAGCTCGAAGCGCGACTCATCACTGAAGACAGTTCCACTCCAGGCAGTGAGATTTCAGGCCGAATGCACCCGACACCACTGTCAACGGGCTTGTTGCTCTACAGACGTCAATGGTGGTCGGTGTAAGGGTCGCCGTGAAATCAGCCCCCTTCCTGTGTGCCACTTATTAATGGTCCTTGTGGTCACTGAAGCACCAGTTGCACGTCAGATCGACGGTGATGGTCAATCTCGGGCTCTGAGTGCCTCTCTGACGACTCCTCTCGCTATGTCGTCTCTCTGCGTCGACCGCTTCATTCTTGACGCTGTGTTCGGCCGTGGTTCACCCATTCCTGCCAACATCGTCGAACAGTCGCATCGCTCCTATTCAAATGTAGATCGATTCTGTGAGGTAACGGGCGAGTTGTGGCGGCCTCAAGATATTCTAAGTTGGCGTGGCCGCACTTGGACGCTCGTCAGAGCCGGGATCCGTCAGCGAACACGTGGTGGGCAGCGTTAGCACGGTCGAGAGGGGGGGGTAGGTAGCCCCAGCGCACGGTCCAGCCGCGTGGCTGGGAATTCCTCTGTGACGAGGACGGGGCTTTGTGTCGATGAAGGAGACGTCTATGCCGGGAGTGCCAAAGATGGTGAACTTTGTGAAACCTTAATGGCAGACATTTCACAGTTCGTATAGAAATTAATATTGCCAAATGAATCATGATACTTCAAAAAGAAACATGTAAATTACCATTAATTGCACGACGATTCTGATGGTGTAATCAAATGTTCAATATTTTTATTAGTTTAAAGTTTAGTATCTGACGGTAAATTATACAAGTAACACCCAGCAACGAATTTCCAAAATATAAACGGTTCTTCGGATTTCGTCGATTTGCGTGTCTTTAGAAAGCTATTAGTGTAAACCCAAATTGGTATTAATTGCAGGCATGTAACTTAAATAGTACATGAGTTATTGGAGGTCAAAGCAGCATGCTTATAAATATATTGATTCATCCATATCTTTGTTAATATCCGATATATGCTATTCACGAAGAGACTGGTCAATTATTTGCTGTGTATTAGAAAGCACAGACACATTAGGCTCCTGACCTACCTTTTGCCTCCTTTCTTTTGATATATGTTTATTTAATTGTTTATGTATTTAATAATGTGTGTTAGAGCGTGTTTATGGTCCAGCCGTAGGAATATTTATTTAATGTCAAGTTATTTAAATGTAACCCCAGTAATTCGTATGTGTTTAAATAAGTGTGTGGGTGCGTTGGCTTGAAGACACAGAGAGAGCGCTCTAGCCAATCACAACGTTCGTGAATGGGGAGACTGGATGGAAGCGAGTTTCCAGAGAGGACACGAGGCAGTCCTGGGGAGTGCTGGACAGCACGGCACTGAACACGGAAAGTGCTGGACGGCGTGGCGGTCGCACGGTCGCGGGAAAGACTTGGACAGTGGAGCAGTTTGCGCGTAGTCGCGGGAGATAGAAATACTTCGGAGTGCCGACCTGTGCTCTTGTGTTATTTCCGTGGCTTCTGCAGTGAAGACGTAGTGTGCATTTAGAAGTGAATATCTCGCGAGCTGTGTTGTTGTTCATAACTAATAACGTGCAGTAGGAATCTATTGTTTCCCTGTTATTCAGCTTATATTTTATTTAGTTGCTGGACCACATAAGTGTTTTGCAGAAATATGCCGCATTCTCGAAAGCACTTCTACTATCGTACTCATCATTTAAAGTCGTTAAGATAGTACCTGCACATTTTATTTAATTGCAATCTTTCATCTATAAAATTCGCAATTTCCGAGTGATAGGAACCTTCGACCATTCGATTCATTTGTGTATTCTTATTGTATACTGTAGACTCAGCAGTATTTGAACTATAATGCGGCAACTACGTATCCCAGCCCATAGACAAACGAAACCAGCCAAAAATTTTAATATTGGAACTCTGAGTCGGAGGGTCCGTAGTTATTTTCGAAAGCCCGCAATTCGTTGATTATTCCAATGCGACTCATCTCGAACTATTTTCGTAAGCACAGCGATGTTCATAGTGATGAGAGTCGTAGGACTGTAAACGACACCATTACTATAGTTCTTGGCGCAACTGTTTGGAAGTAGATTGAATATCGCTCTGTATTGTTATCAGAAACTAGTTTCACCACGTGGTGTTATCTGCGCTTAAACTGTTATTTATATTTAAAAAATCCCCGTGTATGTATTTATTCCAATCTTGTATTAGTCAGTCTCCTGCTTCCCGCTCTCTCTGTCCATTTCCAGCTCCCCCCCCCCCCCCCACTCTCTGTCCCTCTGCTCCACCCCTTCACTCTGTCGGTCTCCTCCCCCTCTCTCTGTCCAACTTCTCCTCCCCTCTCTCTATCCATCTCCTCCTTCCCCTCTATGTCTGTCCAACTCCTCCCCCTCCATTCTCTCTCCACTTTATCACCCCCACCCCAATAGGAGGCTGGCAGTTCTTACCGCCATGCTATTTTCTTATGTGTACCAAATTTGTTTAAAATTATTCCAGGGTTCTACGATGAGCTTTTTACCCATGTCATTGCCCACATACGCACGTAACACATATATTTCACATGTGTTTAACATATTTCTCACGTATTTGTACACATATTTCACCTTTATCTCTAGCGAATTTCGCCCTGCAGTTTCATTTTTACACAGCTCAATGTTCATCAAATCGCATTTCCTGCACTGTGTGTCGTACAGTGATATAATTTTGCAGCTGCATCCTGTGGTATACGTGGCTACTGTCTGCGAAACGTATTATGAATAGATGTAGTAGTAGAGAAGTAATAAATTAAAATGTCATACATGATGCGACAGTTTCTCATGCATGTCAGTATTTGACATCATCTCTTGAACTATGTATCACACAATGATGTAATTTTGTTGGTACATTCAATGGTACATGTGAATACTGTCTTCAAAATGTGTCACCAAGGCAGTTAACAGTAAAGAAATAATATATTTAAACGTCATGCTTCCAGAGGCAGTTTTACTGCATGGACGGCGAAAATATAGTAAACAATAAACGTTTTTCCCTTCAACATTTTGCTGTCGTTGTCAGCGAGAAAATATTTTAAACAGGTTTGAAATTATGTGTGAAGATTCTTACAAGTCACAAAGTGGTCCCATTCTCAAGCACTGGACGAATTAAGTATGTGTATTCACACATATCGTGGAGTGCGCTACTTTTTCACCCCCATTCCTTAGATAGATAGATATCATAAGTGTTAATTCAGAGTATAATCTATCTCCATTCCAAATTTCATCCACATCCGTCCGGCCATTTCAGCGTGAAGGGGTAACAAACATATGCACTAACTCACACATACAGTCACGACTACTTTAAAGAGTCGATAGGTTCAGCATTTGATGCAATTACGAAGTTCCACACGTTTCGCGAAGTAATGTTTCATTTTGCATAGAACTTAGTTTTACTATGGATTGATGGGAGGAGAATTTTTCTCCTCGTTTTAGTGAAAATACTGCTGACTGGTATCTTCGTGTAATTACAGACTATTTTTTTAATCCAATACGTTTCTTCTCAGGTGGCTGAAAGACTTGTTCGTCAAAGGATCGAAGAAGGACCTTGAGGTCGAGGACCTATACGATACCCTGAAAGCAGATCAGTCAGCGAAATTAGGAGATACTTTCGAACGGTAAGTATTGCTCTTCTCTGTCGGCTATGTAATATGGTGGGCTGGTATCGTCTGCTACCACAGCTGGTGATGCTCCTAAACACTAGCGACTAGGCAACGTCCCTTTCCCTTAATATATGTATATTTCTCGTCATTTTGTGTACGCAGTGTATGCGTTTCAACTAAATCAAAGCACCATCCGTACACTTCACTTCGTGCAACGTCAATTAATGATACATCGAATAATGATGAGAACACCACCCTGGAAACTAAACGTCAGTCACTTTTCCGTTTGTAAATCAGAGTCGTTAACATAAAAACAAAACGATAACATCGCTCTTGAATATCAGATAATAACATCACATTGCGTATTTTTTCATATAATAAAGAAACGCTTTCTCGTAACTTTAGTTTTTGAATAGTTCAACCTAACCACTCGCCTTCAGACTTTCTCACGAGTCTTATCCAGACGTAACATCTCAGGTTACACAACTTGTATGAATTCTTATGATTCAGTTATGTGAACTCGTGACAAATAATTGTGACTGTAGTAGCAATTAAAAATAGTACCTTAATGCTATGGCAAGCAAATATGTTTTCAAATAGGTTTGAGAAATTTGTACTAAACACTGGAAAATCCAGGTCGGAATGTAACAATATCATGAAAAGAAAAGTTACTACCCACCGTGTAGCGGAGATGCTGAGTCGCAGATAGGCACAACAAAATGACAGTCGCAAATAAAGCTTTCTGTCACTAAGACATTCGCCAAAAATACACACATACACACACACACACACACACACACACACACACACACACACACACATACACACGCAAACGCAAACGCAAACGTAACACAAACATTCCTGCAGTCTCAGGAAATTGCAGCCACAATGGGAGCAACAACACTATAATCAGCTCATCATAAGAATAAACCTGATGTAAACAAACACAAACGCGATGATTGCTAGAAGCCGTAGCATACGTACACTGGTGTTGTTACGCTCATGGAAGTAGGTCCTACTCACGTATCAGATGTCTTATTATTATGTTACGTTAAATGAAACTTTAAGATATTCAAAAGTATTAACAGCCACAACGTCTTTCTTTAACACGTTTTAGATAGGTAGTTTTTATTTCAAGAATCGCTTACGCTCACAGCCTCTGCAGCTTTGTGCTGTGACTGTCGTGCTGTTTATGCGCAGCACGAAAATGCTGAGGCTGCTTTCTGTTCCGTAGTGAAACGCGCGAGCGGAACACGGCTAAAAAGGGCCCAGCAATGGGCAGTTCTTAATGTTTTGCATAAATTCACAGAGAAAATCGGTTCTGAAGCTTTCCCAGCGCTGTTATGTTTTGCAGTTGAGACCCCCAGCGAACAACGAATGTGTAGCGTAGACGGTAGCGTGATGGAATGAGACTAAAGTTAGGTTCGGCGAGTGTCTCGGCTTGCTTTGTCCGAGGCCAAGTTGAATAATATTGGCGCCAGTGGATCTCCTTGTCTCAATCCATTTTGGATAGTGAAAGGTGATGATAGTTGGTTGCCAAACTGTACTTCAGTTGTTGACTGGGAGTAGCAAGCTGCAATCATACGGATGTATTTCGATGGGATGCCATGTTCCTCGAACGTTTCCCATAATGTGACGCGGTCAGTGCTGTCGTAAGCTTGACGAAAATCGATGAAGATGAGGTATAGTTCCCGACTGAACTCATAGAATTTTTCTATCAGCTGCCTCTTAGTAAATATGTGGTTAATGGTGGACTTCAGTTGTTGACTGGGAGTAGCAAGCTGCAATCAGACGGATGTATTTCGATGGGATGCCATGTTCCTCGAACGTTTCCCATAATGTGACGCGGTCAGTGCTGTCGTAAGCTTGACGAAAATCGATGAAGATGAGGTATAGTTCCCGACTGAACTCATAGATTTTTTCTATCAGCTGCCTCTTAGTAAATATGTGGTTAATGGTGGACCGTCTGGGGACGAACCCACATTGATATGTGCCTACAATTCCTTCAGCCAGTGGTTTCATTTGGTTTAGCAGTAGAGCTGTACAGACTTTGTATCCCATTTCAAGAAGTGAAATTCCTGGGTAGTTGGATACTTGGGTAGCATCACCCTTCTTGAAGATGGGACATATAATTCCTCCCTTCCATTCTTCAGGAATTATTTCTGTTGCCCAGATAGTGGATATTAATCGTTTCAATACATCCATCAGTGATTGTCCTCCCAAGCGAAGCATATCACCTGTGATATCACTACCTCCTGGGGCCTTGATGTTCTTGAGTAGTTTTAGGGCAACACTGATTTCTTCCTCTGATGGTCCAGGGACTTCTAGTCTACCAAAATGGGCTCGCGTGAGTTGTCACCGTCAGTGGAACGTCCCGACTCATTATGTTCTCAAAATGTTTTTAAATAGGTTTGCCTACGCTTCTGGCGGTACCACTTCACCCGTCTCATTCGTTAGAACCAATGTAATTGTCGGTAGACGCCTCTGACAATTCTCGAGGCCTGGAAAAACTAGCGTGATGACTTTGCTTCTTCTACTGCTTTCAACAATCTTTTATGATGTTCCCGTTCCTTCTTTCTCATGAGTTTATCCGTGTTACTCCTCGCTTCACAGTGGGCTACCCTTGCTTCTTCTGAGAGTTTTTCTAACCACTGTATCCTCTTCGCTGATCTCTTCCCAACAGACTCTCGACATTCTCCATCGAACCAAGGTTTACTTCTGCGTTTTGGGTGGCAAGCAAGTTTTCCTCTTGCACTCTGTAACGCTGCATTTCTCAACACCAACCGTGTGTCTTCCACGTTACTAGGGTTCTCCGATGTTGTGAGGTTTTCTGCAATTTTATCTTGATAGCGTTGTCTCACTTCTACATCTTCCAACTTGTCCTTGTCAAAGCGGGCTATCTTTTCAGAATTTCTTCGCCACTTCGTAGTTTCAGACGTAGTTCGACTACCACCAAGAAATGATCGGAATTCATATCTGCCCCGCGGAAGGATCGCACATGTTCGACATTGCCATGGTGTCCTCGGTCAACAAGAACATGGTCAATCTGATTCATTGTGCTTCCATCTGGGGATATCCAGGTAACTTTACGTACTACTTTGCGGGGGAAGTATGTGCTTCTAATGGTCATTCTCCTTGTCTCGGCAAAGTTTATTAGTTTGATACCGTTCTCGATGCTTGTTTCGTGGATACTGTCAGGACCAATCGTTGGACAATACTGTACTTCTCTTCCCACTTGGGCGTTGAAGTCTCCCATTATCAAGTGAATTGAATATCTTGGATCTCCAATGTCCATAACACCCTCAGGAAGTCTCGTTTCTTGTATTTCTGTCACTAGGCATTGATATTTACACAGTTCTTCTCCAAGTTGTTTCATTCCCTCCGTCATGATTGACCTTAAATTCTATGTTCCAATTCTAAATCCAGAGAATCCATTTACATACTGAGTTTTGTCAACATTTCGGTGTGTGCGGCTTTTCCTTTTGTCTTTTTCTTTAACCAGGTTCTTTTTTTACTGAGGATGGGGGTTGGCCCATCCTCTAACCCTCCTCCTTCCTCATCCGGGCTTGGGACCGGCAATGGCGAAGTTATACTGAACCTCTTACAGAAACATTTTTGTAGCGTTTAAGACAGTTGAGAAAATATCTGAAGTTGAATTTATCATTTTTAGGCCTGTCTTCCACATTCGCAGTTTTACGAGTAATATACTATGTATGCTATTTTCTGCAGGTATAATAAATGTGTTATTTAGATCAAACGCGTTTCGCTGTATCTGAAAGGAATTCTGGATATGCTTTAAAATAAAGCCTCTGATCTAAATAAGACTTTTATTATAGTGGAAAAAGACGATATATATGCTATATCTGAAATGTTCACAGCTTTAAGTGTTTGATATTATTGGGGAAAAAAGCCTAAATAAATGTCCGCTCTTTTTCAAACGAAGCTGTAGATTAATTACAATGTTGGATCCGTTGCCGATGTTTGTACTCAAAATGAGAGTAGCCAAATCTACTGTGCGGTGCGATCTGACGAATTATGCAACCTGTCTGTAAATATAAATGTCGGGAAGTTATTCAGTGCAAACTTAAACAAAGATTACCAGAGATCTAGGAATAACGTATCACCAAAGGCATATGGTTCCTATAGCTACTGTCAAACACCATGCTTCTTCTTGACCTCAGGGGGGAATGAAGGAGACGCTGGCGACTATGTTGCCTTATCGAATGGACAGTGAAGGGGACGATTTCATCAGACAGATAAGCACTAGATTGGGCAAAGGAATTTGTCGAATCACCTCGACTAGGCTCGCTGCAAGATCAAGATAAGGTTGACCGTCGATATGACGGAAGCAATTAGCAGTAGGACTTCGTTTGTGCCTCCAGTCCAGTTCAAACTGGAATCACAATTTGGCTCTTCAAATAGTGATTCGTGTTCGTGGACATCGACGATGCCATAGTCGGCAGCAAGTAAGGCATACGATGCGCCAACAAGGCCAATGGTGCTAAGAACATACACTCCTGGAAATTGAAATAAGAACACCGTGAATTCATTGTCCCAGGAAGGGGAAACTTTATTGACACATTCCTGGGGTCAGATACATCACATGATCACACTGACAGAACCACAGGCACATAGACACAGGCAACAGAGCATGCACAATGTCGGCACTAGTACTGTGTATATCCACCTTTCGCAGCAATGCAGGCTGCTATTCTCCCATGGAGACGATCGTAGAGATGCTGGATGTAGTCCTGTGGAACGGCTTGCCATGCCATTTCCACCTGGCGCCTCAGTTGGACCAGCGTTCGTGCTGGACGTGCAGACCGCGTGAGACGACGCTTCATCCAGTCCCAAACATGCTCAATGGGGGACAGATCCGGAGATCTTGCTGGCCAGGGTAGTTGACTTACACCTTCTAGAGCACGTTGGGTGGCACGGGATACATGCGGACGTGCATTGTCCTGTTGGAACAGCAAGTTCCCTTGCCGGTCTAGGAATGGTAGAACGATGGGTTCGATGACGGTTTGGATGTACCGTGCACTATTCAGTGTCCCCTCGACGATCACCAGTGGTGTACGGCCAGTGTAGGAGATCGCTCCCCACACCATGATGCCGGGTGTTGGCCCTGTGTGCCTCGGTCGTATGCAGTCCTGATTGTGGCGCTCACCTGCACGGCGCCAAACACGCATACGACCATCATTGG
The DNA here is from genome assembly GCF_021461385.2 of Schistocerca piceifrons. Lineage (NCBI taxonomy): Eukaryota > Metazoa > Arthropoda > Insecta > Orthoptera > Acrididae > Schistocerca > Schistocerca piceifrons. Next base: position 4,593,233 of record NC_060139.1, read on the forward strand.
CACCAAGGCAGAAGCGACTATCATCGCTGAAGACGACACGTCTCCATTCGTCCCTCCATTCACGCCTGTCGCGACACCACTGGAGACGGGCTGCACGATGTTGGGGCGTGAGCGGAAGACGGCCTAACGGTGTGCGGGACCGTAGCCCAGCTTCATGGAGACGGTTGCGAATGGTCCCTGCCGATACCCCAGGAGCAACAGTGTCCCTAATTTGCTGGGAAGTGGCGGTGCGGTCCCCTACGGCACTGCGTAGGATCCTACGGTCTTGGCGTGCATCCGTGCGTCGCTGCGGTCCGGTCCCAGGTCGACGGGCACGTGCACCTTCCGCCGACCACTGGCGACAACATCGATGTACTGTGGAGACCTCACGCCCCACGTGTTGAGCAATTCGGCGGTACGTCCACCCGGCCTCCCGCATGCCCACTATACGCCCTCGCTCAAAGTCCGTCAACTGCACATACGGTTCACGTCCACGCTGTCGCGGCATGCTACCAGTGTTAAAGACTGCGATGGAGCTCCGTATGCCACGGCAAACTGGCTGACACTGACGGCGGCGGTGCACAAATGCTGCGCAGCTAGCGCCATTCGACGGCCAACACCGCGGTACCTGGTGTGTCCGCTGTGCCGTGCGTGTGATCATTGCTTGTACAGCCCTCTCGCAGTGTCCGGAGCAAGTATGGTGGGTCTGACACACCGGTGTCAATGTGTTCTTTTTTCCATTTCCAGGAGTGTATGAAGCCAACGGCAGACCATCAGTGAAGCCGTACAACGACCAGAGAAGAGCAACGGACTCCTCAGCGTCATTAAATTATTCTCGGGAAAAATTCGAGTAGCGAATGACCATTATTAGTCGCCAACGGTAGTGTTTTTTTGTGCTCCTCTTTTCTAGTCCTTTTTGAGAGATATACTAATGGTACAGAGTTCATCTTTCGCACGATCGTGTAAAAAGTGTAAGAAACCAGCTAAATGCAATTCGCGCGTTTATTTACTTTCATTAACTTACACAGGTATAAGACCACTTCTGGTTTTTCGTTTGTGTCCAAATAAATCACGCATGTCAGATATATTTCTTTCGAAAACCTAGGTTTAAAGCTTATCGTAAAATCTGAATATAATTTCAGTGTTAGGTGTATCAAAATTTGTGTGAGTTGTGACGTTGTTTATTTTCGTGGGCTGAGCGCCGCGAAGAACGTATTGTGGGCTTTAGCATAAGCTGTGGTCAACATCTGCGCTCTATACGACTTCAGCATTAGTATCCTCGTTCAAAATAATCTTTCTACATGAACTTCAGCGTGCATCTCCTCGAAGAAATGTGTATTTTTGAGGTGTTTGGGAAGTTACTAGTGTTGTACCTAACAAATTTCGTTGTAAATCGGCGTTTGTGACTCATAGCTACTACAGTACATAGTGGCTACAACGAACATATCATGTTACATTTATGTTCTCCTTCTACAAGAGTGCTTATTATCTGCATTTATTCTACCTAATGCTATTTTCTAGTTTGTTAGCGACCATAGCCTTAAAAAAGTTTCAGAAAATTAGTAACTTTTACCCCACGTTTGTCTGTTCCGCTGTGCGTAATAACTGATTCTTTTCTTTAAGGGAATTAGGAAATTTTAAGCTTAGCAGATCCAGAAAGTCAACGACAGCAAGTGTATTTTAAAATTTACTGATGAAATCTCCTCGGGCTTCCATTCCGGGTAGCTGCGTCGAAAATCTGCGACGTTTCGATTAGTGTCATTCTCATCATCTTCTTCGCCAAAAGAAGAATATGATGAGAATGACACTCATCGAAATGTCGCAGATTTCCGACGTAGCTACCCGGATGGAAGCCCGAGAAGATTTAATCAGCAGTATACACCGGGAAAGGCTACATTCACGTATTTTTTTTCTGTTCTATAAAACATTGTACCAGATACAATGCAGTCGCACTACGTAGGCCATTCTCAAACGTAGGATGAGTCAGATGCGATTCATAAGCAGTTAGGACTGTCGAGCTATTGGAATCCGCTGCGAATGGGTGTGTTGGGATGGATCCCGAGAGTCGTTTACCAGAGATACCGCCGGCCGGGGAGGCCGAGCGGTTCTAGGCGCTACAGTCTGGAACCGCGCGACCGCTACGGTCGCAGGTTCGAATCCTGCCTCGGGCATGGATGTGTGTGATGTCCTTAGGTTAGTTAGGTTTAAGTAGTTGTAAGTTCTAGGGGACTGATGGCCTCAGAAGTTAAGTGCCATAGTGCTCAGAGCCATTTTGAACCAAAGATACCATAGGCACGTCAAGTGCCGTCCTCTCCTGTTTCCTCTACACGAAGTTAACGAACTCTGGGATATGTCACCAACGGTCCACTTCACGGTGAGGGGCGTGCATCGGTAGGGCTGGGCGCCCTGTACGGGGGAGACAGGGAGCATCGAAAACTCGGGGTGTTACACCCACCCCATAACCAACAAGTTCGAGGTCGTGTCTTCCATTGAAACAAAGCAAGTGCGATACATTTCACCTGTTGGGAAACCTGCTATGTCCTGTGTCTAGTACAGGCAGACGCAAAAGTTTAGAGGGTCTATTACCCGTCGGTAGTTCAAATGCACGGTGAGTAATTGTGCCTCGCAGGGAAATGGCAGCGAGGGACGGGAAGTAAGACCAGCTGCACTCAGTGTGTATTCCTGGGGCCGGGGCGTCGTTCAACATTTGAAGAGGCTATTCCAGCAACAGGTGCCTGTCGTATGGGCTCCAACCTCATGCTCGGATCATTACAGCGACTGGCAGAGAAGATTGATAAGATCGACCTGGCTCAAAGAGTTTCAATGAGGCCCAGAGTTCGCAGCATTGTCCATAGAGCTGATCGTGGGTCCCTGGTTATGAGTCTAATGGAAGGCTTGAACCAGAGACTTCAAAAGTTCTGCACTGTCCGAGACTTGAGGCATAACGTTAAGAACCATACGGTCCACCTAAATCGGTCAGATGTGCACTACACATCAGAGTCATCTACTCAGATAGCTGACAGTGTGTGGAGTTGCGCACAAGAGCTTTTTTAAGATTAGGCTACTACCGGTCACATAAAGATAAGGGTAGACCCGGAAGTGTCGTCATAAGATGCAGAGAAATGCCCCCAACTGGCGAGAGTATTAAAATTCTACTCATTAACTGCCAGAGCATACGCAAAAAAGTGCGAGTTTGAAGAGCTCCTGAAAAGCATTGGAGCTCACTGAGTACCAGGGTTAAGAAAGCTGGTCAAAACCCAGACTTGATAGAGTGAGACAGAAATTACAGCGGCAAGTCAGATTGTTTGGCCAACACTCAGTATTAAGCGTAAGCATAAACTTATAATCGGATTCCTCTGTCGACCACCAGACTCAACTCCAGATGAAACCGAAAACTCTGGAGAAACCCGGAATTTACTTGGACCTAACTTCCCCTGTAATGCTTCCGTCATCAGAGGAGAGTTTAATCATCTAACAATCAGTTGAGAAAATAGCAGTTTCGATAGTGATGACTATCAGAAGAATGTCCCGCGAAACATTACTAAAACACCTCTTCAGAGAACTGCCTAAAACAGCTAGTTAAAAAGCCCATTCATGATGGAAATGTACTGGAACTAATGGCAACAGATGGTTACGATTTCTTTTGGAAAGTCCACATTGAAACTGGTATTAGTGTCTATGAGGTAGTTGCACCATGATTACTAAAGTACAGAGGGAAACTGAAGTGAGTAGAAGCACTTGTATATTCAACAAACTAGATAAAGAGGCAATGTGACATGTCTCAATAAAGAACTCTAAACATTTAGCTCAGGAGAGGCGCACATGAAGAAGAAATGTGGCTCAATTTTAAAAGAATGGTTGACTGTGCACTTCGTAGATATGTATCTAGTAGACTAGTTCGTGACTGAACTATAAAGAAACTTCTAAAGAAACAAAAGCTGCTATGTAGTAGGTATAAAATGGGAACAGTGCTATAAATAGAGTGATGCTGGACGAAACGCATTTGGCTCTCAAGAGAGCAATGTGTGCTGCCTTCAAAGATTACCGTAGCAGACTATTATCGGAAGATCTCCCACAAAAACAAAAGAAAATCTCTTCACGTATAAAGGCTGTTGATGGTACCATAATGTCCAGACAGTTATGGACGGACGAGATAAGAAGTGAAACTGAGAGTAGCAAAGCAAAAGCATAAATTCTAAACTAAGATGCTCCTTTACGAAGAAAAATCCGCCAGTACTGTCTCAGTTTAATTCTTGCAGCACTGCAGAGATGGGTTATGTAGATATTACAGTCAGTGGTGTCGAGTAGCACATGAAATCGCTAAAATCAAACAATCATCCAGGGCCTATGGACTCCCTAACAGATTCTATATCGAATTTTCTGCTGATTTAGTCTGGTATTTTTTTAACTCTCATCTGCGTCGATCCAACGATAGTTGGAAGAAAGCTCATGTCACATCCATCTACAAAATGGAGCAGATGTGATCCACAAAACTGCCGTTCAGTATCCTTGACATCCATTTTTTGTACAATCTTATAACGTATTCTGAGCTCAAATGTATCGAGGCACTTTCAACACAATGAACTCACTCATTCCAGTCAGCACGGACTCCGAAAACATTGGTCAGATCGCGCTTCACTCAACATGACTACCTGAAGGCCATGGATCAAATCTAATAAGGTAGCTGTAGTGTTTTTTGACTTCCGAAAAGCATTTTACACAGTATCACACCAAAGTTTGTTAATGAAAGTATCGTCATCTGGGGGTTATGAAATTTGTTACTGCACTGAGCATTTCTTGGTACGGAGGCAAGGCATGTTATCTGGGATGGACAGTTATCAATAGCTGTAGAAGTAACTTCAGGTGTGCCCCAGAGAAGTGTGGTGGGACCATTGCTCTTCATGTTGTATATTAATGACTTTACAAACAATATTAATAGTTATCGCAGATGATACAGTTATAAATAATGAGGTTCTGTCTGATAAAATTATTCAGTCAGATCTTGATAAGATTCCAAAGTGGTGCAAAGGCTGGCGACTTGGTGTAAATGTTCAGAAATGTTAAATTTTGCACTTCACAAAACGAAAAACGTAGTGTCGAGTCGGCATTGTAACCGCTCAACTCATACAAATAGCCGGGTGTTACAGTTTGTAAGCATATGAAATGAAACGATAGCCTAGGGTCAGTTGTACGTAAAGCACATGGTAAACTTAGTTTCAAAGATAGAATACTAGGCGAATGCAGTCAATGTACAAATGAGATTCCTTACGAAACACTCGTTTCACCCATTTCAGAATATTGCTTAAGTGTACGGGACCCATACCAAAGAGGGCTAACAGAGGATATTGAGCGTACACATATAGTTCATTTTCTTTCTAAGAAGCCTCCGACTGCCAGCTGTTTACACGAATAGATTATCTTCTATTAATACCATCGTTTCTTTTATGTCTCGTACACTGCACTTCGAACTACCAAATAATTGATCAGCCATCAATATAAGAGTCTCGCACCCTAAAGTCTCGCATACTTGCCTTCAAGTGTCGAAGACTGCTGGGGAATATCCACTCCCGCCCACTGGACGAAACATTGTATTCTTGTAGTCTGATCATACCAGAAACGTATCTTGTCCAGTGCCCACGGATCTCAATGTATCTCGAGAAGGGCCACATGCTTCCGAAATTAATCACTGTGTCGTCAGTTTCTCTGGACGCTAAGACCTCTCTTAAATCCTCGTCTTGTGTGTGTGTGTGTGTGTGTGTGTGTGTGTGTGTGTGTGTCTGTGTGTTCAAGAATGAGTAAATGAGCAATGTGTGTGTGTGTGTGTGTGTGTGTGTGTGTGTGTCTGTGTGTTCAAGAATGAGTAAATGAGCAAGGATGTGTTTTCATATCTGTGCGGGTACGAAAGACGGAGGAATAGGCAGCGGGAGAGAGACAGAGAGAGAGAGAGAGAGAGAGAGAGAGAGAGAGAGAGAGAGTGAGAGACGGGGAAGGACGAAGGGAGAGGAAAAGCATGGAGTAGGGAGGGCTGTGTAGGTGCAAAGACAAAAAATAAGAATAGTAGACCTAAAAGAGAAGTATGTCATAATTTACGTCATAATTCCATTTATGTTAGGGGAGAGAGAAAAAGAATACGAGGCACTGACGTTTTGAGAACGAATAATGTGTAATGAATCAGGGGATTTAAAACTGACTATTGCATAGGTTTTGGGAGGAATGATACAGTACGAAAATAGAAGTGTGAACGAGAGGATGGAGTAAAAGGGCAAGGCAGGAGAGAATGCAGGAGTGGGAAAGGCGAGGAGAAATTAAAGTTCCGTTTTTTCTTTTAAGAGTCACACTTCCAGATTTTTTTTAGTGGTCGGATACTTTCTCTGACATAGAACATTATATGTTTCCCTACTTTCTGAAGGTGAAAAATGTTTCAATTACAGTGCATTTGATATTCAGTTAGGCCTGCTGTTTCGTTATTCTGACACTCTGTTGTACAGTTTGGCTAAACATCCTCCTAAATTTCGCTGTTTGTTTCTTTTAGAGTATTCGTCCGTTGAAACGATAAAAAAAAACAATGGATTTACATATCATCAGTCCACTCTCCAAACAAGGAAACAAACGCAAGAGGTTGTTCTCCTTGACAACACGAGTCCGTACTCTCGTATACACTGAAGAGCCAAAGAAACTGGTACACCTGTCTAATATCGTGTAGGGCCCCCGCGAACACGAAGAAGTGAATCAAAACGACGTGGCATGGACTCGACTAATGTCTGAAGTAGTGGTGGAAGGAACTGACACCATGAATCCCGCACGGCTGTCCATAAATCCGTAAGAATACGAGGGGGTGAAGATCTCTTCTAAACAGCTCGTTGCAATCCATCCCACATACGCTCGTGGCTGTTCATGTCTGGGGAGTTTGATGGCCATCGGAAGGGTTTCAACTCGGAAGAGTGTTCCTGAAGCCACTCTGTAGCAATTCTTGAGGTGTGGGGTGTCGCATTGTGCTGCTGGAATTGCCCAAGTCCTTCAGAATGCACAATGGATATCAATGGACGCAGGTAATCAGACAGGATACTTACGTACGTGTCATGTCACTTGTCAGAGTCGTATCTAGACGTATCAGCGGTCCCATATAACTCCAACTGCACACACGCCACCAGCTTGAGCACTCCCCTGCTGACATGCAGGGTCCATGTATTCATGAAGTTGTCTCCATACCCGTACACGTCCATTCAACTCGAAACAACTTGAAACGAGGCTCGTCCGACCAGGCAACATGTTTCCAGTCATCAACAGTCCAATGGCGGTGTTGACGGGCCCAGACGAGGCTAAAAGTTTCTGTCGTTCAGTCATCAAGGGCACACGAGTGGATTTTCGGCTCCGAAAGCCCATATCCATGATGTTTATTTAAATGGTTCGCACGCTGATACTTGCTGATGGCCCAGCACTGAAATCTGCACCAATTTGCGGAAGGGTTGCACTTCTGTCACGTAGAACGATTCTCGTCAGTCATCGTTGGTCCCTTTCTTGCAGGATCTTTTTCCCGCGGCAGCGATGTCGCAGATTTGATGTTTTACCGGATTACTGATATTCACAGTACACTCGTGAAATGGTCGTGCGGGAAAATCCCCGCTTCGTCGCTACCTCGGAGATCCTGTGTCCCACCGCTCGTGCACCGACTATAACACCGCGTTCAAACTCACTTAAATCTTGATAATCTACCATTGTAGCAGCAGGAAGCGATCTAACATGTGCGCCAGACACTTGTCTTATTTTGGTGTTGCCGATCGCAGCGCCTTACTATGCCTGTTTACATATCTCTGTATTTAAATACGCATGCCTATACTAGTTTCTTTGGCGCTTCAGTGTATTGCGGCATTTATCTGCTTTCCGAAACGTGCAAAGTTAAATTTCAGTGCCCAAAGGACGAAAACAAACGATTTTTGCAAGAAACACTTAGATATAATAAGACTTTCATTTTACTTTTTCAAATTACATATTTAAGCCCGAATAACAGATAGTGAGCTCTCATAGACGCATTCTTAAAGGTTGTGCCGCCTCCGTGCCTCATATGTGTTGATACCTAAATGCTGTCGACGCTTTTCGCAGGTTCAGTCACGTCCATAATCTCTCTCGTAGCCACCAGGCGTTCTGGAGCACCCACTTGCAGCGAGGCTAGTAAGCAGTGCTTATAAACAGGGCGCAGGGAGTTAAAGAGAGAGCGTCGGATACATCGTGTTGCCTTTTCCATTAATTATTCACTTCCTCTCTCTGACGTCACGTCATGGACAGGTTTTTCTATTGATACAGCCAAATGTTCCGAATTTTCTGTCGTTGTGTCTAGAGTGGCCCAGTTTTTTACACTTAATATCATTAGTCACGCAGTGACATACATCTGTCAAGTAAGACCGTGGTCGGATTAAGCAGAAGAAAAATGTATTTGACAACAAACTAAAACATATAGATACATCATATACGAACAAGAGAAAAATGCAGTTACCATTAATGATACGTCCAGTCACCCGCAGCGTCGATAACTGCTTCGCATCTCCGAGGCATTCTTGAAACCAGGTTTCCCGCGTACTCAAATGGAAGAAACCTTCAAATGCGTCGAATTTGCGTTGACAGAGTTTCAAAATGGAGATCTTTTTTCTTTGCAAGTTATTTTCGATGTAATATCACACATTTTCAATTGGATTAGCGTCAGGCGACTGTGAGGACCAATCCGGCACCTACACACGTTTCTCCTTTTTCCAGTCGCTGCAAAGCCTGCCGCGGTGCTTCGGACCATGTCCTCCTGCAGTACCCAGTCTTCATTTCTGTTGATGAACCACCGTTTGGCAGTCGGTATCGGACATCTTTGATAAACGCGATGTGTCAGCTACGCTCATGTTTCTTCTTGTGTATCTCAGTCATCATCATCATCATCATCATCATCATCATTTAAGACTGATTATGCCTTTCAGCGTTCAGTCTGGAGCATAGCCCCCTTATAAAATTCCTCCATGATCCCCTGTTCAGTGCTAACACTGGTGCCTCTTCTGATGTTAAACCTATTACTTCAAAATCATTCTTAACCGAATCCAGGTACCTTCTCCTTGGTCTGCCCCGACTCCTCCTACCCTCTACTGCTGAACCCATGAGTCTCTTGGGTAACCTTGCTTCTCCCATGCGTGTAACATGACCCCACCATCTAAGCCTGTTCGCCCTGACTGCTACATCTATAGAGTTCATTCCCAGTTTTTCTTTGATTTCCTCATTGTGGACACCCTCCTGCCATTGTTCCCATCTACTAGTACCTGCAATAATCCTAGCTACTTTCATATCCGTAACCTCAACCTTGTTGATAAGGTAACCTGAATCCACCCAGCTTTCGCTCCCATACAACAAAGTTGGTCGAAAGATTGAACGGTGCACAGATAACTTAGTCTTGGTACTGACTTCCTTCTTGCAGAAGAGAGTAGATCGTAGCTGAGCGCTCACTGCATTAGCTTTGCTACACCTCGCTTCCAGTTCTTTCACTATGTTGCCATCCTGTGAGAATATGCATCCTAAGTACTTGAAACCGTCCACCTGTTCTAACTTTGTTCCTCCTATTTGGCACTCAATCAGTTTATATTTCTTTCCCACTGACATTACTTTCGTTTTGGAGATGCTAATCTTCATACCATAGTCCTTACATTTCTGATCTAGCTCTGAAATATTACTCTGCAAACTTTCAATCGAATCTGCCATCACAACTAAGTCATCCGCATATGCAAGACTGCTTATTTTGTGTTCACATATCTTAATCTCACCCAGTCAGCCTATTGTTTTCAACATATGATCCATAAATAATGTGAACAACAGTGGAGACAGGTTGCAGCCTTGTCTTACCCCCGAAACTACTCTGAACCATGAACTCAATTTACCGTCAACTCTAACTGCTGCCTGACTATCCATGTAAAGACCTTTAATTGCTTGCAAAAGTTTGCCTCCTATTCCATAATCTCGTAGAACAGACAATAACTTCCTCCTAGGAACCCGGTCATATGCCTTTTCTAGATCTATAAAGCATAGATACAATTCCCTGTTCCACTCATAACACTTCTCCATTATTTGCCGTAAGCTAAAGATCTGGTCCTGACAACCTCTAAGAGGCCTAAACCCACACTGATTTCCATGCAATTGGTCTTCAACTAAGACTCGCACTTTCCTTTCAACAATACCTGAGAAGATTTTACCCACAACGCTGATTAAAGAGATACCTCTGTAGTTGTTACAATCTTTTCTGTTTCCATGTTTAAAGATTGGTGTGATTATTGCTTTTGTCCAGTCTGATGGAACCTGTCCCGACTCCCACGCCATTTCAATTATCCTGTGTAGCCATTTAAGACCTGACATTCCACTGTGTTTGATGAGTTCCGACTTAAGTTCATCCACCCCAGCTGTTTTATTGCACTGCAATCTATTGACCATTTTCTCCACTTCCTCAAATGTGATCCTATTTCCATCATCATTCCTTTCCCCTTCTACCTCGAAATCTGAAACATTGCTGATCGTATTTTCACCGACATTGAGCAACTCTTCAAAATATTCCCTCCATCTGCCCAAGGCATCCACAGGATTCACCAGCAGTTTTCCTGACCTGTCCAAAATACTTGTCATTTCCTTCTTACCTCCCTTTCGAAGACTGCTAATTACACTCCAGAATGGTTTTCCAGCAGCTTGACCCATAGTCTCCAACCTGTTTCCAAAGTCTTCTCAAGATTTCTTCTTGGATGCTGCAATTATCTGTTTGGCTTTGTTTCTTTCTTCAACATAACTTTCTCTGTCTACCTGAGTTCTAGTATGTAGCCATTTTTGATACGCCTTCTTTTTCCTTTTACAGGCTGCCTTGACTGTGTCATTCCACCAAGCTGTTTGCTTCATCCTACCTTTACACACTACTGTTCCAAGACATTCTTTAGCCACTTCTAGTACTGTGTCTCTGTACCTTGTCCATTCCTTTTCCAATGACTATAATTGACTACATTCAACTAACTGGTACCTTTCTGAGATCGCTGTTATGTACTTGTGCCTGATTTCCTTATCCTGAAGTTTCTCCACTCCTATCCTCCTACATATGGACCTGACCTCCTGCACTTTCGGCCTCACAATCCCAATTTCACTGCAGATTAAATAATGATCAGTGTCATCAGTGTATCTCAGTCAAGAATTTAAATTAAACTGATGCTTTATGGACATTGCATGAAGGACAAAGGTTCCCTGTGTTGGGCTGTAATAGAACTGAGGCGCTACATATTACAATCTGCGTGTAATGGTGACCCTCTCTCTTTCTTAACAGACTGTAATAGTTGAAGATATATTAAAGGTTCTCAATCGGCACAGAAGAGATAAATGGCACAAGACCATGGATGAACAGAATAATTTTACTCAGTTTAGTGATAAAATCCTATCTCTTATAAGGAAAAGTGTAGAAATCTCTAGTAGAAAATAGCGAGAAAGAGTGAAAGAAAGTTCTGGATTATGGAGTGTAGATTTGGCTACAGTGTGCGTCACTATCCCTTCACTGTTTTGAGATTGCCGTTTGTCGTGAAACAAAGGAAGGCTGGAAAAACCGCTCTTTCGTATCATACCGACTTTCGGTATTGCATTCTTCAATATATTGTTGTCAAGTTGACTATGAGGCATAGCCTGTCTGTAAGGAATATGGTTTAGGGTCTACATCCTGCGTACGTGCTTTGTTGTGCACGTGTTATATTCCCATTCTCGGCTAGTTGATTTATGGGACTACCTGACTCGATAGAAATCAAATTACGTCGACTTGTACTAACTGATTTCGGACAGCTGCTAAAATGAACGAGCGGATAACCTAGTTTGGCGCACTGGGCGGCAAACCGCGGCTTGCTATCTACATCCGGCTCTTTGGCCCCTTTGAGTGTAGTTCTTCAGCAATATAGCAAGCGCGGGTGCGCATGTACTGTGATGCTGAAACTTCTTTGCCCTTGCGCGGGAACCTGGAATTGTCAATTGAACAGTCAAAATGTCTTAGAATTACAGCCAATCGGCAAGCTGAAGATCTCAAATTACTGTCGGCTTTATCAGTATCAGTTGACGAGTCTCGCAGCACAAATCATACCGCTAAAGTTTCACTTTTTGTACGGTTTGTTTCATCTATAGTCCCTAAAGAAGAAATTTTAGGATTATTGTCTCCACGATTTGTTCTAAGCGAAGACAGAGTGAGCCAATGGCCGCGACGGACCGTAATGCAGACGACAGCTGACACTTGAATTCCGCGGTTCCACCAGCGAGGGCGTAGCCTCCGGAAAGTGTGGCCCGTCCGTCAACTTATATTTTGACGCATGTGCGGAACACTCGCAGTGTGTTATATGTTGCGGAACGGAGCAAACACTCTACTGTATATCCTGTACCCTCTCCCAGACGATGAGATCCCCCCCCCCCCCAATATTTATTCCTCCTGCCAGCTTTAACTCTTTCCCACCGATCACATTCCACATCAGGGCTTCTCCCTCCTTCCCCTCTCCAGCCATCCTTATCCCTTTCCTACAGCAACCACACATACGCAGTGCTGCTCACCCTCTGTCTTTCCCACTACTCACATCAACTCCTACCTCTCATCTCCACAGTTTTCCTGCCCACTCCCCTCAATCACGTGGATGGAACTTACCCTTTCCTCCGGGAATATTTATCCCCTTGCGCAGGTCCTTCAGATTTTAAGTGAATGTGCAGTGCTTCAGTTTTTTTTTTATCAGACGAATTTTAATCTCTTGCGATGTGTTTTTAAAATGTTTATATTTTAGTTTTTTTAATGTCCGTCTTGTATATCCACTTTAAAATAGAAAACAGCCCGAAATTTTGTTTGTGTATTCTTAACGTTTTTCTTTTTCTTTTTTTAATTTGCTTGGCTGATGAGCGGAGAAATGTACCGCTGACGGCTCACCGCCGTCCATATGGAGCGAAGGGGATGAAGTAACGTTAAAGGAAAAATAAGTCTTCGTCAGGCTTCGAAAATTCACCTGAAGACGGTTCGCGGGTGCCCAGTCGAAATATCATGGGATGAATTAAACGGCGACTGGATGCAAGCCCGAAATTTGAATATCATATTCCACTCGATAAAATCATCTTGATTTCTACAGACGGGGCGAAAAGTACGACCCGCGTAAGGAATGCGTTTGTTGCCATTTTGAAAGAAAAAAGTAATCACAATATACATACTTGCCACTGCATCATTCATCAAGAAGCACTTTATGCAGAAATATTGCCAGAGGAAATTCGCAAAGCTACAAGTTGGTGGTTAAGATTATCAACTCCTTTACAGCTAAAGATCATAATCATCGCCAATTTAAAAAAAATAGTAGTTGAAATGGAGAGTGAGTGCTTATATCTCCCGTTGCATAGCAGAGTAGGTTGGTCAATATGAAACGTTTCGCTTCTTATTAACATAAATTAAAGCATTTCTTGTCGAGAAAGATGTTCACTATCTACAACTAACGAGTGAGCAATGCATCCAAAAATTTAGTTAATGGCAGACATTAAGTCTATTCTACTCAGTTTAAACGTAATCTACAGAGGGAAGATAACAAGTTTTTTTGATGTTAAATGAAGTTATTTCATTCGAAATCAAAGTATTGCTCACGATTTTAAAAGAGAACTGTCATTCATTTTCCAAAACTGTTGAAACATCGTCCAGAAAATAACTATGAAATTGACATTTGCTATTTCAAAACAACGTTCTTAAATATGAGGAAAGCTTTTCTCAACAGGTACGGGAATTCAGAAATAGCAAGCGACGTAAGCGTTTGTGAAAAAAAAAAAAAGCTTAACTCTACTGTAACAGAATTTAATTTTTCTCCTTTTAATATTGACACTGACAACTTTGAAATGCAATTGTTGGATTTAAAAAACAAAAAGTTGTGGTGCTCGAAATTTGAATGTCTTTGTGCTGATATAGAAATATTGGAGACAAACAAACATTACCTTAGTTCACAACACAAGTGGTCTGCTTTGAAAGACCTGGAGAAGGAAGACGTTTTAACACCTGGAGTGGTATTCGTGACGCACATAATCAGTTGAAAAATGTGGCGTGTGCCGATGTTCCCTTATTTAGATCTACATATTCATGCGAACAATCATTTTCAAGCATGAACCTTATCAGGAATGAACTGAGAAGTCGCCATATTGATGAGAACCTGGAATTGCGCGTAAAATTAAAAACAGCAACATACAAATTTGACTTAGACGAACTTCCCGAGGAGATGAAAACACATTGCTCAGATTAATGTTTGTCAGTCATTACCATGATTTAAATTACTGTAAAATTTAATTTTATCAAAAAGTAAGTTAAGTATGATTTCCGGTTTTCATCAACATAACTTTACTAAGTCTTAAAACTTTAAGTAAATTTGTTACATTAATTGTAGAGGGCGTTGTGAAATAAAAGATGTAGTGTAGAATATTGAGAAAGGTAAGTTGAGATGGTTTGGACATACAGAGAGGATGAGCGAAAGAGAAATACGAAACAACTGCACAACACGAGTAGCGATAGGAAGGTATCGACCTCAGCGAGCATACCTCAATCAGATTGAGAACTTCCTTTAGCAAAGGCGACATTATGTGTACTGTAATTAAGATAATAACAGTATATCTACTAACGTAGTTTAAGCTGAAAAAAATATAGCACTGAAAGAAATTCTTGGCGCTGTACTACTGATATTTGGCTATATTAACTAATAAGGTTAATCAAATAAAAGTATACAGTTCCGGAGACCTTTTCAGGTCTCAAATATCTTTGATGTTTATGCGCAGACTGAAGCGACGAATGAAAATTTGCGCGCGATTTCGAATCCCGGCCTTTTCATTCGTCGCATCAGTCTGCGTATAGAGTGCTGAGTTTCCTGATGACCATATCAGTGCTATCTACATTTACGAGAATCAGAAGCAGTACGCTGAGTTAACGATTGCTGAAATATTATGTTTAATTGATTTTGGAGTGATCTTGCTCGTAATCACGTAGACCCGTTAAATACAATGTTGCCTCTTGTCTAAAAGTGTAGTGGTTCAGGAAGGAGTCAATACGAATAACCAGGATTCGATTTCAATCGACGCATCGTTTCCAATCAGTCACTTCGCCGACAATCATCTTACAGCGCGCAGATAATGTTATACTATTATTGTACACAACTGAGGTAAAAGACAAAGTTTCGTCTTCTGGTCCTGGACGGACCTACCTGACCCCCACCGACCGCCGTGCCACTTGCCAAGGACGTCACTGGATGCAGCGTGGAAGGTCACGTGCTCAGCACACAGCTCTGCCGGCCACTGTCGGCTTTCTTGACTTCGTAACCGCTACTGATCGCTACAGAAGCTCCTCAGTTGGCCTCCAGAGGCTGGGTGCACCCAGAACCAGACTCCCAACGAGGAGAGGTCCCTGGCAGTGCTGGGAATCGAACCCGAATCCCCCGCACGGCAGTCAGACGCGCCGACCACTCACATTCGTAGGCAGACAACTCATATGACATACTGTGCGATAAAACAGAGCTTCTTATGTCGAAATCATTGTTTCACGTCCACTTACAAGCCTTCAAAAGATATTAACAAAGATAATTTTTGAGTGATTTGTGTAGTCAGTCAGAGACGTATCCAGGGCCGCGTGTTTAAATGGCTATGTAAAGGCTCAATAACAACTTATAATGTTCTTGAAAAAAGCACAAAAGTCCAAAAATTGTAATAACCAATTTAAAGAAAGTTTTTTAACTACGGGTTTTTCTGAAATCCTATAGAATGTAAGGCTTTCGTACGAAATCGGCACTGACGCATACCGTTGATGACGTAATCTGAGGTGACCTGGGAGCGATACACAGCATTTGATTAGATTAGATTAGATTAGTTTACGTTCCATAGATCCGTGCTGAGGCGATCCTCGTGGACGTGGAACATGTCAATTTTTTTTTTTAGCTGAAATAACAATACTAATAGTATGAATATATACAATACATCATTTGTTTCTATTAAAAAATTCGTCAGTGGAGTAGAAGGAGTTGGCCACTAGTAAGTCTTTCAGGCTCCTTTTAAACTGATCTTTATTTGTAACTAAATTTTTTATGTTTACTGGCAAATTATTGAAGATGAGTGTTCCTGAGTAGTGGACCACTTTTTGAACTAAAGTAAGTGCTTTTAAGTCCTTGTAGATCATTTTTGTTCCTGGTATTGTATGTATGAACTGAGCTGTTTGTTGGAAAAAGAGATATATTATTTAGGACAAATTTCATTAATGAGTAAATATACAGAGAGGCAGTAGTTAGTATACCCAGTTCTTTGAAGAGGTTTCTACAGGACGTCCGTGAATTTACTCCACAAATAATACGTATTATATGCTTTTGGACTCTGAAAACTTTTGTTTGACTTGAAGAGTTACCCCAAAATATTATACCATATGACATTATGGAATGAAAGTAGACAAAGTATGTAAGCTTTTCCATTTTTATGTCGCCTATGTCTGCTAACACTCGAATTGCAAATACAGATTTATTAAGGCGTTTCTGCAGTTCTGTCGTGTGCTCTTCCCAACTGAATTTATTATCAAGCTGTGATCCCAGGAATTTAAGACTGTCAACCTCTTCTATCTGCTCTTCCTCGTATTTTATGCATACGCTGGGTGGAAACCTATTACAGGTTCTAAATTGCATATAGTGAGTCTTTTCGAAGTTTAATGTCAGTGAGTTGGCTTTAAACCATCTATTAATCTCCATGAAAATATCATTAGCAGATCTTTCTAGAACTACACTTGACATACTATTTATTGCAATACTTGTGTCATCTGCAAACAAAACGAACTCTGCTTCTGGCAGTGTAACTAATGAGAGATCATTAATGTACACAAGAAAAAGCAATAGCTCTAAGATGGATCCTTGTGGGACACCACATGTAATTTCTTCCCATTCTGATGAAGACTGATGACTTAATTCACTAGTCCCTTGCACTGACACCCTTTGTATCCTGTTAGCGAGGTATGACTTGAACCATTTTGCAGCACTGCCCGAGACACCACATAATTCTAATTTATTTAAAAGTATGTTGTGGCTCACACAATCGAATGCCTTTGACAAATCACAAAAAATACCTGCTGCTTGTAATTTGTTATTTAATGAATTAAGTACATTATCACTGTAGGTGTAAATAGAACCCTTCAGATATCCAAACTGTGTTCTTGATAGTATGTAATTTCTGGTCAGATGGTTGACAAGCTGCCTGTACATTACTTTTTCTAAAATTTTTGAGAATGCTGGCAAAAGTGAAATCGGTCTGTAGTTTGATGGTATCTCTTTATCCCCTTTCTTGAATAGAGGCTTAACATCTGCATATTTTAGCCAATCAGGAAATTTCCCAGTTATAATTGACTGGTTACACAAGTAACTTAGAATTGTACTAAACTCACAAGAACATGCCTTAATTAACTTTGTTGATATTTCATTGTACCCACTAGAATGCTTTTTTTTAAAGATTTTACTATGGAAGTTATTTCTTTTGGTGAAGTGAGTGATATATTCATGTACTTGAAGCTATTTGTGAAGGCTAGTTTTAGATATTCAAGAGCATTATTTACTCATCCTGAAAGTCCCATTCTATCAGTAACGGATATAAAGTACTTGTTAAATAGATTTGCCACACTATGCCCATCTGTTACTAATGTGTCATCTACCCTTAGTGCTATTTGCTCCTGTTCCTTTCTGGTTCTACCAGTCTGCTCTTTCACTATATCCCATATTGTTTTTATTTTGTTCCCTGACATTGCTATCTTCTTCTCATAGTGCATTTGTTTAGATGTCTGAATTACTTTTTTAATGTTTTACAGTATTCCTTGTATTTAGCTAAATCATCAGCATTGGAGCTATTCTTGGTCGACAGATACATTTTCCTTTTTGTCTTACAGGAAATCTTTATTCCTTGTGTAATCCATGGTTTTATTAAAGACTGCTGTTTAATTTGATTAACTTTTAGAGGAAAACAGTTTTCAAACATGGTGCTGACATTGTTCATGAATGTGTTATATTTTTCATTCATGTCATGAGCACTATAAACATCTTTCCAGTTCATATCTTTGAGCAGTTTTCTAAAACACTCAATTTTTGGTTGATTGACTACTCTTCTGTACTCAGATTTAGCAGTCTTGTTAATCTGCTTAGAATTTACATCTAAAACAAGGAGCTGCATGTCATGATCTGATAGTCCATTTATTACAGGTTTTATGATATGATTTTGTTCCTTTGATTTGTCTATTAAAATGTTATCAATGGCTGTCCTTGAGGATTTAGTGATCCTAGTTGGAAACTTTACAGTGTGAGTTAGATTGAAAGACAACATTGCTAACTGCAGTAAATGTTTACTGGAAGATTGCATTAGAAAATCTGTATTAAAGTCACCAGCAATCAAAATTTCTTCGTTTCTTCCTGTTAAATAACCCAAAAGAGCTTCTAGATGATCTAAGAATAGATTATAATTTCCTGCAGGTGCTCGGTAAATAGTTACTATTATATAGGATCTGTTATGGAACTCTACTTCTGTTGCACATGCTTCTAGATGTTGTTCTAAACAGAATTTATTAATGTCCATGTTCTTGAATTTATGGCAGTTTTTGATAAATGTGGCAACTCCTCCTCCATCCATATCTATTCTGCAGAAGTAGGAAGCTAGTTTAAATCCTGAAATGTCTAACATATCTATATCAGTGGTCACTTGATGTTCAGAGAGGCAGATTATGTCAATTTGGTTAGATGAATTCATTTCATCGATACAAATGAGTAGTTCATCAACTTTATTTCTAAGTCCCGGAATGTTCTGGTGTAATAAAGATAACTGATACTGCATACTAATGGGATTGTAACTGCTTTGGCGAAGATGAACTGGCAGTTTCTGATTACTTTATGTTAAACACTGTTTAAATGGAGGCTGTGTGCTAAAATCTGACTCCTGTTCATCTGTTTTCTCAAACTGTGTGTGTCTGCAAATCTCCCTTAAAACTCGTTTTCTTTCCCCCTTCCCTATCCTAAAAAAGGCATCCCTCTGACACCTGTGACCACTGGTATTTTACCACTTGTGCCAGTGTCCGCCCTTAAGTTTTCTGCAATCAACCCAGACAGTTTTCCCTTCCCTTTCCTATTGAGGTGAAGACCATGCCTAGTGTAGTCCCACCTATCGATAGCATCCACAGGAATCAAACCAATATGGGCATCGCGCACACGAGGTATGAGAGGGCAGTGCATGGCGGAGCTGTCGTTTATACTCAGGCGATTCGTGTGGCAAGGTGTCAGGCACGATTATGAGCGCACGACGGGAACTAACAGACTTTGGAAGCGGAGTGGTAACTGGAGCTGGACGCATGGGACATTCCATTTCGGAAATCGTCAGGGAGTTCAGTATTCCGCGATCCACAGCGTCAAGAGCGTGGCGTGAACACCAAACTTCAGACATTACCTCTAACCGTGGACAGTGCAGTGCCCAACGGCTTTTGCGTAGAGCTATCAGAGCTAAGAAACGAGCGACACTGCTTGACATAACCGCGGAAATCGATGTGGGACGTACGACCAACATATCCGTTAGGATAGTGCGGCGAAATTTGGCGTTAATAGACTATGGGATCAAACGACCTACGCGATTGCCTCTGCTAACAAAAACAACATCGCCTGCAGAGCCTCTAGTGTAATTTTTAGGTGTTCTGTCACACAATTACAAGTGCGCTACATGGTTCATAGTAAAGCAAATAACGTAACAGCTGCTGTGCAATTTTTTTCAGGTGGCTACGAAATGCTAGTTTTGTAACACAAAAATTAAGTAATATGTCCTCTTTCCTTGCAGGAACTGGAGAGAGGAAATTGCAAAATGCGAAGGCAAAGAAAAGAGAAGCCCAAGCCTGAGAAGGGTGATCGTAAAGACGTTCAGAAGCCAGTTCATTCTACAAGGCGCCATCCAAGCAATCCAGCAGCTCGTCGTAAGGTGAGTTATACAAGTTTATTTATTAGTATTTTATACAGCTTACATTTACATCATTCTGGATGTAGCCGTGTACTGTGTAGTGAAGAAGCTGTATAATGTCCCACTACTCTGACCTCTGTTCTCTCCAGCTCCCCCCCCCCCCCCCCAATTACGCCTTACACTCACACACATTCATTCACATACACATGAGGAGGTACAGGCTGCAAATGCCTGGGTACAGTTCTGGTCTGGGACCACAAACTGGGGCCTGCTCAACAGTGCCAATCTTCTGATACTGTGAACTCCGAGCAGTATTCAGCGACCACTCCTGGCTATGACGGTCGGAACGTAGAGTGCCTAAGAGTGCAGTAGTCTTGCTTAATCGCCTCAGTAGTAGGGGTGGTGGAAACAAAAGTTCATTGTGAGCTGTGCGTCAATGGTATTAGTGGGTTACGACCAAACCAGTCATTAGTGGGCAACCATTGGGGGACACCTGCTGCACATCAGTTTTATTAGTCTTGTCCAGATGTCAGGGCTCTGCCTGTATCGACTGTTGTTTAATTAGCTGCTCGTAACGCCACAAATACGAACACCCCGTTACAATAAGAGGACTCGATGGTTAGCAAGCAGTATTCCCAGCCACAACTCTAAATGCGGAATCTTGTCTTCTGTGGACACGTGACATGCCCTAGCCAAGTAGGAAATATGCAAGGTTTTTTCCCCATTGCCTATCTATTTATACAACTGTGCACCGTGATTTATGCCATTGTGCTGCTTCTCTCCTTCTCCAACAGTCACAATGTACATCAATATTACGAGTCTACTACACACTGCTGTTCAAATGTGTGTGAATTCCTAAGGGCCCAAACCGCTTAGGTCATCGATCCCTAGACTTACACACTACTTAAACTTACTTATGCTAAGAACAACACACACACACCCATGCCCGAGGGAGGACTCGAACCTCCGGCGGGAGGGGCCGCGCAGTCCGTGACATGAGTCTGGTCCCTTTAACCAACCAGTCCGTGACGTGACACCTCAAACCGCGTGGCCACTCCGCGCGGACACACACTGCTGCCATGAGCCCACTGCTTCCCAGCTTTGTTACTGTTCGCTCGAGCAGAACCTTAGTGCAGCGATCTAAATAATTACTTGGTCTCAAAAAAATCGCATTTCAGTCTTTACTGTTGCAGTGATTAAAGGGAGCACACCGTGGTTCAGGTCGAAAAAAATCGATTTTCGGGTTTCATCATATTTCGATAGATTAAGGTTTTATTTAAGTACTCTGTGAAGGATTTTGCAGAAAACAATTTTTTTCGAGCATTTAAAGAGCATTTTCCTACCACGTGCGTTTATGTGCCACGCCCACTTTTCTGTCACCCACTTTTCTGCATGTATTTTAGATCTTTATATCCCCTGCATTGTGTTGGCTATCCTTGGAATGCAACGGTCGGTATTCTTTTGTTTCTGCTATTTGTAAACAACAAGCTTTCAAACACGCGGTTAGTTTTGTTCAAGTGTGATTGCGAGTAGTTTTTAAAGAAAACTTGCAGGCATACTATGGGCAGGCAATTAGGAGGAATAAAGAAAATCCGGAGGCAATTTAGAAAGATGTTTGGGCCATATTCTTCCATAAGTCCTCTACTGATGATAAGCCATGTCATGGATTGTGTCCATCAGGAGAAAATTCGTGGTACAAATACAATAGGGCTCAGGCAACTAGAGAATCTTATTTTCCCCAGCATTCTCTTCTTGCTGCTGTTATTACAACAATTAAACCTATTTTCAGTGAATTGGCTCATCCTGTCCTTCTAAGGAAATGTCTGCGTGGACAGACACAGACCCCAAGTAAATGTTTCAACAGCATAACTTGGAACCGCCTTCCTAAAACTGTATTTGAATGGCTTATTTCAATAGTGGTACAGGTCCATTTTTGGTCATTTTGAGATAAAAGTCCTAAAGTTAAATTAGCGCTGAAAAATCTGCAGTTGAGATACCAGAAATATTCAAGCATATGGCTTCTTGCTAGAGATGAACCTTTCTTTCTGTTTCTTTGGATCATTAATTTCAGAAGCATTATGGACAGAAAAGTGGAGGTAATGGACTTGTACCACCATTGAAGTAAGCCCTTCATTTGTAGGCATGCCTACAATGAAACTTAGAGTTCATGAAGCTGTTATTACATACAATTGTGGTAATATTGGAAAGTGTTGGGTACTGAAAAAACTGGGAATTAATCCTGGTGAAAATATTATCACTGGGATGCAACATTGCGATAAAATGAGGACAGCCGATGCAGACAGGTCTGCATCTAATATGGCCAAGAAAGTAAGACAAGCGTCCAGGAAGGTGAAAAAGAAGCTGGAAGACCTGCTATAGGCCGAAGAAGGGCCATCATATGCAGCAGGACAGTTTTAATTAACTATACGTAACAAATTTCAAAAGGTTTTTCTTTGAAGTCAGTTTCCCACAAACTAAAATTTGCAGCACATATGCCCCATTATTTGAAAAACTATCATACATAAATGAATAAAATTTTCAGAGACTCTGCATAACATAAAAAGCCACCTCTGGTACTACATTCATTAATATTCCCCCATTAGGAAGTTCGCAAAAATATTTTCTGCAGAAAAAACTTAATATTTTTTGTTAATAAATTTAGAAAAGTATTTCTTAAAAAGTATAAAATGGATACAGTAGAGTTTAGTACAGTTGACTCTATTAGCATCGTGTAACATACAGTAAAATATCAAGGTACTGCATCAAATAGTTTTTTTCAGAAATGGGTCAAATACTTGTCTAAATTAACATGGGCTAGATAGGCAGGGTGTGGTCTCCTTAAAGTAACCGTTCGAGATGTGGTCGACTGTTAGTACGCTGAAGACTTCACTCATGTTTAAGTTCATATTTCAGCTATAAAATAATTTTTTAACGCAGCACCCGTGCTCATCCATCTTACATTCAAATCAAGCATTTTTCCCCTCCACAAGAATACACACAATCCGTATTCGCAGCTCCATTACGTCGGCATTTGCCCAATTTCGCGACCGAACTAACTCTCCAAAGAATGGACTCTTGCTGTAGTAAAAATACTAGGAATACTAGTATAATTTATACTTAAGAACTAAAAACCGAAATTCCCAATTGTTTGGGAGAGCGTTGAGGAAACGTTAACGCCTACAAGTATTTTTAGCAGAAAAAGATGAGGAGTGACGTTTGTGTAATTGGCACCATTACGTGTTCAAAAATCGCAAGGAACAGCAACAAATGAGGTAAAAACGTGTTAAGACATCGTAACGGCACTCACCTATTGAAACACCAACATGACAGCAAACAGGGCGCTGTTTACAAGAAACTGGTTACAGCGAGGTCATTGGTCTCATCGGATTAGAGAAGGATGGGACAGGAAATCGGCCGTGCTCTTTCAAAGGAACCATGCCGGCATTTGCCTTAAGCGATACAGGGAAATCACGAAAAACCTAAAGGTGGATGGCCGGACGCGGGTTTGAACCGTCGTCCTACCGAATGTGATCCCAGTGTGCTAACCGCTGCACCACCTCGCTCGGCAAGGACAGTAATCAGTTGCACTAGGACATAATATGTGCGTAATGAAGGGTGTCCAAATGTTAGTGATTCATTTGTCACGGTCATCGACGATCAGGTGGCGTTCTGGAGGCCTGTGTGTGCATCCTCTGTGTTGACTCCGCAGGCAGCAACTGTGCTGAGTTTAGAGGTGAACAGCGTTCGCAACAATCGTTCTATGGTACAACCGAGCCCTGCCGACAAGTATGTACTCCCGTTTAACAGCTTCAGCCATTTGGACGCGGTTGCATTGTGGGCCTGCAGGAAGCTGAGCTGGATGGACGTGTTGCTGCACTTACTGGGCACAGTGAATCGGTGGTGGATCGCTGCTTTGAACAGTGGCCTGTGGAAAACTCCCACACCTGTAGACAGGGACTACGGAATCAAGTCAAGATCAACGCAATCTGCGAGCAGCGGTGGCAGACCGAACGTCATCCAGGGACGAAGTCCGGGCACTAGTTGTACCTGCTGTGTCATCAGGGACCACTGGGAACCGCCTGCTTGCAGCAGGATGAAGGTCACGTGTTCCTTTGGCCAAACAACCACAGAGACCAAGACACCGCCAAGTATGGCTGCTCTGCTGTTGTGAAAAAGTTGAGAAGAGAGTGGAACGGTGCGAGTGATGAGAGTACTCTCTGTGTGTGTGTGAGTGATGGACGTGCACATGAATGGCGCAGATCTGGTGAACTGGCGATTCCAGTATGTATTCGCTCACGAGACACAGGTCCCACCCACGGCTTCATTGTGCGCATGTAGAGGGGGGGGGGGGCATTAATTACACAGCTCGTGGTTTCGTTTGATATTTCTGCAGCGTAAAGTAACCAGTGCCCCCTATATTACAGAGGTTGTTACCCCGTGCTAGTCTCATTTAAACGACAGGCAGATGATGTCCTTTGTGAATAGGGCAATGAATATGCACATACGGATGCTGCAGCGCGACATGCTCTTCGTGGTGTATAACTCTGCCCTGGTCAGCGATATCACCCATCGAACACGTATGGGACATGATGAAGCGGGTGCTTCTCGTTCTCCAGGGGCTGCAAGAGCCACTGCCGAACTGCAACAAAAGGGCGCAAGGTGCTTGGGACGGCTTATCGCAGCATGCCACGCCTCACCTTTATGGTTGTTTGCATGCGAGAATACGCGCCTACATTGCCTCCAGTGGGAGGTGTAGACACACACTTTGCACTGATGCGACTCACTGTGTCGTGTGTGCTTCATGTACTCACACAATGCTGAACTACACCTCAGTCGTTTGTCAATAAAATGACCTTGTCCTTGAGGCTGCATTCGTTCCGGTAGTGTACAATGAGAATAGTGTATTGCGGGTTGGAGAAAACAACTACCTTTTCCAATAAAGTTTGAAGCAGCTGTTACTGCAGTCTTATTCTCGGTTTGCAAATTTTTGGGTTTGCAGGCGAGTTGTCACTTTCTGCTTACGCGATATTTCGGCTACTTCCCTAGCTGTCTTCGTTAGGCGCCGAGAGCAGATTTTGTAGCTCCCTGTCTGAACTTCAACCGTACAGTGTTGGCGAAACATCGTTTAAAGAGGAACTGACAACTCAGCTGTAAACTCGTAAACTTTTATTAAACCACTAATTTCTCTGGAAAAAGCCTGAAGGACCAATCTGTTGCTCCTGTGGCGTCCTGTGAGCGTCGCGGAAGCAAGCCGGCTCCTTAGTCCACGTGCAGCAAGTCATTGCGACAAGCGTGACGAACTTGCTCCACTGTCGGGGGGAAACGAAATGAAATGATGGTGTTGCATTGCTGGCCGGGAGACCCCATACGGCCGCCGAGTGCAGGTCTTATTTCAGTTGACGTCACATCGGGGGCAAAAAATGTTAATCGATTGGCCTGTATCCATCGTTGCACTACTGAGCCAAAACATTATTGCTTCTTGGCTCAGCTTTGCAACGCAATAGAGGAGCGACTGAGCACGGCACGAATTCGGCCAACTTTTCAGAGGTTTCTGGATGTATGTAGCAGCAGATATCAACGCACAGGTAGCGCAGTTCCCGTACGTCACAGACTAGTGGTTTGTGGGTGTAACTGACGATGTCATTGCGTCAACGGCGGAACACCTAGGGGTCAGCGATGACGTTCACGTAACCCGCACCTGTCACAGTGCCTTCGATTAACACCATACGGCCTCTGGAAGACCAGGTGAATGCGCCCACAGCACAATACAGCCCAGCGTCCGTGGTGCAGTGCATGTTTAGAGTGTGTGGATGAAAGCGCGTCCCGACACGACCACTGACCTGGTGTAACAAGAATGATTCATCCGACCAGGCGTTTTCGTTGATCCACGGTACAATCACGATGATCCCGTGCCCGCGTCAACCGCCACCTGTCGTGCCGTTGGGTCAACACTGGAACCCACACAGGACGCGTGTTCTTGTGCCCCACGTTCAGCAAGGTGCGCTGAAGGACACACTTGTGCCTTCACCAGCATTATACCCTGTTGTCAGATCTGCCACAGATCCTCCGAGTTCAGCAATGAGGCGTGGGCGTCCGACACGTTGTCGTCTCGCCTACTCCTTCAACGACATCCCACATACGCTCATGACACAGGCACGCGAACAGCGGAAATGCGCAGTTGCAGGCGCCACGCCACGGCCATATGTACTTTGTTAAAATAGCTTACGCCTGTGGATTTCCTCATTTGCGGACCTTATCGTTTCTGTAATCTGTCCCCACTTTGTTTGTTTGCCGGCCGGGGTGGCCAAGTGGTTAAAGGCGCTACAGTCTGGAACCGCGAGACCGCTACGGTCGCAGGTTCGAATCCTGCCTCGGGCATGGATGTGTGTGATGTCCTTAGGTTAGTTAGGTTTAAGTAGTTCTAAGTTCTAGGGGACTGAAGACCTTAGAAGTTAAGTCCCATAGTGCCCAGAGCCATTTGAACCATTTGAACCCATTTTGTTTATTTATTATTACTTCCATCCCCCTTGCCCCATATGCGCAGAGGGTGGGCTGTCAGCGATACAACATTCCGTTATTCAGCCAAAAGCTTCATAAATATTGACAAAGACGAAACAGATATGATTAAAAGGTGAAAGATTTACAGATGTTTCTAAAATTTATAAAAGGCTTATTTCTGTTGTCATTTATGTAAAACATGAAAACTGTTGATTTTATTTGTTGCGTAAATTAAAATCGAAGGACTACAGCGTAAAAACAAAAACTGATTTTCAAACACATTACAGGAATGGTGACGTTCTTACAAAAAACGAAAAGAATACAAGCCGTGCATTTTCACTAAAAGGATGAACGAGCTGCAGTGGGAAAAAAGGATTTAGAAAGATGAAATGTATTCTATAGCCTTGGACGGTGTGTGTAAAAAATTAGGAATCCGTTGGGTAGCAAGCACGGAGATGAAGTCCGCCCAGTTAGCTGTGCGGTCTAACGCGCTTTCCGGGCGGGAAGGCGTGCCGGCCCCCGGCACGAATCCACCCAGCGGATTAGTGTCGAGGTGCGGTGTGCCGGCCAGCCTGTGGAAGGTTTTTAAGGTATTTTTGCAGCTGCCTCTGCTGGTCCCTTTATTCCGCCTCAGCTGCACTATGTCAGTGATTGCTCAAACACTTTGTCCACGTATGCGTACACTATAATTACTCTACTTCACGCAAACATTGGGGTTACACTCGTCTGGGTCTGGTGTGAGACGTTCCCACTGGGGCAGGCTGAACTGCACAATAACTCTGGATTCGGTGTGGGGTGGCAGCGGGGTGAGTGGAGTGCTGTGGCCTGTTGTGGGGACGAAGCCTCTCCGTCCTTTCTAGGTACCCAGTTCCATGCAATACAATACAATGCAGTGCAGATTAACGTAGGTGTTGGGGTAGATAGTAAGAAAACGGAGTTTAACAGGATTCTGATGGGTAGGGCAGGGCCACCGTCTCATGAGGAGAAGTGATAAGAACAGAGGGAATAGGGAGTGGGTAGCCGTGGTGTCGAATGAGATAAGTGGAGAAGAGTTATAGTTGATAGGCTGGATAAATATAGCGGCGGATTTCATTGTCTGGAGAGAGAATCTGTTGAAGTTGTGTGCAGATAGGGTAAGGAGTGTGTGTAGCTGTAAGGGCAGTGACATAGTGTCGGCAAGGGTGCGGCAGTGTTACAGGATTCGTAATGAAAAACGAAACAATTGGGATAGTAGTGTGGGGTTTACGGAGGTGTTCAGTGTGGGTGTGGAGGGATGAGATGGTAGACGATACACATGGGGGAAGACAAACGGTTACAGAAAGAAAGGTGGTGTGCATGACGTTCAAGAATTTGGAAGGACTGATAGAACATAGGTGAAACAAATATCAATGCAACATTTGCATGGGAGAAGGGTCGGTTCAAGGTTTTATAAGTATGGAGGATTGTAGAGGTGCACAACCCCCAAGTTCGGCCACTTGGTAGTTTCAGTCTATTGTGGGCTTACTGTTGCATGATTAACACGTTTCTATGTTAGCTGCCAGTTGAGGGTTAGTCCAAGATATTTTAGTGTGTTAATTAACTGTATAGCACGGTTGTCGATGGTGCGGCAGAATCCATGGAGGCGGAAGCTGTGGGTGATTCTGCCTATAATTATTTCCTAGGTTTTGGAAAGGTTGATCTTGAGGAGCCATTGGTTGCACCCAGAGGTACGTCGACTGAGGTGGATTTGAGGGATTGTTGGGGTTTCCGGAGTGTAGGGTAGAGGGCTAGGAAACAAGTGTCACCAACAGACTAAAGCAGATTGAGTGGTTCAAAATGGCTCTGAGCACTATAGGACTTACCTTCAAACGTCATCAGTCCCCTAGAACTTAGAACTACTTAAACCTAACTAACCTAAGGACATCACACACATCCATGCCTGAGGCAGGATTCGAATCTGTCGCGCGGTTCCAGACTGTAGCGCCTAGAACCGCTCGGCCGCCCCGGCCGGCACAGATTGAGTGGTTTTAGGAGGTTTGGGTGTAGCGGTAGTGTTGAGGCGATGTAGGAGAGATTCACAATGCGTACATGCTCCTGTTACACAAGAGTCGTGGCTGCGCCTTAACCTACGAGATACGTTTAAGAACTTCACGGAGGAAAATGAGTGTTCTGGAGAACTGTATCTGGCTTGCGGGCAGTCAAATTGACAGTTTGCTTACGTCGGTCAGTTGAAGTGTATTAGATCTTGTCAACACATGGAAAATAGTTTTCACACGTTTTTATAACCGGATAATCTACCTTACCAATGAACTTGATTGCCGCATCGATGTAAGGTGCATAAAGATGGGCCCATTCCGCTTTGAGATTGGTAGCACGCGAAATTGAAAGCAATAAATACGGCTGAGTGGATAAGGCAAAAAAAAAAGGGAGAATAAAAAATATTTATCTGCCATATTTCCAAGACGTTATTATCATTAAATGCTCCCACCATCTCCGTCACCATGAAGGGAACAAGAAGGTTAAAAAATCATAACTCAGACACAATTGACTCTGTACTGTAGCAATCCGATTACAATAAGGTAAGTTTCAAACTTCGACCAATGAACTGGAAAAACAGAAAGCTCACAAGTCGCCTCTGATCTTCGTCTCTTTGCAGAGTTCTCGACAATTTCAACAAAGCAACATTTCTCGGGATGATAGTGCAACGACATGCAGATCAGAAAGTACGTCAGCACCAAACATTCCAATTTTCAACGAAATGATATGGTTTGTTCACACTTTAATAATCCTCGTGAAGTTCGTTTCTTAGATCAGTACCTCTTCAGCCAAAGACCAAAACTGTCGCCAAATAATAACAGTAGTTTGGGCTAATACACTTTGAAAGTCACAACTACTTACCAGCCATTGCTGCAGCGAGAAAGCTCCGTTGTTATGGCTACAGACGAGCCAAGGGGCGCCGACCGACCACCGTGTCGTCCATCAGCTAATGGCGTCACTAGGATGCTGTACGGAGGAGCGTGTTGTCAGCACACCACTCTCTTGGCCGTTGTCAGGTTAGCCACCGGGAGCCGCTGCTACCCCATCAAGTATCTGCTCAGCAGGCATCACAGGGAAAATTCCCTGATAGTACTGGGAATCGAACCCTTGTCATCTGTATGACAGCCATCTGTACTGGCCACCCGGCTACGGAAGCAGACACTGCAGCAAAGGCGTAACCGAAGATTAAGGACGCCTGCGTTAGAATTTGGAGTCAGATTACGAAGTTCAGTGATGCCACTGAACCTACCGTCTGCCTTCACCGAGGTTCCGCCACGAATTCTCTGACTTCGCGAGTTAAGAGCGATTGCCAAAATGTGTCAACTTTGAGCGTCCTTGGTCAGCCAGCACTGTAGTTGCAGCAAGCTTGGCCTGATTCTCGACCACTGGAATTCTCACTGGTTCAGCTCTCTTTACAGCTAACAGCATCGATACTTGTGATCATATTTGACAAACTAACAATGATAAAAGTGTCATGACTTTACTGGAACACGGTGAATACACATTGTCCTTTCATTTGTGTGAAACTCTCCCCACCAACTTACTCTGCTCACACATGTAGTACACTGCAACTCTACTACCCAGCCTTTTTTTTGGGGGGGGGGGGGGGGGAATTAGCCGTGAGCAGTTTTGAATTTAAATTAATTATCATTACATTTTAAAATTTAAGTCCCCAACGCATTTTTCCGTCTGTATATAAAGGTTAATATCTGGTACTACTGTAGGCATTTTGATACTGTTTTCACTAAGAGACTAATTCACGAGGAAGTATTGCGTTTATAATTTAGTAACGCTACGCCAGTCAAGACATCTGGCTATATTGAACGCGATTATGTCTGCATAACTGTGCAGTATTTGTAAAGCCCTAAAAATACAGATGATTATATAAACTTGTGTGTACATTTGAACATTTCAAGACTACATTCGTCGTAATTCTACTTTATTAAACCAGATTTGACGTATTATAAATTGGTACAGAGTTTTATTTACATGTTTTGTTTTACTCTAGTCTGCTATGCGTTATTACGAATATGGGCCTTAATTGTCGGCAGAGATTGTTTGCTTCCTGTTATCAACGCTCATCTAAAAACCTTTTGTTGATATACACTCCTGGAAATGGAAAAAAGAACACATTGACACCGGTGTGTCAGACCCACCATACTTGCTCCGGACACTGCGAGAGGGCTGTACAAGCAATGATCACACGCACGGCACAGCGGACACACCAGGAACAGTGGTGTTGGCCGTCGAATGGCGCTAGCTGCGCAGCATTTGTGCACCGCCGCCGTCAGTGTCAGCCACTTTGCCGTGGCATACGGAGCTCCATCGCAGTCTTTAACACTGGTAGCATGCCGCGACAGCGTGGACGTGAACCGTATGTGCAGTTGACGGACTTTGAGCGAGGGCGTATAGTGGGCATGCGGGAGGCCGGGTGGACGTACCGCCGAATTGCTCAACACGTGGGGCGTGAGGTCTCCACAGTACATCGATGTTGTCGCCAGTGGTCGGCGGAAGGTGCACGAGCCCGTCGACCTGGGACCGGACCGCAGCGACGCACGGATGCACGCCAAGACCGTAGGATCCTACGCAGTGCCGTAGGGGACCGCACCGCCACTTCCCAGCAAATTAGGGACACTGTTGCTCCTGGGGTATCGGCGAGGACCATTCGCAACCGTCTCCATGAAGCTGGGCTACGGTCCCGCACACCGTTAGGCCGTCTTCCGCTCACGCCCCAACATCGTGCAGCCCGCCTCCAGTGGTGTCGCGACAGGCGTGAATGGAGGGACGAATGGAGACGTGTCGTCTTCAGCGATGAGAGTCGCTTCTGCCTTGGTGCCAATGATGGTCGTATGCGTGTTTGGCGCCGTGCAGGTGAGCGCCACAATCAGGACTGCATACGACCGAGGCACACAGGGCCAACACCCGGCATCATGGTGTGGGGAGCGATCTCCTACACTGGCCGTACACCACTGGTGATCGTCGAGGGGACACTGAATAGTGCACGGTACATCCAAACCGTCATCGAACCCATCGTTCTACCATTCCTAGACCGGCATGGGAACTTGCTGTTCCAACAGGACAATGCACGTCCGCATGTATCCCGTGCCACCCAACGTGCTCTAGAAGGTGTAAGTCAACTACCCTGGCCAGCAAGATCTCCGGATCTGTCCCCCATTGAGCATGTTTGGGACTGGATGAAGCGTCGTCTCACGCGGTCTGCACGTCCAGCACGAACGCTGGTCCAACTGATGCGCCAGGTGGAAATGGCATGGCAAGCCGTTCCACAGGACTACATCCAGCATCTCTACGATCGTCTCCATGGGAGAATAGCAGCCTGCATTGCTGCGAAAGGTGGATATACACTGTACTAGTGCCGACATTGTGCATGCTCTGTTGCCTGTGTCTATGTGCCTGTGGTTCTGTCAGTGTGATCATGTGATGTATCTGACCCCAGGAATGTGTCAATAAAGTTTCCCCTTCCTGGGACAATGAATTCACGGTGTTCCTATTTCAATTTCCAGGAGTGTATATTCGCATCACACTAAACAACGTAGGTCGCTAAGCGAAACAATCGGACGGGCAGAATACTCCCAGAGTCTGACAGCTAACCGTTTAAATTTAGTGACAATCTAGCTCACTTTGTGATGTTTTTGTGATCCACCTTTATATTAATTTCATTAATTTTGAGCTGGCCAAAGTGTGCCTTTACAGCAGCGGTCGTCAAACATTTTTGCTCAAGAACCAATAATGACATTGCGGGGCGGCACCTCGGGTAGCACATGATCCAGTCTTACTATGAACCGGTAACCTACTCATACATAAATTAGTATGTTACGTCGTGCGGTAGCGTTCTCGCTTCCGACGCCCGGGTTCCCGGGTTCGATTCCCGGCGGGGTCAGGGATTTTCTCTGCCTCGTGATGGCTGGGTGTTGTGTGCTGTCCTTAGGTTAGTTAGGTTTAAGTAGTTCTAAGTTCTAGGGGACTGATGACCATAGATGTTAAGTCCCATAGTGCTCAGAGCCATTTGAACCATTTTAGTATGTTACGAGCCCCCAGAAGACTAACTATAGTAAGGACGCGATAAGTTGGCCGCAGGTCCCTTAGTGCAATTCGTTAAAAGCCGGCTCCATTCAGAACACTTATAGTGTCGACTGTTCTTTGTTTGAAATTGCTACCAGCCTCAGTGACCCCAGTGCGTTGTGATGCTGTAATTGCCTAAGCCTGACGTAACCTAAATTCAGGGTGTCTACGACCCGGGAGAACCGGGAGATCCGGGAAAAACCCGGGAATTTTTTCATCCGGGAGAAAACCGGGAAAACCCCGGGAATTTTTTAGAATTCTGGGAATCTATTATTGTTTTAGTTTTCAGTTAAGTTCTTGTGATTTTGACTGGTAAGAATCAATACTCCAACAAAGGATATTATTGTATCCCGCTTCTGCAGAATAATACTGCAGCAACAAAACATGAACCAGAGGAAAAATGAACGAAAATAAAACTTAAGTCGCAAAGGAAATGCGCCATATATAACAGCAAAACATAGTGCTCATACAAGCGTCTGCGAACAGCAAAGTGTGTCATATGCTTTAGGAAGACTATGCATTGCTGCCTAACAACAAATTGCCTCCGATGAGCGTGACGTCAGAGCTGTTTACATTAGATTCGTTTGAGCAGTTGCGGGCGGGCTCTTGTGCGTGCGCAGTTGAGTCGCGCATAAGTAGTACCTTCTCCCGCTTCTGGCTACGGATGTGTGGCTGGGCGCCACTACCTAATTTTGCTATGCGGGTGACACAGCACTGGCTACCAGAGACAAGTATCTCTTCAATACAGAGGAAGTCCTTACTAATGACGTCGAAATACTATACAATTATTTCAAGAAATGGAGACTCAAGCCAAACCCTAACAAAACTGAAGTATCTACATTCCATCTTAATAACAAAATGGCAAATGAAATTATTAACATAAAACTCGGAAACACCAACCTCAAACATAATAAGTTTCCAAAGTACTTAGGTATAACATTGGATCGCACTCTTTCTTACCGAAAACATCTGGAGAACACCACTGCAAAAATTGGAACACGGAATAACATCATTCAAAAACTTAGCGGTACTACTTGGGGAGCTAACGCAAAAACATTACGCACCTCATCTTTTGCCTTAGTGTTCTCTGTGGCTGAGTACTGCGCTCCAGTCTGGATTAATAGCTGTCACACCAAACTTATTGACAGGCAATTAAATAACACAATGAGGTTGATTTCTGGAACTGTTAAATCAATGCCCACGTACTGGTTACCGGTGCTATGTAATATCCTGCCCCCGGACCTGCGTAGAAAAGCGGCCCTACTGCACGAA
The DNA here is from genome assembly GCF_021461385.2 of Schistocerca piceifrons. Lineage (NCBI taxonomy): Eukaryota > Metazoa > Arthropoda > Insecta > Orthoptera > Acrididae > Schistocerca > Schistocerca piceifrons. The sequence continues at coordinate 4,627,040 of NC_060139.1, forward strand.
TTCAGAAAGATTGAGACAAAACCAGAACTACCAATTAAAGAAGAATTCTCACAACTGCGACACACTCGATTGAAATCAAGAAAGCCACCCATACGCACAGCTGAGCAGCTTCAAAATAATAACTATGACCACATGAAACAATGGAGACTAGATTGGAACCAAAAGACAAATGACCAACTACAGACCTGGTTTGAGAGCTATAACTGCAACATCTCTGGAATGGAACTAACACGGAAAACATGGTCCGCATTAAATCGAATACGTACAGGACATGGCAGGTGTGCGGATTCACTACACAAATGGGGAAGAGCGATGTCACCAGAATGCGACTGCGGTGCCCCTAGACAGACGATCCAACACATCCATGGTGAATGCTCCTTGCGAGCATATGCAGGGAACTGGTCCGACTTCCTGGAGGCATCCCCATCGGCGCTAGAATGGATCTCAAACCTCGATATATCCTTTTAACTGACCAATATAAACATAAATTATATCCATGATTGTTATAAGATTTTAATGTCCAACATCTGATGTATTAATGTTGCATGTATAGCCATACGCTAAATAAACTACCTAATATTGTCCCGGTTCGGAAATGTAGATCCTTGGCTATGCACAGAGCAATCTGAGCTGTAGAGGGGAGGTGGGTAGTCTCCACGTGACCCGTGTTTACGTTTAGCGATTTTGCTGTTTCCTCTTCATTTATTGCTCTCACATTAAATGAAAACAAAACGGATTTCTGTGACCGGGATCTATCTATCAAATGAATTAAAATACGCTCACATGTTTACGGAAGGCTAAAATTTTCTCCACCTTTCTGACAGTCAAGCATTAATCGCCTTGCAGAATAATGGAGTTATTTTTGTCGGTTTGCTAAAGAGATTTGACTTTTATTAATCTTGAGCGATGAGGCAGTCAATTTATTTGAAACGAAGTGTTTAATTTCACACTGTTGGTTAGTTTCAACTGTTCGCTGCATTTCAAGTGCACGTTTCCCATTTTCTAGCTCGCATGGCATTATGCCATAATAAAGAACCAAACATGAGACAATACAGTGCTGGTACTCAAGAAAATTTACATCCGAATCTGGACATACGAATGTGCACTTTAAGCCGAATTATGCATTTCAGTATGGTTGACGAAATTCCTGTACTCTTGAAGTATCCTCTGATGTCGTGTTTCTTTTGTGAAATAGCGCAAAATCTTTTAATGTTTTACACGTACGAACATACGAGCTTCCTGCGTCATCGTAGCTGCGCAAGAGCAGGGGCGCCTGTTAATGTGGCGCTCTCTGGCAGCTGCTGAAACGAATCAGTTCCTAACACGTCACGGGAAAACATTGCGAATGGTGGTTTGAAAAGCGTTACTTTTTGAAAGTAAATTTCCTTTTACACAAGATGAACTATGTGCGAGAATGTACGATGAATTTCTTAAATCACAGAGCGTTTGACTCACAATTAAAAATCAACTCTTTGATGACGACCATCTAGAAGAATTTCGAGCCCAGAAGGTCAGAAATTTACGTCGTTATTAAAAATTTTACTGGCACGTTTGTGTGATATATCTCAGAGTGTAACACGCGCAGAAAAGATCACCATTATATGTGGAAGCTTAGCTTCTCTTGCAGCTTATTAATCTTCGAGACCACGATTATATGTGAAAGCTTTGTTTTTCTTGTAGCAACACTATGTATATTAATTTAAACCATGAACTTTTCCTATTTGTATTTTCGCACTACTTATGAGTGATCTTGCCATTGGCTGACTACATCACGTGTTGTATGCAGTCTTCGGCTGGCGAGATCACGTGACATCAGCTATGACTGGCTTACAAAAGCGCGTCGCTATCTCGATTTCAATGCTTTGGAAAGTAACATGAGGTGTTTGGTGGAATTCGACGTTATACGTTCATAACAGGAAACTATGTAGCGTACATGTTGCTGCACATCAAAGATCTTCCCAAAACGTGTTTTTTCTCCCCTTAGTTTCGTTTTCTAAAGTGCCGGGAAATTCTACGTCGCCATATAAAACCATAAACATTCAAAGTACTGATAAATTTTACAGTGCCGAGGAAAAGTATACTATCACTTAACACGGGAAAAGTGTATTTTCACCCGGGAGAAAGTGTATTTTCAACCGGGAAATCCGGGAAAAATCCGGGAATTTTTTTTCCTCGTCCATGTATACACCCTGTAAATTGCTGACCCAGGTCAAAGACTTCGAAAACCCTAGTCATTTGGGTCAAACTGGCTTACTTTTCCAACACTTACAGTAAAGCGGCCAACTTTACAATAACTCAACGCAGGACATTTTGTAGATGTGGGTGGGGACTGAGGATAATTGGCTGAGTGTCTCGGTTCGGCTGAAATTAGAAATGAAACGTAAGTTACTCATGTGTTCATTTCTTTTTAAATTCATATTTCTGATGTAAGTGACATTTTTCGATTAATTCTGTGTTTTGATTTAGAATTTCATAAAAATGTTCACAAGTTCCCATGTTAAATTTTACAATGAGCATTGCACATAGCGTTTCAACTTTAAGTGACGATTTTTCCGATATCCAGATAGCATTCATCAACGAAAATACTTTTCGGTAGGTGCATTCGTCCCTGATAAACAAAGTAGGTACTGGGCAATGGTCAGACAATTTTTATGTGGTATTTGTTACTCATAAGGTTTTTCGAACACCTCTAACCACCGTTGCTCCGTACTGCTCTACATTTTTTGCCGTCTCTTCAGAGCACTGTGGTCCACGTAATTTGAGACGTATCGTACTTCGTCGAATAAGTTATCTTCTGCTACTGCCGTTGTCGTGGCAAGCATCTGCACCTCTGTTGGTAAGTCTACACTACGTCAGCCCATTTCAGCCATTGTTTTAGCTTAGTCCAATTATATGTTTCGAATTCACCGTACTGATGAATATACAGGGTGTATCAAAAATAATCATCCAATTTGGCACGTCTATATTTCTGAATGAACATATACAATGAATTTTGTTTTTTGATGAACTGAAAACTCAAAAAAAAAAATTTCCATACCTTTTCACAGGTGTACAATATATGCCTCCCTTGAGATGCACGGCATGTCAATGCGGCATTCAAATTGTACCCACACTCCATCGAGCATGTCTTGAGTTACAGCTCCCACAGCTGCTTTTATGCGATGTCTCAGTTCACTCGTTCTTGTTGGTAACGGAGGCATACAAACAGAGTCTTTTACGAACTCCCACAACATACAATCACATACAGGGATAGGCAAAATAATGTGAGCAGTGGTAGTTATGGGACGGTTGTTTGACGGTCAACAACGCAGGTAAGGCACGTGTCGCGCTGGACTGTGAGTGTTCAGTGCAGGTTGTTTACGAGTAGTACACACTTCGTATTTGCATTCAGAGGCCGAGGTCGACGTGCAATGAAAGACCTAACAGAGTTCCAAAGAGGGCAGATTGTGGGGGCCCGATTAGCTGGAGCAGTAGTAACCAAGACAGTCAACTTACTGAATGTTTCAAGAGCAACTGTTTCCACAGTCATGACAGCCGACACTAAACATGGAGAGGCAGCGTCGTGTTAACGTAATAGTGGGAGCAAATCAAAACTAAATGCCAGAGATCGTCGTGCGCCAACACGAATTGTGTCAAAACAACACAAAACTACGGCGGCTAAAGTGACTGCAGAGCTCAATAGGCATCTTCGACATCCGTATCTATCGACACTGTCTGCCGAGAACTCTATAAAGCGAATATTTATGGACGAGCATCTAACCGAAACCATTAGTGACGAGAACCAACGCAAAGAAGCGTCAGGAGCATAAATCCTGGACAACTGGTCAGTGGAAACACGTCATATGGTCCGACGAGTCAATGTTTCCGTTATTTCCAACATCGGGCCAGGTTTACGTCTGAAGAACGCCAAAAGAAGACTACAATCCTGATTGCTTTATTCCAATGATTAAACATGGAGGTGGAAGTGCGATGGTGTGAGCAACCATATCATGGTATTCTGCCGGTCCCATCATTACTCTCAAAGGCCATTTTACAGCCAAAGATTATGTGAACGTTTTAGGTGATCAGGTGCACCCCATGACTCAAAGTTGTGCCCCAACAATAATCCATATTTCAGGACGATAATGCACCCATTCACACAGTCAGGACACTGCAGTTGTGGTATGAGGAGCATGCAACTGAACTGCAGCGTCTTCCCTGCCCAGCGCAGTCCCCAGACTTGAACATTACCGAACCTTTGTGGGCAGTACTGGAGCGCAGACTCCGGAGCAGATTTGCGCTTCCCTCGTCATTACAGTGCTTTAGAAGTCGTTCTGATAGAAGGGTGGCATAACGTTCCTCTGGAGACTTTACAATCATTGTATGCGTGTATTCAAGGAAGAATCGCAGCTGTATTACGGACAAATGGATCCAACCCCTTATTAATAAACCATCCTCATTAATAAACCATTCTCATTATTTTGCCTGATTCCTGCAAGTCAGGGTCGGTGACCTTGGAGGCCAGTAATGTAATGCTGAATCATTTGACCCAGTGCGACCGATCCATCGTTCAGAAACCCTTTGCTTTAAAAATTCCCACACTTCCAGATGCCAGTGTGGCGGTGCCCCATCGTGTTGGTAAACGAAGTCGTTCGAATTTAGTCTCCAACTGTGAAAAAAGAAAGTTCTCAAGCATATCGAGATATGTCCTTCCTGTAACAGTGTTCTCGACAAAGAAAAATGTACCATACACCTTTTCCCGTGAAACTGCACAAAACACATTAAAGTTTGGAGAGTTCCTCTCATGTACAAAATTTCATGTGGTTTTTCCGAACCCCATATTCTCACATTATGACTGTTCACCTTTCCATTTGAATGGAACGTTGCCTCGACACTAAACACTAAGCATGGAAGAAAACCGTCGTTCTCCATCTTGCCAACAGCGAAATTACAGAACTCCACACGTTGTTGTTTGTCACCTTCACGAAGAGCTTGAAGTAGCTGAATCTGGTTTGGTTTCATGTGTAAACGTCGACGCGACACACGCCAAACGGACATCGGGGGCAGCTGGAACGGATTTCTGCGGACCTCTTGTGAAACTATGGCGGATGCGTTCGACGTCTGTGTCAGACACTCGGGGACGGCCCGGCGATTTCCCTTTCCACAAACAACCTGTTTCTCGAAATTGCTCATGCTATCGTCTAATGCTCTGTGTTGTAGGAGAACCCACACCATAGCTAGTACGAAAGTCACGCTGAACAGTTATTACTGACCCAAACTGCGCAAAACGTAGAGCATAAAATGCTTTCTATTGCCGCGCATTCTAGGGCGTCTTGTCACGGTCCGTGCAGCTCCCTCCCCGTCGGAGGTTCGAGTCCTCCCTCGGGCATGGGCGTGTGTGTTGTCCATAGCGTAAGTTAGTTTACGTTAGATTAAGTAGTGTCTAGGCTTAGGGACCGATGACCTCAGTAGTTTGGTCCCGTAAGACCTTACCACAAATTTCCAAATTTTGTCCCGACAACATTTTTACTGGAAGTGATGAGGGCACACACTGCTGCTACCTAGCGGGAACCATGTAAAACTCGAGCGTCTGCCCTTTCCGACAGTACTTTGTTCACACACATATATCAAATAATGATTTTTTAAATCGGATGATTGCTTTTGATATACTCTGTATTTCTGTAGGTACCGGATGCAGCTGTCAGAAGTTATGTATATGCCCCAAAATAATTTTTGACAATTTACCCGTTCAGAGCAAGGTTTTTTTAAACTCATTTCGTATGTTCGGAGCACTACAATCGTTTTCTACACGGTTTTGTGTTCTTATTTTTGAGATCCACACACAAGTGAAAAACTTCAGTGGAGCTAATTTTGCCTGCTTCCTTCATTTTCACGGAATCATTAAATAATGCAACTTGAACATGTACGAATTTTAGCCCCAGCTCCGAGCGTTCATTAGATAAGAATGGATGTAGTACAGCTGGGCATTTTTCTTGCAATACAAAGTAAGCTTTCAGTGGTACATACACTACAAGATTCTCTCAAGCCATCTTGTATTACAAAATCCCAAAATTCTGTTGTACTTGTAGCAGTTCCACCTGACTTTATTCCTTCGTTTGTTGTCCTCGGTGTCAACGTACTGCGTTACTACGCTCGCTGAAAAATGGGTTGTGGATTCCGACACTGACTACTGTAAATAATGTAGCCGACTGGTGTACATTTGCGTTTCACAATACTTTAATTTCACTTCTCACAACCCCTTAATAATACACAGTTATATGGTCAGTGCACTACTGTTACAACTTTCGATAAGCCTCATTAATTGTTTGCAGTCGAACCTCCTCATACTGCTACAATAGTTTTCTGTTGAACATCTACGAGCAGTAAAAACATAACCATATAGTTCACAGTTCTTGAAGAATAATCAGGTACGTATGGAGCAGGCACTGTCACTGTTTTTATACATGGCCTAATTGTTTAGCACTTATTCCACAGTTAATTTGAAGCATCGTTGTCGTTCTAACCAAAATAGGTTCCTTGTCTGAAACTCGGCCGTGGGCTGACTGTCTCGTGACCAAAAATCGGGCCCTTATATATCATCACAATAATAGGTGCTGAAACTACACATTGTTCGTAGTTTAATATACAGAAATTACATTTAAAACTTATTACATTAAATTAACTGAATACATCGAAAGATTGGTTCTTTTTAACAGTTTCTTCCACTACAAAATTTAGGCCCAAATTATTTATTTAAATGTTGAAATTAACATATATAGTTATGTAAACAATACTTTTGACAAAACTGTTAATTACTTCGGAATTAATGAAGTGCTGCTTTTGCTAACATGTTATCGAATAGAGCCAAATAAATACTTTCAGAATTCTATTAGTTTTTCCTCAAAATGTTTATAACTAGCACAGAATTTATATTCGTTTATAAGTCAACAATAGAATTTAAGTTACGAAACAATTACTGATTTCGCCCTATAAAAAACTATAACAATATGTTTACTTTTGTGCATTAACATACAGCAATAATCGGCGGTGGAAATATATTTGCAGAGAAAAGCACCTAATGATGTATATTGTATTTTAGGCCAATAGACATAACTAGTTATTGTAGTGATTTTGAATACCTTTACTGGTCAGGAATTTTACGCCGACGCTGTGCGGCTGTTTCTTGTTGAATCGTCTGATCAGTCAGAAGTTGCTTTGCAGAGGAGGATAAATGATTATTGAAAATATAATTGTTTTTGGGTAGCTCAACATGAATTTCCTAAGGTACCGACGTTATCATGTATTTACCAGTAGAATAAGGTGCGGAGAAAATATTTTGTGTCGTAATTTTAGTTTCTTACGATAAAATAACACACGTAAAGTTACAAACTATTAGATGGTTTTTATTACACTGAAAGGCGTCACAGAACAACTGAACAAAAAACGCCTGTTTTACTCTTTGATGGTACAGCACTTAACGCAAGTCACACAGAGAATCATTAAAATTACAATCTTAACATTTCGCCGTATGCAACTTCCGACCGATATCGACGAAACAGTTCGTCACTGTTGAACCATCAAACTTTGCAGAAACGTGTAACGTACCCTCTCTGTTATGTTATTGTTGTTTTGTGTTATTGTAGTTGTAGAGATATGAAATTATTGTAGCGGTTTGATTAGTGAGCCATACTTCGGAATTTTTGACATTAAATGGAGCGTGAAACTTGCGTAATAAATACTTCGCGTGAAGTGCGACTCGCGGCATAAACAAAAATTAATTGCGGAGATGCAATCCACTGAATGTTAGCAGAAAGCTTTAGAACAATGCTCACGACTGACTAGACACATTCAGAGGGTACGTACATTCACGTGCGAGTGGTTGCGATCTGATGAGAAAGATCTATCTTAATTCTTTTTTCGTAAAATAATTACTTCGTAACACACTCGGAGATTGCGAACGTACAGTCAGGGTAGAGGCACGTACGTTCTATCATTCCCCGTGGCCTGCATAAAAGAATTGCAATTATTTAAATTTAAGAATATTTCTTTTTCTATCGGACTCCTATTTTTTATACGAAAAGGAAGATTGCACGTTCTGAATGCCTCTGCAAAAACACATCGGAATTAATCTTAGCGGCCACCAAAGGGAAGTAGTGAGCACAATCACGTACCTCTATCGTTGAGCAGCGCCGTCGTGAAGATCGTCGCCTCCATCTAAAATTCGCCTTCTCGAATTAACAGAACAATTTGCACTCCATTGGTATGGGATTTAGGCTTGATCTTGGCAGAAATTATAAAACACATTTTTCATCATTTAACGCCTTCATTTAACACACACATAGACATGAAATTATACAGTACGTCTTTACGCCAGCACATCAGAACAAAAAGTAGTTAATACTAGAAGTAATGAAAGAATCTCGAAATTAGTCCTTTGTCTATCAAGGATAAAACAGTTTTTCAGAGTATTCCTCTGGTATGTCTCGCGTCCGTCGGCCGTCGTAATTTAATATATTATTATTGTTATTATTATTTTTTGATTGTTGCCGACTTACGTGTTGGGCCTTAATAAAAATGATATTTCATTTAATTTTGATTTATGATTAAATGCTTTCCTGACGTTCTCCTTTTTAACAATTTTAATCTCAAATTATTTGTTACGTTAATGAATGTTAGACTCGCTGAATCTTAAAACATGAGCACATAAGTTGAACAATGTAATAAACTTTTCATATTAATTTCCTCGGCTAGTCAGTTCACTTTAAAGCAAGAAATCTTTAGTTATTAATTACAATTGCGGCCCACACACGCGCGAGAGTATTTTTCTTACCTCCGTTAATCATTGCCACGTAGTCGGAGTCCTGGCTCTGGCTGTCGGCTATGGTACTGAAAATAAAAATCTTAAAGCTACGTATTTTCTGCAACGTCGGGCGGCTGTGGAGAAAAATTTATATTATGTTAATAGCGGGCGAGTTTTCCGCTTCCGCAAATTTTTCATAAGTTAATATCGCCACGTAATGGCGTCGTTGGCTGCATCGGCCGCTGCGATTGTTGAACTGTAAATTACTTGAAAGCAGGTTAATTCAAGGAAGGCGGACATGAAATCGGGATCACCTCTTACAAATTAAAAGTGCACAATAATATTAAATAAGTATATATATATATATATATATATATATATATATATATATATATATGCTTAACTCATACAAATATGCTTATATTTGCCAGCACTCGCAAGATGTCCGTCTACACACAATAAGACAAGAGAGGAAGTGAAGTCGACTAAAAAAATTAACAAAAGAGCGTATCTTGTCGTCTCTTTAGATCATTTTGTTATATTTCTTTGCATTGCATTTCTTTGCATTTCTCGACAGAGAAATTATTGTTTTACGGCTACATGATAAAAATATATTATTCAATTTTTAAATGTCTCTTCTTTATAAATACTGTTTTTTAAGTCTTTTCGTAATATAGCACTGGGGAAGCTATATATGACAGTTGAACAAATTTTCTTCTTGTATCTTTGAGATTAAATTACAACATTTTTTTTAGTTCCTTTTCAAACGTAAAAGAAAATCTGATACATATGGTTATGAAGTATCGAGACATAGGTTCTATAGTAAATAAATAGTCCATACACAAGTTCCATTTAACTTTGAATTTATGGCAATCAATATTTAACGAACTTATAATGCTCTGAAGGATTTAACATGGATGCTGTTTTAACTGGCACTTCTCTTCTCATAATGAAAATAAATCCTTTGACATTTCCAGATACAAATCGCACAATATAGCTTCTTACATAAATCTAATGCTATGCAGTATGGCACTTTCACATTACGCTAAAATAACATTTTTAAACAATAATAATACGGTGGCAAGACATGCGTGTCCGACACAAATTACAAGAGATAGAAGAGTGAGTAACTGTTCATCGTAAATATCTCGTACATAAAAAGGAAGTGTAAATGTGTTCTTCTTTTGTCCGCCTTTCGCGCAGCTGCTTTCAAAGTCAGTAGCTCACTGCATCTCTGACGGCGCTTCCACAAAAAACACGTCAAGTCACAGGACGTTCGTCTTTTTATATTCTCGCAACGTTGTTTGTTAACTGTAGCTGTTGCCGAGCGACTGCTCGGTAAGTGAATGATTTAAAATGGTAGGGCAATCATATAATGTTACAAAACGGTACTAAGTAGGCATAGTCAAAATCAATTAGAAGCTCAGTTACATATATAAAACTAATGGTAATTAGTTCAAATTGTAAAAAAACGAGTTTAAGGGGGCAGATGGCAAAATAAGAGGGGAATTAAAATTATCTCAGCTTCGTCACATATTGCACCTCTACCTCTTCGCAGCACAAACTCCAATCACTTTCTCTTTAAGATCGTACTCTTCAGGAGTGTCTATTAAAGAATCATATATAATAACTGCAGTTTCGCCAAGTAAATTCAGGATATCTAATATTTTGACGTTAATTCCAGACGCGGGATGAAAGTACCGCGCTAGCATTAGAAATATTCTGATGTCTTTATGGTCTGAAACATATACTGATAAATGGGTCATCATTAAGTTCCGTCTTCATGCTGTCTAAAGAATACGACGCAATCACACTCTTTACAATTGCCTCGGGTTTTATTCGCGAGACCCACGATGGATTATAGTTAGAAGAGGGGATAACTCAGCCGCAAATTCAGTATAGGATCTGACAAGGATTCCATCGGAGCCTGGAGCTTTGTTCAATTTTAACGATTTCAGCTGTTTCTCAACAACACTAACACTTATTTCATTCATCTTTTCAGTGCTGTGGGAATTAAGTTGGGGCAGTTCTACGTTTTCCTTTGTAAAGGAACATTTGAAACGGAGTTAAGCATTTCAGGTTTTGCTTTGCTACCCTCAATTTCAGTTCCTGTCTTATGCGCTAGGGGTTGGACACTAACTTTGGTGCGACTAACAGCCTTTACGTACAACCAGAATTTCTTTGGATTTTGTGAAACGTCATTTGTCAACATTCTGCTACGGCAGTCACTGAAGGCACCACCCATTGCTCTCGTGTCAGCCAAATGCGTTTCATTCAGCATCTCCCTATCTCATTTTACTAAGCTTTTTAGCTCCTCTTGATGTTTTTCCGCGTTTGCGATTTAAAAATTTCTCTATCTGTAGCCCTACGCTTATTTTCCACATATTACGCAGTAATTTCTGTTTCTTTAGAGGTTTATTTGCAGTAACTGTATACCATGGAGGTTTTCTCCCATTATGAACTGTTCTACTAGGTAGATACCTATCCAGTGTGTGGTCATTCTTTTAAACTTGAGCCAGAGTTCCTCTATGTGCTCCTGGCCTATGCTGAAAGTTTCAAGTTCCTCATTGAGTTATGACACTACTGATTTTGTATCTAGTTTACTGAACATATATATCTTTCCGCTTGTTTTAGTTGTCCTTTTTACTGGAAATCATTGTTGCAAAGGCCGCGTCATAGTCATCCAAAATGATTCCCACATCACAATCAGACACTTATGGTTTATTGGTAAACAGGGCCCATGTAGTTTTTTTCTTACAGTACTTTCAACAGACATTGATATCTTCGTGTGTTTTTGAAGATATCCTTTGAAGGCTGAATAGTTGACCTTACTGAGTGGAATTCCCGCAAGAGCTGCACGCAAATCAGTGTTGCATTCCTTCAAATTTTGGGTTTTTAGAGGACCTTGCTCAAATGCATTTCGTAATAGACGTTGGCTTAATCTCTTTGTTTGAGAAGTCCTGTTCGTTTGATGCTTACATCTAGAAATGTGTTGCCTGATACGATCTCGTTGGTCGAGTCAATCAGGGTAACTTTTTGCCAGGCAAGGTATCTTTGTACCGCTTACTGCTTTTGTTTCAAATGATTGGTGTTCCATTTATTTGCATTATAATTCAGCTGTCTTTCCCATTTCTTGCAAGCTCTTAGGTTTGTAGTTGATCTTTAATTGCTCTGGCTGTGAAGAAACCTGCTGACAACTGAGTTGAAAAATCCCAGAGCGATGCAAATACCTTGATATTTCAAAGTAAACTTGCAATACTGAAGTAACACTGTTTCTTTTTATTCCCTATCAACACCTGATTTGCTTTAGACGTGATGTAATTTACTCAGAGCATTAGTGATAAGAAAATTATAATGTTTTTTAAGACTCGTCTAAAATCGACCAGAATGCAGTGGTGGCGTTAGGCTCGCAGAAAAGATGTCCAAGCTGTTAAAACTTTAGCTATGGTACTTAGTCGTCCGTCTCTATTTCCGTATTTACGCTATGTGATCAAAAATATCCGGACACCTACTGAAACTGATTAAAAGTTCGTGGCTCCCTTCATAGGTAATGCTGGAATTGAATATGGTGTTGGCCCACCCTTAGCCTTGATGACAGCCTCCACTCTCGCTGGCATACGTTCAATCAGGTGCTGTAAGGTTTCTTGCGGAATGGCAGCCCATTCTTTAAAGAATGCTGCATTCAGGAGAGGTATCGATGTCGGTCGGTGAGGCCTGCCGCAAAGTCGCCGTTCCAGAACATCCCAAAGGTGTTCTATAGGATTCAGGTGAGAACTCTGCGCAGGCCAGTCCATTACAGGGATGTTATTGTCGTGTAACCACTCCGCCACAGGCCTTTCATTAAGAACAGGTGCTCGATCGTGTTGGAAGATACAGTCGCCATCCCCGAATTGCTCCTCAACAGTGGGAGACAAATAGGTTCTTAAAACATCACTGTAGCCCTGTGCTGCGACAGTGCTACGCAAGACAAGGCCTGCAAGCCCCCTCCATGAAAAACACGTCCACACCATAACACCACCGCCTCCGAATTTTACTGTTGGCACTACACATGCTGGCAGAAGACGTTCACCGGGCATTCGTCATACCCACACCCTGCCATCGGATCGCCAAATTGTGTACCGTGATTCGTCACTCCACACGAAGTCTCTTCACTGTTCAAAAGTCCAATGTCTACGCTCCTTACAGCAATCGAGGCATCATTTGGCATTTCTGGTGTGATGTGTGGCTTATGAGCAGTTGCTCGACCATGAAATGCAACCTTCCACCTAACTGTTATAGTACTAGCTGTAGATCCTGACGCAGTTTGGAATTTGTGTGTGCCTATTACACATTACGACCCTCTTCAACTGTCGGCGGTCTCTTGTCAGTCAACAGAGGAGGTCGGCCTATACGCTTTTGTGCTGTATGTGTCCCTTCACGTTTCCACTTCTCTATTACATCGGTAATAGCGGGCCTACGGATGTTTAAGAGTGTGGAAATCTCGCGTACACACGTGTGACAGAAGTGACGCCCAATCACCTGACTACGTTCGAAGTCCGTGAGTTCCCTGGAGCGCTCCATTCTGACTACTGAGGTCGTCGATATGGAATCCCTGGCAGTAGGTGGTAGCACAATGCACCTAATATGAAAAACGTGTGTTTTTTGGAGGTGTGTGGTTACTTTTGATCACGTAGTGTATCTAGGATTGTCTGGCAACATTAAGACAGTTAAGTCCCATTACTAGGCGCATCTAAGGTGTACAGCGCGCCAAGTGTACAAGTTTAGGACTGCAGACTGGTTCTGGTAGTCCTCTTACGTCACGCGATTCGTGCGGAATATACCTGTCACGAATCAGCGCATGCGCACTACACGTCAGTAAAGCATGGAAATCGAAGGAGACTGTTTTGTTGTAAAGTTGTTCATACAGACTAAGAACATTTTGTAAAATAAATTATGAAATTATATATTTAGAGAGGAAGCTGATCGCCATGTTAAAGAAAGATGCATGTTAAGAGGACAATGCACTTACTTTTCTTTATGCCATATTCACCACCAACTTGGTATGCACAGTTCTTCCGAACTGACACTCCGATCCAAACAACAGGCAAATACAGCAATTATCTGTGGAAGAGACAACACAGGCAGGAGCATTGTCTTGGTCAGTAACGCTAGCTCTCTAAAACCATTCCTACTAAGTGACCCTTCACTCTTTTTCCAACTTATTGAACTGGTACAAGTGAACAAGTCTTTTATCTCTGAAGGTGTGGTTGTACCAATTTCAGCCACACATACTAACGGAACCCCATCGTATGGTAAGTCAGTATACAAATACATTTCTTGGCGTATTTATTTCGCTGCTATCATACGTGACTGAATAAAAAAAATACTGCCATGTATGATAATCGCACAGCCTATTCGTTCTATAATATGACATTGAGTACATTAAGTAACCTACTGTACTTAGCACAAAGTTTTTAGATCACCATGTCTGGAGCACCCTCAAGAGGCAGAGAGGGATATAGGGAGAAATTGGAATCCGGCGCATAAAAAAAAAAAAAAGTTGAGATGATTATATCCAACCAAGCTATGAGTTCGAGTACTATGAAATTGCTTAAGAAAACTTCAGGTGTAACTGCTCCAGAGGTCTCCGATGAAGCTCTTATCCAAGTGTCTTTAGTTTAACCAGCTTCAGGGTCGGATGAATCTGTTACCCTTTCTGATACAGCATCAGAGTTGGGTGAAACTGCTGTGATCCGAGGTTGTGAGCCGAATAAAGACTTCAAAAGTGATAATCAAGAGCAAACCTTTCGTATAAGAGAGTCATTTATAGAATTAGATCCGGGAAGGTGGGTATTTCCAGTAACAGATTTGCAGCGTCAAGATTTAATTCAAAATGGTCCCCAACAAAACCTAGAGAAACCAGATGAAAGTTACCCCAAAGATGCAAATAAAAGACTTTTTCTAAATTTCATTTTACTAGAAAATTGAGTAACGGCGAAAAGCAACATCGCAGATGTTATCTTACTCCATGTCTCAAGACAAAATTTATTGCTTTCCATGTCGACTTTTTTCACATTTCCCGACATAGATGGTAAAAGAAGGATGTTGTGTCTGGGAAGCTCTGAGTAGGATACTCCAAAGGCATGAACAAAGTCAGGGACACATGGAGTGCATGATTAGATGGATGGAATTCTGAATAGGAATCAAATACGGAAAAACAATGGACAAAAAAAACGAGAGACTGCTGAGAGAATCGCAAAAGTATTGGTATAACTTGTTTGAAAAATTGATCAATATCATGAAACACTTGTTGTTGTTGTGGTCTTCAGTCCAGAGACTGGTTTGCTGCAGCTCTCCATGCTACTCTATCCTGTGCAAACTTCTTCATCTCCCAGTGCCTACTGCAACCTACATCCTTCTGAATCTGCTTTAGTGTATTCAACTCTTGGTCTCCCTCTACGATTTTTACTCTCCACACTGCCCATCAATATTAAACTGGTGATCCCTTGATGCCTCAGAACATGTCCTACCAACTGATCCCTTCTTCTAGTCAAGCTGTGCCACAAACTCCTCTTCTCCCCAATTCCATTCAATACCTCCTCATTAGTTATGTGATCTACCCAACTAATCTTCAGCATTCTTCTGTAGCACCACATTTCGAAAGCTTCAAATCTCTTCTTGTCAATACTATTTATCGTCCACGTTTCACTTCCATACAGGGCTACACTCCATACAAATATTTCCAGAAACGACTTCCTGACACTTAAATCTATACTCGATGTCAACAGATTTCTCTTTTTCAGAAACGCTTTCCTTGCCATTGCCAGTCAACATTTTAGATCCTCTCTACTTCGAACGTCTCCTAATCTAATTCCCTCAGCATCACCCGACTTAATTCGACTACATTCCATTATCCTCGTTTTGCTTTTGTTGATATTCATCTTATATCCTACTTTCAATACTTTCAAGATACTCTTCCAAGTCCTTTGCTGTCTCTGACAGCCGGCCGCGGTGGCCGAGCGGTTCTAGGCGCTTCAGTCCGGAACAGCGCTACTGCTACGTCGCAGATTCGAATCCTGCCCCGGGCACGGATGTGTGTGATGTCCTTAGCTTAGTTACGTTTAAGTAGTTCTAAGTTCTAGGGGACTGATGACCTCAGATGTTAAGTCCCATAGTGCTCAGAGCCATTTGAACCTTTTTTTTTTTTGTCTCTGACAGAATTACAAGGTCATCGGCGAACCTCAAAGTTTTTATTTCTTCTCCATGAATTTTAACTTCTACACCAAATCTTTCTTTTGTTTCCTTTACTGCTTGCTCAATATACAGATTGAATAACATCGGGGATAGGCTACAACCCTGTCTCACTCCCTTCCCAACCACTGCTTCCGTTTCATGTCCCTCGACTCTTGTAACTGCCATCTGGTTTCTGTACAAATTGTAAGTAGCCTTTCGCTCCCTGTATTTTACCCCTGCCACCTTCAGAATTTGAAAGAGAGTATTCCAGTCAACATTGTCAAAAGCCTTCTCTAAGTCTACAAATGCTAGAAACGTAGGTTTGCCTTTCCTTAATCTATCTTCTAAGATAAGTCGTAGGGTCAGTATTGCCTCATGTGTTCCAATATTTCTACGGAATCCAAACTGGTCTCCCCATGGTCGGCTTCTACCAGTTTTTCCATTCGTCTGTAAGGAATTCGTGTTAGTATTTTGCAGCCGTGACTTATTAAACTGATAGTTCGGTAATTTTCACATTTGTCAGCACCTGCTTTCTTTGGGATTGGAATTATTATATTCTTCTTGAAGTCTGAGGGTATTTCGCCTGTCTCATACATCTTGCTCACTAAATAGTAGTTTTGTCATGGTAAGCCCTTCCAAGGCTATCAGTAGTTCTAATAGAACGTTGTCTATTCTGGGGGCCTTGTTTCGACTCAGGTCTTTCAGTGCTCTGTCAAACTCTTCACACAGTATCATATCTCCCATTTCATCTTCATCTGCATCCTCTTCCATTTCCATAATATTGCCCTTAAGTATATCGCCCTTGTATAGACCCTCTATATACTCCTTCTACCTTTCTGCTTTCCCTTCTTTGCTTAGAACTGGGTTTCCATCTGAGCTCTTGATATTCATACAAGTGGTTCTCTTTTTCCTGTAGGCAGTATCTATCTTACCCCTAGTGAGATATGCCTCTACATCCTTACATTTGTCCTCTAGCCATCCTTGCTTAGCCATTTTGCACTTCCTGTCGATCTCATTTTTGAGACGTTTGTATTCCTATTTGCTTGCTTCATTTACTGCATTTTTATATTTTCTCCTTTCATCAATTAAATTCAACATTTCTTCTGTTAGCCAAGGATTTCTACTAGCCCTCGTCTTTTTACCTACTTGATCCTCTGCTGCCTTCATCCCTCAAAGCTACCCATTCTTCTTCTACTGTGCTTCATTCCCCAATTCCTGTCAATCGTTCCCTTATGCTTACCCTGAAACTCTGTACAACCTCTGATCCTGTCAGTTTATCCAGGTCCCATCTCCTTAAATCCCCACTTTTTTTGCAGTTTCTTCAGTTTTAATCTACAGCTCATAACCAACAGGTTGTAGTCAGAGTCCACATTTGCCCCTGGAAATGTCTTACAATTCAAATCCTGGTTCCTAAATCATAAAACAATTAGCTTCCCTCAATCTAGCGTTTAGGGGGAATCGAGAGCCTCTTAACCCGAACGATAGTGGAAATAGTGAAAATTTTATACAGCTGTTTAAACTGTTATCCAAATATGATCTAACTCTAAAAGAGCAGTTGCAACATATTAACCAAAAGCAACTTTGTCAGCATTATCTGAGCCACGACATACGAAATGAATTAATTACATTAATGTCCAACTCTGTTATCAACGAAGTTATAAACAGAGTCAAACAAGCAAAATATTATGCCTTCATGCTCGATTGTACCAAGGATTCTAGCCGTGTGGAACAAATGTCAATAGTATTAAGATTTTGTAATTCCTCAACTGGAGAGAGATGAGGAATATTTCGTTGGGTTTATTGTCGCCGCAGAAACAAATGGAGAGTATTTAAGAAAAGTAATTTTAAAGGGACTGTAAAATAATGGCCTAGACATCCAAAACTGTCGAGGACAGTGATATGATAACGGTACCAATGTGACTGGCAGTAATAAAGGTATTACAACAAAAACACTCAATATTAATCCACGAGCGTTGCTCTGCCCGTGCGAATGCCATTGTTGGAATTTGCTTTTTCTAGATGTCGCTAACACTTCTATAACGGCTAAAACGTTTTTCGGCTTCATCAATAAAGTTCATGTGCTTTTTACAAAGTCAAGCATGCGTTGGGACCTTATAAAAACTAAATTGAAATTGACATTGGATCCTCTGTCTGAAATACGATGGGAAAGTGGAATCGGAGCTGTAAAAGCGATATTTTTGCAATTTGATGATGTCATCGAAAGTGTGAGTGATCTGAAAAATAGAACTGATGATTCCGAAACTCTTAGCGAGTATGAAGCAGCCTTGACAGAAATGTTAACTTTTGAGTTCACTGTTGCAATACACGTGTGATATGAGTTCGGTTGGGTTGTTTGGGGAAGGAGACCAGACAGCGAGGTCATCGGTCTCATCGATTAGGGAAGGGCGGGGAAAGAATTTGGCCGTGCCCTTGCAAAGGAACCATCCCGGCATTTGCCTGGAGCGATTTAGGGAAATCACAGAAAACATAAATCAGGATGGCCGGACGCGTGATTGAACCGTCGTACTCCCGAATGCGAGTCCAGAGTGCTAACCACTCATGTGATTTGGGATTTTGCTGCGTATCAACAATATAAGTAAACTAGGGCAATCGGTTCAACTGAACTTGAAAGTCGCTTTGATACTTTATGTTCATTTCGTGACTGGATTCAAGATTTCCATAACACAGGATTTGAAACACGCGTTGCAGAAACTCGTTTGTTTGTACGAAATTGAGTCTCAGTTAAAAAAAAAAAAAAATAGCATAGAAAAAACGAATGTTCGGTTATGAACAAATTGATGCACGTATACAATGTGCTGATATGCAGTACAGTATTAGCTTTTTTAACACAATGATAGTCGCTATAATTGTCGATACTGAATGTCGATTCAAAGCACTCAATGAATATTTTGAGCAATTTGGTTTTATTTGCCATATGAATTATTTGAAATCGCTGTCCAAGGACGAGTTTTGCAAATATTGTAATGATTTGGGCACAATACTTCGAGAAGGTACTTTATGAGGAACTCCAGCTTTTAAAATCCAGCTTACAGTACTCAATCAAAAACGCAAAACAACTTATTCAGTACATAGTAGAAAATAATCTGGAAGAAGCACATCCAAATCCTTACATAACAACAGTGTTGCCAACTCTAAAAAACCCGAGTCGCTAGATTCAATATCAAAAGTCGCTAGAAAGTCGCTAAAACTGATTTTACTAGGGGTGTACTGAAAAGTTCGTGTTGTGAATGGTGCAATAAGCCAGTGGAAGGGGGGGGGGGTTATAAAATATTAATAAAAACTGTCTCATACGTAATTGCTATATTGTCTTAATTAAATGACACATCGCTTGCAACAACATACATATAAAATACGCTAACGTTTAATTAAACATGTTATCATAATTGATGCAACACATAAATTGTTTCAATCACAGTAGTCAAATATACTTGAAATATACAACTATAATTGTAACAGAAGAAAGCAAGAACTCAAATTAGGTTACAAAATATATACATACAGGTACGTGAGCTATTCATCGTCGTCACTCAGAAGATCGAATAACTCTTCCGTTTCATGCTCTGACACAACTGCAGTTGATGTAGAGGGTTGAACGTCGCTCAGAAGATGATGTTGCAGTTCGACTGGGTTTGTCGCAAAAGAGTAACTTTTGTTCGTTCCAATAAGCTCCAATACGTCTGACGGTATGTCAAAAGATGCTCAATCTTTATTTTGTTACTTCAGCTGGTCTCTCAATATGATCAAAGCATTAATTGTCTTTAATGATAATCTGTTACGTTGTTTAGTTTTTATAATGTTCATAGAACTGAATATTCTTTCCACTTCTGCATTTGAATGCGGTAGGCATAGAACAGTCATTTCTAGCTGTGAAATCAAAGAAAAAGGATTCTCCCCTGCGGCATTTTTATACTGCAAAACCTCACTGCAAAATCGAACAGTGTTAGTAGTGTTATTCCACCTAATGAAGTTGATATTATGCCATTCTTGCAGCATACCATCTATGAAATCTCCACTAAAACCCAATTCTTTGGCTACATCCGCTACAGCATAATTTTTATTCAATTTTAGTGTTTCTTCAACATGCAGCATTGACATTTTTATCGGGATCGTAACGTTACTTGGCAGTCTTTGTTGAATTTCTTTTATGAGTTTCAGACTAAACTGAATGCATCTCTTTTTCAAATAAACTTTATTTTCTTCACGCAAACTAGACTCAGACAATTTCTGTTCAAACATAAAGCCAAGGTTCCGATTTGCGTACATAGATTCGCTTGGAACTGCTGTTGTCAACAAATCAACAGTTGGAAAAACTATGTTTTGTCCGAGTGACTGCATGTGAAATACAAGTGTATCTAGTAATTTAGTGGGGGTCATTGTCTTCTCCTTCAAAAGCTTTTATTGCTATTTGTACGTCTTTTAAAGCATGTTTAAGGTAAAACATGTAAAGATGATTTGAGTCGTCACAATACATCTTGTACAAAAGATCGGTAGTGTAACAATTGTCTTGAACCATGGCAAGTGAAAAATGTAGCTTTAGTTCTTCCCACTGCTCCAGAATTCTTCGTATTGCTGGTTCAATTGAAAGCCAACGTGTTGCACATACCTTCAGAATTTTTAGTGGCTGTGTTCCACAATTTATTGTCTCATAAACCTTTTTATATCCCTCTTGTCTTTTGGGTGAAATGGAGAACCAATTGTAGGTTTCCCATATAAGAAACTCTATGTTTCTAGGTATGGTATTCACTGAGGTGTGCGGAACTACAAGCTGAAGAGGGTGACAAATGCAACGGATCAATACCAAATGCTTCAAACCATATTCTCTCTTGAGTTGTTCGAAAAGCCCATTGTTAATTCCAACCATTGCAGAAGCATTATCTGTGCCAATTCCTATCGTATTAGCGACTGGAAGTTTGAGATCTTTCAAAGAATTCACAAGAACAGCAGCCAGATTTCTTGCATCTGCAGTTTCTACTACAGCGAGTTTGAGAAATGCCGATCTAATGGTTTGGTTATTTACACCATAGTACCGTATAACGATACCTAGCATTTTAGATATTGATACATCTGTGGACTCATCTATTAGTACACTGTATTTTTGGTTACCTATATCTTCAACCAATGATTGTGTAGAATATGGAGCCAAAACTTCAGTTATATTGTTAGTGCACTTTGTACGATGTAATTGCATGTTTTTAGCGCCTTCATCACCGGAAAACACCTTCTTGTACACTATTCCTAAATGATCTACAGCTAAAATAGAACAATGTTCAGCAATAAATAAAGAAAGGGCGCCTTCCGCTCTGCTTAAAACTGTAGTTTTCAGAACAATTTTCACAGGTAAGGTGGTTTGTGTTTTTTTAAATCAATTTTTTGTTTATGCTTAATAGTTTTCGAATGCTTTCTAATATCACACAATTTAGCATAAAACTCTGTTGCACATACTTGACATGTTGCCTTGGATAAGTCTCCAACGACTGGTTTCAGCCACCCATTGAATTCAGGTTCTGCTTCCCACGCATCCCGGTATTTTTGAGTGCACTGCTTCTTCTTCTGCGGTAAATCCATTATGTAAGCCACCACAACATAAGTTTCACCAATTTATAATCACTGAAAATACATTAAAACTCAGGCGAACTAGAGGTCATGAAACAATCTACTCACTCGGTAACTCGATATCAGTCCTATTGTTAATTGTTTAAAACGTAATAATGTCTGAGATACCCCCACCGAATTGTTCTTGCGTTACCACTGTGCATGTGGCAATAATTTGACTGCGAGCTAACATTTCGAAAAATTAGAGATTGCTGGACAGAAATGTACTTCATTATACTTAATATTACGTATGTTTTTTGTCAATTCGAAAAATAAAGGGCGTTCAAAAGTTGAAGAATTATAGATCGATACGCTTTCGACGATAACAGGCTAAGGGGTAATGAATAATGAGTTGTTCTATAGTCAAGGTTTTCTTACTCTGTAGGCAATTCCCACATTCAGGTTTACTAAATACTGAACAATGCTACATGATCTGCTAAGAGCTTAATTTAACTTAGTAAATCTAGAACAAAGTCAGTGTAGTACCCATTCTATAGTTAAAATCTTAGTTTTGTTAATGAAAATACTGGCCCATTATAGTTTTGATTTGTACTTCAAAAGTCGTCAGTACTCCAAAAGTCGCCAGATAAGTTGCTAAATAATTTTTGTCGCTAAAAAGTTTTTTTTGTCGCTAAGACAAAGGCAAAAGTCGCCATTTCTAGCGACAAAGTCGCTAAATTGGCAACACTGCATAACAATCAGAATAACGCTCACAGTTCCGGTCAGTACAGATTCTGCCGAGAGAAGTTTCTCAAAGTTAAAATTGATTAATACATACTTAAGGAGCACGATGTGCAAAGAAAGGTTATCTGCGTTGTCAGTACTATCAATTGAAGCGGAAACAGCGGCTGGTATTAACTTACGAGGTAATCTTTAAAAAATTCAGTGAGGCGAAAAGCCGGAAGTTTCGCTTATTTTAATGTGTGTTTGTCTAATGTAATTTTTGTCATTGCAATGATTCTTGTATATTACAATAATAATACTTGCGTATAATTATTGTTAGAGTATAATTCAGCTCATGTAATTTAACGTTTTGTTTCTGTCTGGAAAGTGAAAAAGGGGCCTCGCAAAGCTGATTCGTCGCCGACGTTCAGTTTCGTCTAGCGCCGTCGCTGCCAGCATGACACTCGTAGCTTCGTACCAGTATCAAAATCAAAATTTTTCTCTAATAGTGCATAATTAGTATACATTTTCGCTATCCCAAGCACTCAGTACCTATAGATGTAAAATGTAGCAATGTCTCTTGTGATGTGTAATTTGTATCCAGTATTTTCAAATTACGGAAAAAAGTGGTACAAAGTTACCCCAGCTGACTGTATTTTTCATCTAATAAAATTCCCGAATCGGAAATAGTACATCACATAACAGTTCCATCAGTTTTAGTTCCTGAGGCAGAACAAGAAACCGGGAACTGGAGACCTTCAGTGTAGTAAAATCTAGCAACAGATTCGTTCAATAACAAACCACATTCATGAACAGCACGCTGCTGAGTCTGGGGAAGTTAAAAGTGTACAATGAAATACACTTATCATTTGCATTGTTGTAAGCTGTTTATAGCAGTAAAGCGAAACGCGATTTGTCGTACACGCAACTGCGTTACATTGTTGCAGCGGTGCTTTCAGTCATGCGTTTACTGAAAGAGGTAGGCTAGTGTTTACATGTTCACTGCTAGCCGAGGAGATGTTATTGATAGATAAATATTTTAGGTTGATTCGGAACCATACACAAATGGAATTAAAGTCGCAATTTATTTATCTTAATAATAATAAAATGCGCTCAAGAAGATTATTCAAAAGCTACAGTGAAGAAGAAAATAGCGAAATGCTAATAGGACTCACGCTCTGATGGTTCAGCACACACTTACTTATTTACCCTGGATAGGCCTCTTCGGGAATCGAGGATTTTTGCCTTTTACGCTGTTGATTTCGATACTGGCAAGATATCGGTCCCGGGAATTCCAAGGCTTTGGAAAATGTTTTAGTGTTAAGTTTAAATTGCCATTACAATTCCCTAGGAAAAAGAGGTCATAAAAGACTAACAGACAGCAAATGACAAAAAAATATTTATTTCGTGTGATATAATTACAAATTAACTATTTTCGGCTATTTCCCTTACTTGGACCAACCGTGTTTCTGGCCAAATTTCATGGCTCTGTGTCAATGGGAAGTACGCTGCACATTTTATTGAGTGAGTTTGCGAGTATCAAAATATGTGACATAAACAGCTGCATCTTTTGACTGCATTGATTTAGAAGCTTATATCTTCCACGTCGGAAAGGGACCATAGACCTTAGTATGTGACATAAAAACACCTTCATTTCTCTATCCGTTCCCGAGTTCTTAACAGTCGGACAGACATACAGACAAGTAAAGTGATCCTATATTTGTTTCGTTTTCACCGCCGGAACCCTAAAAAGGAAAAAGGAGGTTGCGGATATGGTTGGAGGCAAACAGAGAGAAAAGTCCCAAAAAAGGGTACAAGGGTATGAAAAAAAGGTCTTTTCGCAAGTAGAGGCAAAGTTTTGATATCCTACCGAAAAGCTTTTATTTATTACCTTAAGAAAAAAAGGTGCGCACCTAAAAATCCTTAACATGATGATCAAACTACAGTAGCATATAAAAACCCTAGGCTAGTGCGGCTGATTAAAAATAACCGTGTTGCACTTATCGTCAGCGAGGGCGAAAGACGTTAGCTTGCATTATTTCTTCTAAACCTCCAGCACCAGCCAGCACGTCAACAGTGGGAATAAAAAACGCTACCTGCGACATAACACACGCGCGAGGCATATGGCATGGAGGCCAGAGCCATCCCACGCCGCCTGCAAGCAGTCGGTTCCCTTGGTAACCGTGACGTCACTACTCGAAGCAGAAGAGGGGGTGCACGCCGTGCTAGCCATGTTGCCATGCGCTTCTTGGCGTGGGAGGCCAGTCGTAGGGGTGCCACCTCTCTGTGAAGGCTGACTTGCGTCAGTTGTACCGTGTGAAGTAGTGGACTCGTGTGCAATGAATCTGGATGAAGCCCAGTCTTGTTTAAGTACTGATGTAACGCTTTCGAGTGAGGACATCATTACTTCCTTGCAGGAGATTTCGTTTTCAAGGAGATGTGAAACTGAACGACATCAAATTTTGAAGAAAGGACGTCCAACACCGGCACTACACCATCTTCAGATAGATAAATTGAAAACACGTGCATTCCAAAGTTCGTGGTATGAGCAGCACAAGTGGTTGTGTGCTAGCCCTACAAAAGGAAAATTATTTTGCTGGCCATGTTTGCTCTTAAGCACAAGAAAAAGTGTATGGTCGGCTGAGGGTTTTGACGATCTGAAAAACCTGTCTAGAGGTTTAGTACGACACGCTTCCTCTAAGGATCATCTGAGCAGTTTTATTTCCTATAAAGTACTGTCCAGGCAAGTCAAAAGTATTGCAGAGCAACTTGACGAACATTACATTCTGATGAAAAGCAGACACAACAATGAAGTGAAAGCGACCAGAGACATCATGAAAATTCTAGTTGACGTAACGTGTCTTTTGTGTAAGCAGGAGCTAGCTTTCAGAGGTCATAATGAGACAGAAGAGTCTCTGAATCCCGGAAATTTCAGAGCCACTTTTAAACTTGTATTAAACAGAAACGAAGATTTAAAAGCATACTGGAAGAAAATGGACTATTTCCGGGGATTTTCAAAAACTGTACAGAACGACCTCATTGAATGTATAAACGAGGAGATTTGTAAATATATTCATTCAAGTTTGGATAGAACCTCATTTTATGCCTGCATTGTGAACGAAGCAACAGATGTTTCAGACACGCCACAATGCTCTATTATTGTGAGACTAGTGGACTCCAGTGGCGATATTCAAGAACATTTTCTTGGTCTTCATGATGTTAGCGAAACTAGAATTGCAGCTGCGTTATGCACTGTACTGAGCGGCGTGTTTCGGAATTTTGATGTGAGGAACAAACTGGTGGCCCAGTCCTATGATGGTGCTTCCGTTCTGACGGAAGAATTAAACGCCCTGCTAGGTAAGGTCCGCGAAGTTGCCCCCCAAGCTCTTTTTACTCACTGCTTTGCACATCATTTAAATTTAGTTTTACAACAGAGCTGTTCTTATATGAAACCGGTAAGGATTTTTTTCTCCACGCTTCAGGGTATTCCTGCTTTCTTCCACCGGTCTTCCAAACGCACAGCAATTCTCGACAATATTGTTGGTAAACACTGTAGTGTTTCCTTTTCCTTAGGGGTTCTGCCGTGAAAAATATAAAATAGAAAATCTGATTGGGTTTTGAATTTTGGTGGTTTCAGTTACGGATAAGGCGGACTTCGTATTATTGATTGAGATCGTGTTGTAATTTGACCGTGCATGGCAGACCGGGTCGGCAAACACTACAAAAAGCTACTGTGCGGAAATAGCACCAGAAACTAATTGAAATTTACCTTATAATCTTGTTAGATACGCAGTATTAATTACAATATAGTCTTCATGGCTGTCCTCCTAATTTCTCTTGTAGGATGACCCGTCTTTCACTTTTCTCCGTCTGTTGAAAACTTCTTCAAGTTGTCACTGTCATGATCAATTTACAAATTTGGCGATAACCACCTCGAATCACTGTTGAAACAACCTCGCTTTGTAATATAATTTTAATTTCCACCCAAAAGCACATTCAACACATCGCCGAAAAATACACGTCTTTCGTATGAAGACCAGGGAGAGAGTGTAATCAATTAGTTGTTAAAGACAAAAAATCTACGCAAAAGTAAAAAGACGAACAAAATTATTTATAAAAATCGGTCGCTGGCGCAGCGCTCTTCTGCGTGCGCGATCGTAAATTATATCTTTGTATTGGCGGAGGCGCGGTAGTCAAAGTACCATTACAACACATTGCGATGAACATTGAAACGAGATGGAACTGTAACGCCAGAATAATATCTGCAATTAACGAAAACCGTTCGGGGCTAATTGAAGTTTTAAATAAATTAATTGAGAGTGCAGACTCTAGTGCAACGACTACAAGAGAAGTCGGTGTTTTCAAAAATAGCCTTCTAGACTTTGACTTTGCTTTTCTTCTCTCTGTTTTTCGAACCATATTTATAAAGACTGAACTGCTTTTCAACATTCTTCAGGAAAAAAAGAATGACGCACAGTTTCGCAACAAAGCTGTCTCAGAATGCATAGCTTACATGATGAACTTAAGAAAGGAAGATAAGTTGATCGAATTTTTAGATTCCACGAGACGCTCCACTAATTCACAAGCTGAATCTTCCATAAATAGAGCTGACCTGATGGATGGATGCATTGGCAATCCATTGATGTTAAAATACAGACAAGTGTACTTCGAGGTATTGGATAATATTGTAACGCAACTGGAAACGAGATTTTCACAATGTGATAAACTGCTTTTTCTGAAATTGGGCGATACTACTCAGTTCGCCAATTATGGTCAGCATTTCCCTGCAGACGGTGTGGATTCATTATTACAAACGTATGGCGCGTCCTTCAATCCATCACAGTTGCGTGTAGAACTGGAAACCGTATACTCTTCCCAGCATAAAGA
This sequence comes from Schistocerca piceifrons, assembly GCF_021461385.2. NCBI lineage: Eukaryota > Metazoa > Arthropoda > Insecta > Orthoptera > Acrididae > Schistocerca > Schistocerca piceifrons. The sequence goes on from NC_060139.1 coordinate 4,654,194, forward strand.
AACATTTCACACTCCCCTTTTGAGGGACGTTATCAAAAGGATGATTGAGAATGAAACGGACCAAATTCTTCCGGAAGCTTTCAAACTATTTTGTCTGATTGCTACCATTCCTGCAACAAGTGTTTCAGTTGACACGATTTTTTCTCATATTGAACGTGTAAAAGTGTATTTGAGGAACAGTATGGCCCAGGATCGCCTATCAGTTCTTGCTTGTACCTCAATTGAAAAACCAGTACTGCGAGTACTTGAAAGCCGAGATACGTGGTACGACGATGTCATCGAGAGATTCACGAAGAAGGATCGTCGAGTTAACTTGTTGTGCAAGTAACAACACTCGAACACCCACTGTACCAGTTGGTTTGTAAATATAAGTGAGTATCATTATTATTTTACTACTGTTGTCGTTGTGGTCTTTAAACTGAAGACTGGTTTGATGCAGCACTCGATGCTACTCTAAGCTGTGCAAGCCTCGGGTCGACAGAAGCGTCCGATCCCACGCGTCGACTTTGACCCGTGACGTAAGGGTGTTGTTGTGTGTGACGTCATGACGGCGCGGAGTTTGGCTTCTGATCCCTTGGTGTCACACAATGTGACCTACCAACCGATCCCTTCTTTTAGTCAGGTTATGCCACGAATTTCTTTAAAAAAAATGGCTCTGAGCACTATGAGACTTAACATCATGGTCATCAGTCCCCTAGAACTTAGAACTACTTAAACCTAACTAACCTTTAAGGACATCACGCAACAAATTTCTTTGTTCCCCAGTTCCATTTATTACGGTATCTCCTCATTAGTTACATGCTCTCCCCATCTAATCTTCAGCGTTCTTTTGTACTATCAAACTTCAAAAATTGTCTATTCTCTTTTTGCCCAAACAATTTATCATCCCATGTTTCACTTCAATACATGGCTACAATGCATACAAATACTTTCAGAAATAACTTCCAGACATTTAAATCTATGCTCGATGTTAAGAAATATATCTTCTTTAGAAACCCTTCTCTTCTCATGGCCAGTCTACATTTTATATCCTCTCTCCTTTGGCCATCCTCAGTTATTTTTCTGCCCAAATAGCAAAACTCATCTGCTACTTTAAGTGTGTCATGTCATAATCTAATTCCCTCAGCATCACCTGATTTAATTAAACTACATTCCATTATCCTCATTTGATTTTGTATCCTCCTTTCAAGACACTGTCCATTCTGTTCAGCTGCTCTTCCAAGTTCTTTTGCTGTCTCTGATAGAATTAAAACGTCATCGGCAAACCTCAAAGTTTTTATTTCTTCTACCAGACTGTAATTTGTACTCCAAATTTTTCTTTTGGTTCCTTTATTTCTTGCTCAATGTACAGATTGAATAACATAGGAGATAGGCTGCAAACATGTCTCATGTCATCTCGTTTCTGTACAAGTTGTTTATAGTCTTTTGCTCCCTGTATTTTGCCCCTGTTACACTCAGAATTCCAAAGAGAATATTCCAGTCAACATTTTCAATACCTTTCTGTAGGCTAAGTCTACAAATGCTATAAATGTAGGTTTCCTCTTCCTTGACGTAACTTGTAAGAGATGCCGAAGGGTCAGTATTGCCTTGCGTGTTCCTACATTTCTCCAGATCCAAACTGGTCTTCGCCGAGATTGGTTTCTACCAGTTTTTCCAGTCTTTGGTAAAGAATTTGTGTTAGTTTTTTGCAGCTATGACTTATTAATCTGGTAATTCGATAGTATTCACATCTTTCAGCACCTCATGTCTTTGGAATTGGAATTATTATATTCGTCTTGAAGTCTGAGGGTATTTCGCCCGTCTCATACATCTTGCTCATCAGATGGAAGAGTTTTATGATGGATGGCTTTTCCAAGGCCGTTAGTAGTTCTAACGGGATGTTGTCTACTCCAGGTCCTTGTTTTGACTTAGGCTAGGTCTTTCAGTGCTCTGTCAGATTCTTCGTGCAGTATTATATCTCCCCTCTTGTCTTCTTTAAGTTTACCCTCAAGTATATCTCCCCTGTAGAGACACTGTATATGCTTCTTTCAGCTTTCCCGTCTTTGCTTAAGACTGATTTTCCATCTGAGCTCTTGTATTCATACATTCCAAGCTCTTATCTGTAGAATGCTAGATTTGGTTCTGCTGACGATGACATCCTCCTGAATAGTCCCCACCTGGAGATCCCAATGGAGGTTTATTTCACCTCCCAAATATTTTACTGAAGAGGATTCCATCATCATTTAACCATACAGGAGAGCTGCATGCATTATTATGATTATTATTAACAGTAGTAGTAGTATTAGTAGTTTTCATCATTGTAGTAGCAGCAGTAGTAGTAGTAAAAAGTGAGATGCAACTAGGCAAGCCTTGAGTGAATAGGCTTACTCACTGGTTTGTTACTGCTGGGTTGCGTAAACTGTTGGAACAATCCCACTGAGTGAAATCATGATCCTTGAATATTTTTGAACTTGAAAAGATGTAAGAGACAGAAGTGATAAAACAAATTCCTTTATCTGATGGACAGAAAGCACATTAAAGCCTTACTGCTATTTGCCTGACAGCTTCCTTCCCTTCTATTGCAAAAAAAAGATCAGTATCGCTAATAGTACGAATATATGGGGTATCAAATGAAATTTGTGACTGTATTGAGGACTTTTTGATGGAGAGGATGCAGCATGTTGTGTTGGATCGAAAGCCGTCATCAGGTGTAGAAGTAATTTTAGGTGTGCCCGAGGGAAGTGTGATGGGACAGTTGTCGTTTGTGTTATTCATTAATGGCCTTGTGACCAATATTAATAGTAACCTCGGACTCTTTGCAGATGCTCCAGTTATCTGTAATGAAGTTCTGCCCGAAAAAAGCTGCATAAATATTCAGTCAGATCTTGATAAGATGTCAAAGTGGTGCAAAGACTGACAACTTGCTTTAAATGTTCGAAAATGTAAAATTGTGCATTTTGCAAAACAAAAAAAAATTTACTATCTTATGACTATAATATCAATGAATCACTATTGGAATCAGCTAGCTTATACAGCTACCTGGGCATAACACTTTGTAGTGGTATGGAATGGTATGATCACATCAAGCAGGCGGTAGACTTTGGTTTGTTGGTAGAATACTGGGGAAGTGCAATCAGTCTACAAAGTATATTGCTTACAAATCATTTGTGCGACCATTTCTAGAATGTTGCTCAAGTGTGTAGGACCCATGCCAGATAGAACTAGCAGGAGATATTGAACATATACCGAGAAGAACAACATGAATGGTCACAGGTTTGTCCGATCCATGGGGAAGTGTCACAGAGATATTGAAGAAATGAACTGGCAGGCACTTGAAGACAGATGTAAACTTTCCTGAGCCAGGCTACTAACAAAGTTTCAAGAACTCGCTTTAAGTGATGACTCTAGCAATATACTACAGCTCCCTATGTATCACTCCCATACGGATCATGAGGACAAAATTACAATAATTACAGCACGTACAGAGGTGTTCAGTCACTCATTCTTCTCATGCTCCATAGGTGAATGAAACAAGAAGAAACCCTAATAACTGGTACAATAGGACGTATACTCTTCCGTGACGGGGGTTTGACAAGTATAGATGCAGATGGAGATGCTGAAAGTTATCATCTCTTTTTGGATTCAGGCAATTAGTGCAAACACAAAAAGAATATGTAGAAGCATAATACCCCACCAACCAAGTAGAAATTGTAGGCAGTCAATGAAAAAATGTATACCGTATCATGAAATACATCAACTTTGCCATCAAAAGAGAAATCAGTAGTAGAGAAAGAAGGGTTCCAAGCCTTCAGACCATCCAGGGCTTGTTTTGCCTGGTTAATCTGATGATAATCTTTCTGTTGAAGCTATGGGAATAAAATGACTCATGAGAGAATAAGAATGTACTCTGCCACCCAACCCTTAATTAACACACATTCTTGAAGTAATTAGTAAGAAAAGTGGATTGAACAGTCCCATTGATAAAATAGTTCTCGTAAGTCAGTGGATTCGAGATTCGCACGGATGAACTGGCACTCTTAGTACAGACGAGGTCCGAGTATAAGAGCACACATAGGATCTGCAGTGGGGAGGGCAGCTCATATTAATTTCACACTGAAAGGCAAAGTAGTTTTGAAATTTTCATAACAAACGGCTCTGGGTAGACTTTCTACTGGTCAGTTTACATCACACGTTCTGGCTTTCTTCCAACTGATACTGATTTGTACGTTTGTCTCTCTCTCTCTCTCTCTCTCTCTCTCTCTCTCTCTCTCTTTCTCTCTCTCTCTCTCTCTCTCTGTGTGTGTGTGTGTGTGTGTGTGTGTGTGTGTGTGTGTGTGTGTAGGGAGGGAGGGGGGCAGGGGCAGGATGCGAGTTTGGTTCACGGGCATATTTTTTCCAGTGGATGGGGAAGGTGAAGGTTGGGGGAGGTGCCCTGCTGCTTGTGCAGGGTACACCTTCACCCTTATGTCTTTGTCTCTGTAAGAATTATTTAAAACAATGTGGGTGACAGTCTCCACAGGAATGTATACTTCCTTTACTTGCCATCACATGAGGCTTTATACAATGAGGCTTTCTGTGATCCCATCACACATCTTTCCCAGCCTGTTGTGTATTTAGATTTTAATGTGCACTACATGCTAGGAGGTGTGTTGCCTCTGGCATCGAGCAGGGCAGAGCAGACACTTTAGAATTAGTGTGGGGTCTCTTCCACCCTCACAGATGCAGCTTAGTGTGGAGTGGTCAACAAATTACTCAGCGCGACCACTTCCTGATATGGATATACACTCCTGGAAATTGAAATAAGAACACCGTGAATTCATTGTCCCAGGAAGGGGAAACTTTATTGACACATTCCTGGTGTCAAATACATCACATGATCACACTGACAGAACCACAGGCACATAGACAGAGGCAACAGAGCATGCACAATGTCGGCACTAGTACAGTGTATATCCACCTTTCGCAGCAATGCAGGCTGCTATTCTCCCATGGAGACGATCGTAGAGATGCTGGATGTAGTCCTGTGGAATGGCTTGCCATGCCATTTCCACCTGGTGCCTCAGTTGGACCAGCGTTCGTGCTGGACTTGCAGACTGCGTGAGACGACGCTTCATCCAGTCCCAAACATGCTCAATAGGGGACAGATCCGGAGATCTTGCTGGCCAGGGTAGTTGACTTACACATTCTAGAGCACGTTGGGTGGCACGGGATACATGCGGACGTGCATTGTCCTGTTGGAACAGCAAGTTCCCTTGCCGGTCTATGAATGGTAGAACGATGGGTTCGATGACGGTTTGGGTGTACCGTGCACTATTCAGTGTCCCCTCGACGATCACCAGTGGTGTACGGCCAGTGTAGGAGATCGCTCCCCACACCATGATGCCGGGTGTTGGCCCTGTGTGCCTCGGTCGTATGCAGTCCTGATTGTGGCGCTCACCTGCACGGCGCCAAACGCGCATACGACCATCATTGGCACCAAGGCAGAAGCGACTCTCATCGCTGAAGACGACACGTCTCCATTCGTCCCTCCACTCACGCCTGTCGCGACACCACTGGAGGCGGGCTGCACGATGTTGGGGCGTGAGCGGAAGACGGCCTAACGGTGTGCGGGACTGTAGCCCAGCTTCATGGAGACGGTTGCGAATGGTCCTCGCCGATACCCCAGGAGCAACAGTGTCCCTAATTTGCTGGGAAGTGGCGATGCGGTCCCCTACGGCACTGCGTAGAATCCTACGGTCTTGGCGTGCATCCGTGCGTCGCTGCGGTCCGGTCCCAGGTCGACGGGCACGTGCACCTTCCGCCGACCACTGGCGACAACATCGATGTACTGTGGAGACCTCACGCCCCACGTGTTGAGCAATTCGGCGGTACGTCCACCCGGCCTCCCGCATGCCCACTATACGCCCTCGCTCAAAGTCCGTCAACTAACTGCACATACGGTTCACGTCCACGCTGTCGCGGCATGCTACCAGTGTTAAAGACTGCGATGGAGCTCCGTATGCCACGGCAAACCGGCTGACACTGACGGCGGCGGTGCACAAATGCTGCGCAGCTAGCACCATTCGACGGCCAACACCGCGGTTCCTGGTGTGTCCGCTGTGCCGTGCGTGTGATCATCGCTTGTACAGCCCTCTCGCAGTGTCCGGAGCAAGTATGGTGGGTCTGACACACCGGTGTCAATGTGTTCTTTTTTCCATTTCCAGGAGTGTAGGTAGAAGATTTGGTAGTGGCTGAGAGAAAACTACTGGAAAGAATGATGAGCAAGACAAACAGGTTGCTGTACAGTCAGCAGGCTGCGTTTCAGTATAGTGACAGGAAAACATATATCACACTACAAGTGTAGTCCACCACATCAGTGATGTTTCTGTACAACAGCCTTCAGGCCATCTAGAAAGACTGCTCGCCCCCTCATGGAATGAGGAGTGTCATTCTGCAATCAGTTGCAGGCATTCACCCCTGTGCAGGTTGAAATGCTACCCAAATGCCGAGAACCTCAAAGTCATTTGGGTTGCAAGGGTCTATTACTGCTGAATTATTGATAAGAGCAAAAGAGATAATTCTTGTTGGGTGTGAGAGCTGGGTGGGCTGTTTGTTCTTTTTTGAGCATTTTGTTTTCAGCCAAATATCCAAGCAGGCCAGGAATGGGGCCAGAACTGATTCCTACCATAAGTGGAGTCCTTTTATACACCAGGGAAACCAAAAGTACCTTAGCAAGAAGTCGTTGCTGTTGCTCCTTAATGTTGAGTGAAGTTACAATGCCCCAGTAGTGAAAGCTGGTAGAAACAATCAATCGTCACGGAGTCTGTCTCTCTTGACCTTTTTTTTAAGTTTCAGATAAAACAGGATTCCACATTTCACTTAAAGGATAGGCTTTGTCTCTATTTATAGTATTATATGCCAGTCTAATTTAAACTGATTCTTTTAAAACATAGCCCTAACACTGAGACACAGGAACCACTATCTGTGCCTCAACATACATCATTCTATGTTCCACACCTAGTTGTGCCCCTCCACTGCAGATTTCTCAGGTTGCAGTAACAGCATGTGGCAATGCTGCTCAACACATCTCTCATGATTGGTGCTAATTTTCTGGCCAGTATATGTTTTCCACAATGGTAAGGGATTCTGTAAACACTAGGCTTGCTTTGCCCCAGATCATCATCTTTCACAGTGCCAAGGAGAGCTCTAATCATGGCTGGTGGGCACAACACACTCCTAATATTAGGTATATCATTTTGAAATTCTTCCTTATCTTTGAAGATGCATTACCAGCATGTGATAGAAAACAACTGATCTACAATCATCATCTACTGGTTCTGAGGAAGGTTAAAACCCCAAAGCATAATGGATCTGTGCGTCAGAGTAGCTTTTCTGCTTAAAAAACGAGCTCGAAAGGTGTTCTGGTTCTCGTATCAATGTTTTTGCATCAGAGATGGTGTGAGCCCTCCTTGCCAACATCCTCAGGACCCCTGTGCATTGGTATGGTGGATGACAACATATCACATATAGATACAGGTCCGCATGTGCTGGTTTTTTATAAACACCTTGTCCTAGAGTCCCATCATCCTTCCTGTAGATCAATATGTTCACAGAAGGAAGCTTTCATGACGCTGGGCTGAAGGCATCTATGGTACATATTAAGAAAGTGAAGCAACTATTAAAAGCTGCATAAATAATTAATATTTGATAAACTATTATAAACTGCTTGTGCTTGCTTAAACTAAATTTAACACAGTAACACTGAAAGCTGCAGACTACATTGGTATTCATAATAAAATAGCTATCACTGAAGTGTAACAAACATTGCCACACAGCTAACAGCAACTTTCATTTTTAATTCTAGATAGTTGTATGATTTGGGGAAAATGTGACTCAAGGGTAAGCTTGTAATTATTTTTGAATTTGTAGGAATTCTCAGTCTCATGCTTTAAATTCATACAGAGCTTGCTGATGGAACTTGTACCAGAATGCGGACCCTAATTTGAACCGTAGACCCAAGGCATGGTTTATGTGAACTTTATTACAACAAACATTTTATATCTTTGCAAATGAGATTTTCAGCTTCTGTAAGCAACTAGCTTGTAAACTTGTCACCTTATGGCAATAATTCTGTTATATAGGCATAGTGGTATATTTCTGATGCTGACATACACATACACAAATGTACAAGCCAGTGAACATAAAACATTTTCTTAAATTATGTTTTATTTATTGCAGGATTTTAGTTCCAGTATTTATGGCATTGCTACTAACGTACTTCAATCCTGAGACAGAAGTGTCAAAGAACCAAGCATTTTTGTATGCAGCTATTTTACTACTGAGCAGCTTACTGAATACTTTCATAATGCATCATACATCTCTTATATCACAACGAATTGGCATGAGAATCCGAGTAGCATGTTGTTCGCTCCTTTACAGGAAGGTAAGCGCCTTAGTTATGTATTTTAGGAAGTGAGATTTATGATGGAATGTAATTAACAATAACAAGGAAAATAATTTACTGAGAGATATAAACCTACACATGTGATGGACTAAAAGTTTCGTGGCAGGTGAAAAGCAACATTACTATGGCTAGTGTAATTAAGATACACACTCCAAACTACATCTGAACTTAAAATTGTGATCTGTGTTACTGAAAAATAAATAAATGCTAATAATAGTAGATACCATCATAAAAGAGCTAGCCAGTTTAAGAGGGAGACCAAGAGATGAATACACTAAGCAGATTCAGAAGGATGTAGGTTTCAGTAGGTACTTGAAGATGAAGAAGCTTGCACAGGATAGAGTAGCATGGAGAGCTGCATCAAACCAGTCTCTGGACTGAAGACCACAACAGCAACAACTGACATATATAACAGTGCATGAAGACTCAAGAAAATATGTATGGAGGTCTTAGTCACACATCTTGTAGACATCTTTTTAAAAGGTTAGGAATTCTTACAACAGCCTCACAGTACATTTATTCAATAATGAAATTTGTACTCAACAACATGGACCATTTTAAAAACAACAGTGACATTTATAATTATAATACCAGAAGGAAGAAAGACTTATACTATCCTCTACTTAACCTTCGGCACAGGAAGGGGTAAAATATGCTGCTGTAAAACTTTTTTTTATGAATTACCAGATGAAATAAAATGTCTGACACAAAGAAGTAATAGTTTCAAAAATCAATTGGAATCATATCTCCTTGACAACCCCTTCTATACCATAGATGAATTCTTGAATAGGAATAAATAAATCTATAGGTATAATAGATGCATTTTGTGCCATTTAAGGAAATGGGGTAGGCAATAAAAGTTTTAAGCTTAAAAATGGAACACTAACTAACTATATGGGAATATAAACTACATGCACTTAGACTGGGGATGAAGCATTTGTGTAGTGGTACAGGATTTATGTTGGTGAAAACAATCTGGAGATCAGTCAAGACACTTTGATACATTTTTGGGATATTTTTGTGTCTTGAAGCAAGGTCATGTGCTGCAAAAGAATGGAAAGGCCAGATGTGTTCCTCTCCCCTGTTTTGCTTTTGCCCTTCATGTAGATAGGGGCAAAATAAAGATCTTTGTAAACCAAACTCGCATCCTGCCCTACCCCACAGATCTGTCAATTCAGTGTCAGTTTGAGAAAAGAATTGACCTTCACGGTATGCCACTACTGCTTGAAATGGGGCTCTAAAAGCTACCAGTATTATTGCACCTTCAATGTGTAATGTTTCTGCTCATGTTATAAGCGCTTGTCAAAACTACTAAAATGCGAGTATAGAAGGTATTCAAATAATTCTGAACATTACCTGCAAATAATATACACATAAACTATACTCCTCAGTTAATTATGTTGAAGAAACATGTTATAAAGTGGTATCCTTAGTATATTTGGTGGCTGCTAAACACAGTTTATCATTAGTTTTAAAGTTTTATTTTGTAAGAAGTTGTGCTTTACTTCTTCCATCGCTTTCCCTAGCGTGAAGCTAATTGGAGCAGCTCCTTCTCCACAGATCAGGGGTACACAGTTGTCAATTTTAATGCCGGAGAGCTCAGTCAGTGAAAAAAAATGCTATCAACACTTTAGCATTTCTCAGATTTCACAGCCAGTCTTTTTCCTGACTGAAATCCTATGGCACTTGTATAGAATTTGCGTAGCAAGTATATTGTACTCAAACCATCATCTCCCAGCAGTATTTCAGAACTAGAATTGAGGAGGAGAAAAATATGCTTCAGAAACATTTCACCAACACCAAGTGCTTGTGGACAGTAAATAATGTTATGTTTTATATGCTCTGTAGATTATTTGATCATTCATGTTGTATCTTAACTTTGAACAGTTTACTGGTACCTGATGCAGTTAACCATTCTGATTGTGTCAGATAAATAGTATCTTCACATGACAAATGAAACTGATTTTAGTGAATACATCTACATCTACATAAATACTCCACAAGCCACCTGACGGTGTGTGTTGGAGGGTACCTTGAGTACCTCTATCAATTCTCCCTTCTATTCCAGTCTCATATTGTTTGTGGAAGGAAAGATTGTCGGTCTGCCTCTGTGTGGACTCTAATCTCTGTGATTTTATACTCATTGTCTCTTTGCGAGATATACGTAGGAGGGAGCAATATACTGCTTGCCTCCTCGGTGAAGGTATGTTCTCGAAACTTCAACAACAGCCAGTACCGAACTACTGAGTGTCTCTCTTGCAGGGTCTTCCACTGGAGTTTATCTATCATCACTGCAATGTTTTCGCGATTACTAAATGATCCTGTAATGAAGCGCGCTGCTCTCTGTTGGATCTTCTCTATCTCTTCTATCAACCCTATCTGGTACGGATCCCACACCGGTGAGCAGTATTCAAGCAGTGGGCAAACAAGTGTACTGTAACCTACTTCCTTTGTTTTCGGATTGCATTTACTTAGGATTCTTCCAATGAATCTCAGTCTGGCATCTGCTTTACTGACGATTAATTTTATATGGTCATTCCATTTTAAATCACTCGTAATGCCTACTCCCAGATAATTTATGGAATTAACTGCTTCCAGTTGCTGATCTGCTATATTGTAGCTAAATGATAAAGGATCTTTCTTTCTGTGTATTCGCAGCACATTACACTTGTCTACATTGAGATTCAATTGCCATTCCCTGCACCATGCATCAATTAGTTGCAGATCCTCCTGCATTTCAGTACAATTTTCAATTGTTACAACCTCTCGATATACTACAGCATCATCCGCAAAAAGCCTCAGTGAATTTCTGATGTTATCCACAAGGTCATTTATGTGTATTGTGAACAGCAACGGTCCTACGACACTCCCCTGCGGCACACCTGAAATTACTCTTACTTCGAAAGACTTCTCTCCATTGAGAATGACATGCTGCATTCTGTTATCTAGGAACTCTTCAATCCAATCACACAATTGGGCTAATAGCCCATATGCTCTTACTTTGTTCATTAAACGACTGTGGGGAACTGTATCAAACGCCTTGCGGAAGTCAAGAAACACGGCATCTGCCTGTGAACCCGTGTCTATGGCCCTCTGAGTCTCATAGACGAATAGTGCGAGCTGGGTTTCACACGATCGTCTTTTTTGAAACCCATGCTGATTCCTACAGAGTAGATTTCTAGTCTCCAGAAAAGTCATTATACTAAAACATAATATATGTTCCAAAATTCTACAACTGATCGACGTTACAGATATAGGTCTATAGTTCTGCACATCTGTTCGACGTCCCTTCTTGAAAACGGGGATGACCTGTGCCCTTTTCCAATCCTTTGGAACGTTACGCTCTTCTAGAGACCTACGGTACACCACTGCGAGGAGGGGGGCAAGTTCCTTCACGTCCTCTGTGTAAAATCAAACTGGTATCCCATCAGGTCCAGCGGCCTTTCCTCTTTTGAGCGATTTTAATTGTTTCTCTATCCCTCTGTCGTCTATTTCGATATCTACCATTTTGTCATCTGTGCGACAATCTAGAGAAGGAACTACAGTGCAGTCTTCCTCTGTGAAACAGCTTTGGAAAAAGCGGCCTTTAATCTGTCATCCTCTGTTTCAGTACCATTTTGGTCACAGAGTGTCTGGACATTTTGTTTTGATCCACTTAGTGCTTTGACATAAGACCAAAATTTCTTAGCATTTTCTGCCAAGTCAGTACATAGAACTTTACTTTCGAATTTATTGAATTCTTCGCCTCTCGCATAGCCCTCCTGACACTACATTTCACTTCGTGTAATTTTTGTTTGTCTGCAAGGCTTTGGCTATGTTTATGTTTGATGTGAAGTTCCCTTTGCTTCCGCATCAGTTTTCTAATTCGGTTGTTGTACGACGGTGGCTCTTTTCCAACTCTTACGATCTTGCTTGGCACATACTCATCTAATGCATATTGTACAATGGTTTTGAACTTTGCCCACTGATCCTCAACATTATCTGTACTTGGGACAAACCTTTTGCATTGAGCCGTCGTGTACTCTGAAATCTGCTTTTTGTCACTTTTGCTAAACGGAAAAATCTTCCTACCTTTTTTAATATTTCTATTTACGGCTGAAATCATTGATGCAGTAACTGCTTTATGATCGCTGATTCCCTGTTCTGCATTAACTGTTTCAAATAGTTTTGGTCCATTTATCACCAGAAGGTCTAATATGTTATCACCACGAGTCGGTTCTCTGTTTAACTGCTCAAGGTAGTTTTCAGATAAAGCACTTAAAAAAATTTCACTCGATTCTTTGTCCCTGCCACCTGTTATAAATATTTGAGTCTCCCAGTCTATATCTGGCAAATTTAAATCTCCACCCAGAACTATAACATGGTCGGGAAATCTATTCGAAATAAAGTTTCCTTCAGATGCTCTGCCACAACAGCTGCTGAGCCAGGGGGCCTATAGAGACATCCAATTACCATGTTTGAGCTTGTTTTAACCGTGATCTTCACCCAAATTATTTCAAATTTCGGATCTCTGTCAATTTCATTCCATACTATTGCACTTCTTATCGCTATAAACATGCCTCCCCATTCACTGTCCTGCCTGTCTCTGTGGTATACATTCCAATCTGAGTTTAGAATTTCATTACTGTTTACATCTGGTTTCAGGCAACTTTTTGTCCCTAGTACTATGTGGGTATTGTGACCGTTTATTAATGAGAGCAGTTCTGGGACCTTTATATAGATGCTCCTGCACTTTACTATTACCACATTAATATTGTTATTCTCTGTTGTGTTTTGCCTACTACTACCCTGCCGCATCTCATGAGGTGTCTTGTCGGGCCTAGGGATGGAATTCTCTAACCAAAACAAACCACATGTGCACTCCACACGTACTCTGCTACGCTTGTAGCCACTTCCTGCATGTAGTGCACGCCTGACCTATTCAGGGGGACCCTACATTTCTCCTCCTGATAGTGGAGGTCAAGAAATTTGCACCCCAGATCTCCGCAGAATCATCTGAGCCTCTGGTTTAAGCCTTCCACTTGGCTCTAAACCAGAGGACATGCTATGGAAAAGCAAAGCTGCACTGGCCATTTGATCACATACCATATTACATGACAAAAATTATGATTACTTTTTTTTGGGTTTTTTCCTTGGTGCAGAAATTCTCTTTCCATGTTTCATTAACTCAAGATATCCACAAAAAGTGAAAAATATAAATTGTGCTGTAAAAAACCATTTCAGGAAACTAAATTATTCCCTAAGTGCAATATAAATAAAACATTGTATGAGGATTGGTAACTTTGACAGAAAATCACAGAGTGAAATAAGCTCTTTATTAGAAACCAAACTGACATACTAACACTGACAAAGATACCAAAGATACATGTGATGTAAGAGACACTCAGACCTTAGCCACACTCATGCATTGAAATAAACCCACTGGTGACAAGTGAAAATCTGTGCTGGACCGGAACTTGAACCCAGATTTCCTGCCGTATGCAAGTAGTTGCCTTAACCATTTTGATTATTGAACATGCTTTTCATCCAACCCAAATCTCAACTTGGCGCGTACTACACATTTAGCGTCCACTGTCCCATTATCCTCATTGCTTGCAGCTTCACCTGATGCCAGCAAGAATTTGGGCGTAGTTGCATAATCTGCACTGAAGGTATCATTATTTGACTTTCCAGGTGCCTTTATATTATTATGTGTGGTGTCTGTTCTTATGGACATGTCTGAAGAAAAAAAAAGAAAAGAAAAAGACACCATTTTTGATTCAGCAGCTGTATGTAACATGATGTATGAGAAACTTGGATCTCAGCTGTGGTTGGCCATTTAAATAAATTGAATGGAGGTAAATGAAAATTCATGTCGGACCAAGACTCAGACCTGTATTTCCCGCTTTATGTAAGCAGTCACCCTACCTGTTTAAGCTATCAGAACATGCTTTCTGTCCAAACAAAATTCTCAACTTGTCACATACTGTACATGTAGAACCCACTGTCCATTAATCTCATTGCTCACAGTTTCACTTGATTCCTACAAGATTTTGGATGTGTCCAAAAGAATAGACACCATGCATATAATAATAAATATGCACCTGACAGCAGATAATGATACCTTTAGTGGTGATGTATACAGTGTCTGAACTCCTGAAGGAATCAGGTGAAACTGCAAGCAGTGAGGGTAATGGACAGTGGACGCTGCATATGTGATTTGCGAGAAGTTGGGAATTTGAGTTGGATGGAAAGTGTGCTCAGATAGCCGCAGCAGTTAGGGTGACTGCTAGCATAAAGTGAGAAATCTGGGTATGTAGCCCAGTCTGCACAAATTTTCACTTGTCACCAATGGATTTATTTCAATGCCAGATTGTGCTTGAGGTCTGAATTTTTCTTATGTGATGCTTATATATGGCAGCTGAATCGAAAATGGTGTTCATTCTTTTGGACATGTCTGACAGTGTGTTTTGTGAACAAACCTGCCAGCTGTTTATAAGAACACATGTAGCGAACTTCAATGTTATGGTTTTCAACATATTTACATATGTTAACTTAATGTTTATGTGTTTGGTGCTAATGTTTATGTGTCTGGTACATTTGTGATGTTACATATTTTTTAATAAAGTTAATAGCACTTCAATTTTCAACACAGAGAGTGGTTGATTTTTCTAACTGAAAACCAAGTTCACTGGGAAAACTATGCCAGTAAATTACTACAGTAGTAGCATCTGAATCCGGTATGTATTTAGCCTCCAGTTGTGGTCTTGTTACCATTTCTGCTGATATGAACACCATGACACAGGTCCAGGTGCTAACAAGCTTACATAGCCCGTTTCTGGCTGGTGAGTGGTCAGGTCGCTGGTCCCCTACTTCATAATCCCTTTAACAGCACACCAATGTTCAAGACCTGTGTTATGCAAAAACCTACTCACCATGCTCATAGGGAACATGATGTCAGTCGATGAGACAGTTGCAAACATTAAGCTACCTACTGCCTGTAGTAGGACTTTTTGTCCATCTCCTTTACCTCACGTTGGTTTACAGAAGATTGACCACTGTGCACACATAGTCCCAGGATCAAAAAAGGTGGAATCTCGTTTCGAATAATCCATACTGAACTTTTAAAGTAGACAACTGATGTACTCTTGCTGTTTTGTGTTGTAGATTTCAGTCACAGAATGATTGCGCCAAAGTCTCTTGTGCCAGATCATTATGGAATTTAATGAAGCAGGATACACCTGTAGCAGATATAGACATTTGAAGAACATTTGATAACACTGATTATCCGTCTTAATTCCTTCTGCAGCTAGACTTGAACTGCAAATTTCCGTTCTCTTGTCATCAAAAAAACTTACATTTTTCTTTTTGTGATAACTTCCACAAAAATACTTTTTGTTTAGCCTAGGAATGTATAATGTGTTTTCCGAAGTGTTAGAGTGTCATTTTCCTCCAACCTTGGCTTTAACAATTAAGCTGTCTGCAATTTGAATGTCTGAGTTGACTTAAAAGTGTTAAACCAATCCTTGTGTGATGTCATGTGTTTTGATGCAGAACTGTCAGCTAACCAAATATTATCATGACCTGGAGCAGAAACATTTGCTTCTTCTGCATTCGAAAGTCTGGTGCTCAGAATTATTTCTTTGTGTTGAGTTTTGCTAAAAGTTTTTTGCACACAGATTTAAAATGTCTCCTATTTTGACAATATTGTCATTCAATGTTTTTCATCAACCATGTTAGATGATTTTTTGTTCTTTGAATTGGATTTACTCGTTTTGTTCACAGGAATTGCTGTGAAGATCATTGACTTTTCATCACATTCTAACAGTTTTTGTTCCTTTTTCAATTACCTTGGAATCAAATTATCAGGCATATGTTGATCTACAGCACAAATTGCATGCAGTCAAAAAAAAGTTCTCAATTTTTCTAAATTTTAATCTTTTGTCTACTTCTGTAACAGGTATCATCAGTATCAGGTAATGCTTGTACTGATGACTCAACTTTACTGGGAGATAATGTGATCAAAAAACTTCTCCTTCAAGGCCATTTTATTAACTGCAAGTTTCTGTTCATCATTAGGCTGACCCACATGACAGCTACATCTGCACAAATCATAACACATTTCAATTGGTCAAATTCCATTGCAGTAGACTGTATTTTAGTCATCCCAACCTGTTTGAATATCACCATCCTCAATTTGATTTAGCTGCATGACCTTAATGATATCAACGACTTTTCAGCCTGAAAAATAATTTGCAACTGATATTTTCACAAATGAAAACTCTTACTACCAAGTTTCTGGATACCTCAATTTGTCCAGACTTAGGGTATTATTAATGGAATGTGACAATATTATGAAAAGGATACTTGTTACTCACCATTTAACGAGCGGAGATGCAAAGTCGCAGATAGGCACACCAAAAAGATTGTCGCAAAATGAGCTTTCAGCCAACAAGGCCGTTGTTGAAAGCAAGCAACACACACACACACACACACACACACAAGCACACGCACTCGCAAATGCAGCTCACACACACACTTGACCACAGTCCAGACTGTGATCATGTATGTATGAGTTGTGTTTGCATGCGTGAGTTCGTGTGTGTGTGTGTGTGTGTGTGTGTGTGTGTGTGTGTTGTCTACTTTCGACAACGGCCTTGTTGGCTGAAAGCTCATTTTGTGACAGTCTTTTTGGTGTGCCTATCTGCGACTCAGCACCTCCCTATATGGTGAATTGCAACTATTCTTTTCATATATTGAGACTTATGATATTATTTAGTTCAGAGTAGTGACAAAAGTTTTTCACAAAAGAATTTTAACATCAAAACTAGAGTGTCACATATCCCTTGAATAAAGCCATAACTGGACACTGAACTCACAAAATATATGTGTACAAGATTTTCTGTCCCCATAACCTGATGTCAGTCATTTTGGTTAGCAGAAAATCACAGAGTGAAGTAAGCTCAAAGTTGAATGACACAAATGCTCTTTATAAGAAACCAAACATGACATAGTAATGATGATGACAAAGAAACTGAAGGTATAGGTATATTTTTAATGTCTCAGAGTGAACATACATATATGCTTGTCGTGCTCACATTATTAATGAATAATAAAGGTGAGGTTGTGAATGATAATAACATTGAATATAACAAGCTGATTGTTGATGGAAAAACATCTGTGTTCGAGTATGCAGATGTTACTACTACTAAGTGACGACCAATTTGTATGCTGATAAATTGAAATTGTATGAGATGTTTTTTTTTTCAGTTTGTTTAAAGATTGCAGTAATTGTTCCTTTAGATGAGTAAGATGATAGGTCATGTGATAATAATAACTTTCCAATTTCTTTTACAAGAACATAATAGAGCATCTGTTGTGCTAACAAATATATAAACAACATATGTTGTACTAACAAATTTATAAACTACTGCTCTGAATTATTCTCAGTGCAGTTTTATGGCAAATTCATCAACAGTAGAAGCTACTGAACATTTTTGAACTTTATTTAGCACCAGTGACTCAAAACCGTACGTGAAAGCCCTGCTTATTGATCTGAACAGAGTATTTGACTCTGTGGCACATAATATGTTGGTATATAGAGAGATTTAGAACTTTCTCTAATAGAATTGCATATTAGTAATTTTAGCAAACTCAGGATATTCACAGTTGTAAAGCTGTAGTTTACATATATCATAGCAGTATGCAGTATACGTGAAATGAAAAGAATGGAATTTGACATACAGCAGAATATTTTTCAGCATAGTACTGGCCGAAAATGAAAACCGATTCTCCAAGAGACCAGGCCATAAAAGCAAACATCTCATCTAAAGACAACTGTCTAAAAATCTGTAATAAATTGTGTTCTTTTGTTGAGGTCATATTTTTCATATTATTTCAAATTAAATTGCATAACTGGTTGTCAGAAAATACATTTTATGATATACAACTCTTTGATGTGTATAGTATCTGCATGATATTACTAAATTCATATGTATCTCTGTATGTCTATGGCAATGCCAAATTAATTGTAAATGATCAATAATGGAAAAAGATTTTCAATTCCTTACTTTTTGACTTTTATTGTTTATTAATTTGTATATTTTATTGTTATTTTTACTATCATGTTTAATGTTATCTGACTTACATTTCTTCCTTTACTACAGTGTATCATTTACTTTGTCCATCTAAAAAATGTTAATAGCATGTATAGTACTCAAGGGTAGATGGAAATATTGTAACTAAATCACATAGCCCAGAATTAAAGAAGATTTATATCACTTGATTCGTGCGCATTGTTCAGTATCTGAAAGTACATCCTCTATAAACATTATCAGAGCAAATTGAAGTTTTATCTCTGCATAATATGTTATATCTTGTCTGTTTCCCTAGTTATTTTAATTATTAAATCCTCAAAAGAGAAGTGAATTCAAAACAAAAATGTTTGGTAACACAGAGTCTTAACAAATGCACTACCTGATTTGGATACACTTAATGTTGAGTTCTTTTATGGTAGTACACACTAAGAACAACTTAGCTTATTGACAAGACAAAATAATTATTCACTGTTCATTTAGTCTCTCCATACTTTTCACTGCACACCCTTGTAGATAACCTCAGGAGTTTGATCATGCTGCTATGCCATGTTGCATTTCTATATCTTCCCTTATGTCTGTTACGTAAACATTGTTCGGCATGACTACCACCAAATTATCAATTAGGATGAATGGGCATAGGCAGAGGGTGTATATTGGCAACCCGCAATATGCTGTTGCAGAGCATGCTCTACAACATGACAATCTACATCTACATCTACATTTATACTCTGCAAGCCACCCAACGGTGTGTGGCGGAGGGCACTTTACGTGCCACTGTCATTACCTCCCTTTTCTGTTCCAGTCGCGTATGGTTCGCGGGAAGAACGACTGTCTGAAAGCCTCCATGTGCGCTCGAATCTCTCTAATTTTACATTCATGATCTCCTCGGGAGGTATAAGTAGTGGGAAACAATATATTCGATACCTCATCCAGAAACGCACCCTCTCGAAACCTGGCGAGCAAGCTACACTGCGATGCAGAGCGCCTCTCTTGCAGAGTCTGCCACTTGAGTTTGCTAAACATTTCCGTAATGCTATCACGGTTACCAAATAACCCTGTGACCAAACGCACCGCTCTTCTTTGGATCTTCTCTATCTCCTCTGTCAACCCGATCTGGTACGGATCCCACATTGATGAGCAATACTCAAGTATAGGTCGAACGAGTGTTTTGTAAGCCACCTCCTTTGTTGATGGACTACATTTTCTAAGGGCTCTCCCAATGAATCTTACCAACAGTTAATTTTATATGTTCTGTACGCATACTCCCAGATATTTTACAGAAGTAACTGCTACCAGCATTTGTTCCGCAATCATATAATCATACAATAAAGGATCCTTCTTTCTATGTATTCGCAATACATTGCATTTGTCTATGTTAAGGGTCAGTTGCCACTCCCTGCACCAAGTGCCTATCCGCTGCAGATCTTCCTGCATTTTGCTACAATTTTCTAATGCTGCAGCTTCTCTGTATACTACAGCATCATCCGCGAAAAGCCGCATGGAACTTCCGACACTATCTACAAGGTCATTTATATATATTGTGAAAAGCAATGGTCCCATAACACTCCCCTGTGGCACGCCAGCGGTTACTTTAATGTCTGTAGACATCTCTCCATTGATAACAACATGCTGTGTTCTGTTTGCTAAAAACTCTTCAATCCAGCCACACAGCTGGTTTGATATTCTGTAGGCTCTTACTTTGTTTATCAGACGACAGTGCGGAACTGTATCGAACGCCTTCCAGAAGTCAAGGAAAATAGCATCTATCTGGGAGCCCGTATCTAATATTTTCTGGGTGTTATGAACAAATTAAGCGAGTTGGGTCTCACACGATCGCTGTTTCTGGAATCCATGTTGATTCCTACAGAGTAGATTCTGGGTTTCCAAAAACAACATGATACGCGAGCAAAAATCATGTTCTAAAATTCTACAACAGATCGACGTCAGAGATATAGGTCTATAGTTTTGCGCATCTGCTCGATGACCCTTTTTGAAGACTGGGACTACCTGTGCTCTTTTCCAATCATTTGGAACCTTTCGTTCCTCTAGAGACTTGTGGTACTCAGCTGTTAGACGGGGGCAAGTTCTTTTGCGTACTCTGTGTGGAATTGAATTGGTATCCCGTCAGGTCCAGTGGACTTCCCTCTGTTGAGTGATTCCAGTTGCTTTTCTGTTCCTTGGACACTTATTTCGATGTAAGCCATTTTTTCGTTTGTGCGAGGATTTAAAGAAGGAACTGCAGTGCGGTCTTCCTCTGTGAAACAGCTTTGGAAAAGGTGTTTAGTATTTCAGCTTTACGCGTGTCATCCTCTGTTTCAATGCCATCATCATCCCGTAGTGTCTGGATATGCTGTTTCGAGCCACTTACAGATTTAACGTAATACCAGAACTTCCTAGGATTTTCTGTCAAGTCGGTAGTGTCTGGATATGCTGTTTCGAGCCACTTACAGATTTAACGTAATACCAGAACTTCCTAGGATTTTCTGTCAAGTCGGTACATAGAATTTTACTTTTGAATTCACTGAACGCTTCATGCATAGCCCTCCTTATGCTAACTTTGACATTGTTTAGCTTCTGTTTGTCTGAGATGTTTTGGCTGCATTTACACTTGGAGTGAAGCTCTCTTTGCTTTCGCAGTAGTTTCCTAACTTTGTTGTTGAACCACGGTGGGTTTTTTCCGTCCCTCACAGTTTTACTCGGCACGTACCTGTCTAAAACGCATTTTATGATTGGCTTGAACTTTTTCCATAAACACTCAACATTGTCAGTGTCGGAACAGAAATTTTCATTTTGATCTGTTAGGTAGTCTGAAATCTGCCTTCTATTACTCTTGCTAAACAGATAAACCTTCCTCCCTTTTTTTATATTCCTATTAACTTCCATATTCAGGGGTGCTGCAACGGCCTTATGATCACTGATTCCCTGTTCTGCACTTACAGAGTCAAAAAGTTCGGGTCTGTTTGTTATCAATAGGTCCAAGATGTTATCTCCACAAGTCGGTTCTCTGTTTAATTGCTCGAGGTAATTTTCGGATAATGCACTCAGTATAATGTCACTCGATGCTCTGTCCCTACCACCTGTCCTAAACATCTGAGTGTCCCAGTCTATATCTGGTAAATTGAAATCTCCACCTAAGACTATAACGTGCTGAGAAAATGTATGTGAAATGTGTCCAAATTTTCTCTCAGTTGTTCTGCCACTAATGCTGCTGAGTCGGGAAGTCGTTAAAAGGAGCCAACTATTAACTTAGCTTGGTTGTTGAGTGTAACCTCCACCCATAATAATTCACAGGAACTATCCACTTCTACTTCACTACAGGATAAACTACTACTAACAGCGACAAACACGCCACCACCAGTTGCATGCAATGTATCCTTTCTAAACACCGTCTGTGCCTTTGTAAAAATTTTGGCAGAATTTATCTCTGGCTTCAGCCAGCTTTCTGTACCTATAACGATTTCAGCTTCGGTGCTTTCTATCAGTGCTTGAAGTTCTGGTACTTTACCAATGCAGCTTTGACAGTTTACAATTACAATACCGATTGCTGCTTGGCCCCCGCATGTCCTGACTTTGCCCCACACCCTTTTAGGCTGCTTGCCCTTTCTGTACTTGCCCGAGGCCATCTAACCTAAAAAACCGCCCAGTCCACGCCACACCCCTGCTACCCGTGTAGCCGCTTGCTGTGTGTACTGGACTCCTGACCTATCCAGCGGAACCCGAAACCCCACCACCCTATGGCGCAAGTCGAGGAATCTGCAGCCCACACGGTCGCAGAACCGTCTCAGCCTCTGATTCAGATCCTCCACTCGGCTGTGTCAGTCCTGTCGACGATGCTGCAGGTGGTGAGATCTGCTTTCATCCTGCTAGCAAGACTGGCAGTCTTCACCAAATCAGATAGCCGCCGGAAGCCAGAGAGGATTTCCTCCGATCCATAGCGACACACATCATTGGTGCCGACATGAGCGACCACCTGCAGATGGGTGCACCCTGTACCCTTCATGGCATCCGGAAGGACCCTTTCCACATCTGGAATGACTCCCCCCGGTATGCACACGGAGTGCACATTGGTTTTCTTCCTCTCTCTTGCTGCCATATCCCTAAGGGGTCCCATTACGCGCCTGACGTTGGAGCTCCCAACTACCAGTAAGCCCACCCTCTGCGACCGCCCGGATCTTGCAGACTGAGGGGCAACCTCTGGAACAGGACAAGCAGCCATGTCCGGCTGAAGATCAGTATCAGCCTGAGACAGAGCCTGAAACCGGTTCGTCAGACAAACTGGAGAGGCCTTCTGTTCAGCCCTCCGGAATGTCTTTCGCCCTCTGCCACACCTCGAGACGACCTCCCACTCTACCACAGGTGAGGAATCAGCCTCAATGTGGGCAGTATCCCGGGCAGCCACAGTCGTAGTCCGATCGGGGGATGTGTGGGATGAGCTGGCCGTCTCCGACAAACCCCCATCCGGACCCCCACAGTGATGCCCATTGGCAACAGCCTCAAGCTGTATGACCGAAGCCAACACTGCCTGAAGCTGGGAGCGAAGGGATGCCAACTCAGCCTGCATCCGAACACAGCAGTTGCAGTCCCTACCCATGCTAAAAACTGTTGTGCAAAGAACGTCTGAACTAATCTACAGAGAGCACAAACAATTTGACACAAAATTTAAACGCTTATTAAAATACAAGATTGCCTAGTAAATGCAATAATGCTGCTACTTGCGCACTGCTGACACACTGCTCGGCGGCGGAAGGAGACTACGTGATTTCACACTATTCAGGTACTAAAATGCGATGCTACACTCTCAAATACTATAATACGCCCAAAATTTATGAATTAAACAATGTAAGTACCAAAAACACGCAAAGAAATTAAGAATTAAACTATGTAACAAATAAGTGAGCTAAGAGTATACGACTTGCTGCTGCAGCTGCTTATCCAATGGCGGCAGGGAGCAGGGAGGCTTGAGTTTTCTTTTGTTACGTGTATACAACACAAGTGGAGATGTAGAATCATAAGCAGATTTACCAAAGTCTTTATTAGCAAGTTCAAACATATGGTAGGTACGATAGGCAATTACATCTCTATCTTTAAAACTTTCAAGTCCAGGTACACTAGAAACTCCACTACCACCTCTCACTATGGCAACAGTGAACCGTCCATTTCCATGTGAGAATGTGTCGTTAATATCCAAGCTAAAATTAAGAGAACATCCAAGAAATACACTAGGTCTATCGATGAGGGTGTGGCCTGTACAGGAGATATCAACATCGTCGCACAACAGTTTACAAAAACATAGAGAACGTTGAACTTACTACAACATCTGGGGACAAGAAGAATCACATTCCAGTGAAGAGTGTTGCAACCCACACCCGCATCGATGGACCAGTGTATTTCTTGGATGTTCTCTTAATTTTAGCTTGGATATTAACGACACACAATCATGACATCAGTGCCCGTTTCACCACACATGCCATCTGGATTCTTCCCCCAGACACAAGTTTCACAGAACTCCGCAGGTGGGAACTAGCACTACAACATGACCTTGGTTCTAGCCATCCACCTGGCCTTAATTTGCGTTAATTTCTTCTGTCTCAGCATTCCTTCACTGTAATTACTCTTTTCTTCACTCTGTTTTAGTTTTTTACATCTTTCATTGTCTTACCCATCTATTTTTCACCACCCCCCTCCAACCTCTGTTATGCACAATGCACTTAGCTTTCCATTATTATTAACTCATACATGATATTTAAGCTGTAATCTTTGTCTGCATATTACCCTTCTTCCACCTATAAGCTCTCAGGTTTCCAAATCTCATCCAATGCAGTCCCCAACAATCAGTCTATCCTTCTCATCCTGTGCAGTAAGTCTCCCTGATCCGTGGTTCTGGGTGACTTTCCCAAAATCTACCCCTTTTCTTAGACCTCTCCAATCCTTTTCCTTCACCCCTCTTCCTTCCCCTTCAACACTTCTGCCTGAAGAAGGAGCCACTGGCTCTGAAAGCTTGCCAATTACAACCATCTTTCATGTGTGTTCTGCCACCGCTTGGTGAGTAGATTGTTTTTTTATCCAATTAAAGTATTGTTTCAGTCCTTTTTGTGTGTCTGTGTGAATTAATATATGTATTGTTTCGTATTCAGTAATACCAAAGAACAAAGGCAAAACAAATTTCAGAAAACAAGCAGAGGAAATAGTTGTTTTGCTTTTTTGTCAGTATAAGCATTGCTTTTTATGTTATGTTTCTAGGTGATACGGCTGAGTAAGACTGCAGCTGGACAGACTGGTGCAGGTCAGATGGTAAATCTTCTTTCAAATGATGTCAGTCGCTTTGATATGGTACCCATGTTTATCCATTATGTGTGGCTAACACCACTGCAGACAATTATTGCTGCTTGGTTCATATGGGAGGCTGTAGGATGGGCATCCGTTATTGGAATAGTCGGAATTTTTCTTCAGACTGTCCCTGTACAGAGTGAGTATTATTGTTGTCATCTGCACAGTTTTTTTTATCTGTGATATAACAATGGGATCTCAAATCTCAAGAAAAATTGTTTAAAAGAAGGGAATATACTTCAGACTATATTAAAAATACATAACTTCAATTTTCCTGCCAAAATAAAGATAGGAATAATGAAGACAGACATACAAACACATAATAATCTTTTTAGGAAATGGAATCTCATTTCTTATGTTAGATTAGTCATATTATTCCTCCCATGATCCCAGGGTGCAGAGATCCTCAAGGATGAGGAACATGTCAGAAAAATTGTTGTTGTTGTTGTCTTCAGTCCTGAGACTGGTTTGATGCAGCTCTCCATGCTACCCTATCCTGTGCAAGTTTCTTCATCTCCCAGTACCTACTGCAACCTACATCCTTCTGAATCTGCTTAGTGTATTCATCTCTTGGTCTCCCTCTACGATTTTTACCCTCCACGCTGCCCTCCAATGCTAAATTTGTGATCCCTTGATGCCTCAGAACATGTCCTACCAACCGGTCCCTCCTTCTCGTCAAGTTGTGCCACAAACTCCTCTTCTCCCCAATTCTGTTCAATACCTCCTCATTAGTTATGTGATCTACCCAACTAATCTTCAGCATTCTTCTGTAACACCACATTTCGAAAGCTTCTATTCTCTTCCTGTCCAAACTATTTATTGTCCATGTTTCACTTCCATACATGGCTACACTCCATACAAATACTTTCAGAAACGACTTCCTGACACTTAAATCTATACTCAATGTTAACAAATTTCTCTTCTTCAGAAACGCTTTGCTTGCCATTGCCAGTCTACATTTTATATCTTCTCTACTTCGACCATCATCAGTTATTTTGCTCCCCAGATAGCAAAACTCCTTTACTACTTTAAGTGTCTCATTTCCTAATATAATTCCCTCAGCATCACCCGACTTAATTCGACTAAATTCCATTATCCTCGTTTTGCTTTTGTTGATGTTCATCTTATATCCTCCTTTCAAGACACTGTCCATTCCATTCAACTGCTCTTCCAAGTCCTTTGCTGTCTCTGACAGAATTACAATGTCATCGGCAAACCTCAAAGTTTTTATTTCTTCTCCATGGATTTTAATACCTACTCCGAATTTTTCTTTTGTTTCCTTTACTGCTTGCTCAATATACAGATTGAATAACATTGGGGATAGGCTACAACCCTGTCTCACTCCCTCCCCAACCACTGCTTCCCTTTCATGCCCCTCGACTCTTATAACTGCCATCTGGTTTCTGTACAAATTGTAAATAGCCATTTGCTCCCTGTATTTTACCCCTGCCACCTTTAGAATTTGAAAGAGAGTATTCCAGTCAACATTGTCAAAAGCTTTCTCAAAGTCTACAAATGCTAGAAATGTAGGTTTGCTTTTCCTTAATCTTTCTTCTAAGATAAGTCGTAAGGTCAGTATTGCCTCACGTGTTCCAATATTTCTACGGAATCCAAACTGATCTTCCCCGAGGTCAGCTTCTACCAGTTCTTCCATTCGTCTGTAAAGAATTCACGTTAGTATTTTGCAGCTGTGACTTATTAAACTGATAGTTTGGTAATTTTCACATCTGTCAACACCTGCTTTCTTTGGGATAAAAATAAAGACAGGCAATAAACATTTCAAAAGAGTTAATGTTCTTATGTTCCTCCCACATGTTCTAACTGAAATATCTCTTAACTGTATGGAATAAGTCAAAAATATTTATCAGATTTTTCATTTATAAATTTATACAAAATCTGACACAAATACATATAATGTATATTTACATGAGATCATTCCTAAGCTGTTGTAGCCAAGCACTATAAAAAGACAGTTTACAGTAATTTCTTACATATATTTCACTGTTGCACTGAAGAGATGTAGGAGTCAGTTTCAACATAGAATTAATGTTATGTATATGAGATGTGTTCAAAAAAAGATTGAACTTAGAAGTACCATGTAAATTGGCAGAGGAAATGTGCTGCACATACTGAGTGCACCTAGTGGTATGTGTAGGCAGCAAATTGCCATTACCTTTGTTTTACTATGACCATTAGTTGCCGAGTTGCAGCTGCTGAAGTAAGTCATTGCACAAGCTTTTCATCGGAATAGTGTCAATGTGACAGTGAAAGAGCTTGAAAAATAGTGTGTGTGTGTGTGTGTGTGTGAGAGAGAGAGAGAGAGAGAGAGAGAGAGAGAGAGAGAGAGAGAGAACACAAGTTCAAAAACATTGAGATAAGTAGATTTTGTAGTGATCAGCGCATAGAAGTGTGTGCTTGTGAATTAATACTGAAAAATAGTTCACTTTTAATTATAACTATATACATATCCACACTGGGAAATTTTGACCTTTTTGTGAGGAATCTGGATTCCTTACTGTACTATCTGTCTGACTGGAACAATCAGTTATAGTCTGTAGTGACTTCATTGTAGACTTTTTGAAGGATTCTGATAGGAAAAATTACCTGGAAACCTTACTTGGATCCTACAATTTGATCTCAATAATTGTCTTTCCAGCATTGCGGGGTACAGAAAGTAGGACCCTAATGGATAACGTTTCCTTTGGTGAACTTAATAGAAGAAAATAACTGTATCCACAGTAACAAATGCTCTCTCTGGTCATGATGCACATGTAGTCAGGATAGATAAGGTAACTAATCAGAATGGACATTAAACAACCATATAAAAAGAAAACACAGATAACTTGAGGGATTAAAGCATCTTGTGAAAGGGAAATGGAATGAATCTGTTGACAAGAACAAGTATAGATTCTGCAGTAGTTGAACACCACAAAAACTACTCAAAATTGCTAGTAAAAGTT
Source organism: Schistocerca piceifrons (assembly GCF_021461385.2). Classification (NCBI taxonomy): domain Eukaryota; kingdom Metazoa; phylum Arthropoda; class Insecta; order Orthoptera; family Acrididae; genus Schistocerca; species Schistocerca piceifrons. The sequence continues at coordinate 4,681,979 of NC_060139.1, forward strand.
ATTAAAAAATCCAGGAACATGTGGGCCTACATGATGTCAGAAGTCAGTAAATTCAACCACAGATTAAGGCTGTATGAAATGTAGTGAAACAGGATGCAGGACAACCAGACACAAAACAAGATAACATTACCGTTGGACTGAATGGAAGGGGTATAAATGATGAGTCACAGGTTACAAATATATATAGTACAAACTATAGGAACAAACTCATCTGATTTTGATGGTATTTCCAATAAAGTACTAAAGATCTGTTAGAATATAATAAGCCCTGCCTTATCTGACATATGTAGTGCATCACTAACTCAAGACATTTTTCTGGAGAGACTGAAGTGTGCCATTTTCAACTTTTTATTTAAGAAACGTGACACGAGAGATTTCAGTAACTACTGATCTGTGTCACTGCTGACATCATTTTCCAAAATGTTTGGGGAAGATGAGGTATTCATCTACATCTACATATACATGACTACTCTGCAATTCACATTTAAGTGCTTGGCATAGGGTTCATCGAACCACAATCAGACTATCTCTCTACCATTCCACTCCCGAACAGCGCGCGGGAAAAACGAACACCTAAACCTTTCTGTTCGAGCTCTGATTTCTCTTATTTTATTTTGATGATCATTCCTACCTATGTAGCTTGGGCTCGACAAAATATTTTCGCATTTGGAAGAGAAAGTTGGTGACTGAAATTTCGTAAATAGACCTCGCCGCGACGAAAAACGTCTTTGCTTTAATGACTTCCATCCCAACTCACGTATCATATCTGCCACACTCTCTCCCCTATTACGTGATAATACAAAACGAGCTGCCCTTTTTTTGCACCCTTTTGATGTTCTCCATCAATCCCACCTGGTAAGGATCCCACACCGCGCAGCAATATTCTAACAGAGGACGAACGAGTGTAGTGTAAGCTGTCTCTTCAGTGGACTTGTTGTATCTTCTAAGTGTCCTGCCAATGAAATGCAACCTTTGGCTCACCTTCCCCACAATATTATCTATGTGGTCTTTCCAACTGAAGTTGTTCGTAATTTTAACACCCAGGTACTTAGTTGAATTGACAGCCTTGAGAATTGTACTATTTATTGAGTAATCGAATTCCAATGGATTTCTTTTGGAACTCATGTGGATCACCTCACACTTTTGGTTATTTAGCGTCAACTGCCACCTGCCACACCATACAGCAATCTTTTCTAAATCGCTTTGCATCTGATACTGGTCTTCGGATGACCTTACTAGACGGTAAATTACAGCATCATCTGCGAACAACCTAAGAGAACTGCTCAGATTGTCACCCAGGTCATTTATATAGATCAGGAACAGCAGAGGTCCCAGGACGCTTCCCTGGGGAACACCTGATATCACTTCAGTTTTACTCGACGATTTGCCGTCTATTACTACGAACTGCGACCTTCCTGACAGGAAATCACGAATCCAGTCGCACAACTGAGACGATACCCCATAGGCCCGCAGCTTGATTAGAAGTCGCTTGTGAGGAACGGTGTCAAAAGCTTTCCGGAAATCTAGAACTATGGAATCAACTTGAGATCCCCCGTCGATAGCGTCATTACTTCGTGTGAATAAAGAGCTAGCAGCGTTGCACAAGAATGATGTTTTCTGAAGCCATGCTGATTATGTATCAATAGATCGTTCCCTTCAAGGTGATTCATAATGTTTGAATACAGTATATGCTCCAAAACCCTACTGCAAACCAACGTCAATGATATAGGTCTGTAGTTAGATGGATTACTCCTACTACCCTTCTTAAACACTGGTGTGACCTGCACAATTTTCTAATCTGTAGGTACAGATCTATCGGTGAGCGAGCGGTTGTATATGAGTGCTAAGTAGGGAGCTATTGCATCAGCGTAATCTGAAAGGAACCCAATCGGTATACAATCTGGACCTGAAGACTTCCCCGAATTCTAGAATAGTATGTCACCTGAGCAGCAATAAAATACCCAGCAAATCACAGTTTGAGTTTCAGACGAGTTGCTCAATTGAGAATGCAACAGCGGAAATAAACAATTTTTGACAATACGAAGTGACTGGATAGATAAAAATCTACTCACCAAGCAGCAACAGGAGAACACAAATAAAAAAAAGGGTTTTAGTTATGCAAGCTTTCGGAGTCAGTGGCTCTTTCTGCCAGCAGAAGAGCTGAAGGGTAGGGAAGAGAGATGAAGGAAAAAAGTTAGCTACAACCCCAGGTCAGGGGAGACTTACCCTCATCCCATCTGGTAAGTCTGCCCTGACACATGGTTCTGGGTGACTTTTGTGAACTGTACGCCTTTTCCTAAACCTCTCCAGTCCTTTTCCTTCACCCCTCTTCCCTATCCTTCAACCCTTCTTCTGGAAGAAAGAGCCATTGGCTCTTAAAGCTTGCAAATCTAAAACCTTTTTTATGTCTATGTTCTCATTTGCCACATGGTGAGTAGATTTATTATCTATCCAATTACTTTCTATTAGGTATGCCATTTACATGTTCGCTCAATATATTTTACAAGCCTTAAATAATAAAATGGTGCCAACTGGTATTTTCTGTGATCAGTCTAAGGCATTTAACTGTGTGACAATGGACAGTGTCATATCTGACCAAATATGTGGTGCTCACCCACAATCATCTTGCAGATATTTATTTAAGGAGTTGGCAGTTGTGACTGTTGCTTCATAGTATATTTATCCCCTCTGTTGTAAATAAGCCATGCAGTTCAAAAGGAACAATGATGAACATAATTACATACTGGAAGGAAAAATTTCATTCATTACTCCACATTAAAATTGTCTCTAGCACAAAAAGGAGTGCACTATTCTACAACTAAAATTTTTGATAGCTTAGCCTGTGATATAAAATGTCTGACAGACACTAAAGTAAAATTTGAAAACAATCTGAAAAAGTTTCTCTTTGCCAACTTCCTTCTATTGTGCAGAAGAGTATCTGTTGTTCTAATGTGTAAAGAGTGGTGAGTAAAAATTACTGACTCAGTTCTGTATATTTTTTCTGTACAAGTGATTCATAGAACATAAACTAACTGAGGAGGACAGTATGAGTCACATGTAGTGCTGTGAGTGGCTTAAGTGCTTTGAACATGGCAGAACGTTATTCTACATTCGTTTATGACCCTCCATCCAAGATAACATCCTGCATCCTCCCTACCAATAAATTTTTAATTTAGTCACAAATTTCATTTGATCCCTATATGGCTATACTTTTGTTTATATGCAGTGACTAGGCACAGATGTCATTTGATTCGCATATGACCACACTTTCGTTAATACACACTGATATGCTGCTGAGTCAGATGCTTTTTGGATGTCAAGGAATTCTACATCTACATTATTACCATTGATCCATGGCTTTCAGGCAGTTGTATTGAGAAAAGTGTGAGTTGTATTTTGCATAACTGATGTTTCCAGAATCCATGTTGGTTGGGATGAAGGAGGCCATTCTGTTGAAAGTGCATCAGTACATTTGAGCTCAGAATATGTTCTACAATTCTACAACACTTGGGTTACAATAATATTGGATGGTAGCTTTGGGGATGACTCCTGCTTCCCTTCTTTGAAATGGGTGTAACCTATGCTTCCTTTCAACTGCAGGGCTCATCTTGTTCTTTGAGCACCCTATGGTGTATTATAGTTACAAATAGTGGGTAACTCAACAGCAGATTCTGTGTGGAATCTGACAGGGGTTCCATGAGGCCATGGCAACTTGTGCAATTTCAGTGACATAAAGTCAGGAGCGTTTTTTAAAGCAGGTTTGTTTTCTTCAGGATTCCAGTGCACCATGTTATTTCCCACTCTTTGGCTACAAAGCCCTATTTTGCAACATAATCTTCTTTCAATGTGACGGCCTTACACCACCTTACAGAGAGGTCCTGTATGCTCGCATGGTACCAATCTACTGACTGATGTCGGAGTCAATGTCTTGCTGCAACAATAACCTCCATGTAATCCGTGTACTGCTTCTCACAGAGTATATACTTCATTGTGCCAAAGACAGATGAAGTCAGAAGGTGTGAGATCTGGGCTGTAGGGTGAATGAGGAAGAACAGCCCAATAAAGTTTTGTGAGCTCCTCTCTGAAGAGTAGACTTGGTTTAGGCATTACATTGTCATGGAGAAGGAGAAGATCATTTACATTTTTGTGTCAATGAACACACTGAATTCATTTCTTCAATTTCCTGAGGGTAGCACAATACACCTCAGAGCTGCTCATAGTTCCATGAAGAAAGACGTCAAACACAATAACCCCTTCAGAGTCCCAGGGGACAATCACCAGGATTTAATCAGTTGAGGGTGCAGCTGTGAACTTTTTATTCAGAGGAGAGGTTGTGTGGCATCACTCCATGGTTTGTCATTTTGTATGTGGTTCAAAGTGATGAACCGGTGTTTCATCGCCTGTGATGATGTTTGACAAAATGATGTTCATGATGTTCTCGTAACATGCAAGCAATTCTGCAGAGATAGTCCTCCATTGCTCTTTATGGTTCTCTGTTAGGCAGCAAGGACATCAGCTGGCTCACACCTTTGAGCACCCCAGCTAGTGAATGAGTGTGTCAGCACTAGCAACAGAGATGTCCAGTTGAGCTGTGATGTGTTTCATTGTGATCTATCTAGTGAGAGTGTCTGCATGTTCTGACACTGCAGGAATCACAGCTGTGTGCAACCAGCCAGCACGCAGGAGACTGGGCATGTTTGCACGACCTTGTTGTGATGATGGTAGATGCCTCGCCCAATGACTTACTGTGCTTTTGTTGACTGTCATGTCTCCATAGACATTCAGCAACCACCTATGAAAATCTGTGATGCTCTGGTTTTCTGCCAAAAGAAACTCAATTGCAGCTCTCTGCTTGGAATGCACATCCATTACAGATGCCATTCCGGAGGCTGTGTATGGCACCATCACCTATCGAAACTTCACAAAACTGTAGGGGCTGAAGCAGGAATATTCTGCAATGTCCCACAGCAATTTCTGCGTTTTCAATTGAAATCGGCTGAGAAAAAAATATGTTTAATTACTTACTGAACATGCCTCATAGTTGTGGTGCGAGAATCAAATTGTGGTTGTCCTCCTGGAACCATCTTTATAAAAGAGCATAAGGATGTGGACTTCAACATCCCTAAATTTTGGAATACCTTCTTCATATGAGATGCTACTGTTTCTTCACCCAGTTTAATGAACATATGAATCCTCCTCTTTGTTTTATTTTCCCTTTGTATTTTGATGATCACTGCTGCTGCAACTCTCCCATGGTTAGCAAAAATCTCAAAATCAAGTCCGTCTGTTGCCATTAGATCTTTTATGTTTCTGTCATGACTTCATGAGTGTGCATTCAAACTCTCTGTCACAAGCAATTTTCAGAGAAAATATTTAGTGTTGTTTCACAGGATGTCTTGTTACACTAGCCATATACAAAACTGTAGCTTTCCTAATCAGTTGTTCAATGATTAAAGTCTCCTCCAGTGATGACTGTGATTGGGAAACATCTGCACAAGGAAGTTTAAGTTTCTCCTAAATGTTTTGGTTATGTCTGAGGGCAAGTCTGATGGTTGTTGGAGGGATCTAATTACAAGTTTATGCCTGCCCTTGATACTGTCCTTGCTCGAACTATCTCGCATTCAGCTTCAATTCGTATCTCAGCTGGTTTGAGTTTCCATCTCTCATTAATGTATTCTTTAAACATATGTTTAGATTCACCTCAGACATCTCACTGCTGACAATATTAGGATTCAGCCAACTTTTTGTTACTAATATTATGTGCTGTTAGAAAGTGTTTCAGGCTTTTGGCACTTTGATCTGAATGCTTTTGCAGTTGATCACTAGAATTTTCGTAGTCTCATCTGTGGGGATCATTTCTTTGAATCTTACACTAATACCTTCTACTTCCCTAGTGCTATCTTTATTCTGTGGGTTGGATGGGGAGTTGCCTAATCTAAAAAAGTCTTTTGTGCATCCCACACAGCCACATACCTGATTAGCAGCTCTGATATGTGGTGCACTGCTTTTGTACTTGGGGAGACCCCGCAGTTCTCAAACTTATCGCACAAGTCTAGGAAGTTGCTGCCTATAATGTCACAATATCTTCACAGTCCCTGGTTCAAGCTTTCTGCTCAATTCAGATTCAGGGGCCATGATCATTTCCAGAGAAAATGCTGCAGATTGTGAGATTCCTTTAAATTCTCTGAACAAGACTGGTGTTCTCAACATTCTCTGTCAGCTGCCGGAATAATCCAAGTTTTACCTTGGAACCTGGATTATATGTATCATTCTTTCCAACATGTGCTACAATTTGCTGTTGGTCCAACCAGTTCCCTCAATGGATGCTGGAACAGACTGTTCGACAATTCATATAAATTTATTCTACATAGCTTATGATTTATAAATAACTAAGATACTTTGAGGAACTTATGGCTGTTTCAGGATAACACCAGAAGTACAAGGTGATTGTAAAGCCCTTGAAAAATTTCAAAAAACTGATACAGATAAATGGACAAGAACAATGTAACAAATTATACAATGTGAAAAAGGCAAATTGTCAGAGTTTTTTTTACAATGTTTATATATTTTTTTCTGTGTGTCTAGTCTTTATCATGTGCCATAAATCTAATCCGTAGTCCATTTCCGCCCCTGCCTGACCCAGAATATCAGGAGTGACAGTAAGAACAGTTGCTGTAATGCTGTGCTGCAAGTCTTTGAGCTTCTGCGGTACTGGTGGAGCATACACACTACCATTGATGTAAACACACAAAGAAGAAATGTGAGACGTCAAGTCTGGTGACTGTGGCAGTCAGGTCAACAACAGCAGTGTGGCCTATCCAGCAACGTGACAACATCTCATTCACATAACCTCATTCACAATTGTGAATTACTGAAAGAATAAATCCCTGCTAACAGTTTCAAGTTGTGACATGACACAACTGCAGCAAGTCAAAGTAGGTGATTCCGTTGACAGTTCTCTCAGCAAAGAATGAGGATCCTCGAATTTCTGTACCAATTCATTATGCTGTTGTGAACTGGATGTGTTGTATAAAACTTGCCAAGGAAGACTGCACACTTCCTGCTGACTGGCAATGTGCAAATTGTAGCAAGTAAAATGCATTCGCTGCCTGATTCACAGCCATTTTCAGCAGCTGCAGTTGGTGGTGCCCCTGTTGCCGTTTCCATACTAACTTGTTGGCATCGTGTTCAAAACAAACTTTCGGAGTTTGTTTTTCACAGACTGTATTGTTTGTTTCATTATGTTTAGCCATTTACAAATACTAATTTTTTAATGGACTTTGTAATTATGATGAATTTGTGTTGTCACCAACTTCTAGTCTAAATGCCCTACAACAGTACCAGGTATTACTAAATGTTCAGTTTTATAATGCTGCTAGTAACAGAAAGAAAGCCATCAAATAATTCATTTAAATCTTTACAGGTTATATGAGTCAGCTGACATCAAAATTTCGTCTTCAAATAGCTGTGCGGACAGATTACAGAGTTCGTATAATGACTGAAATAGTGTCTGGGATACAAGTAATTAAAATGTATGCTTGGGAGAAACCCTTTGAAAAAGTTGTTGAAATAGCTCGAAGGTAAATAAAATGAAATAATTATTTAGTATAACATTAAACCAATATTTATTGTAGTGTTTTTTCACACATAGTAATGTTACTATAAATGTACTGTACTTGAATTTCTGCTCTCATAACACAAACTTATTGTGGTATAGATGTGTGATTTAATAGGTACATTTTCTGTAGACAGAGTCATAACAATGAGAGTAAGAAGTCCTAAATGGAAAATACGTGGCAGTTGGAAATACAGGTTATCATTCCCCATTACTTAGAAGACATAGTTAATGCAGAAGCAATGATAAATGAATCAATAATATCTCGATAGGAAAACATAAGTAAGAGATGGGACAGAATCAATGGTTGAAGGGTTGCCAATGAGAGACAGTATAGGGGTCACCAAATAGGACGGGCAGAATAAATGAACAAATGTAGATGACAATCCAGTATATAAAAAGGTCCCTAGTGGACAGAAATACTCACACAACATCTTTTTCTTATGCCCACTTTGAAGAAGGATGTTGAATGAGTCAAGAAGAATCACAGTAGAATAAGACAGCTATTAGAAACTGCACCTCAATCTAAAGTAACATCAATGGTTTATGTTAGTGTGGGTACATCATAAATGAGGTGCTTAATGAATTATCAACAAACATTTTAATTAAACTTCTTTATAAATAGAAAATGCACTACCATGAAAATATCATGTATCAGGAGATTTAGGGAGTAGGGAAAACGTAGCAGAGAAAAAATTGTATAGGAGAACATGTAAAGTACCAAGATTTGAGCCAGAATAACAAAATGAAAATATTGATAACAGTTTTGGTTTTGTGTTGTTTGATATTGTTTCAGTCTTGTAATGTTCAGTACATGTTTTCTGATGAAGCACATGGTACATTTGAGATTATACAGCAACAACAATTTTGTTTACTGTTTATAATTAACATGAACATGAAATTCCCTGGCAGATTAAAACTGTGTGCAGGAATGAGACTTGAACTCGAACCTTTGCCTTTCATGGGCTAATCCTCTACTGAGTGAACCATCGAAGCACGACTCACGACTCATCATCACAGCTTAACTCCTGCCAGTACCTCGTCTCGAACTTCACAGAAGTTCTCCTGCAAAACTTGCAACACTAACATTCCTGGAAGAAGGGATATTGTGGAGACATGGCTTAACCACAGTCTGAGCAGTTGCCTCTGCAACATTCTTTCCTCCAGGAGTGCTAGTCTTGCAATTTTTGCTGGAGAACTTCTTTGAAGTTTGGAGGATAGGAAATGAGGTATTGGTGGAAGTAAAGCTGTGAGGACAAGTTGTCAGTCGTGCTTGGGTAGCTCAGTTGGTACAGCACTTGCCTGTGAAAGGCAAAGGTCCAGATTGCAAGTCTTGGTCCGGCACACAGTTTTAATCTGCCAAAAAGTGGCATATCAGTGCACACTGCACTGCAGAGTGAAAATTTCGTTCTGGGAGCATGAACTTTCTTGTTAGTCACAACATATAAACATTATATTCTTCTAAGCTAGTCATCATATTAATTTCACATTAAAATATAGAAGAATAAGTGAGGATGTAATTTTGAAGATAAATATGTGTCAAAAATACTGTAACTTCCCATTATTCAATTTGCTGTAGTCATAGAAAGTATCATGTAAAGTTACAGAATTATGAAATTTTACTCAAGTTGTTCAAGGCCACAATTTATTATTCATTAATTACATATTTACCTTTTGGTTAAGGAAATGTAGTTGGCTTTACAGAAAACACTTTTATGTACTGAAATACTCCATAGCATTGTTATGTAAACAAAGCATATTACAAAAATTTGGTCAAAAACAAAAAATTTAAAAAATAGATTGTCAACTGTCAGTTCAAAAGATTTTCATCATCCTCTTATCAGCAATCTCATTCTAGCAATCATTTTATTTTGTTAAAAATGCATTTGTGTAAAAATAATCAATTTTTAATAGACATTCTGGAACATTCCAGCATAAAATTGTAATTACTTAAAGTAGTTATTCCATAGTACAACAAATTGTGTGTTACTATAATATTATATTTAAGCTCAGTGTGGCTGACAAAGTTTTAAAAAAATGTGACAGATGTAATACAAGAGCAAGATAAATCACTGCTGATGATGTTTACCTGTGAAATCAAAGCACATTTGGTGTAAGTATGTTAGTTAAACACACAGAAGGTGACTACTGTAAAATTAAATTATATACTTTAAAAAAATTATAGGCAGTGACATTCCTCTCCAGCTATTGATATCATGGTAACCTTCATATGTAAAGTGTGTGACAAAAACGAAGTGAAGCACCCAGAAGGCTCCATGAAATGAAATGTCATGGGTTGAGAGGGTATTTGATGTTATTTCAGTGATTACAAAATCAAGTAAAATATTCAACTAACTTGGCAGTATGAGCCCACTTTTCAGTATGATGTTGCAACCCCTCTGCCCCGGATGCATGCATTATTCGATTGGCGTAAAATCCTTTTCCTTGATATCCCAGATATTGGCACTGGAACTGAGTTGACATCTGAGCTGGTGCCACACTTTCTACAGTGGACAGATGTGGCGATCTTGCTGGCTATGGGATTACCTCATCATTAGACAGACACTTCATAGAGACATGTGCCATGTGTGGATGAGCATTGTCCTGTTGAAAAATGGCACCTTGTTACTGTCACATGATAGGTAACTCACAAAGATGCAGGATGTCTTTGATGTATCATTGTGCCATTGGAGTTCCCTCAGTCATTACTAACAATGACTTGAAGTCAAACCCGATGGCTCCCCACACCGTGATGTCAGGAGTAACAAAGCTATGCCTCTACAAAACCTGGAAGAATGACACATCTCCCAAGATCGCCACCTTTCTCCTGTAGACGGTCATTTGTGGTAGTGCAGAACTGCAATTCGTTGCTGAACACAGTGCAGCGCCATTCATCAGCAGTCCACACTCCCTGGTCACAACCCAATTACAAACACAGCCGTTTGTGTTGTTGTGTTAATGGCAGCCTGTCAGGGGCTGGTAATTCTCTAGTCTGGCTATTCCTAGTATCTGACCAATGGTGCAAGATGATGCAGAATGTTGCAGAGATTTCATTACATATTTTTGGATGACAGGCACAGTCGTGGAGGGATTGCAATGTGCTCGGTGCACAATATGGCAATCCTCCCTTGTGGTGTTCAGATGTGGTTGACCAGAACATTGATGAAGGGTATGCCCGCTCTCAGATTTCCATTTAGCCCAACACTGAGCTCCTGTCATACCAGTGGGTGCTCACAGCGAGACTCCTTTCAGCCTCCGTCAGGTGCTGGTGAAGCTGTTGTACGTGAGTACATGGCAGCTGTGTGTCTTTCACAGTGAGCACTCAACACCTGGCGCTTTTCATACCACTTATATGCCTTATTAGGCCTGGTAAAAACACTAACGCATTCTGGCAGTGTTTCTACACGTCACAGGGAATTGCAACTCTAATCATTTACGTACTGACCAGTTGTGTGTACATGTACAAAGTTTCATTGACATCTGGCCATATCTTCTGGGTGCTTCACTTTTTTGGTCAGTTGGTGTAGTATATCTATTAAAGTAAGTTCCCATTCATATGAAACCATTTCTTATACTTATTATACTTCTTTGAATACTAAATGTGTCCTTTTTCCCAGCTGCTTTAAAAATTTAATTATTAGATGGTCCTTTCCCCAGATTTGATATATTTCAACATTTCTGCTTTACTTTAATTTCTTTTGATAGTTGGAGGTTAAAGTTTTTTTTATAATCACATACATGTTTGAAAATTTTAAGTTGTTTCTGGACACGACTAATTCTACATATTTTGGCATCCTAGGCAAGTAATGTATATGGCACTCTTCGACGAGTCTGGCTAAAACTGTTTAGACCTGGACAAGAGCAAATAGTTGTGATGATACTGGAGGTTTACAGTAACGGATAAATATGCTGAAATCAGTTGTCAGTTGAAATCAGTTTGTTGCTACATAACCACCAGAGGGAGAGGACAGAAACTGAAACCTTTATAGGCCCCATTTGGAAAAATAGTGGTTCAGTTGAGCGCTGTTGCTTTAAGCCCTTATAAAAGCACTGAATATTCACATGTCTTGCCTAATGTACAATCTGTGAATAGTTTACAAAAGTACATAAATAAATGAACAGATTATTAAATAAAGGAGATAAGAAAGGTATCAGGATAATGATGTAGCTCAACCCCAGTATCAATTCATTCACGTCAAATACAAGTCACTTTGAATGGTAGTCTTCCACAGGCATATATTATAATACGGTGAAGCAATAAGATATGAAATAATTGACCTAGCAGAGCAATCGGAACGTTTGCAGGCAATGTAGAATGTGAGCCGAAGACATTGTGTGGTGCACCAAACCAATCAAACTGAATAAAATTCCTGAAGTTCAGTGAGTTCATTCACCGTGCCAAATTTAAGTCACTGATATCTGTACTACCACTCACTGTTCAAACATTTTCTAAGTCCCAAACTGTTACACCGAATAAAATACTAAGTTCTGATTAGATGCACATGGAAATATTCCTATCACTGAACTGTTAATTTATCATATGGTGACAACAGCAAATATTAACAAATACACATAGCTTACAATATTATACATTTAAGGATTTAGGTGCAATGCTAATATGAATAAATTCTGAAAATCAGTAATTTGATAATACTAAAGCAGAACAAATCAGCTATAAAATTAAAACACATACATTTAATCAGCAGTTAACATGTAGTGAATGGATCCAACTGATAGCAGAGGGAGTGGCATTAATAAAGTCATTGGATGCTTCCGGGTACTTTATCAGAGGGCAGCTTCTGACAATATGCTGAATGGTTTGTTCTTGAGTCCCACAAACACAGGCTGGAGAGCTTTGGGACCCCCACTTGTGCATCAGAGCATTGTACTTGGTGTGACAAATTCTTATGTTGTTCAATCTTGTCCACTCACTTGTCTTCAGATGAAATCCTGGTGCACTGGCAGATGGATCTTGAACACCTTTATTTTTTATTGTTGCAGCGTTCCATCTCTTGCACCCTTTAATGACAAACTTCTATCAATTGTGGCACTGAGGTATTTAGGGTGGAAATGGTGTCTAATCCTCTGTTTATTGAGCTATTGGTGTGCAATTCTCTCGTTTGACTATCACGTAAATACTCACTGACCATTCAAACCTAACCAACAACCTTACCCAACCAGACATGAACATCAAAAGACACTAAACCATGCTCTGCCTACCTATCTACATCTGCCATGTGATGGACAACTACAGTCAACTGGTCATCATGAAGTTTGACCCCCCTGTGTCTTTGAGTACAAGTTTTACAATTTTACACATTTCAAACATATGTAATATCCATATTTAGACAATTTGCAGACAGATAGTACTTCATTACTCATCAAACATTGTAGAATAATCAGCTGTCATTTATATTTTATACATTCCAAAACAGAACGACATGTGCCAGTCAAACTCATAACTTTATTCAGCTTGCCATGTCCATACAATGCTCAAACATCTGTCTTACAAATGTTGACCCTTAAAGATTCTTGTTAAACAAACATCAGCAAGTAGAAATAATAGGATAAATTGTTTCTGCTGATGTTAATCTGTTTTGTATCTGTGAAGAACTCATTATTCAGGCACTCCATTAACACCTGTTAAATAAATCATTTATAACAAGCTGCATGTCATTAATTATCATAAACATGGTCATTTTATAGCTGACTTGAAGATCAGTCCAGCGGTGTGACATAGACATATGTAGCATTTCTGTAGCTCTTGTTATTCTTGTTATAAACAATTTTATGTGTAAATGTTAATAGCCTTGGTAACAATTTTATTGAATTTGTCTCCTTATGGCAATTTCAACACTGTCATTAGATTTTCTGCAGCATGTCTGGATGTGGTTTTTCTCTTTTTATGGAATCAGGGTTGCCAAAGGTTCTGGAAATCACACAATATCAGGGAATTTCAAACACTTCAGGGAAATCAGGAAAATATTAAGGAAATTTGAAAAAACACTGGAAAAATCTTGTTTTTGTCTCATTAGATGAAATGGTTTGTTTACTGAGGTATCATGCATCATCGCTAGCTGAGTACGTGTGCTTCTTTGCTACCCCCTCATTACTACTTCTCCTCTTTCTATCACTTCCCTGAGCTTGCAGTCAGTGCTGCCACTACTTCTTGCCACTAACCTAGCAGCTGCCGATGAGAGGCATGGAGGCATGAGGAGTGGTTTGTTCCAGAGACCGTAGTCACAGCGCCTGGAGGCGGTGGTCATGTGAGCATGAGTTCTGTTTGAGTGATTGTGTAAATGTGTGTGTGTGCTCTCATTTTCTGATAAAAACTATAGCTGAAAATTTAGTTGTGAGAGGATGATTGTCTTTTCTACTTTCCTGCCACAGCTCACCAATCATCTTTCCGGTGAGTTGATACCTATCTTCATTATTATTGATTCTCAGAGTATTTGAATAAGTTATCTGTGGCATGAATTGATCACTGTAGTCTCATTTCATCAACATGTTGTCTGAGGCTCATGAATAGCTGGCCACACCAGTGGGCCATGATGAGCCAAAACCACAGGCTGTTTCTGTGGGTATCTGTAATGAATTGGGCCTGCTGATCCTAAGCCATTCAGTTCTCACGAATGTACAGGCCCTGCCTGTTGGATCTAGTCTCACTAACCTGCTCCCAGACCAGGTCTGTTTGTGTGTGATGTAATGCAGTGGATTTTCACGGTGTGTCCATGGACTCAGGACTGATGTGCTCTTCAGCAGGCCAGAGGCCATGGGCGATGGATTTAAGGAATTGCGACTATCTCACCGCAAGTATGTTGTACAGTGTGATGTTTTATACACATTTTATTTGTTCTAGTACATTTTGGCACTTCAGAAGTAGTTTATATATGAGGAAGTATGGACGATAAGAAGAAGACAGTTGTGTCAGTTACTGGCAGTTTGTACGCTATGTACTCATATATTTCTCGAAAGAAAAATCGCAAAATACCTGTAAAATAATAGATATAACAATGTGGGTAGTAACTGACAATAACAAACATAGTAGAACCATCATTTTATTGGTCCTAAAGTGTTGATTTAGAAAATTCTTCCCTGCTTTACACACTTTTTTCAAGAGGCCTACTTTTTTTCTGAGGTTATTTCTGAAATCAGTGAAGGTATTTTAAATCTGTCTTGCGACCCAAGGAAATGTGTATTTTTGTCACCATATGTGTTTTGTTCTATTGAAATAAAATATCAGTGGTGTTAATGTAACACATATACCATTTGAAAAACAGTTCATTAGGAAAGATGTTGATGTTAGTACCTAAGATTTTTGCTCACATCAGGAAATGCCATCTGCTTGCAAGTGTGTCTTTTTTTTAAATATTTCCTCATTTGCACTACTGTTCTTGTACCATACCTCCGAAGAAAGATTGTCACCTTAGCCTACATCTTAAGTTACCCTTGAAATCTTAAATTTTGTTCGAGAAAAATGCTAAAACTTGTCTGGAAATCAGGGAATTTCATGTGGGGAAAGTTGTGGCAACTCTGTGAATATTTGATGCTCTTAGTTCCAGCACAGTCACACTTTGGAATTATTTACTCAGCATTAAGAAGCATGCTGTGATACACTGTACCTAACCGACATGGAACTTCCAAGCTATATCATCTTGGTGGTCTGCTGGATACCTACCCCACTCCCTCGCATGGCTTTCTGGAATGATTTGAACTGCTAGACGGATCCCACTTAGCTGTGTGGCTCAGCCAATACACTGCAACTTACCAGCCACATATCACTCAATCAAACCTGCTGTTTTTGAATACTTTGTATCTAACAGACACACCGCTTGTAATGTCACAACACCATATCCCCACTAAGTGCTCCATCTTTTACTTCTTGTCCAATCCTTACATACCCCCCCCCCCCCCCCCCCTCCAAAGGAAAAAGAAAAAAAAGGTGTTTGAGTAAGAAATGCAACTCTTATATTGTATCAGAAGTTTGTTTAGCAACAATCTTCAAGATTTAGTCATAAAACAGAACATTGCCTGAATGTTAGAAAGTTAACAATCAGGTTTTTGAAGAAGGGGGAAAGGAGAATTGTCAGAATATCATACTGCCTTTTCTCACATTAAGGGGACATAGATGTCATGGCCTGAAGTTTTTACTAGTATTTGGTCAGGAGGTAGATCATTAACACAACACAAGCAGACAGGAAACTCAGTGTATTGATATTTTCTGGATTTCCATAAAAAATATTGTTGCTCATAAATTTTTGTGCCCTGTGTGTCTGCCTAGTTTGTCTGTATGGTAGAGCCAACACATGTTTTGAGTAGTTTCAATGTTTTCCTCGCTTTTAGCATAATAGTCATAAAGTAGATTCTGTTAACATTGATAACCATTGAACTTGCAGAAAAGAGGTAAATGTTCTCAAAGGAGCTTCGTACCTTAGAGGTGTGCAGTCAGCATTTGGCGTCTTTACTGAAAGAACTTCCTTATATGTTACACTGGTGGCCTATGCACTTCTTGGCAACACTGTCACAGCTGATAAGGTATGAGTTATGGTGATTGGGAATGACTAGTTAGAATAAACAGATGCCTTGTGTAAGAATTATGTGATGAATTTTGCACTATGTTTTTCCAGGTATTCCCACTGGCTCAGTTCTTCAACATTATTCAGCTCTCAATGGCCATTGCTTTTCCTGCAGCAGTTCAGTCTTATGCCGAAGCAAAAGTGTCCATGCAGCGGTTAGAGGTAAGTACTCACGACATACTTTCTCTTTCTTGTTTTGTTCTGTTTTCCATCAGTTATCTTAAAATCGACATGAATCTCATCCTGTGAATTCTTCTCTACATCAAAATTCATATTTTAGTTACCAGATAAATGTAGATGTAGCTGTCATGCTGTTGTTGAGCCTATACCGTATAACGTGGTTTTCATGACTGTGACACACAGAATTATAGTTAAATCAACTAAACAATGCTCTCTGTACATTTTTTTGTCTCATTCCAGTATATTATTATTTTTAGCAATACATTTAATGATTTTTTTCCTACTTACTTTTCATGATTTTGAAATGTTATCTTAACATTAAAATAACTCTATGACATCATCAAAAATAGGACTTAAGTTGAAAACCAGTTATGGATGGAAGAAATCTAAATGTGAAAGGAACTATCTGGCTACTGTCAGTAGAAGGGATAAATGAAATGAAATGATCGTATGGCATTTATTGGCCGCAATATCCCCTTCACGGTTTGGCCGCCGTATTGCAAGTCTTTATAGTTGACGCCACTTTGGGGAATTGCGTGTCAATTATGATGAAAATGATGATGGACACACAACACCCACTCACCTGCCAGGAATTGAACCCAGGCCCCCTTGCATGGTAGGCGGTAACACTACCACTGCACTACGTAGGAGGATGAAAGAATAAAGATAACCTTTCACCGAGTAGTTCATGTGTTGAGCAGTAGGCAGGTAAAAATAAAAAATAAAAAAAGAGATTTTTTTAATTTGTAGCTTAGTTTTTGGCCAATGTTCTTCTTCAGAATTCACAGATACACACATACATATACATTTACATTGTATTCAGCACTGCAGGGGAGAGGTGGAGCAGGGGAGAGGAACAAGAAAGAGATGGGGAACATGATGAAATAGAATGTGTGAGTTAAGGGGAAAGTTTGGGGAAAGAGGTGTCAGTGTGGGTGGGGGGGGGGGGGGGGGGGGGCTAGAGCAGAATAATACAGAGGAAGAAAGAGACCGTGGAGAGAACGCAAGGGTATATATTAGTACTGATGAACTGAACTAAAGTAAAATGATGGGGAGCTCTTGGAAAAGGGGCAGGAGGGAGGAAATGGAAGGGAGAGGAACAGGAACAAAGGTGGAAGTGCGTTTAGGGCAAATGCTAGCAAAGACTAAGGCCAGCGAGATTACCGATTCGAATTATGTGTTTTAGGGACAATTTCCAGCTATTTGATTCAGTGGAAAGGGGGGGGAGTGGGAGAATCCATGCAGACTCTGTAGTGGCCCCAAAATTGAGCATGTTATGCTCAGCTGAATGCTTTGTTCTTGGTCACAGTTTGATAATGCTCATTCATTTGTGTGGACTGCTAACTGATGTTAAGGCTTGGGACAGGTATTGCAGTTGGGTCTTCCACATGAATATTTATGTATTTATTCTTTGCCTGTGGACTCTAACTGATAATTTTCAGCTGAGAATGTTCGATTTGTCTTACCACTTTATCTGCAGCAGATGTAAAATCTGAGTTTTGACTGTCCTTACCATTTTAAACTACACCAAGGCTTAATTGCAATGAAGATAGAATCAGAATGAGATTTTCACTCTGCAGTAGAGTGTGCGTTGATATGAAACTTCCTGGCAGATTAAAACTGTGTGCTGGACTGAGACTCGAACTCGGGACCTTTGCCTTTTGTGGGCAAGTGCTCTACCATCTGAGGTTCGCAGGAGAGCTTCTGTAAAGTTTGGAAGGTAGGAGACAAGGTACTGGCAGAAGTAAAGCTGTGAGTACCGGGCGTGAGTCGTGCTTGGGTAGCTCAGTTGGTAGAGCACTTGCCCGTCTAAGGCAAAGGTCCCAAGTTTGAGTCTCGGTCCAGCACACAGTTTTAATCTGCCAGGAAGTTTCAAGACAGAATCAGTGTACAATAATATGAAACAGAATCACATTTTACAGACGCATAAAAGGTTATCATATGAGAGTGGTTTGCAAAGATCTCGGAACAGAATAGAAAAAAAGTACTTACATAACTGAAACTTTTTTTATTTTTCAATGTAGTCTCCTTGTAGATTAATGCACTTGGTCCAACGATGTTCCAGTGCTTCTTATCACCGTGAAAGTGAGATTCCTCCAGGACTGCGAAACAATTCTCAACTCTGGCAATCAGTTCTACGTTTGAAGGTAATCTTCGTCCACCGAGAAAGATTTTCAGGTTTGGGAAGAGATGGAAGTCTGATGGAGCAATATCAGTTGAATACGGCAGGTGTGGCAACAATTCATACCTCAGTTCATGTAATTCTGCCATGGCGACGGCACATCTGTGCGGGCACACATTGCCCAGCATCAAGAGTCGCAACACCAATCTTGCAGATAATTTTTTCATTTCTAATTCTCCATTTAAAATGTGATATACTATTTCAGATGACATCTGGCAGACATGAGCAATTTCATGCACTTTCAATCAGCAATCTTCCATTACCATTTTGTGGTCTTTTGCAATGATTTCTGAGGTAGTGACACATCTTTGCCAACCACTACGCAGATCATCATCTAAGCTCTTCCGACCAAATTTAAATTCATTTGTCCACTATGCAACAGTTAAATATGAATGAGCGGAGTCCCTCAGTGTACTCTGGAAATCGGCATGAATGTCCTTTGCTTTCATACCTTTCTTTACGAAGTACTTAATCACTGTTCAAATCTTGATTTTTTCCATCTTCACCAATCACTATGCGGGTATAACAACAGAGCCACATCAATGCCGCAGCTCTCTTCCAAGAGCACTAATGTGGCATGTGTTTACAGTCAACAGTCCAATGAATATCACGTGAACAACTCTTCCCGCTAGTGCTGGCCTCTTGTGGTGATTCTGAGAATTTTTCAAACCACCCTCGTATATTTTCTGTTGTAGCAACTGAAATTTAGTTTAATTTTAGATACTCACTCATACTGTATACAAATTTCTGTGTGAGATACCCATTTAAGCCATTTTTCAAAGATTTTAATTCCTTTTATTTTTTAACTGAGTTAGGCAGCTTGTTAAAAAAAAAAAACTTTTTGCTGCTTGCTTCACTTGCTACACTCATTGTTTGCTACACACCTACTGCTGTTTTCTGAATTACAAATATTCTTTTAAAGTAGTCAACTTGTGCACTTCCCCATGTAAGAACCGAATATGATAATTTGGGAACATGAGTCCACAGCATATTATTGTGAAAACTTTCTCATCCACAACATTTATCGTTTTGCTTACAAGAAAATCCTCTGTGTTTATCTTTCTACAGAGCACACCTATATGCTCCCTCCAGGTCAGACAGTTGCCTATAATAATTCTTCAAATTTTTGTGCTACTTACTTCTTTAATTTCTTCTCTATTTATTTTAATATGTACATTATATATTCTACTCTCTTTGTTTTATTTTAACAATACATACTAGTGTGTGCTGAAAAGTAATACCTCCAAAATTTTCACATGAAAACTCTTAAAACTTTGTAAATGGATCACACATTATTAAAATACTACATCTTTATTCTTCATATCTATATATTTATTTCTCAATATAGTCATCCCTGCAACAAACACATTTCTCCCAACAAGGGACCATTTTGTTGATACTATCACTGTGGAATGTTTGACTTTGTTGATGGAGCCACACTCTTGCCTCTGCTTGCGTCACTTCATCATCATCAAAGTGAAGCCCCTGAAGGTGTTCCTAAGCCTTGAAAACGTATGAAAAGTGGATGGGACTAAATTGGGACTGTATGGTGGTTGATCGATGACAGTGAACCCAAGGCAGTGGATTGTTGCAGATGTCACAGCGCTCGTGTGTGTGATCTGGCATTGTCAAGGTGTAGGAGAGGGTGCTCCATGTGTGTATGAACTTTCCAATTCAAAACTTGATTATAGCATGCTGTTGCTCACACATCAGCATAGTTACATTACATGCCACCATGTTGCACGCTACAATTTGGAGCCCTCTAATGGCAGCAGGGTGCAGATATGTAGACATGGAGGATAAAGATGTAGAAAGTTAATAACATGTGTTTTATTTAAAAAGCTTTGAGTTTTTACATAATATTCAAGGGCATATTTTTCAGCACACCGTTGTACCTTGTTTTGATGGAATTTTAAAATGATTGTTTTGTAGTAGATACTTACTTGCATTTTCAACATCATGACTGATTACTTTTCAACTTCCTCCTTTGTCTGAGCTTTACAGATAATTGTCATGTTATAGGGATACAATGTAAGTTTCTGATGTACATTGTCTGTGAAATCATATACATAGGTAATAAATAATATTGGTCCAAGTACAGGACCTTGTACTATACAATGTTGGACAGTTTGTAGCCTGATTACATCTTGCCCACTAGTATGCCTGATTTCTATGCACTGTTTCTATTCCTATTTTTTATTTTATTTTATTTATTTGGTATGCGTATTCCATGGGTCCGTACATGCAAGCGATTCGCCTGGATGTGGATATGATTGTATTGTGTCACTGCATTTTCCTCGAATCTCATACAGATCCTCCACTAATCTGGAATGATTCACACAGCCACATGGTTTAGACAAGCCCACCAAGATCCTACAATTCGACTGTTGTGTGTCAAGTGAGTTCAGAACATGTTCAGCTAAATCTATGTTTGCCATGGTCTACTATAATTACCTTTCACAACGGTGTTACTGATAATAATAAAAAAAATACATATCGTGCACTGTAGCATGTCATCACATTTTGGCAACATAAAAATAGTCAATTGAGTGGTAGTTATATTAAATTGTGATCTCTAGGTATCATTATGATGGCTCAGTGGGCCAAAAGCCAAAGTTCATTTATCAAAAGTTAGTGATACAGAGGTCCAGATTTTGCCTTGTAAATGAGTGAATACAAATTGTTTGCTATTGCTGATTTCTTTTGCCATATTCTTGAATGCAGACATAATCCTTGTCACACTTTTTATCAACAGCAGTTCGTGGTGTGTATTTCATCATAGTTTGTTCTTAGTATACTTAACAGAAATAGCATGTAGGGGATTCTTCTCACTATTAATGTATAAGTTGCCTCATTCCACATCTCAGAAAGCTCACTTCATCATGGCATTTATGAAACACTGTGTGTCAATGAATGAAAGAATTACTTAATAAGTTTAAATGTGCATCTCTTTGATTAACTATGGATGAATGGCTGTATTTCATTTTTTGTTTATTGTTTCCATCATGTGATTTCCATTATTTTAATAAATGCATGCTTGAAAATATTTTCAGTTATTAATTACTTGCATTGAACCAAAAAATCAATAATTACCTAATTAACCTGATCAGTTTTTTTTTAGGTATTTCTACTGCTGGAGGAGCATGTCCCTAGATCTTTGATGCCCTCAGGAGAGAAGACTGAGAAAATTGGAATAATGCTACAGAATGCAAGTGCACGATGGGGTCCTTCAAATATATCTGAGACATTATCAAATATTAATTTACTAGTCAATCCAGGCAAGCTTTGTGCTATTGTTGGTCCTGTTGGATCTGGAAAGGTAATTATTTCCTGAATATTAAACTTTTTGAAAAAATATACTTCATTACCAAAAACTTGCATTTATTTTATTGTTTTTGATTCATTATGCATATCTGAGAGAGTTCTTTTTGTCTTGACAAGTTTACTCACCGTAAAATGTGGCAAAGAAATAAGACTTATGGAAAGATGGGTTATATACATGTCTGAGGTGCTGTCTTTCACTGAAATGAAATGGAGCCAGTGGGACTCACTTCACCTGTTTTGAGGAAACCCGTTTTGTCCAGTATCTTCTTCTTCTTCGGTTATCAACCCACAGGTTGGTTGGCAGCAGCACGCCATTCCGTTCTTTTGTCAACTTTCTTCTTCATATCTGCATAGGTCTGGCACCCGATGTCATTTATTACTTGTTGAATGTAGCTTAATCTAGGTCGTCCTCGGCGAGTTCTTCCTTCAATGATTCCTTCTAATATTCTCTTAATGAAGTTGTTATGCCGTAAAATGTGACCTATGAAGGTTATTCTTCTTTTCTGTATATTTCGCCAAAGAGATCTGTTTTCTTTCACTCTTCTGAGGACATCTTCGTTTGTAGCCTTGTCTCGCCAGCTGATTTTTTCCATTCTCCGGTAGCACCACATTTCGAATGCCTCTAATCTTCTCTTTTCTTCTTTTCCACTAGTCCAAGTTTCACATCCGTAAAGGGCTGTACTCCACACATAGGTTTTCATGACTCTCTTTCTTACGTCTAAACTAACATTTCTACTCGTCAGTAAGTTTCTTTTTCCATTGAATGCTATTTTGGCAAGTTGTATTCTGTTTTTAATGTCACTTTTGCTCCTTCCATCTGCTGTTATTTTGCTACCTAAGTAGTTAAATTCTGTAACCTGCCCTAGTTTCTCTCCCTTTATTGTTATTCGTATGGGTTCATTGTAGTTCAGGGCGCCACTCACCATCACTTTAGTCTTTTTCTTATTTATTTTCATTCCATACTGTTCTTTTAAGGTGTTTTCCATTTCATTGAGTGCGGCTTCTAAATCTTCTTTCCTTTCTGTAATTATGGCGATATCATCTGCATATCGCAACATATCTATTTTCATTCCGTTAAGTTTTATTCCTACTTCAATATTCTCTCTTATTTTGTCTATTGCTTCTTGGATATATGCGTTGAAAATTACTGGAGATAGTGGGCATCCCTGTCTCACTCCTTTCCTTATTCTTGCTGTTTCTTCTTTGTTTTCCTTCTTAACTAAGGCTGTTTCATTTTGGTATATTTTAAAGATTATCCTTCTATCATTATATTTCAGACCAGCCTTCTTCAGAATTCTAAACATTTCTGGCCATACAACATTGTCAAATGCCTTTTCGAGGTCTACGAAGGCTATAAATACTTGTTTGTTTTTGGAAATTTGTTTCTCAATTATTAGTCTTAAAGATAAGATTGCTTCCCTCGTCCCTACACCGCTTCTAAAACCGAATTGGTCTTCACTTAGAGTGCTATTCAATTGGTTTTCAACTCTTTTCAAAATTATTCTTATTAGAATTTTTGATGCGTGTGAAAGAAGACTGAGTGTTCGATGGTTTTCACAGTCCATAGTAGATGCTTTCTTAGGTATGGGGAATATGATGCATTTCTGATAGTCTTCAGGAACTTCACCTGTTTTGTATATTTTCTGTATGAGTTGCAGTAATGTAGCTTTCATTTTGTCTCCTGATTTCTTAATTAGTTCAGAAGGTATATCATCAACACCTGCCGCTTTCTTATCTGGTAGTTCTTTTAGTGCTTTTTCAAATTCATCTTTCAGAATTGTGTCCCCTAGTTCTTCTTTCTCTACTTCTTCGCTTAATTCTATCATATTATCATATATCATATTATTTATTATCCAGTATCAGGAGGAAGCAAATGCAAACGGGCAGTTGTCTATTAATCGTCAGCAGTTCAAATGTACGGAGAATGAAGATACTCCTTAGGGAAGTGGTTGCAAGGGACTAGGGACTGGAAAGGACATCAGGTGCACTCAGTGTGTAAGCCTGGCAGCCTCATTCAACATGTTGAAGAGGCTATTCCAGCTGCCATTGAGAGAACAGGGTGCAACCAACTGCAGATTGTGACGCCTGTTGGAACAAATGATGCCTGTTGTCTGGACATTGAGGTCATTCTTGGGTCATTTCAGCGAACAGTAGAGAAGGTTGAAAAGACCAGTCTTACAGATGGAGTTTCAATGAAGCTCACAATTTGCAGCATTGTGCCCAGAACTGATGTGGCTTTTTGGTTCTTAGTCGAGTGGAGGGATTGAACCAGAGACTGCTAAAGTTCTGTGACAGGCTAGTCTGTGACTTCCTGGACTTGCGCCATAGGGTTGAGAAGTGTAGGGTCTCCCTAAATGGGTCAGTTGTGCACTATACATCAGAGGCTGTTATGCAGGTAGCTGACTGTGTGTGTGGGATGCACACAAGGTTTTTTTTTAGGTTAGGTGACACTCCATCCAATCCAGATAACAATAGCTGTAGGAAACTCAGATGTATCAGTGTAAGATTGAAAGAAACGCATCCCACAAGTAAGCGTATTAAAATCCTAATGGGAAAGTGCCAAAATATTTGCAACAAAGTGCAGGAGTTTGAAGCACTCATTAGAAGCAATGAAGCACACATAATACTAGTTACAGAAAGCTGGTTGAAATGTGAAATTGATAGCAGTGAGATTTTTGGGAAAAATAAGTGGTATATTGGTAGTACAGGCAAGTGGAAAATGAAAGTGGTGTATTTGTAGCAGAAGACAAGATACTCAAATCCACTGAGGCAGAAATTGAAGCTGCATGTTACATTGTTTGGGCAAGACTCAGTATCAGGGGTGGGCATAAAATAATAATTGGATCCTTATCTCCTGATGTAACCAAAAGCTTTCAAGAGAACTTCAGTTCACTTGTTTGTTAAGTTCCCCAATCATACTGTAATCATTAGTGGAGGCTTTAATCATCCAACAATTAATTGGTAAAATTACAGTTTTGTTACTGGTGGGCATAATAAGGCATCCTGTGAAACTTTACCAAATGTTTTTCTGAAAACTACCCAGAACAGATAGTTAGGAACCCCACTCATGATGGAAGTATATCGGATCTAATGGCAACAAATAGACCTGGTCTCTTTGAGACTGTCCACATCGAAACTGGTATCAGTGACCATGACGCTGTTGTGGCAACAATAATTACCTATGTACAAAGGGCAATGAAAACAAGCAGAAAGACATATATATGTTCAGTAAACTTGATAAAAATCAGTACTGTCATATATCAATGAAGAACGTGAAACTTTCAGTACAGGGAGCAAGTAGAGTAACTCTGACTCAGGTTTAAAAGAATAGTTGACCATGAACTGTATTGATGAGTACTGAGTAGAACAGTTTATAATTGAATAGTTGACCATGAACTGGATTGATGCATATTGAGTAGAACAGTTTAAAATTGGAGGAATCTCCATGGGTATACAGTCACTGTAAAGAAACTTCTAAAGAAACAGAGATTACTGCATAATAGGTGTAAAACAGAGCGTACAGCTATAGATAGAGAGACACTGAATGAAATGTGTTTGGCTTCAGTGACTACCACAGTAGAATATTGTCAAGTCATCTTTCACAGCACCCAAAGAAATTCTGGTCATATGTAAAGGCTGTTAGGGGCAGCAAAGTTAGGTCCAGTCACTAGTGAGTGAGACAGGAACTGAAACTGAGGGTAGCAAAGCAAAAGATGAAATGTTTAACTCCATTTTCGAATGTTCCTTTACAGAGGAAAACCTAGGAGAATTGCACAAATTTAATCCTCATACAACTGAAAAGATGTATAAAGTAAGTATTAGCATCAGTGGTGTTGAGAAACAGCTGAAATCATTAAAATTGTACAAAGCTCCATGGCCCGATGGAATCCATGTCAGATTCTGTACTGAATTTGCAGCTGAGTTAGCCCCTCTTCTAACTATGATCTGTTCTAGATCCCTCGAACAGTTCTTGGAAAAAGGCACAGGTCACATCCGTCTACAAGAAGGGTAGTAGAAGTGATCTACAGAACTACATCCAGTATCCTTGACACCGACTTGTTGTAGAATCTTAGAACATATTGTGGGGTCAAACATAATGAGGTATCTTGAAAAGTATGACCTCCTCAGTGCCAACCAGCATGGATTTCAGAAACTTCTATCATGCGAAACCCAACTTGTTCTTTTTTTAGATGATATACTGAAAGCTTTGGATCAAGACAATCAGGTATATGCTGTATTTCTTGATTTACAAAAAATATTTGACTCAGAACCACAACTACGCTTATTGTCAAAAGTATGATCAAATGGGGTGTCAAGTGAAGTTTGTGTCTGGATTGAGGACTTTTCAGTAGGGAGGACAGAGCATGTTGTCTCGGATGGAGAGTCATCGTCTGATGTAGAAGTAAATTCAAGTGTGCTCCAGGGAAGTGTGTTCGGACCCTTGCTGTTCATGTTCTATATTAATGACCTTGCAGACAATATTAATAGTAAAATCAGGCTTTTTGCAGATCATGCAGTTAGCTATAATGAAGAACTATCTGAAAGAAGCTGCATAAATATTCATTCAGATCTTGATAAGATTTCAGTGTGGTGCAAAACTTGGCAGCTTGCTCTAAATGTTCAGAACTGTAAAATTTTGCACTTCACAAATGAAAAACATAGTATCCTATGACTATAATATCAATGAGTCACTGTTCGAATTGGCCAACTCAAACAGATATGTGAATGTAACACTTTGTAGGGATATAAAATGGAATCATCACATAGGTTCAGTCGTGGATAAAGCGGGTGATGGGCTTTGGTATATTGGTAGAATACTGGAGAAGTGCAATCAGTCCAGAAAAGAGATTGCTTACAAATCACTCATGTGATCACTTCTGGAATATTGATCAAGTGTGTCGGACTCATACCAGATAGGACTAACGAGGGATATTGAACGTAGACAGAGAAGGGCAGGATGAGTGGTCACAGGTTTGTTTAATCCGTGGGAGAGTTTCACAGAGATACTGAAGTATCTGAACTGGAATACTCTTGCAGATAGATGTATTCTATCCAAGAAAGTCTGTTAACAACATTTCAAGAAACAGCTTTAAATGATGACTCTAGGTATAAGTATATACCACTCACAGAGGGACATGAGGATAAGATTAGAATAATTACTGTACACACAGAGGCATTCAAACAGTCATTTTATGTGTGTTCCATACGTGAATGGAACAGGAAGAAACCATAATAACTGGTACAAAGGGACATACCCTCTGTGTGCAGCGTATAGATGTAGATGTGTAAGATGGGACAATCACAATAAAACGTGCTGAGGGTGGCATACAGATCAAAAACATCACAACACAGGGAAATCATCTATCCCCCTTACTATCCAACTGTGCATCAAAGAAACAGTGATGAAAATAAAATAAAAATTGTAATTTGGATTAAAATTTCATGATGATGTTGCTATCCTTGGTGAAAATGAGGACAGATATTGCAGGAACTGTTGAATAGGATTAACAGTCTACTGAGCACAGAGTAGTACAGAATACAGATGAAAGTAAACTGATGAAAGACAAAAGTAATGAGGAGCAGCAGAAATGAATTAACATTAAACTTAAAATCGAAATTGGGGACCAAGTAGTAGACAAAATGAAGAAAGATAACACATGATGGACAAAGCAAGGAGGATATAAAAGCAACACAACACAGGTTAAACGGCATTTCTCATTGAATTAAGTCTTCTAGGATCAAATGTAGGCATTAATTTACAGAAGTAATTTATGGGAATGCAGATCTTAAACACAGCATTGTATGGAAGTGAATCACAGACTGTGGGAAAACTGGAAAAGAACTGAATCAAAGCACTTGAAATGTAATGCTACTGAAGTATACTTAATATTAGATGGACTTATAAGATATGAGAAGTGACTCTGCAGAAAGGAATATATGGAAAGGAATATATGGAAAACAACACTGACTACAAGAAAGAACATGGTGATAGGACGTGTGAAGACAACAGAACATAACTTATGTGGAACCTGAGTGAGACAAACAGGCAAAAAACTTAGAGGAAAACCGATGTTATAGCCAACAAATAATTGAGGATGTTGCGTGTATATGTTACTGTGAAACTGTGGAGTTGACACAAAGAAGAAGAGACAGCAAGCAGCATTAAATCAGTAAGAAGACTGATGACTCCCAAAAAAAAAAAAAAAAAAAAAAAAAAAAAAAAAAAAAAAAAAAAAAAAAAAAAAAAAAAAAAAAAAAATGAAACTAATCTATCAAAAGCTTTCACCATACTCTTACCAGTATGGCTGCTAACAGTAAGCATGTACAGAATGTTCCAGCCACACCAGTTTATCAGTGTTGTCACCAAAGCATGTCATTTCATTTGCAATAATTAGCCTTAACTAATTAAACTACTGCCCGTATAACAATCAGTTTTCAGACATTGTCATAGATGTAGTTCACATACACATTGAGATACAAGGTTGTACTGATTATCCTTCTCTTACCAGTGAAAGGTAAATGCATGTGTTGATATAAAAAGTGAAGATAAGAGATTATTAGTTTTTTTTGTTCCAAAAACAAACTTATGGCTATATACACTAACAGTTTTACAAGCAAACATTACATTTGAAATTTTCTATTAAATAACAGCATTTCTGTATTAATAAACACTTTGGTTCATTCTTTAATATATTTAAATTAGCTTTCTTCAGATCAGCTAGTAATCTGTTGTAAAAAAAAGTTATCATTGCATGTGGACTGCTGTATGCTGCCTGTTTATTACTTGTAATTCTGTGAAAGTTTTCCCTTCCTTCTGTGTTGTAGTTACGTGTATTACTGTTCATTGCATTATGTTCTGTATTTAGTTTCACAAACATGATTGCCTGCAGAATGTACACAGAATAGAGGCTAAGTATTTTAAATTTCCTGAAAATTTCTCCAAATGTTCTCTCTTGCTTACCATAGCTACAGCTCTTACTGCTCCCCCCCCCCCCCCCCCCCCCCCCCCCAATAAAGCCTGCCTGTATAGACAGCTGGTGCCTCACTCCAGATCTGAATAGCATACTGAAGATGTGGATGCTGTTGTTGTTGTTGTTGTTGTGGTCTTCAGTCCTGAGACCAGTTTGATGCAGCTCTCCATGCTACTCTATCCTGTGCAAGCTTCTTGATCTTCCATTACCTACTGCAGCCTACATCCTTCTGAATCTGCTTAGTGTATTCACCTCTTGGTCTCCCTCTACGATTTTTACCCTCCACAGTGCCCTCCAATACTAAATTGGTGATCCCTTGATGCCTCAGAACATGCCCCACCAACCGGTCCCTTCTTCTTGTCAAGTTGTGCCACAAACTCCTCTTCTCCCCAATTCTATTCAATACCTCATCATTAGTTATGTGATCTACCCACCTAATCTTCAGCATTCTTCTGTAGCATCACATTTTGAAAGCTTCTATTCTTTTCTTGTCCAAACTATTTATTGTCCATGTTTCACTTCCATACATGGCTACACTCCATACAGATACTTTCAGAAACAACTTCCTGACACTTAAATCTATACTCGATGTTACCAAATTTCTCTTCTTCAGAAACGCTTTCCTTGCCGTTGCCAGTCTACATTTTACATCCTCTCTACTTTGACCATCATCAGTTATTTTGCTTCCCAAATAGCAAAACTCCTTTACTAATTTAAGTGCCTCATTTCCTAATCTAATTCCCTCGGCATCACCCAACTTAATTTGACTACATTCCATTATCTTCATTTTGCTTTTGTTGATGTTCATCCTTTCAAGACACTGTCCATTCTGTTCAACTGTTCTTCCAAGTCCTGTGGATGTATCAGACCGAAATATATTTGCCTTAAGGTGTCGTGGCCCAGGAAGGCTGCAACCCATTTCAGTAAATACATATTCGTATGGTGCTGATTTTCTGACAGATATGATCTATAAGTCTTTCCATGACAGGTGTCCATCCACAACAATACAAAAAATGTATGTTTTGTGTATAACTAAGTGGCAGTGGAGGTGTGAAAGTGTAACATTTATATTTAAGCAGGAATTGCATTGTCACTGTGTTCTCTTTATTTACAAGTAGCTTATTTGCAGTAACCCTCTCTGTGTGCTGTGTTCTGGCAGCATCCACCTGTCTTTCTCCTTCACTGCTCCTTTCTTTTTTTGCTTCTTGTCCTCCCCACCCCCTCACCCTCACCCATGTCCCGTACTCCCTGCATCACAGCCTCCAGGAGCTGCGCCTGTTGGCTGTCCAGTCCCTGCATGCTATGCCTGACAACTCTCTTCTCTTCTCCTATCCACATCCTGCTATCCCTTCCTCTTCCCCATCCCCTCCAGATTATTGCTTCCGTTCTACATGACAGTTGCAGTCTGGCCTAAGCTGCAGGAGATGCTGGTCATGGTGCATGATGTGTACTTACATAAGTGAATGAATCTGTGTGTGTGTGTGTGTGTGTGTGTGAGAGAGAGAGAGAGAGAGAGAGAGAGAGGGAGAGAGAGAGAGACAGAGAGAGAGAGAGAGAGAGAGAGAGAGAGTGAGAGTGAGTTTCCTTTTCTGAAGAAGGCTTTGGCGAAAGTTAATGTGTAAGCATCTTGTTGTTGTGCCTATCTGCAACTCAGTGTGTCAACTTTATGGTGAGTAGAAGTCTATCTTTTCCTTAATGTTGTTATTTACAGCAAGGTAAGATGAAAAATATTGTAAATGATTTCACTACTGTTGGCAACAGTTTGCATATCACTGCCCCAGCTGACACAGGATGTCTCATCTGCATAGCTTGTGACTTTGCAGTTTTGGGTTTCAGTTAAATAATTAACAACACAAGGAACAGTAAAGGTACTAATGTACTTTCTTGAAGCATACCACATTGAAGTGTCCTATAGATTGATTTAGTTGTATACAATTATTCAATCCTTTTATAAATTAGCTTGACAGACTGTTTCCTATCTTTTAAATAGCAAGTAAGTGATTTTAAGGCTGCTCCTTTCATCCCATGTTGTTCTAATTTATGCAATAAATGGTATGATTCACAGTATCGTATCAGAAGCTTTACTAATACCTAGGAAAGTGCCAGTTACCTTGTCTCATTTTTCCAGCTTGTTTAATGTTTCATGTATAATAGTTGCTACTGCTGTTACAGTAGATCTTCCTTTTGTAAAACCATTCTGTAGGTTGTTGAATAGATTATGTTGTTGTTTTTTGTGTCAATTTTTATTCCTTTCTTATACACTGGTAGAATTTCAGTGATTTTCAAGAGGTTAGAGAGTTCTCCATGGCAGAGGGAGGTACTTATTAGGTGTGTAAATGGCCGAAAGCTATAATTGTGAGAGTCTTTTTGTTGTGCATATCTGTGACTCGGCATCTCCACTATATGATGAGTAGCAACTTTCCTTCTCTTAATATTGTTACATTCCATCCTGGATTTTCCATTGTTTGATATTGTATATTAAGTCATACCTATGAGGTAGCATTGCAGTTACTGTGTTCTGAGATTTATTAACTTATAAGAATTTTGTCAGACTTGTTGAAACAATTTTGTGTCTTGTTTCTTGTGATGTTGTTGGCACCAGTTTAGCACATGAGACATTCATTTTTGCCTTCCATTTTTCCCTCATGGTTGACTTTGGCAACAGTTTTCTTACTTGCTCTTGGTTTCACCAAACCCATTGCTTTGAAATATTTGTTATTGTTCTGTAAAGTTCTTGCTAAGTTTCTGCCAAGGTTGTCCCTTAAGAAATGAACACTGTACCTTTTACTAAGCTTAATGAATTTTTTAGGGTCCAACCCAGGACATATTACCATTTTTATGGGTTCAACCAGGACATATTTCTGAAATTTCTTAAGCGGTAATGGAATTGACAACTTCCCAATGTAAAATTTATGTGGTATAAAGGTATCTTTTTCAGAATCTGTTCTAACTAAAGAGCTAATTTTTTTACAATTTATCCTCACACATGTACTGTCAAAATTGAAATAATGGTATTGCGTTATATAGTTTGATGACTCAAATATTTTTTTTCTATGTATTGCTCCTGCAATTTTTTATCTGCACAAAGGTATATCCATAACCTCATTATACTCTATATATAGTTAAAAATGTTTCTGAAACTGCACTAATTTCACTTCCTGCATCTAAAAGAGCTTTCTCATCATGCAATCATCAGATAAAAATACAAACTTTAAGTGTGAATGTTCTTGAAATAACAATTGTATTCACCACATATAAATGAACACTGTAGTCAAAGATATAAACAGAGAACAAGAGAGCATATTTTCCAGAATTATGTCACATACCACACAAACTAATCACCTGAAAGCGGGAGTCTTGAAATCGTGATGAAAGATTGACAGTTTTCCAGGTAGCCATAATAGTTTGCCATGACAAAAACTGGGTGTACCAACTCAGAAAACTGATACATTAATATGATTACATTCAAAATACAACCAGAAGCAATACATCATTTGAAAGACGAAGTCCCATACAGTACTTTAAGACAGTAAGAAAATCATCATTTTAAGTGAAAATCCAATTTCAATCATAGTATCTAGCAGTTTACTAAAACATTAAACTTTAATTATTCAGTTGTATTTTCCACTTGACATGACTTTTTTCATAAATGGTGTGTTTGTTTTAAATGCATGGAAAAATTCACAACAAGAAGATTCTGAATTAATTTTAACATTTAGCAAATGTTTAACAGAAGATGCTGAAACAGTGTACACCTTCCTGCAGCCCAAACGTTCCACATAATTGTTATCAGCAATACAACAAACAATTTTTTCTTCAAGTTTGTATTTCTTATCAAGTGGAAAAGGATTCTGAGCCAAAATTTGAACTCCTTCACCTGACACTTCATTGAAGTTTAACCTGAATTTGCTCTTCCAGACTGAAATATCTTACAGCAACGAGAAAAAGTTTTACTTCACTTCTGTTTGAGGTATCCATCAGAACTATTATATAATTCATGTTTTCCAGAGAATGCAACACATTATCAAATACAAATGGCAAAATAATGTTTACAATAACTACCTCTGTTTTTATTCTGGCAGATGAAAATTTTGGGTAATATAACTTTATTAAGTTGGATGTGCAGTCTGATGTTTTGAAACTGAGGTTACATCTATCAATGTGGCACGTAAATGTAGCCCCTTTAGCAGCACACTAGCACTGCTATGTTACTGTCATTACATACTTTCAAAAATTTGTTTCTGTTGCAGGTTAACATTAAACGCACACTTCCTTTTGCCCATTGCTAAACAGTGAGACGAAAACTGAATGTTGTTGTTGTTGTTGTTGTGGTCTTCAGTCCTGAGACTGGTTTGATGCAACTCTCCATGCTACTCTATCCTGTGCAAGCTTATTCATCTCCCAGTACTTATTGCAACCTACATCCTTCTGAATCTGATTAGTGTATTCATCTCTTGGCCTCCCCCTACGATTTTTACCCTCCACGTTGCCCTCCAATGCTAAATCTCTGATCCCCTGATGCCTCAGAACATGTCCTACCAACCGATCCCTTCTTCTTGCCAAGTTGTGCCACAAACTCCTCTTCTCTCCAATTCTATTCAATACCCCCTCATTAGCTATGTGATCTACCAATCTAATCTTCAGCATTCTTCAGTAGCACCACATTTCAAAAGCTTCTATTCTCTTCTTGTCCAAACTATTTATCCTGCACATTTCACTTCCATACATGGCTACACTCCATACAAATACTTTCAGAAACGACTTCCTGACACTTAAATCTATACTCGATGTTAACAAATTTCTCTTCTTCAGAAACGCTTTCCTTGCCATTGCCAGTCTACATTTTATATCCTCTCTACTTCAACCATCATCTGTTATTTTTGCTCCCCAAGTAGCAAAACTCCTTTACTACTTTAAGTGTCTCGTTTCCTAGTGTAATTACCTCAGCATCACCCGACTTATTTCGACTATGTTCCATTATCCTCAATTTACTTTTGTTGATGTTCATCTTATATCCTCCTTTCAAGACACTGTCCATTCCGTCAACTGCTCTTCCAAGTTCTTTGCTGCCTCTGACAGAATTACAATGTCATCGGCGAACCTCAAAGTTTTTATTTCTTCTCCATGGATTTTAATACCTACTCTGAATTTTTCATTTATTTCCTTTACTGCTTGCTCAATATACAGATTGAATAACATCGAGGATAGGCTACAACCCTGTTTCACTCCCTTCCCAACCACTGCTTCCCTTTCATGCCCCTCAACTTTTATAACTGCCATCTGCTTTCTGTACAAATTGTAAATAGCCTTTTGCTCCCTATATTTTACCCCTGCCACCTTTAGAATTTGAAAGAGAGTATTCCAGTCAACATTGTCAAATCTTTCTTTAAGTCTACAAATGCTAGAAACATAAGTTTGCCTTTCCTTAATCTATCTTCTAAGATAAGTTGTAGGATCAGTATTGCCTCACGTGTTCCAATATTTCTACAGAATCCAAACTGATCTTCCCTGAGGTCGGCTTCTACCAGTTTTTCCATTCATCTGTAAAGAATTCGCGTTAGTATTTTGCAGCCGTGACTTATTAAACTGATAGTTCGGTAATTTTCACATCTGTCAACACCTGCTTTCTTTGGGATTGGAATTATTATATTATTCTTGAAGTCTGAGGGTATTTGGCCTGTCTCATACATCTTGCTCACCAGATGGTAGAGTTTTGTCAGGACTGGCTCTCCCAAGACCATCAGTAGTTCCAATGGAATGTTGTCTACTCCGGGGGCCTTGTTTCGACGCAGGTCTTTCAGTGCTCTGTCAAACTCTTCACGCAGTATCGTATCTCCCATTTCTTCTTCATCTACATCTACATCCTCTTCCATTTCCATAATATTGCCCTCAAGTACATCGCCCTTGTATAGATCCTCTATATACTCCTTCCACCTTTCTGCTTTCCCTTGTTTGCTTAGAACTGGGTTTCCATCTGAGCTCTTGATATTCATATAAGTTTTTCTCTTTTCTCCAAAGGTCTCTCTAATTTCCCTGTAGGCTGTATCTATCTTACCCCTCGTGAGATAAGCCTCTACATCCTTACATTTGTCCTCTAGCCATGCCTGCTTAGCCATTTTGCACTTCCTGTCGATCTCATTTTTGAGACGTTTGTATTCCTTTTTGCCTGCTTCATTTACTGCATTTTTATATTTTCTCCTTTCATCAATTAAATTCAATATTTCTTCTGTTACCCAAGGACTTCTACTAGCCCTCGTCTTTTTACCTATTTGATCCTCTGCTGCCTTCACTACTTCATCCTCAGAGCTACCCATTCTTCTTCTACTGTATTTCTTTCCCCCATTCCTGTCAATTGTTCCCTTATGCTCTCCCTGAAACTCTGTACAACCTCTGGTTTAGTCAGTTTATCCAGGTCCCATCTCCTTAAATTCCCACCTTTTTGCAATTTCTTCAGTTTTAATTTACAGTTCATAACCAATAGATTGTGGTCAGAGTCCACATCTGCCCCTGGACATGTTTTACAATTTAAAACCTGGTTCCTAAATCTCTGTCTTACCATTATATAATCTATCTGATACCTTTTAGTATCTCCAAGATTCTTCCATGTATACAACCTTCTTTTATGATTCTTTAACCAAGTGTTAGCTATGGTTAAGTTATGCTCCATACAAAATTCTACCAGGCGGCTTCCTCTTTCATTTCTTACCCCCAATCCATATTCACCTACTATGTTTACCTCTCTCCCTTTTCCTACTCTCGAATAGAGATTAACTTATCTACATGTTTTTCATCATTTTATTTCACACACAAAAACAATATAAACACATTACTTTTTTTGTGTTACCAAATTACATTATGGCAGAATTGGTAGAAATGTCTCCCTCCAACATCAACACATGTTCCAAGGTGAAAAGAGAGATAGACAGCCATAAGAGAATGTTTAAAAACAAAATATTGAACATAATGTGTCTAACATATAAAAATTTAAAAAAAGAACTCACCTGTCATAAAATTTTCAAACCTTCGACATTTTTGGTGCCCTGGACATTACCCTGCAGAGAACTAAAAGAACTATAACTATCCAAGCTAATCCCAGATGTATGGTAGCCATCACTTTTATGCAACGTGTTCCCGGTTCTGTTACCAACATACTCATTACTCTCATCCTTTTCCAAGGTAATAGAAAATATAATGGAAAAGAGACTAATGGATTTCCTAAACAAGTACAACCTACTGTGTAAAGAACAGTTTGGTTTCAGGCCAGGAAGAAGCACAGGTTCAGCAGTAGCTCACTTCACAAATTTTGTCTTAGAAGCACTTGATGAAGGTGAACATGTAACAGGCATATTCCTTGACCTTAGCAAAGCATTTGACACGGTAGACCACAAAATACTACTAAACAAAATGGAGG
The DNA here is from genome assembly GCF_021461385.2 of Schistocerca piceifrons. Taxonomy (NCBI): domain Eukaryota; kingdom Metazoa; phylum Arthropoda; class Insecta; order Orthoptera; family Acrididae; genus Schistocerca; species Schistocerca piceifrons. The sequence goes on from NC_060139.1 coordinate 4,718,238, forward strand.
CACTAGGAATAAGGGGAACAGTAAATAATTGGTTTCAATCGTACTTGGAAAATAGGGTACAGTGTGTAGAGATCTCACAAACGAAATTCAGCAGATTGACAAAACACATTTCCAAACCAGAACATATTAACATAGGAGTCCCTCAGGGAAGTGTGTTAGGGCAAATACTCTTCCTAATATATATTAATGATTTTCCCCAGAGTGTCAAATACGGGGAAGCAATACTATTTGCAGATGATAGCAGCATCCTTATCAGTGATGAGTCACCAGACAAATTGAGAGACAAAGCTGAAGAAACTCTCGATCATGTTTGCAAGTGGGTAGTAAGCAACAAATTAACCCTCAATATTAAAAAAACAAACAGTATTAATTTCCACATAAATAAAAAACATAATAGCATAGGCCTAAAAGTTAAAGATGAACTTATAGATTGTGTCACAAACACAAAATTCCTAGGAATGCATGTTGACTCACAGCTTAACTGAACTGACCATATTGCAGCACTAGAAAAGAAAATTGCTACTGCTTGCTATGCACTCCGGATAAGTATGTCTGTATGTAATAGTTCATGTGCTAAGACTACATACTTTGCATATGTGCATTCAATAATTAGTTATGGCATAACCTTCTGGGGTAAAAATGTGCAGAACATACAAGCAATTTTCAAGCTGCAAAAGAGGGCAGTACGAATAATAACAAAAAGCAGCAAGAGAGCTCACTGTACTGATTTATTCAAAACCATGGGAATCTTGACAGTACCATGTGAATACATCTTTCAGACTGTGATATATATAAAGAAACACATTGACCAGTACACACAAAACAGATCTATACACCAACACTGGACTAGATCCTGCCACCATTTGCATCTCATACGAAAAAAACAAAACAAAAACCCAAAATAGTTTATTATTTAATGTATTAAAAATGTATAATAGACTTCCAGAGGAGATCAAAGCTGAAACTGGAATACATGCCTTTAGGAAAGCTGCAAAAATTATTTAGCAGATAAATGTTACTATACTGTCAAAGAATACTGTAAATGACATGTGTTCACCTCAATTCATGCAAGAGTACCTTTGTAAATTTATATTTATCTGTAATTAAGATTGGTGTGTATTTGTTTTGTGTAATCCATGCAAGAATACATTTGTAAATTTATATTTATTTTTAACTAAGATTGGTGTGTATTTGTTTTGTGTACAAACGATTAAGTTGCACCATAGAAATATGTACTACCAGAAGTACTATTATGTATATACTCATTCCATGTATACAGTTGACGACATCCATACAACACAAGTTGTCTACAGATGAATAAATAAATAAATAAATATACTGAAAAAAAAGTGCTAATTAAGAATGAAAACAGGGAACAATTTTTTTTTTGTTTTAAGTAAGACAGTTGAAGACAACAGATGGAAAGAGTAAAACTGCCTGAAGCACTTTTGGGAAATTGAAAAGTTTTCAAAAGTAATCTGCCTGAAATGGAAAGTTTAAGTCAGTGTGAATTATAAGTTTTGACATGTGGTGAGTAATTGAGAGAGGCATGTTGAGAATTTACTAATTACAAAGACAGGAAACCAAATAAATGGATCAGAGAACAGACTAGAGTGAAGATGTAATTATGAGTCCTATGAAAACTAAAATGGAGAAGCACAATTCCTTATATTAATTTGATTAAGAACAGTTGTTGGGATTGCTCATGGGTCATAATGCTGGCTGAAAATGAGAAAAAGTGATTTGTGATATTTACTGTACAATAATGGGAGATGAAAACTTAAAAAAAGAAAACATCAGATTCAGGCACTTCTGAAGATCATATTAAGTAGATAAAGGGAAGAAGAAGTATGTTAAAGCAGCAAGATGGGGAGTTATTTTTTTTCATCAAGATCAATAACAATAAATTGATACATTATGAGATAATGTCATTCTGCCTGCTACAGAGATCTGCTTGTGCAGAAAACCTCATTCCCCAGTATAAGGCTCTCAACAATCTGCCATCATCTGTCTGATAACACCACCTTCACGTATGCACATCTGCCCCTACTTGGACACTGGCTTTTGCCACTTGTCAGCATTCACCGAAAGCAAACAAGACATCTGGCAGTTGTCTTAATGGAATGTTGTGGGTTTTACCTAACATAATTCAGAGAGAACCCAGTAACTATGTATTTATTCGACTCTTTAAAATGTTTCTCACTTAATTACAGACTTCTGCTATATGAGTGCAGAGGAATTATTATCCAATACATTTTAGGTTATCATTTTGCGTTTCTTTTTTGTATAACAGATGACATCATACCTGCTTCACAAGACCAATATTTATATTATGTTTAAAGTGCTGGAATACAAATTGTATAACAGTTCTTTCTCCTATTTAGAGTTCTCTGCTTCATGTCCTTCTTGGAGAATTGCCACTTAGTGGAGGCACTGTGGCAGTTGGCGGAGATGTATCTTATGCATCACAAGATCCATGGCTCTTTGTAGGCACAGTGAGACAGAATATACTCTTTGGACAAGAATATGAGCCTAAAAGGTACCGGGAAGTTGTTCGAGCATGTGCACTTACAAGAGACTTTGAGCTATTTCCACAAGGAGACAAAACAATTGTTGGAGAACGTGGTGTGTCACTAAGTGGTGGACAAAGAGCACGCATTAACCTAGCAAGGTTAGTTTGCAACTGTGGCTTATGTTTCATATAAACAAATCTTTCCGATATTTTTAAAACATGACTTTTGTTATTAATGTTTATTTATAATCTATGTACCTTTGATACAAGTGATGAAATTAATGCAGATTGCCAGTTCTGATGTTGAATCTGAAAGTTGCAACAGCTACAGTAATGAACACAGTACAGGGCTATTACAAATGATTGAAGCGATTTCATAAATTCACTGTAGCTCCATTCATTGACATATGGTCATGACACACTACAGATACGTAGAAAAACTCATAAAGTTTTGTTTGGCTGAAGCCTCACTTCAGGTTTCTGACGCCAGAGAGCTCGAGAGCGCAGTGAGACAAAATGGCGACAGGAGCCGAGAAAGCGTATGTCGTGCTTGAAATGTACTCACATCAGTCAGTCATAACAGTGCAACGACACTTCAGGACGAAGTTCAACAAAGATCCACCAACTGCTAACTCCATTTGGCGATGTTATGCGCAGTTTAAAGCTTCTGGATGCCTCTGTAAGGGGAAATCAACGGGTCGGCCTGCAGTGAGCGAAGAAACGGTTGAACGCGTACGGGCAAGTTTCACGCGTAGCCCGCAGAAGTCGACGAATAAAGCAAGCAGGGAGCTAAACATACCGCAGCCGACGGTTCGGAAAATCTTACGGAAAAGGCTAAAGCAGAAGCCTTACTGTTTACAATTGCTACAAGCCCTGACACCCAATGACAAAGTCAATTTTCGGCGCGGTTGCAACAGCTCATGGAAGAGGATGTGTTCAGTGCGAAACTTGTTTTCAGTGATGAAGCAACATTTTTTCTTAATGGTGAAGTGAACAGACACAATGTGCGAATCTGGGTGGTAGAGAATCCTCACGCATTCGTGCAGCAAATTTGCAATTTACCAAAAGTTAACGTGTTTTGTGCAATCTCACGGTTTAAAGTTTACGGCCCCTTTTTCTTCTGCAAAAAAACGTTACAGGACACGTGTATCTGGACATGCTGGAAAATTGGCTCATGCCACAACTGGAGACCGACAGTGCCGACTTCATCTTTCAACAGGATGGTGCTCCACCGCACTTCCATCATGATGTTCGGCATTTCTTAAACAGGAGATTGGAAAAACCGATGGATCGGTCGTGGTGGATATCATGATCAGCAATTCATGTCATGGCCTCCACGCTCTCCCAACTTAACCCCATGCGATTTCTTTCTGTGGGGCTATGTGAAAGATTCAGTGTTTAAACCTCCTCTACCAAGAAACGTGCCAGAACTGCGAGCTCGCATCAACGCTGCTTTCGAACTCATTGATGTGGACATGCTGTGCCGAGTGTGGGAGGAACTTGATTATCGGCTTGATGTCTGCCGAATCACTAAAGGGGCACATATCGAACATTTGTGAATGCCTAAAAAAACTTTTTGAGTTTTTGTATGTGTGTGCAAAGCATTGTGAAAATATCTCAACTAATAAAGTTATTGTAGAGCTGTGAAATCGCTTCAATCATTTGTAACAACCCTGTAGTCCCTGTGACCATTCAGGAACTACTGATGCTAGTAGTTACAATTTTGGGTTACAAAATAGGTACTAGCTAAAGTCATACCAAAAATATAAATATAAAGTGGTATAAGTGGCAATAAATAATTAGTATTGAGTTCTGAGAGTCATAAGTTACATTTCCAAGAGCAAGAAATGTGTAGAAAGAAGGTAAGGCGTAGATCATGACATGTGGAAAATAAAGGAATATCATTCTTTGTTAAGTACACTACAATGTAATACTTCTTCCTCCCAAGCCACCAGAAAATACTGTGACAACCTCAACGTTCCTCAAAAAAAAAAAAAAAAAAAATGCTCATATTACATTATAATTCATGTAATAAGAATCTATGCTAAATGAAGTGTTATATATTAGAAAACCTATTTTTAAAGGTATCTCATTCATGATGCTTGAGAGTGACAGATAAGGGAACACAATTCATGTTAAAATTAATGTGTGTTCTTGAATGGAAATACCTGCTTTTAGCTACCACAGAAATAATCCCAGTATGTCTCTTTAAGCATGGAATAACAATAATGAAAGGATAGATTGTTACTGACCACATAGACTAGGCACTGAGTCGCAGACAGGCGCAATGAAAAAGACTGCTAAAATATTAAAGTTTTTGAATAAGTCCTTCTACTGTAGTAGGAAACACACACACACACACACACACACACACACACACACACACACACACACACACACACATTCACACAAGCACAAATCTCACACACGTGAGCACAGTCTCAGGGCACTGGTGCTTAGAAAAAAATTCCAAATAGAATCTTACAAGACTTCCATCAGGCCCTAGTGCTGTGTTCCAATTTTAGGAACTTCATGTGTTTCTCAACATCACTTACTCTTAATACGTACATCCCTCATCTTTTCAGTGGTGTGGTAATCAAACTGAGGCAGTATTCTTTGATGTTCCTTTTGAAATAACACTGGAATATGGAGATCAGCAACTCTTCTTGTTGTTTGATACCCTCATTTTCAGTTCCTGTGTCATCTTTGGGCGGGTAGACATTTACATGGATGCCACTGACAGCATTTACACGAGACCAACATTTCCTTGAGTTTTACGAAACATCTTTGGATAAAATTCTGTTATGGTAGTTATTGAAGTCTTCATGTATTATACACCCAAAATGAGTTTAGTTGTTTCCATCTATTATATGCCTAAGTTTAGTTTTACAATAATTATACAGTACTCTCTGATTCTTTAGAAGTTTCTTTACAAAGACTGTAGAGCCCTTCCCACCATGAACAGTTGTACTAGGTACATAACCCTCCAGTATTTGGTCAACTATACTTCTAAACTTCAGCAACGTTTCCTCTACATGCTTCTACCCAGGCTTAAATGTTTCAAGTTACTCCTTGAGATATGACCTGAACCAAATGGAACAACACTGGGATGAGTTAGAGCCATGACTTCACTCCATACCCCAGTGTCTAACATCACTACCTTCTCTGGTTTTGGCTCTTGAGGAAGAATAGGCTGCCATTTCTCCACAGGTATTCAGACACCTCATTGTAAGCATCCCCAGCAGTGTTGAAGTTACCATAAAGATGAAGGGTGGACACCCTCCATGTTAATGTCCACTAATAGGTGTCCAAATTCTTTTGGTCAGATAGTATGTATTAGAGCTTATTTTTGAGCAATTTTTTCAGTATGTGATTCCCTTTTCACTTATCAGTCTATCACACTGCCTAACAATTTGTAGCTATGTATTAACTTCAGAAATGAGTCATCTATCCTGAGATTAATTTCTTCAGCTGGAGCTGTTTTATTAGTACTGATCCATCTTACTGCCATTTGCAAACAGGTTGTTCCAGCTGAACTTCTTATCTGGTTTTCCTGCATTCTGTGTAATTAATGTTTTCTCCTAGTTCTTCCACTGTTCTGCAATTTCCTACAATCAGTGCAATGTAAATACTTTAGCTCATCTTATTTCCTAAGTTCTTGAGCACTTTGGAATTTTATGGAAAACTTTAAGACCTCTTTCGAGAATCAGTGATGAGTAGACAACATCGATTTCACATTTTTTTTTGTGGACTTCCTTGCATTGCCATGCCAGTAGATATAGAGGTTTCTCCTACAGTTAATGCTCTTCTGTGAGTTTGTGTGTCAGTGACTGATGGTTTCTGTTTCTCCAGTGCAGCTGTGTTTCTCATAACTAGAACCATGGAAAATTTTTCCGTGTACTCCTTGATTATTTCAGTTTCCTCCTCAAGGATTCTGCTTTCCTTTGCCAGATGAAATCCAGAGTTTTTTGGCATTTGTGTGTACCTTTTTTATTTGATTGTAGTTCCAATTTGTTTATCATTTTCCTTTAGATTTGACAATATTGAGGTTTATGAAGTTGCAACAAGTTGCTGTAATCCTTTCTTGATGAATGCTCATGTAGCTAATATTTTAGATCACTCCATTGAACCCCATGTTTCCATCAAATCAATTTTCCTGACATTCGGACATCTCACAGAACAATCAAGAAAAGAATTAATGGACTTAATCTAGTCACAGCAAGTCTTTTCCATGTTCCGTAGATATTGGAGCAACCCTTTTATTTTGTATATGTTTCTTAGAAAAAGATAAAGTCATTAATATATGGAACCTCCAGTACAATATATGTTTCTACATGTTTGTTTTGTGTTTCAGGGCCGTGTACCGTAAAGCTGATATTTACCTCTTGGATGACCCTTTATCAGCTGTTGATACACATGTTGGAAAGCAACTTTTTGAGGAGTGCATAAGTTCATATTTGTGTACAAAGACAAGAGTTTTAGTTACTCATCAGTTGCAGTACTTGAAGGAAGCTGACATCATTGTTATTCTTAATAATGTAAGATTGTTTCTGCTGATTAACATACTATCAGTTTAAGACCTTAAGTTGCTCTCATCAGCAGGTAAGCTAGTAATGTGTGTACACTAACATCCATAATCCTCTGTAATTAGTAGATGAGTCATGCCACATTTTCTGAAAGGCTAAACCATTCAGTAGTAACAATTATAAAATTACAGATAGGACAGTGACATCTAATTACATACCCAGCTCCCTCCTAGCTGTGTTGTCAAATTTCTTTGAGAATATAGAACACAACAGAATATTGAACTGTCTTTCTGACATTAACCTTTTAACGACAGCTCAGTTTTACTTTCATAAGAGCTCGCCTACAGAGAAAGCAATATATGATGTCAAAAGCTTAATTCTGGTAGAACTAAACAAGAAAAAAAATGCTATGGGCATTTTCTCTAGTCCTGTCTACGACTGATTTTGTGGATTTTATAATTTTATTTGGGAAATTAATTGGTATTGTCTTAAGGGATTCTTGTTGTATGCATGGAACCATATCTAAAAGAAAAAAGAAAAAAAGTCAGTGGTGAAACATTAGATGTGATGTCCCTCAAAGTTTGGAGCTTGGTCTTTTCCTCTTCTTGACCTACATAAACAATTTGTCTGGTTCATTCGAGGAGTTTTCAAAAAATGTGATGTCCGATGATTAGAGTTGTATAATGAAAAATTGCCCAGATACATCCTTGCCACCCACAGAGAATAATGGGACAGGTCAAAATGAACTCACATTGGGTAAGGCTCTGTTTGTGAAGTTCTTATGTTTCCAGATGCACAATAAAATGAGGTAGCAACAGCAAATGGATAAGTTAATGAATTTCAAGTTGCCGCCTCTCGTACATCGCCTGACATTTATCAACATCTTTGCCTCTGTACTTCCACCTCGACTGACATCTCTGCCCAAACTCTTTGCATTTACGTATGTGTGCCTGTGTCTGTATATGTGTGGATGGATATGTGTGTGTGTGTGAGAGTATACCTGTCCTTTTTTCCCCCTAAGGTAAGTCTTTCCGCTCCCAGGATTGGAATGACTCCTTACCCTCTCCCTTAAAACCCACATCCTTTCGTCTTTCCCTCTCCTTCCCTCTTTCCTGAAGAAGCAACCTTGGGATGCGAAAGCTTGAAATTTGTGTGCGTTTGTGTGTTTTTTATTGTGTCTATCTACCAGCGCTTTCTCGTTTGGTAAGTTACAGCATCTGTTTTTACATACATACAATTATATAATAAATGTAATAGAATATAAAAAACAATTTTAGAAGATACAGTATTATATACAAATGCAAATATTACAAGGTACAATATTAATGTACAAATGCAATATTCTCCAGGGCAAAATTGAAGCTCAAGGATCATTCAGTGAACTGGTGAACAATAAAACTGCATTTTCTGACATGCTGGCAAGCAACCAAGAAGACGTCGATACTAAAAAACAAGTCTCGAGAGATAAAAATATGAAACCACAAATTTCAGTGGTATCTGTAGATGTAAGTACAGTATATGTTCCTTACTGAACTAATCAAACATGCTGTTGTCTTTTAAAGTTTTGAATGAAAAAAAGTTGTTGAAATATTATAGTGGAAGTCATATTTCTGATAGGGTACAAAAAGTGACTGACTACTAAGGACTGGGAGTAGAAGCTTTAATTGTATCATTATGAGGGTTAAGGGAAACAACCAGGGTAGCCTCAAACTTCTAGTCCAGATGTTCTTCATTATTATTGCACATAAGCTGATCATATTGATGGATTCCTTTATGGAAAACAAATATACATAGACTGTTCACCAAATGGCATTACAGATGGCATCATAAGGCAATGTCTATAATGGTTGAGATTAGACTTGGATGGGTAATGAGTCATGCAAAGACAGCCTGACTGCTAATTGAAAATATTGACAACCGGCCGAAGTGGCCGTGTGGTTCTCGGTGCTGCAGTCTGGAACCGCGAGACTGCTACGGTCACAGGTTCAAATCCTGCCTCGGGCATGGATGTGTGTGATGTCCTTAGGTTAGTTAGGTTTAACTAGTTCTAAGTTCTAGGGGACTAATGACCTCAGAAGTCGAGCCCATAGTGCTCAGAGCCATTTGAACCATATTTTTTGAAAATATTGACAGGAAATGTGAGGACTTCATTTTCATGTGATCAGCATGTGAACTGGTTGTGTTGATCCCATTGTTAAGTAGTTAAATAAGCTAAAATGGGATAAAGTAAGATTATAAAAAGTGCAACAGTAACAGACCCGTCACAAATTAAATCAGGACATGGTTTCGTTACAGTAGATAGAGAAATAATTCAGACACAGACATAAAAAAAATTAAATACAGACATTGAAGAAATCTCAGACAATAAAGCAAGACTTATTTTAATAATAATAATAATAATAATAATTTAAAAATAATGTATCTCTTGTTGTAGATCATGTGGTCCAGTTGGGCACAAATGTGAATAATAATAAAATATTTTCCATTGTAATAATTCAAGCTTATACACCGAAAAGTTCACATTCTGATAAAGAAGGAGAAGACCAATATAAAGAATCATACAATTAATAAATGTAAGCAAATCATGCTACAAAATGACAACAGTATGGTGAAGTTAGACAATAATTAAATAATATAAATGTGACATAAAGTTATGAGGAGGCTGGTGACCATTATTATAATAATCAGTAATCATTCAGACTGAATGGGTGACAAAGGATAAAGTTAGACATCAGGCAAGGAATGACTTTATTGCTCATTGATGCATTTCAGAATTTATCCATCAAGTATCTACAAAAAAATCAGATACAAAAAATTTTAGAAAACACATTGATGGAAAGCTATGGACTGCACTTGATTGAAATCACTTAGCAGAAACTGCACTACACATACCCGAGTGTGATTGCTGTTGATATGGCATTTTAAGTTGTCTGAGAAATGAAATTTGCAATCTACAGAGACAGTTCTTTAGAGTGTGGACCAAGAAGACATTTTTGCCTCCATGTGGCATTACAAAATGTTTAGTGCCCCTATGGTACATCAGCTGATGTACATTTATTATACTATGAGTCTGATGGCTGTGAACCAACCTATTGTAACTGACGTAAGATAAATATTCTCTTTATACTTTTGGAAATGACAAAATTGTAGTGATTAAAGCTTACACAAAATATTTGTTTAAATTCAGGGATACATGGCACCATACACTGTAGAAAGCTACAATCACAACTGTGTGATATGACAAGAGACATAAATTCAAAAAATAAAATAGCAAAGCAAACATATGCCTGTAAGTTAAATATAGGCAGTAAAAATAGTGATTATTTCAAATAGAAGAAGCTTTTTCTGCTGATGAGCACAGCCTGTTTGCTTAGAACACACAGGAAATACTTTAGCACAAACTAAAGTCAGTCATGGGAGATAATACGTCATGACCATATAAAACTAAGAAATATTACTTGGTGTCATGCACCATCAAACATTAAAATTTTAGTGACTTGTGAGGCCTGACAATAGTTATAAACTCAAAGTATAAAGTATGTAGTGTAACCGTACAACTGAAAACATAAAATATGAAACACAGTTGGTAGAAATTGATGCACTGTTTGAAAATTAAACAGAAACAGAAGATTGCAACCAGCAGCACATGATGGGAGGAGCAATCTGGATGGTGGTATAAGGAGGACGCTGGAGTGGAAGGGGTCTCGGATAACAGAGTAGGGGTGGGGACAGTAAAGTGCTGCTTGTAGAAGTGTACAGGGATGAGGTGGAGAGAGCGTAGAGCAGCTAAGTGCAGTTGGGAGATTAGATGGAGGGCGGGGAGGGGGGGGGGGGGGGACAGCTGATAAGGAAGGAAGTAAAAAGACTGTAAGTTCATTGGTGTAATAGAGGGCTGTGCAGTGCTGGGGTGGGAACAGGGAAGCGGGTAGGTGGGTGTAGGAAAATTACTAATGAAAGTTGAGGCAAGGAAGATATATTGCGGGGAGAGTTCCCATCTGCACAGTTCAGAAAAGCTGGTCTTGGTGTTACCACACCGCATGCCCTTCCCTGCTGTCCCTCACTGTCCCTGTCCCAGCTTCCTCCTCACCCACACTACCCAGAGTGCTTCTCCCATCATGCATTGCTGTTCATAATACGGCCTTGGAAGCCAGAGATTGTGAGTGTGTTTGTGTAACGCATTTCCGTGGGTGCATGAGTGTATGTTGCCTAATTCAGACGAAGGCTTTTCTGGCCTAAATCTTACATGTTTGACCTCTTTTTGTTGTGCCTATCTGCAATTCAACATCTCTGCTATATGGTGAGTAATAATCTATCCTTTTCATAATATTTTTACTATTTGTTTAAAGAAAATATTTTTTTCTGTCAATTCAAATAAGTTTGTTCACAGCCATCAGACACGTGGTATAATAAATGTACGTCATTCGATGCACCTTGGTGTACTGTACATTTTGTAGTGCCACCTGGTGGCAAAAATATCTTCTTGCACTTTGCAGAACTTTGTCTGCCGTCTGCAAGTGTTCGTCTCCCTTACAACTTGAAACACTATATCTACATGTAGCAATTGCCCCTGGGTGGATGTAGTACACTTTGTGCCAAATGATTTCAGTCAAGTGGAGTTCTATAGCTGACCATTACTGTGCTTATAATTTTTTTTGTATTATTTGATTTTTTGTAGATATCTGATGGTGAACATATTCTAAAATGCATCATGTGAGTAATAAAGTCGTTCCTTGCCTGATGTCTGACTTTTGCCCTTTTGATCCAGCCAGCCTGAATGCAGAACTACTGATTACTAAAATAATTACATACTTATCCTTCAGTGGAAAATTTTGGGGATAATACTAGAAATAACTATAGAATTTGCCTAACTGTAATGCTTTTCTTGATTATATTATTTTGAGAGAACATGTGTATAACAAGATTTGAAGCAACCAAGTTGCATTAAAACTCAACCAATAAGTAAATTATTGGAATTTTAAATCTCTTAATCTATAGGTAGGTTACAGATCTTGAAAAGATAAATGGATAGACTGAAGGTAGATACACTATGTGAACAAAAGTATGCAGACTCCCCCAAAAACATACATTTTTCTTATTAGGTGCATTGTGCTGCCAGCTACTGCCAGGTACTCCATATCAGCGACCTCAGTAGTCATTAGACATCGTGACAGAGCATAATTGGGCACTCTGCAGAACTCAATGGACTTCTAATGTGCTCAGGTGATTGGGTGACATTTGTGTCATATATATGTAGGCAAGATTTACACACTCCTAAACATCCCTAGGTCCACTGTTTCTGATGTGGTAGTGAAGTGGAAACATGAAGGGACACATACAGCACAAAAGCGTACACGCCAACCTCATCTGTTGTCTAACAGAACTGCAGACAGTTGAAGAGGGTCATAATGTGTAATAAGGAGACATCTATCCAGACCATCTTACAGGAATTCCAAACTGCATCAGGATCCACTGCAAGTACTATGACAGTTAGGCGGGAGGTGAGAAAACTTGGATTTCATGGTCGAGCGGCTGCTCATAAGCCACACATCACGCTGGTAAATGTCAAACGACGCCTTGCTTGGTGTAAGGAGTGTAAACATTGGACAATTGACTGTGGAAAAACGTTGTGTGGAGCAATGAATCACGGCAACAGTGTGGTGATCCATTGGCAAAGTATGGGTATGGCAAATGCCCGGTGAATGCCATCTGCCTGTGTGTGCAGGGCCAACAGTAAAATACGGAGGTGGTGGTGTTATGGTGTGGTCGTGTTTTTCATGGAGGGGGCATGCACCCCTTGTTGTTTTGCGTGGCACTATCATAACACAGCCTATATTTAGGTTTTCAGCACCTTCTTGCTTCCCACTGTTGAAGAGCAAATTGAGGATGGTGATTGCATCTTTCAAGGCGATCGAACACATGTTCGAGAAGCACGGCCTGTGGTGGAGTGGTTACACGACAATAACATCACTGCAATGGACTGGCCTGCACAGAGTTATGACCTGAATCCTATAGAACACTTTTGGGATGTTTTGGAATACCTACTTCGTGCCAGGCCTCACCGACCGACATCGATACCTCTCCTCATTGCAGCACTCTGTGAAGAATGGGCTGTCATTCCCCAAGAAACCTTCCAGCACCTGATTGAACACATGCCTGCGAGAGTGGAAGCTGTCATCAAGCAAGCTGAATTCCAGCATTACCGATGGAGTGCACCAAGAACTTGTAAGTTATTTTCAGCCAGGTGTCCAGATACTGTATTTTGGAAATTAGTGATGGGCAGACAGAAGATCATTTCTGTTTAGGTTAATACAGGGTTATCAGCATAAAATCAAATTGAGTTAATGTTGGAGTGGATGATTGCATGAACAAGAAACGGAAGTGCTGGTAAACTAGTATAACCTGCATGGTGAATAAATTATCAAGCCATGACCCACCACAGTAGTATGAGTGTGCACACTATTAGACCAAAAGTATCCAGACAGCCCTATGTAGTGTGGAATTGACCACAAGGTGTCATGAGAGGTGAACCCACCAGTATGAAAGTAGCTGGGGAGTACTATGTTGTCAGCAGAGAAGCAGTAACAGCAGAATTTCAGAATGGGCCAGTCAGGAGAGCTCAGCAACTTCGAACATCACCCGAGTAACAAACGCATCAGGGACATTTCAACACTCGTGAAGCTGACCAAGTGGATAGCTGATGATGAGACTGTGGAGTACAAACACAGAGGAACAACTACCAAGACCAGGCAGACCTCATAAAGTGATGGACTGCGACTATCAGGGCTAGCTGACACAGTAACTTTACTCTTGGAATGTTGCATGCAGACTGACTAACATAGTATTTTACGTTGCCAGTTGTGTTTCACAGTTTTGATAAGTTGTGGAAATGACATTATGTAATAACAGAAGCTGCTGTTTAATTTATTCCTTAGGTGTGTCCGATTTCACTCAAATGCCACTGTCAAGAAACCGTCATACACAGGTCGTGGATACAGGAAAATTTCAGATGAAAAGGATGTTTGAAAACTGTACTAAAAATACAAGCAAAAATATTTACAGATTTTTGTTGACGTATATAAAATGCATTGTAACTGTCTCAATAAATATTACGGTAGACAAATGGGTAGAGAAATATGTACACAATACAAAGAATGTTGTAATACTGACAAAGCAACATAATAATACATCCAAACATATGTATGCAACTACAGAAATCTGTAATTATTGATACATGTTCAATTACCCGAAAGTTCCTAAATGCTATGTAACATATACCCTACAGTTAAAAGGAAGTCACGCTTGATCAAGGTCCGCGTCACTTTCCAATTTTTTTTTTAGTTCGTCTATAGTAATGATACAGCTCAAGTCAATTTATAAGATATGTATTCATGATTAGTGTTAACATTAATGAACACATTATTTTTAGTCCTACTCTCGTAACTACAGCTGAGAACAACTTTCGTTTTTTTGTATTTTGGCTGCATTTTCCAAACTTGCTTTTCACTTCCTTGTTTTCATGAAGTGCACAATGGTCTTTGATTGAAACCACTTGTACAATACAGATTAAATTAAACAGCAGCTTATGGTGTTACATAATAATAATAATAATAATAATAATAATACATCCAAACGTATATATGCAACTACAGAAATCTGTAATTATTGATACATGTTCAATTACCCGAAAGTTCCTAAATGCTATGTAACATATACCCTACAGTTAAAAGGAAGTCACGCTTGATCAAGGTCCGCGTCACTTTCCATTTTTAACCAGACATACCGTCTGAGAAAGGAAAGAAATAATAATAATATTTATTCAACATCGAATAATCAAATACAATCCCTAGAAATAATAGTTTCAGGACATCATACAGATTATTCTTCTGAATATGTCAGTTTATAAATTACCAACTAAAGATTTGTTTGTATTAATAAATTTTACATTTTGATGGATTTTACATTTGGTAGTATACAATCACAATATTACAAATATTGTTTTTATCAACATTATATTAGTTGTAGGTTACTTAAAATTATGAGCTTGACATAATTATGAAGCACTTTTCGTACAGATATAATACTCATCTAGGGAATAAAAAGGATTTTCAATTAGAATTCTTTTTAGCTGATCTTTTAATTTGTTAGCAGGAAGCGTTGTGAGACTTTTTGGTAGGGCATTGGTTAACTTCAGCCCAGCATGAAGTGCATTTTTTTCATATAAAGCTGTTCTGTGGCTATTTACATGGTATCTGAACTTTTGCCTTGTATTGTACTGGTGCAGGTCACAGTTGAAATTTGGATTTATTGTTTTCACAAGCAATATAACTTTCAATATGTATACACCTATAATGGTAAGCACACCTAATTTTGGCAACAGATTCCGACATGATTTCATTTTCACAACAAAAGTAGTGTCTGTACACAATGAAAGTGTATCCAAGACTGACTGAATGCAACTCAGTGAATGTGACACTGGGACTGACTGCAACTTCATCCACAGCACATATTTCAAGCTGCACATAAGACTGTTTTTACAAAATGATAAAATATGAAGTTATTACATTTTCAGTAGTAACTTAAAAGACAGGAATATTAGTCAGTACATATACAAGTTTACATTAGACAGTTATTCTATTTTGTTTAACAATAAGTTGGATATTCTTCATATTGTGTAAGAAATAGATTCTATTGTATGTCATGAAATTTCGAGTGTGCTTGTTCATCCATGGGATATAGAAAAGTGTGCCAAGAATTTTCTGGAAACTCAAGTTTTCTGCATGAATTATTTTATTAACTAATGTGATGTTCCATTAAAATTATGTATTTCTCGGAACAGAAAAATTGGTGCTACAGTACTCTGACACTGGATTTTCAGAAAGGATTGTATCGTAAGATTTGAACATTCCAGAAACCAACAATTTTTACTAAAGATAACGTTTTAGTTACACAGTTTTTAGAAAAGCTAAGATGTTCTTTAGAATGAAGAAATGGGATTTTTCAATAAGGGCTTGTTCAATCCTTGCCATTTATAGCTGCTTTTACATTGGATTGCAAAGGTGGGCCAGCAAGCTATAAGCACATGACCATAACGTTTGGGCTCATCTGTGTATGCCTGAGAGCTTTCTAATAAAACAATGTCTTTTCTTTTAGCAATATTAGGAAAAGGAGATTTACTACTCATCATATAGCACAGAGATGCTGAGTCACAGGTAGGCACAACAAAAAGACTGTCACAAAATAAGCTTCTGGCCAACAAGGCCTTTGTCAAAAATAGACAACACACACACACACACACACACACACACACACACACACACACGCACACACACACACGACCACAGTCTCTGGCAGCTGATCTATTTTTGACAAAGGCCTTGTTGTGCCTATCTGTGACTCAGCATCTTTGCTATATGGTAAGTAGCAACTATCCTTTTCATAATGTTGTTACATTCCATCCCAGATTTTCCATTGTGTGATTGGTCCTTTCTTTTATTTATTTATTTATTTTGCAACATATGTTCAATCATCCACATAAACTTGATGGTTCTTCTCAAAACAGTCCCAATATTTCTGCCAGTTTGCAGAGAAATGCTGGAGACCCTGTATTGAAATATCCTTCAGAGTCCCCTCTGCAGCCTTCACTGCTGCTTCTAATGATGGAAAATGCCTCCCATGGAGGTATTTTTCAGATTAGAGAATAGAAGAAAGTCACACAGGGCTAAATGCACAGTATAGAGTGTGTGAGGGATGCACTTCACATTGACTTCTGCAAGATATTCAGTAACAACATTCGCAATATGCGACTGCTCATTATCGTGGTGCAGCGTCTGTCCTGCTTCGTGGGTTTGTGGTCTTTTGCGCCTGACATGGACTCTCAAAGTTTTCAGGATATCCCTGTAGTATTGTCCAGTTACTGATGTGTGTGCAGGTAGAACATGCCGATAAACCATTCTATGCACATCAAAAACGAGAGGACCATAACTTTCTCATCAGAAGCAAGCTCTCTTACTTTTTTGGGGGTTGGTGTTGAAGGAGATTTCCCGCCTGAGTTTTGCTGTTTGCTCACAGGATCAAAATGATAAAGTCAAGTTTCATCAGCAGTGATTACCTTTGAAAGAAACTATGGCTCTTCTTCTGACATCAACTTCCAACTGCATGCAGACCTGCACACGAATGTCCTGTTGTTTGGGAATCAACAGTCTTGAAACCCGCCATGCACAATTGTCTCTGATGAGTAAATTTTCTGTCACTGACATATGTCAAGCACCAAATGAAATTTTCAGTATTTTAGTATGTGTTCGTCAGATTATTCATCATCCTTCTCTCACAAGGACAGCAGAAGTGTTAATGTCCTCTTCTGTAAGAGAAGTATTGGGTGCATGTTTTTTGAAACTGATTGTCTCCCTTAAAGCATTTCAAAGCATCTTCAAGCTGCACTGTAGGGAAGAACAGACTCCCCAAAGGCCTCCTGTAACACTGCATAGGTTTCAGCTGAAGATTTGTTTAGATAAAAGCAGAATTTCAAAGCCACATGTTGTTCATTGCCCATGACCTCCATTGTTGCAGTATGTGAGGCAGAACATAGCTCAGCTTGCTTGCCTCTCACAAGCATGCCAACAATGAAATTAGTATGTGTGTTTGTTACACGTTAAGCTAACAGAATATAACAAGATTAAATTAGCGTGAGAACATATGACAGTAAAATTTATTGAACAGGCCTCGTACTATATATGCAATAAAGAGTAGAAAAGAAAAATGAGATTTTTAGACTGGGAAAAGAAAGAAGAATTACGTTTCAATTCAGCGTCTCAGCATTACTTTCACTTTGCTGCTGGCATGTAACATTGCTTCTAGTCCAGATAAACTTTCATTGGAATGGCAGGACTTATTATTAATGGAAGTTAGGCAGTGGCTTGAAAGTCAATTATACTATACACACCTGCTGTTCAGAGCAACCTCCTATAGGCCAACCGCAAATTAGAACAGCATGCCACCCTCCACCTCAAAAAAACTATCCAATCTCCTGGTTTCCCACCTCCGGAAAGGCAACTCACTCACCCTCCACAACCTTTCCAGCAAACCTCAACCTCCTCTCATTGCACACAGACCCAGTCTCTCCCATCTACTCAATCTCCCACTTCCAGCTCCACTCCCCCCAAAACATCAAAATTCTAATCAACACAATCTGGAACCACAACACCCTAATTCAGTAGTTAATCTTTCCTCCAAACCTTTCTCCCAATCCGAAACCTCTGTCCTATCCAAAGGCCTCACATTCAGCCCTACTCCCAGATTCAACCAAACAGCCCTCGTCAAAGATTTACTGTCCAATCCCACTCCTAATGACCCAACTCCCCAAGACACTATCCAAATTGAACCCTGCCTGGAACAGTTCCGTCCTCTGTCACAGCGGGACCCACCTCCTCTTCCTCAAAATCACCCTCTCCAAACCTTCCAGGAATTTCTCACTTCCAGCCCTGCCTCTCAATCCTTTTTTAAAAACCTTAATCCTACTCCCAACATCACCACAGCTGAAGCCCAGGCTATCCATGATCTGAAGGCTGACCGATCCATCGTCATTCTTCCGGCGGAAAAGAGTTCCACGACCGTGGTACTTGATCATCGGGAGTATGTGGCTGAGGGACTGCGTCAGCTTTCAGACAACACTACATACTAAGTTTGCCAAGGTAATCCCATTCCTGATGTCCAGGTGGAGCTTCAAGGAATCCTCAGAACCTTAGGCCCCCTACAAAACCTTTCACCTGACTCCATCAACCTCCTGACCTCACCGACAACCCCGCACCCCTACTTTCTACCTACTTCCTAAAATTCACAAACCCAATCATCCCGGCCGCCCCATTGTAGCTGGTTACCAAGCCCCCACAGAACGTATCTCTGCCTACTTAGATCAACACCTTCAACCCATTACATGCAGTCTCCCATCCTTCATCAAAGACACCAACCACTTTCTCGAATGCCTGGAATCCCTACCCAATCTGTTACCCCCGGAAACCATCCTTGTAACCATTGATGCCACTTCCTTATACATAAATATTCCGCACGTCCGGGGCCTCACTGCGATGGAGCACTTCCTTTCGCGCCGATCACCTGCCACCCTACTTAAAACCTCTTTCCTCATTACCTTAGCCAGCTTCATCCTGACTCACAACTTCTTCATTTTCGAAGGCCAGACATACCCACAATTAAAGGGAACAGCCATTGGTACCAGGATGGCCCCCTCGTATGCCAACCTATTTATGGGTCACTTGGAGGAAGCCTTCTTGGTTACCCAGGCCTGCCAACCCAAAGTTGGTGTAGATTTATTGATGACATCTTCATGATCTGGACTCACAGTGAAGAAGAACTCCAGAATTTCCTCTCCAACCTCAACTCCTTTGGTTCCATCAGATTCACCTGGTCCTACTCCAAATCCCACGCCACTTTCCTTGACGTTGACCTCCATCTGTCCAATGGCCAGCTTCACACATCCGTCCACATCAAACCCACCAACAAGCAACAGTACCTCCATTACGACAGCTGCCACCCATTCCATATCAAACGGTCCCTTCCCTACAGCCTAGGTCTTTGTGGCAAACGAATCTGCTCAAGTCCTGAATCCCTGAACCATTACACCAAGAACTTGAAAACAGCGTTTGCATCCTGCAACTACCCTCCCAACCTGGTACAGAAGCAAATAACCAGAGCCACTTCCTCATCCCCTCAAACCCAGAGCCTTCCACAGAAGAACCCCAAAAGTGCCCCACTTGTGACAGGATACTTTCCGGGACTGGATCAGACTCCTGAATGTGGCTCTCCAGCAGGGATATGACTTCCTCAAATCCTGCCCTGAAATGAGATCCATCCTTCATGAAATCCTCCCCACTCCACCAAGAGTGTCTTTCTGCCATTCACCTAACCTTCGTAACCTCTTGGTTCATCCCTATGAAATCCCCAAACCACCTTCCCTACCCTCTGGTTCCTACCCTTGTAACTGCCCCCGGTGTAAAACCTGTCCCATGCACCCTCCCACCGCCACCTACTCCAGTCCTGTAACCCGGAAGGTGTACACGATCAAAGGCAGAGCCACGTGTGAAAGCACCCATGTGATTTACCAACTGACCTGCCTACACTGTGAAGCTTTCCATGTGGGAATGACCAGCAACAAACTGTCCATTCGCATGAATGGGCACAGTTTGTTGGTAATGAGGATCACCTTGTGGCTAAACATGCCTTGGTGCACGGCCAGCACATCTTGGCACAGTGTTACACCGTCCGGGTTATCTGGATACTTCCCACTGACACCAACCTATCAGAACTCCGCAGATGGGAACTTGCCCTTCAATATATCCTCTCTTCCCGTTACCCACCAGGCCTCAACCTCCACTAATGTCAAGTTGCCGCCGCTCATACCTCACCTGTCATTCAACAACATCTTTGCCTCTGTACTTCCGCCTCGACTGACATCTCTGCCCAAACTCTTTGCCTTTACATATGTCTGCTTGTGTCTGTTGTATATGTGCGGATGGATATGTGTGTGTGTGCGAGTGTATACTTGTCCTTTTTTCCCCCTAAGGTAAGTCTTTCCGCTCCCAGGATTGGAATGACTCCTTACCCTCTCCCTTAAAACCCACATCCTTTTGTCTTTCCCTCTCCTTCCCTCTTTCCTGATGAAGCAATTGCGGGTTGCAAAAGCTTGAATTTTTTGTGTGTGTTTGTGTTTGTTTTTGTCTCTATCAACATACCAATGCTTTCGTTTGGTAAGTTACATCATCTTTGTTTTTAGATATATTTTTCCAACATGGAATGTTTCCCTCTATTACATTCATACTATAATTTAAATTTTATTTAACCAACATATGAATAAGAAAATAGTATGAACTAGCAATGAATCATGAAGCAGCTTGTGGGCATTTGTCAGCTGAAAATAACAAGGAAATTAACAGCAAAAGAAATATGCAAAAGCTTAAAACTTACATGGAGTTCTTTTGGTAAACTGTGGAGATATGTCAAAAAGAAGATTAGAATGTGGCTGAAACAGAAAGTTTACACACACTATGTGTTATCATTGAACATTTTTGGCAGGGACATATGGACTCTTTAAGCAGAATCATTCTAAAACTGAGAATTGTTCAGTGAGAAATGGAAGGATGCCATTAGGGAATTACTAAGAGATGCGCCAGGGGGAGCTTGAAGTGAAAGACGCAATTATTAGTGAAATGAAAATGAAGGCATGTCAGGTGATTTTCTGTGGTTCAAGAAAGTACTTTGGTGGTTTCCAAGAGATAAGGTAATCCTGAGAAGATAACCTAATAGAAAGTGGGTGTATGACAATCTCTGCAACTTGTTTTGAGAGACAGTGGTCTTATCAGCTGCTTGTTTAATTTAGCTCATGATGTTAAAACACCAAAAATATCTGTCAACAATAATCATTGCGGCATTCATAACATCAAGTAGAATAAAAACACACTGGCCTGTGTGTCTTCATCTTACATTAAAAACGTTTGACATCTGTCAGCACTCGTCCCATCTCACAGCCTGCACTACACTGGGCCGTATTCTACACAACACTAAGCCCTGCTCTGCTGTAGGCTCAAAGAGTGTCAAGTCGACACTTCTGCAGAGCCTTCAGGAGCTAAACTTTTCAATCCTGGTGATGAGAGCATTTTCTCTTGAAATGCTGTGTTTAGGACAGAAATACAGTTGAATGCCACCGTTTATTACTGTTCATGGAGTCTTGGAAGGAGAGCTTTATCTTGCAGTTGATGTCAAGCATTTTTTCCGATGTTGCTAATCATGATGATGTTACTGATGAGCAGTTGATTTACGTAAAATTGGTTGTAACATTCCTGATTTTGAAGGTCTGAAGTGTTTCATCATGCTTATAAAACAAAATATATCGAGTGAAGGTAAGAATGACATCTATTCTAATCGAATATCAAAAAACTGAAAACTTAATTTCAGTGATATTCTGTATAACAACTGAATGTAACTAAAATACTATACACTCTGGATGTTGTGTTTTTTTATCAGTAAAACTGATTTTGCTGCATAAAATATATGGCTCACACTCAGTTACTGCTGATAGCCTGAGAAGCCCACAACTGTCATTGGATTTGTCTTTTGGTTGTATTCTATAAACAATCTGCATTCATCAAAAAGGGTGCATTTATTGTCTTCAGTAAATTCAGGGTTTGTTTAACATTTTATTTCATTTGTTAATACTGGTACTTCTTTCTTTCTTTTTTTTGCAGAGCGTTTCTCCTGATGATGAAATTGAGGCAGAAGAATCAAATGAAAATACAGAAATGATTGCCAAAGGAAAACTGAAAAATACCCTTTACAGAGATTATTTTACAGCTGGCTCAAGTTATTTATTAATATCAACAATGGCCCTATTTCTTATACTAGGCCAAATAGCATCAAGTGGCTCAGATTATTGGATAACTTATTGGTAATTCTGTTTGGCATAAAGTTTCAATGAGTAAATGGTTGTAAGCAGATTGAATGCTAGGAATTACTGATCCAGTCAACCATCATTTCCACACAAACTGCATTAATAATCAAGTGTAATTAAACTGCTTCAAACTATTTGTGGTTTCTTAGCCTAACTTTAAGAGGCCTATAGTAAAATCATTACTGAAACTGATACTACTCAATATCTGCTGCATCCTCAATTATACTTGCTTATCTTGTAATGTTTTCTTATTATTTATAGAATTCACAGATATTTATCAAAAATAACAGCCAAGTGCAGGCTGTTACAACAGAGGTCTGTGTACAGTCATTATTGTTACTTGTCATATAGCCATCATGAATCTTCACTCTTTCACTCAACTTAACAAGATAATCTGTAGAAAAAGTATCCATAAATGTGTTGTTTTTATTTGTGTGTCAAATTGTAGAGACAAATGTTTCACAGTAGATGAGATCTTGTTGAATAACGTTAAATCGGAAAACAGAATTCCACTCTGAACCCCTACACAAAGAAGCAAAGTCTCCATAGAAACTAGTTTTGTGTCTTGCTTTGTGCCATAAACCATATTTAATTTGAAAGTTATTTAATGCCTTTTGTAATCTGTTACATAAATGAGGCAATAATCCTTCGTCAGGCTACGGAAGAGATAGAGGGAGAATGGAGGAAATAATTTCCTTGGAGCCTCACGTCTAGGATACATTAAAATGTGCACCACAGAATGAGGAAAGAAATATTTTTTTGGGAAAAAAATTGAAAAGGCCACTTGTCAAAAATTTACTAAAAGCTATGGATAGGAATCCGCATGAACCTTGGAAGTGGTGTGCATGCCTCAGTGATACAGATGTCCCTACCATAGGTGCAATCACAATGGAGAAGTATCTGTGGAGTGACCAGACTAACATATGGTTCCTGAAGAAGGGCAGAAGCCTTTCAGTAGTTGCAGGACAACAGTCTGGATGATTTTTTGATCTGGCCTTGTAACATTAGTAAACATGGACTTGCTGTGTTAGTACTGTGAGCAGTTGAAAGCAAGAGGAAAGTTGAACTCTTATATTTCCTGAGGACATGTAGCTTCCACTACATGGCTTAACAGTGATGGAATCCCCTTGGGTACAATATTTCAGGTGTAAAATAGTCCCCTGTCTTAATCTGTGGTAATGACTACCCAGGAGGATGTCAACAGGAATAAAAAAACAGGCTGTCCATGGGCAAGAGTGTTGAATATTAGATCATTCAATTGGGAAGATAAGTTAGAGAATTTGAGAAGAGAAATGATAAATTAAAGTTAGATATAGTGGGAACTGGTGAAATGTGGTGGCAGGTGGAACAGGTCTTCTGGTCAGGTAAATACATAATTATCAACACAAAATGAAATAGGCTAATGCAGAAGCAGGCCTAATACTGAATTAGAAAATAAGAATGCAAGAAAGCTACTATGAACTGCATAGTGAACACATTTCATACACATGATAGACATGAAGCCAACAACCATCACAGCAGGACAAATTTATAAACTGTCATCTCTGTACATGATGAAGAGATTGAAAGAATGTATGATGAGTCAGTTCATTAAGGAAACAGAATTTAATTGCGATAGGGGGCTGGAATTCAATGATAGGAGAAGGAAGAGAAGAAAAGGTAGTTAGAGAACTGGACTGAGGGAAAGAAATGAAAGGAGAAGATGGCTGTAGAGTTTTACAGTGAGCATGATTTAATCATTGCTAACATTTGGTTCAAAAATCATGAAAGAAAGATATGTATGTGGAGACACCAGACGGGTTCATATAAATTTTTATAGCAGCCAGACAGCTTTTAAAACCAGATTTTTATGTGTAAAACATTTCCAGGGCCAGATATAGACACGAGCCATAAGTTATTGGTTTTGAACTGCAGGTTAAAACTGAAGAACGTACAGAAAGGGAATTATGAGGGCTTGCTGAAATGTAATGCGCCCAATTTTTTGAAGTGAAAACTCGTAAAGCTTTTTGAATATAACAAACATTATTAACATTTTACATTTTTATTCTTCATGTATACTTATTTGCAGGCCACTGCCCCAGAGGGTGCCAAATTGTAGCTTGCAGCATGGCTGTTTGTAACATAATTTACATTGGTGCATGAGAAACAGCATGCTGTTCAGACCACGTATGAACACTGCAACATTTGCAACAATTAATTCCTTGGGTTCAGTGTCATCGATCATCCTCCATACAATCCCAACTTGACCTCATCCAATTTTCATCTGGTGGCAAAACTTAAAGAACATTTTTGAGGGCTTCACTTTGATAGTGATGAAACAATGCAAGCAGAGGTGAGGTTGTGACTCCATCAACAAAGTCAAACATTCTGCAATGAATGACGGTATCAACAAACTGCTCTCTCGTTGGGAAAATTGTGCTCATTGCCAGGGCGATTATTTTGAGAAATAAATATGTAGACATAAAATAAAGATGAATGTTAATAATGTTTGTTTTATTTAAAAAGCTTTAAGAGTTTCCATATTAGAAATTCAGAGTTATTACCTTTCAGGATGCCCTTGTGATTTAAGTAACCAGGGGTTATTGAGAGATTCGAATGGATCATTAAGCAATTATTGACTGAAACAAGTCAAATGAATACAATAGAAGATAAATGCATAGCTTTTGGATTTGAAACAGTGAAGGCAGCAGAAGATCAAATTGGCAAAAAGACTAGGCCCATTAGGAATCCTTGGGGGATACACAAGATATTGAATTTAAAATGTCAATACTGGAAACAGACACATATAAAAGTATCCTAGTTTTGGAATGCTTAGTTTCTTCTTCAGGGATGAGAGAGTGATAGGTTGAGGAAGGTTAAAAAGAAAGTGCAGATAACTCAGACCCCACTATGGGAGGGGCCCAGCTGTTGAGAGGACGAGGGGAGATGAAGATTGAAAGGGGTAAAGTGGAGAGTGGGATATTAGAGAGAGTAGGAGGTTCAAGATAATACATTGGTAAGCATAGTTCCAGAGAAGGTCACTCTGACCTTGTTTGTGAGGAACCAAACTATTATCAGGGTGAGTAGAGACTAAGATGAAAGGGGGACAGGGGCACTGAAGAGAGTAGGAGGTTAAAGACAGTACAACGATAAGTACTGCTAGCGTCAGTCCAGGAAAGACAAGGACTAAAAAAATTGATTGAGAGGCACAGAGATGAATAGGCAAATAAGAACTAGACAAAAAGATAGAGAGAGGATAGTGTGTGCAGAGAGAAAGCAAAGATGGAAAAGTAAAAGCAGAAAGAAAATAAAGAAAAAGTGAGTCAAAATAAACAAATAAATTAAAAATATAAATAAAAAAATTAACCACAACCTCAATTGAAAATACTACCCACCACCCAGTCCCAACCCGCAACCAACAGAGTGAGCGTCAAACCCTGCGTAGAGCAGTTCAGCCCAAATCCCAGAGGGATTCTCCTCCTCTTCCTCGAAACCAACCTCTTTCATTTTCAGCTCTTGCAAACTTTGACATACAAAACTGTTCTTAATTAATTAAAACCCAAGATCTGTCACGAGCACTCACAGCTGCTGCATTAGAACTCCACACCCTCCTGATTCACACATCTGCACTTTCAAAATACGCAAAAGGAACCATCCCAGCCATCCTAAAGTAGCGGGCTTCAAAAGTCCCACATGATGCATCGCAGGCCTGGTTGAATGGTAGAAGCTGATCATATGGAACATCAATTTGGATTCTGTAGAAATGTAGGAACATGCAAGGCAATGTTGACCCAATAACTTATCTTAGAACATAGACTAAAGGCAAAACTACATTTGTGGGTGTAGAGGGGACAATGTTGACAGGAATACATTCTTTCATTTCACATGGTAACTGGGATAAAATACAGGGAGCAAAAGTTTATTTACAACTTGTACAGAAACCAGACTGCAGTGATAAGAGTCAAGTAGCGTGAAAGGGAAGCAGTAGTTCAGAAGGGAGTGCGATAATGTTGCAGCCTATCCCTGATGAGAATTATAAAGTTTAGGTGCAAGAAATAAAATCTTTAAGGTTTTCCAGTGATATTGCTTTGCTGTCAGAGACACAAAGTGCTTGGAAGAGCAGTTGAATGGAATGGATGGTGATCATGAAAAGAAATTGATGATGATGAAGTCCCACACTCCTTGACAGAGCATAAGGGACAACACGGGAGACCTGCACCACTGTACTAGGCAAGGTTGTAGCGGAGGCGGTTTGCCATTGCCTTCCTCCGACCATAACGGGGATGAATGATGATGATGAAGAAGACACAATACCCAGTCATCTCGAAGTATTGTGTTTGTGATCTTGTTCAGAAACTAATTGTTGCCAACTTCGCTATAAGAATATCTCCATTTTTGTTGATACTGAAATACCAAAGCTTGTTTACTTGGCTCTGTGTCTTAGATGGTACCATATTTTGAGAAAACTTTTTGTTTATTAACAAATAATATTCCTCACCCAGAAAACAGTGGTCAGAATGACTTCTGTATTTCCTGCACACCATTGCTCAAATGACTTGAAATTTTAGCCCCTTCATACCTGTACACATACTTCTTATGAGTTTTGTAGTTAATAATACGGACTCATTTCAAAAGCACTGCATCGTTCACTCAACTACACCAAAAAAACAATTTGCACTTTGATAACACTTTGTTAAGAGGGGTATAGAAATGTTGTGTAGAATCAGTAGATTTCCAAATATGAATTGAAAGGCTTTATTGTGGCATATGCCTGTTATTATGCACACAGTTTCTCTTAGTGTTTAGAGCCTTTCACTATAATGCATTACTTGTAAATATACTGTAAAGAAACACTTGTTTTCATGATATTATTTAACTTTTTAACTGTTAGTGTTCTGTATTCACTGTAGTGGCCCATTCAGTGTCTTACTACCTTTGACTCACAAGGTCCCATGGAACTTGAAGAAAATTAATAAGTTGTTTTCAGTCATTGTGAAAGATTATTAAAGAGCATTATAGTTACTCTGCCCTCATTGCAAACTGAAAAAGGAAAACTTTCTCCTCCATGGTATATCCCATTTCTAAATGAGTTTTGAAATATAGCAGTAGTTTTAATACACTTTTCGAACACATGAGTCTAAGTCATAGCCTATCCTAGGAATCATCCTGTGTGGGACTTATTTCTTACTCAGTAGTCAAGAACTTATTATTATGGTTATAATAGAGGGAGATATTCCACGTCTTTAAATATGTCTGCTTGTGTCTGTATATGTGTGGATGGATATGTGTGTGTGTGCGAGTGTATACCCGTCCTTTTTTCCCCCTAAGGTAAGTCTTTCCGCTCCCGGGATTGGAATGACTCCTTACCCTCTCCCTTAAAACCCTCATCCTTTCGTCTTTCCCTCTCCTTCCCTCTTTCCTGATGAGGCAACAGTTTGTTGCGAAAGCTTGAATTTTGTGTGTATGTTTGTGTTTGTTTGTGTGTCTGTCGACCTGCCAGCACTTTCATTTGGTAAGTCACATCATCTTTGTTTTTAGAACTTATTATTATTATTATTGTTATTATTCTTGATCTTCCTGAGAGATTGAAACTGTGTGGCACAGTGGGACTCAAGCCTAGATCTTAGTGGATAATATTGTATCATCTGCATCTCATACTGCAGTATCAATAGGCTGTGCTTCTGATTTGGACACTGTACAATCTGTCGGAGTGACAGAAACTGCACTAATGTGAAAAAAAAAAAAAAAAAAAGAAAAAAAAAAAACAATTTACGCCAATGTACATCTTAATGTATTGTTGTCTAAGTTAAAGGATACATCAATTACATTGTTAAATTAATAAGGCAAACATGTATAGAGTGGCAAAACTAAACTGATGTTGCAATCTATATACATTCCTACTATTCATATGTGGATTGCTTTTATTGTTACAGGACAAACCAGGAGCAAATGAGACTGCAGTTAGAGGATGATTACCTCCATAAGCTGGCCATGTCTAATATAAGTAACAATGTGACCTTACAATATGCTGCATCTTCATCAGTGATCCCTCTGCCAGTAACAGAAATGTCACACACCTTTAATGAATCTGATGAGAAAAATGTTACTTTTCATTTAGCGGAAAACGATTCTAATAACTTTAATAGGAACATGATGAACTTAAACAGTTCTACGAGAACACATATAGACAATTCAGATGCAGTCAGTGCTACTATTGGTGTTGATAATATTTCACATGCCAGTGTAAATAATTACACAGTATCTGAAAATGCAGAAGAAACTGATAGTGGACCACTGGAGGGAGGAGAAGTCACAAGTGTTATGCACATAACAGAAAGTGTAATGTCAAGCAGTTCATTTACATCTATTCCATTGCAAAGGTACAATGTATCAAGTGATCAGAATGCTTATGGAACATCAGATCTCACTACCACAGAAATAAATACTGGAGGTGTAACAACATACAAATTTCCACAAGAAATCAATGCAACCAGCTACAGAAAGAAAAGAGAAATTTCTGAACCGTATGATGAGTCCACATTCTTCACAAGAGACCAGTACATTCTGATTTACACATCATGCATAGCTGGCTGTATCATACTTACAACCATCAGAGCATTATTGTTCTTCAAGGTTGCTTTAAACTCATCACAGGGCCTTCACAATAGAATGTTCAACAATGTTTTGAAAGGAACAATGAGATTTTTTGACACAAATCCTTCAGGTGAGTGAAAACTGTTGTACAATCCCTGAATAAAGACTAACAAATCTTTTTTATTATTATTAAATTGTAAAATAAAGATCCATATATACATGCAGCACATTTCTCCAAATCATTCTGAAAGCTGGGAGGAATTGTAGCGAGCCGTTCTAAGTAAACTTAAATGCCAATCTATTAGATTGACATGATCCCTCAGGTTTTCTTGGCATGCTTGATTAATTGTGTGCTTCCAGATGTTCTTCAGAATTGTCCATTTCATTGTGTATTCATACTCTAATAACCAATTTACAACCACAATTTTTTAAAGCACTGCTAGTACCTTTCTCAATGTGATGATAATCAATTGTGCCAGATTTCACATAGTATAGTTTGGTGTTTTGCTGCATCTGATCCTACTGTACCCTGGTTCAGTAAGAATATTTTATTTTTTTCCTTTGTTTTCCTCCTTCTGAGAGAGAGAAAGGTGGGGGGGGGGGGGGGGGTGTCAGTAATTGCTTTGTCATTCATTTCCATTGCTGTTCCATCCAAAAGATACCATTCAGCATTATCCCAGTTCAGTGAGAGGTATCATTAGACAACAAATATCGTAGCAGCCAAAAAGCAGTATATCATTAAAATGAACTCCAACAACAGATGTTAGTTTCAAAAGCACACTGTAGTAACCAAGTAATACACAAACACAATCTCGAAGTCACACAAATATGGTTTATTCATAACCTCTGAACGCTACAGAAATAGCCTCTTGGGACTCCACAACTCACAGTATAAACTACTAGGTGTACAACTTTGCTTCCGCCATTTGCAGATAGGTGGCGACAACGGTAAGTAACGGTCAAAAGAAACAGATCGCAGATGTCAGGCAGTTAGCTTGGACCTCGGTCAACATAACCGCATTCAAACATTAGTCGGTTTGTGTCTGCATCATAAAGTTGCTCTTGATTAAAATGTGAGTTTATGAGCCTAATTCTCGTCATTTGCGGAAGGTGTTACTGTTTTGTTTCAATATGAAGAAAACAGCAGCTGAGTTCATCGAATGCTCTCAAGTACATACGGTAAGGACGCTATTAGTGAAAGAACATGTCATGAGTGGCTTCAACACTTCAAGAACGGTGATTTTAATGTTGTAAACCGGCATATTGGTGGAAGAGAAAATGTTTTTGAAGATGCAGAATTGGAGACATTGCTGAATGAAGACTCACGTCAAACTCAAGAAGAATTGGCATGATTTGTGGGAGTGACACAGCTAGCCGTTTCAAAACATCTCAAGGCTATGGGCATGTTTCAGAAAGAAGGAACTTGTGTCCCGTTTGAGATGAAACTAAGAGATGTTGAACGGTGTTTGTGTGTTTGTGAACAGTTGCTTCAGAGGCAAAAATGGAAGGAATTTCTGCATCGCATTGTGACTGGGAACGAAAAATGGGTTCATTATGATAACCCTAAAAGCAAAAGATCATGGGTATATTCCGGCCATGCTTCCACGTCGACACCCAAACCGAATATTCACGGATCCAAGGTCATGCTCTGCATTTGGTGGGACCAACTCAGCGTCATGTACTATGAGGTGTTAAAACCAAGTGAAACAGTCACAGGTGCTCGTTAGCAAATGCAGTTAATGCATTTGAGCAGAGTGTTAAAAGACAAACAGCCGCGATACAGTGAAAGGCACGATAAAGTGATTTTGCAGCACGACAGTGCTCGACCCCACGTTGCAAAAGAGGTCAAAACATACTTGGAAACATTAAAATGGGATGTCCTACCCCACCCACCGTATTCTCTGGACATTGCTCCCTCTGACTATCACCTGTTTAGATCAATGGTTCATGGCCTGGCTGGCCAACACTTCAGATCTCATGAAGAAGTCACAAATTGGATCGATTTGTGGATCGCTTCAAAAGATGAACAATTTTTTCGACCCGGGGTTCGTACACTGCCAGAAAGATGGGAGAAAGTAGTGGCCAGCGATGGAAAATACTTTGAGTGATACATGTGTAACAAATTTGTTTCATTAAGGCCTCGAATGTTGGGGAAAAAACGGCAGAAGCAAAGTTGTACACCTTATAGAATAACATAGAGAGCCTCAGTCAGCTCTACTCCTTGCATACATGTGTGTGTGTCGCCGCAGACAGTGCAGTGGAGACTGCGCCAAGTGTACACCTACCACAGGTGGTCTCCAGCGGATGGCCCACGCTGATACTCTTCGTGGCCAATTCAAGTGCACATGCTTAGTGACCCACACTTGGCACTCACACACACTAGTATCAAGATATAGCACACCTATCCCTTGTGCAAAGTGGATGCTGAGGTGATGGAGGATACACCAGTGGCCTGATGAGAGACACATCCATCAGATCCAGAGCAGTGGCAGCCGGTGCTGATGGAAGGGATGGGATGATATGCTGGGCAAGGGCTAGAGCATAAGACGAGACCACGTGGAGACGCGGGCACACCCGAGGGTGGTGGGCCTGCCTGGCACCCAACGACAGCACCAGAGAGGAGGGTGGCATTGCCATTTCTGCATCTTCATCAGCAGGCAGGTCCCCTTGTGGAGGAGACAGGGCTGGACCTACTGGCGACAATGGTGAGGGGCTGGTGAAGGCAGTCCAATCGGAACAGCAGGAAGTGTCAATGGACCCGAGGCTGGTGACCGACTCGTGCTTGGCACAGGGAAGCTGGAACTCCCAGGGCACCACACATGGAAGAGGCAGCCAGTGGGAAGGGGGCCCCTTCATAGCAGGTGACGATGGGCTCAAGGTGGAGGGCGGCGGGACTGTCTGCGGCAGTAGGGACCACACCCACAAACTGATAGCTTCCGGTGGTGAACAGAGACGCAACTGATCAAAGTGGTGTGCCACCAGCCCATCATCAGTACACAAGTCATAAAGACAGCATCCCCAGTGGGATACGACAGTGGTCAGTATCCACTTGGGCCTGCAACCAAACCTCTGTGCCCAAACTGGCGATCCTGGCACAAAGTGGGCAGATGAACCCAACTGCGGCAGGTACAGCGCTGGCCGCAGAAGGTGGAGGAGCGTGCGTTGCTGCTGGCCATGAAGCAACTCAGACAGGCTTCACTCTCTCATAAGCATGAAGCAATATGTGCTCAGAAAATGGAGAATGGCACCGTCTGGTGAACAATCCACAACTACTTTTTCATTTGGGGCTTAAACATGTGTAAAAGTCGTTCTGTGTAGCCATTTCATTGAGGGTGGAATGATGGAGCCGTAACATGATGAATGCTATGACGGGAACAAAACAATTGAAAGGTGTGAGAAACAAATTGGGGCTCATTATCAGTAACTAAGGTGCAAGGCAAGCTCTCCGTAGAAAAATCCCTCAAAAGCGTACGAATTGTGACCTCAGCTGACATCGACGCATTCCGGAAAATGTAAGGAAACCGCGAAAATACATCCACAACCGAGAGCAAATAGAAATCCGAGAAGGGACCCGTGACGTCTACATGAATGCGTTCCCATGGTGTGGAGCGGGCCATGGGGCATAGATATCATAGGAGCTGCCTGTTGTCGGACACACTGCTCATAAGCCACGACAAAACGGACAATTTTGCCATAATCACTGGCCAAAAAACATGTCTCTTAGAGAACAATGAAGTTCACAAAACTCCCCAATGGCCCTGGTGAAGAAGACATAGAATCTCGCGGCATAATCTGGTGGGATGGCTACTCTGGGAGGCTAGTCTTCCATGGACAACAGTAAATCACCTTCTAAAACAGAGGGGTGGTACTGTAAGGGAAAATAGTTGTGCAGAGGGTCCAAAGCCTGACCTGACAGTTTATCTGGCCAGCCTTGTTGAACAAGCCAAACCACATGGTGTAGAACCAGATCAGCGGAAATGGCAGCTGTTTTGTGTGAACTCGTAATTTGGAAACCCTCAAGTATGGCCTGCATTTCAATATGAAAATGGAAGCAAAGCAATTCTTCATTATCAGAGTCAGGGTCAGGACCCACAGGAAGGTGGGACAAGATGTCCGCATTGGCATGTTTACACGAATGTTGAAAATACATGAAATGTATTCACAGTTGCGAATATGGACAACCAGCAGCTGTATAATGGAATGACAACAATGTGCCGGACCGGGACGCGAACCTGAATTTCATGCTTATCATGAGTGGGCACCTTACCATTGACTATCTGAGCATGATGCACAGCCAGGTCAAATATTCCATGTCGACAACCAAATGTCTGCAAGTATATCCATTGAAAGTCGTTTGCCCGGTGTCAGCAGATAAATATGATATTGCAGTGCCTGTGTTATTCTGAACTATGATGCAAAGTTCCTTCAGCCATGCATTATTCCGAATCAAAATGCAGTGTTCCGTTGGACCTATGTGCATATCCGAAGGAACTTTGCGTCATAATTCATAATAACACAGGAACTGCAATATCACATTCATAAGCAAGCAACTTTCAAATAAAATTTCTCCCCTGGGCAAGAATATAAATAATGGATGTATGACAACAGGTTATATAAGGAAGCTTGGGCCTAAGTGTGAGTCATGCTCAGATAGCCAAATGGTAAGGCGATCGGTCGCAATAAGCAGGAAATTTGGGTTTGAGTCCTGGTCTGTCACAAGTTTTCATTCTCATCATTCCAATATACATCTGACAATTGTCCATATTCGCAACTGTGAATACATTTCATATATTTCATAATGGCAGTAGTTGCCGCAGTGCCTGTTCCTTCAGACAAGTATGCATTCGAGAAGAAACTTTGCATCATAACTGTGAATACCACAGGCACTGCAATAGCATATCAAGTAGTTCAAAAATGGATTTCCTAATTGTTGCAAGACAAGAATAGTATCCATCATTGTAGGCAGTGTGCTGCCTTGTCATTCGAGGAACTGTGAGGGTTGAACAAGGAAACCAAGCGTTTGTAGTCAGTAATAACGTGAAACTTGAAGCCATACAAAAAGCATGGAGAGCATAGAGTATGGCAAGAGCCTCTTTTCCCACCTGAGAGTAATGCTGTTGGGCCAGAGTGAGGGATATAGAAGTGAAAGCAGCAAGTTGTTCAAAGCTATTGGCTTATCAGTGTGCTAGGACCACGCCGAGGCTGTACTGTGAGACATCAGTCCCCAAAACTACGTGCTGTCCGGAGAGAGTGTAGTTAAACAAGGGGATGAGAGTAATTTGGATTTTGATGTTTGAAAAGTACATTCACATCAGAAAGGTACATTCTTCATAGTAAAGCATGCAACAGGTGGGCAAATGTGGCTGCCCCCAGCAGGAATTTATGGTAGCAGGCTATCTTCTGTAGGAAGCCCTGAAGATCACTTGTGGACAAGAGCATAGTCGTATACGTAACAGTGGAGATGTTGTCTGGCAGAGGATAAACCTCATCCTGCAAGACCTCAAACTCAAATAAATAGTAGAAGGTTGAAAGAAACTGAGATTTCGCAAGGTTACACTGTAAGCCTGCAGACAAGACAGAAAACAAAGTGTGCAAATTTTTCAAGTGATCAGCTGTGGACGGGTCCTTGTTAACAATATCATTGAGGTAATTAATGCAACACAGGACAGGCACAGCCAGTTGCTCTAAAAATCATTGGAAAATAGCAGGGGTGCTAGCCACACCAAAAAGAAGGCACAGATGTTGATACAGACCAAAAGGAGTATTCAAAACCAGAACTCACCAAGACGCTTTGTCCACAGGAGCCTACTGATACACTTCAGGCAATTCAATTTTTAAAAAGTGCTGACCACACAATATTTTCACCAAAATTCCTAGCATGGGACAGGATACCTATCCACAGTTGACTGTGCATTGACAGTTGCACTGAAGTCGCCACAGAGACGAAGTTTCCCTGACGGCTTCCGAACTACAACCAGCAGAGATGATCATTCGCAAGCCGTAACAGATTACACCACCCCTAGAGATTGAAATCTGTCCATTTCTGCTTTCACTTGATCTGTCAAGGTGGCAGGAATAGGACATGCGGAGCTAAACAGGTAATTGCATTGCACGCCGCAGAGCCCGCATAAGAATCTTCATGAGCATCAGTAACGAATTGACACTTGCGGCTAAGACCTTGAAATATGGCTGCCCAGGCCCTGTATGGCTGGTTCGTTTTCTTGTGGTATCAATAGAATTCAACTCACGCTGCTATGACACGCATCATTAGTGATAGTAGTTGGTCAATAAACTGCACTTGTGATCAAAAGTTGCAGGTGCCGGTTTTTGTAAAGGGGCAGGCTAACACAGCAATTGGTATATATCAGATGGAATCCACGAGAGGAAGAAGGCTTTGTACAAATTCAGGTCTGTCACACTGAAAGGCAAAAAAATGCTGTCTGAGTGTTTTTTGTTTTTGTAAGCTTCCCAATCCTCGCTTGAATCATCATATGAAGGACAAGTGTATAGATGGACCAGTGGAACAGTACCCTGCCTGTTAATGGAAGCTGACAGTGTTCACAGCAGAAGTTAGCTGTTCAGTCAGAATCAGTAGCACGGCGTCCGTAATGGATAAACCAGATGAAACTGCACTGAAAGACTGCACATGCGAAAAGTGTTTCGAACTCATTGCCAGTTTTGTAGTAAGCAAGTAACACACAAAGCAGATCCAAGTCACATAAATATGGCTTTATTCACAACCTCTGAACAATATGGAAATAGCCTCTCAGAACTCCACAGAACACAGAACAACTGATCTGCAGGATGCAAACTAGAATAACATAGAGAGCCTCAGTGCACACTGCTGCACACATATGTAAGTACGTGTCTCCAGTAGATGGGGCGGCGGAGGCTCACACATGTGCAGGACCCACACTCGGGCACTCGCTCTCACAAGCACTGGTGGATTTTCCATTGATTGATTTGAATGCTTTCATTGTGTAGACCACAAA
This sequence comes from Schistocerca piceifrons, assembly GCF_021461385.2. Taxonomy (NCBI): domain Eukaryota; kingdom Metazoa; phylum Arthropoda; class Insecta; order Orthoptera; family Acrididae; genus Schistocerca; species Schistocerca piceifrons. Next base: position 4,754,295 of record NC_060139.1, read on the forward strand.
ATTCTGCTGCAAAATTAAAATATTATGGTATTAATAACAACCTTCTTGCGTAAATGGAGTCATATCTTCATACCAGGAAGCAGTGGATCATACTGAAAGGCTGTGTAACAGGAATAAACCCGAACTCAGAATGGGGAAACACAAAGTGCGGAGTCCCCAAGTTTCATTGCTAGATCTGTTCCTACTCCCAACTTAAATGTCCCATACTTTTTACAAGGAAACTAAACAATGGTGTAAACTTAACTGCACTAAACAAAGTGCAGACCATAGCTGCACAGACCAATAATTTTTTCAAAGTGAACATACTATGTCTTAATCATTAAAAATTCATATTGTGTAGCAAAAAGGACTTGTCAGTACTCAAAATAGACATTAATGGCTAAAACAAAATGAAAACCTACTTATAAACTTTCTTTTTTATCTCCAGTTGGACATGAAAATTGGATCAAGACATAGGTAAAGTAATCAAGAAACTCAGTTTATGTTGTGTTGACTTGAAGACAAGGATGCTAGCTAACTTTAAATACTATTATTCCTTGATGCCAAGGGAATTATCATCTGGGGCAATGTAGCTTAAGTGAAGCATTTATTCAGCAAAAGTCAGTAACAAGTAGATAAGTGCATATCTTTCAGAGGCCTTATTGAGAACCTTGCAATTGTCACACTATCTTGCCACTACAATTCAGATGAATCAAAATCCAACCGCAATACAAGACACAACAATTTGTTTGTTCACTTTGCCCCCTTGCATACAGTTTACAGTGATGTTCTATATCCTAGAGCAAATCTTTATCAATCTCCCATCAGACATAAATCAAGAAATTAAGATTAAAATTAAATTGCACTATAGATAACATTTTTACAAAATATTTGACCATCTAGATTCAAAAGCTGAAAACTCTTGTTAACAGCAAAGTAACAATATTAAACACAAAGGCTCATATGGACAGCAGTAGTTTGATTAAAATTTATCTGATGACTGCATGCAATAGATGGCAGGCAGCAAGTGCTCCGTTACCCAGCGAATCAGATGCTGTGTCACCTGGCCATTACCGCAGTACTAAAAACAAAACACATGCAAATACATTTTGTACTCACCCATATCATGCAATGAGATACTCGAACTGCCTGCCATTGTTTTACATTCTTTTTTGACAGCTACAGAAGAAATTATTCATCACACCGTGAGTTCTCTTTGAGGGCTGAATTAATATACTAACGGACATTGTCCTTGAGTTCCTTTAACTTGGGTGTATTTGTTGTGTAAACTTCATTCCTTTGTGCTCCCCACAGGTACAAGTCACATGGGGTTAAATCGAGACTTCCAGTGAGCCAGATATTGTTGCTAATGACTCTGTCATGGAACACGTCATGAATTGTGTACAAACATTAGGCATATGAGACCTTTCAAAGTACTGTTGAAAAAACGAAGCTTCATTCTCTTGGTTTATTAAAAAATGGTTGCAAAACATTTTGCACATATCTTTCACTGTTAACTGTGTCCTTAAAAAAGTGGCTGTATTATTCTTTCATCAGTAACTGCACACAACATTCCTATTGATCATGATGTTGTCAGTTTTGGGAAATGGAACCAAGCCTCGTCTGCAAACGGAATGAAGTAAGGATCCATTTCACTCTTGTGCACTTGTTTCAAAACCCTTTTGCATAACCTAACCCTATGTTCACCAGGTTAGGTTCTTGCACTACTGTTATTTTATATTCGAAGTAACTTAGCAGCTCTTTGTACGGTGGTGCAAGAAATTTGTGTGTACTGTGAAAGATGTCTAAGAGACTTTTTAGGGGAATTTTCCAGGCAGTAAGCAATGTCATTAAGATGAGGTCCGGTTTATTTATTTCAAATTCCATGAATCCATATAGTGATGAACTACAAGGATGTGAAATGAGTCAGGTTTACATCTTTATAGATATACAACAAACATTAGTCCAGTGACAAGAATGTAGCAATCTGGTGATATAAGCTTAAAGGATGAATTAAAATTAAATAGATACAATTCAGATAAATATGACGTAAACTACTGAAAATAACTTATCATACAGAACTCATCTTAGGCAGCGAAGACAAATTACAGGTAACATAATATAAACAGGGACTAGAATATACATAGGAAATACAATAAAAAATTACAAAGACAGTCACTGATTATGCTTACTCTACAGGTACTCACCCAGAGAGTAGAAGGACTTATCCATAAGGTATTTTCTTAGTTTAAATTTAAATATAGGAATTAATGTGGGCTTTGACATCAGATAGAAGAGAATTGAAGAGTTTTGTGGCAGGATAATGAACACCTTGTACGATACTTAGCTGTCTTACATCTCTGTGTAAATCATTTTTAGACCTTCTGTTGTGATCATGGTATGCATTATTGGATGTGAAAAGAGAAAGGTTATTCAAGACAAAAATAATCAAAGAAAATAAGTACTGACATGTGGTGTTTAATATTTGGAGCTTACGTAACAGGTTTCTGCAAGAACATTGTGGATGAACACCACTCATGATTCTAATTGCTCTCTGTTGTGCAGTGAAGATCTTTTTGGCTAAAGTTGATTACCCAAAAAAATTATGCCGTATGAATGATGGAGTGAAAATCGACAAAGTAAGCTGCTTTGATAGCATTCATATCACCAACAGGGGTAATTACACGTGGGGTATATGTTGATACACTTAGTCTTTTATGAAGATCTAGAATATGCCCAGACCAATTTAACTTGTTATCAGTTATAATACCCAGAAACTTAGAGGTGGCACACAATAATATATGTTGACTGCCACCACGTATGTTGATTGCTTCATTTTCTTGTGGTGATGCATGAAATTGGATATGTTGTGTTTTTTTTTTTCAATATTTAGGTTAATTCGTCAGACTTAAACCAATGTAGGACATCTACAAGTACAGCATTACATTTATTTATTAGCTCACTGATCAATTGACTTTCAAGCATAATAGTAGTGTCATCAGCAGAAAAAGTAAATTTACTTTCAGTGTTTGTACAGAATGGGAGGTCATTGACAAAGATAAGAAACAGTAAAGGCCCCAAAATGGATCCTTGTGGCACTCCACACTTTAATGTGCCTCAGTCATTGAGACAGGACAGCCATCAAAACCATTTAGTATCACCTTCTGCTTCCTATTGTGTAGATTAATTCAATCCATGTACCATTACTACCATTCAAACTATAAAAATTGGTCTTCTTTAAGTGAAGTCAGCACAGTCAAAGGCCTTTAACAAGTCACAGGAAATTCCAATAGGTGACATTTTGTTTTTTAGTGACACACGAATTTCATTTGTGTGAGAGAAAATCTGTTCTTTGGAAGACAAATTGATTTTTGTTGAGGATGTTGTGAATGGTGAGGTGCTCTACAATTCTTTTGTACATTACTAATAGTTTGGGAAGCAACTTAACAGAGATATTGCACAGTAGTTGGTTAAATTAGTTTTGTCATGCTTCTCAAAAAGTGGTTTCACTGTGGAATTTTTGTTTTTTGAGGATTTGATAAAGTAGATTATAATTAAGGCAAGACAGGAAATCATAGGTACGGTGAAAGCCAAGACTTAAGAGCAACAGAGAAGTGAACAACTTAAGCTTATCAATGAAAGAAGAAAATATAAGAATAACAGCAGTGGAAATTCCTGGAAAGTCAACCACTCCATCTTTAGTTGACGGATGTTCAGCACATAGAAATATTCCAGAGACAGTATTTTACTAGCTTTCCAGCTCTTGCGCTTTCTTGAATAGAAGTACACACTTTCATGCACACAATCACACAGACTCAAATGCCCACAATTGTGGCCAAGGAACCTGGCCGTAAGTGTGTGCATTTGGGTGTCTGTGTGGTTGTGTGTGTGTGAACTGTGTAATTCTACGAGAGAAAGAGTAAGATTTCAAAAGCTAGTAAAATACTGTTTCTTTTACATGTTTCCACGTGCCACACTTCAGTCGCCTTTAGGTGAGTGGTTGCCAATCCTTTACTTTACATATTTAATATAATGATGAGGTAGGAAGCCACACAATAGGTAACTCAAGAATGAAATTAACAGTAAATACAAATGGGCTAAATCAGGATCAATGAAACCCCATGTATAGAAATCGAGAGGGAAATTATTGCAAGATGATGTTTTGCCCTGCCCTTTGAGTCAATCAGTTTCTGAAGAACAACTGATCATTGAAATAGTAAAAAACTAATCTGTTCAGTTTTGATGGTTTCACTTAATTCTCTTTGGGATATCTCTATGCTACAGTTACTTTTAATTACTTTTAATGTATACAAGTTCATTCTATTCTATTAAGTGGAATTCATTGTGTAACTCTATTTTTATGTTATTTTCCTAAAATTTTTGTTTTGTTAGGTCGAATTCTGAATCGTTTCTCAAAAGATGTTGGAGCTGTTGATGAACTACTGCCAAAAGTAATGTTGGATGCAATAACGGTAATTATATTCAGTAAACAGATGTATTCTGTCTTATACTTTGCATATTTTTTTTTTTTTTTTTTTTTCAGCACTTGTCAGAAAATAATATTATTACAGTTGAGTAACTATCTAATAATGTGAGAAGCACTTGATTAATGCATCAGCCTAGTTTTCAAAGCATAAATTTAGTAAAGGTGATTATACTATAGATTTTACAGTTGGAAAATTGTTCAGAATATACTAGAAATGAATATTAAAACAGATCTGGAAATTAAGTTAAAATAAAGCAAAGAAAAGATATAGGGCCATGGAAGAGACCAAAGTAGAGTAGAGAAAGATGCAGTGGATTAGTAATAATATAGGTAAATGTCCAGGAGGTTCAAAGAACTCAAGTTTTATTGGAGAGGCATTTCACACTTGCACAGTTTTTAGGGACAATTTATTTTCATAAGAATATCAGAACTGATGCAGTATGTGGTTCACAAATAATGCCATACTACTTCTTCTTCTTCTTCACAGAAACTTCTTGTTATGGCTGGTATCCTTACAATGGTGTTAATCGCAAATTACTATTTTGTGTTCCCGATGCTAATTTTTGGATTTCTGTTTTACAAAATACGGTCCATATACCTGCGCACAGGACAAGCTGTCAAGAGGCTAGAAGGAATTAGTAAGTATAACTTTGTAAGTTTTCAGTTGTCATAGATTCTTTTAATCAAGGACCCGTTACTACGATATTCGGGAGTGTAACAGATTATGTACATACAGTGATTTCGGTAATGTGAAGAATGACATACAGAATTAACTTGGATGACTCGCTTAAACATAATAACCATGCCTGTTACAAAATACATTATTAGTTTGTGCTGCTGCTGTGAGTCACAAACATTACTTAGTTTCATTACTGTACTGCAGTAAAACAAACTGAAAAGTATTACAATGTTGTAAAATAAAATTAACAAATCGAAAACGATGGAAGAAAACTCCTGCCACCCAATGCTTCCCTACCCTCTCCTTGCCACCCTACATATCTTTGCCTTGTTAATCAACTGACTGTGTCTGACAACCACTGTAGTCAAAGTGTACCACGCTGTGGATGCACCTGACTGCAGCATGCTGACATGCATGTGATGCGGTTGACAGCCATAGCTGTTTAGCAGTGTATACTTGATTATTGGTTAACTCTAATGGCATATGAAGTTTTTTGGTCAGTTTTGTGTCTTTGTGGATTAGATGGCTTTTCCATTCCAAATGAGCTGTAGTGATGAGGTCCCCAAGGATATAAAAACTGACAGTAATCAAGAATACACCATAAATATTGACAAAGAAAACAGAAATAGCACTCATGGATGTGGAATAGGTCAAAAAATACTTAAACATATCTTTATTTAAAAGGTAACACCACAAAATGTGTCAATGTTCAGTGTACTAAGGTGCATATTATAGGTCCTAAACTATTGTAGCCATGCATCATCAAATAGAAAAATCTTTTGACAATGCTTATTTACAATGATTGTTTTACTGCACTGGATTTGTAAATAAATCATGTTGTACATAATATGTACCTAATACTAATGTTATTTGAAATTATTAGTAATACACGCACATCAGTTGGTGCTGCTAAAAATTCATTTGTAGAGTGGAAGGAGTTTGCCACCAATAAATCCTTTAAGCTCCTCTTAAACTGAACTTTATTTGTTGTTAAACTTTTTATAGCTGCTGGCAGTTTGTTGAAAATGTTTGTTCCAGAATAATGGACACCTTTTTGGACCAAAGTAAGTGACCTGAAAATTTTGTGGAAATTATTCTTATTTCTATTATTGATTCTATGAATTGAGCTGTTGCTTTGATATTCTAATGACAGTTTTCATTAAGGAAACACAAGTTAGTATCCCCAGCTCCTTAAATGGACTTCTGCAGGACATTCTTTAGTTCACACCACACATAATTTGTAATACTTGTTTCCTGATTCTGTAAAATTTAGCATGGCCTGACGGGCCACCCCCCAAAGAATCCTGGTGAGATTATGGAATGAAAGCACAGTAGCTCTTTTTTAAAATTTTTGTGTTCCTATGCCTGACAACATTCATATTGCAAATAGAGACATGTTTATGCACTTTAGCAATGTTGTGGTATGCTCCTCCCAGTTGAATTTGTAATCAGACTGTAGCTCTAATCCCAAGAATCCAAGAATTTGATGTTGTCAACTTCTTCTATCTACTTGTCATATTTGCTGAACTGCATATAGTGCATTTTTTCAAAATTTAGTGACAAGGAATAACTTACAAAGCATTTATTATTGTACATGAAAATTTCATTAACTGATCTTTCAAAGCCTATACTTGATTTGCTATTTACTGCAATGTTTGTATCATCTGCAAACAAACCAAACATGGTATCTGGTAATGTTACTAATGAAAGATAATTGATGTACCCAATCAAAACCTTGTGGGACACCAAATGTAACTAATTCCCAATTTGATGATGTCTGATTGCTTAATACATGTCTTTCCTATTAACACCCTTTGTTTCCTTTTACACAATAATAATCTAATTTACTTTAAAGGATATCATGGATTACACAGTTAAATGCCTTTGACAGATCACAAAATATATCCGTAGCCTGTAATTTATTGTCTAATGAATTAAGTACATTCTCACTGTATGTTGTAACAGAACATATTAAAGGCTTTACTTTACCGAAGTATGCGATACCCTCCAAATTCAACCAGTTTAACGAGTATTTATGATTATAGAAAAGTTATTGTGTATGTTAACAATGATTGCACAACATGTCTCCATAAACAGTCAACCCATTAAATCATACTGAATAACTGACCCACACAAAAGTTAATATCACTTTATCACTGATACAGCAAATGTCATCATGTAAAAACACTAAGTTTATCTTAAATAATTAATATGAAGTACGAAAAATAGTGGCCAACTTAGGTATTTTGGATCTCCTTAAATAAAAATCACCCAGTGAAACCTATTTGTTCACTAGGAGCGTTTTCACTCAGTATTCACGTAATCAATCCTATTTTAGACGAAAACCAATGTAATTCTTAATAATTCATGTTACTTACTTATTTATGCAAATTAGAGAAGTCAATTGACAAACTTCTAAAAAATGGCCTTTTTGTAACAGAGAATTATTCTGTCAAGTCAACAAATCTGTCTGTCATTTTCATAACATGTTAAATTATGTCACTCGATGCAAATTAATAACTTATCTGCACAAATTATGATAACAGATGTACATGTGACTTATAAACTATATCTCTTTTTAGTAGTTCTTTGACAATGTTATAAACACAAGCAGCAAGAAGGGTCGAGGAGGCAGTCGGAATGTCACTTTGTTAAAGTGTGTTTGTGTGTTATTGTTTGAGGTGGATAAACAATGCAAAGATCATGTAATGGAAGTACTACTTTGTGTTGTGTCATGGTCTTTGGTGGACAGTGGAATTAAGATGGCCACAAGAGAAATAAATATTTGAACGTTACATATTTGTTGGTTTCGCTCGTTCTTTATCATCAAAAGCACATAAAAAACACAGGACCTCATGTTTTTAACCCTAGACAACCAGATTTAGAGCCAGCATCAGCATCGAGACACAGCAGCGATCCAGCAAGCAGCAGCGATTACTACAACGCATTTTAATGGCGCCAACCAAACATCAAGTGCTAACAAGCTCCGTAAATGGGAGTGAAATAGTGCGATTACAGCAATTAGCTATATCAACGACTAGGCGACCATTACAATGTGTAGGTAGCCCACTCAATGCTGAAAGCCTTTAGAAATCTGAACTGTCTGACTTTGGCAATACATTGTTTGTTGACAAATGCTTATGAAGCCAGTTGAATATTACCTTTTCTAAAATTTTTGAGAATTCTGGCAAAATTAAAACCAGATGTAAATTTAATGATGTTTCTTTATCTCCTTTCGTCAACAATGGCTTAACTTCAGCATATTTCAATCATTCGGCAAATGTTTCACCCATAAGTGAGTGGTTACACAAATAAGCTCACTTTGTAATTTACAGTGTTGAGATATTATCATAACCACTACAATTTTTTGACTTTAATGATGATACGGCGGACATTACTTCTGGTGTAGCAAGAATCATATTCATACTACTGAAGTTACTCTATATTGTCTTTATTTTGTTGTCTGATGTGATTATTTTTTTGTTGTAAAGCATTTCCTTTGATGTCCATATTATTATCTTTAATATTTTGCAGTATAATTTGTAATGAGCTATAGCATCAACATAAGAGCTATGCACTCTTTGTACATTGGGTAAAGAATAGCTATCTTTATGTTACCAAGGAAAACATGTATGAACAAAATCAGAGCTTAAAAAAATGGTTCAAATGGCTCTGAGCACTATGGGACTTAACTTCTGAGGTCATCAGTCCCCTAGAACTTAGAACTACTTAATCCTGACTAACCTAAGGACATCACACACATCCATGCCCAAGGCAGGATTCGAACCTGCGACCGTAGCGATCACGCGGTTCCGGACTGCAGCACCTAGAACCACTTGGCCACTCCGGCCGGCCTCAGAATTTAATCTCAGTTTAACTACACAACAATAAAATAAAATTACAGTTTAATCTTAGTTTAATTAAAGAATGATAAAATAAATTAACATTATTTGAGCAAAATCTCTGTGTGTCTGGTCTCCTTCCCCGAAACAACCAACCAGACAAAATCTCTGTGTTATTATACAATTATTGAACAACATGTAATTAATTTATGATATTACAATATTTTGCTGTTGCTGGTTATGTGCTGACAAATGTGTGTTACAATTTCAGCAAAAAGTCCTGTATTCTCATACCTATCTGCTTCTCTAAATGGTCTGACAACTATAAGATCATCTGCTAACCAAGAAATGGTGATGAAGGAGTATGATTCTTTACAGGTAGGGCTTTAATTTTTCTATGTAATTGCATGATATTAGGTACTCAGTAGAACGGTGAATAAATTGTGTCTTTCTGTTGCAAGTATTTACAGAAACCAGTATCTTTTTGGATTTTAAGTTTTCCTTTAGAGAGTAACCTAAAACTACTTAGAAGATTGACAAAAATTATTGACAATTTTCAGATTAAATTTGAAAACCCAAATAATGATGAGCCAGTGGTCTAGGGGTAGCGTCTTTGATTTGTAATCAAAACTTGGGTCCTGGGTTCGAATCCATCCATTGTTTAAATTTTGAGTCAAAATCATCAGCAAGGGCAGCCAAAGACTTCCGGCATAGGACGTTACCTGTTCCCTGCCAGCGGTCTTGTCAAGGATAGTGGAGGAACGGACAGAGGTTCAGGGCACTACAGCAGAGGTTCAGGGCACTCTCTTGCTCTTTGAATGGGAAACTGATCCCAAAAGGCGGAAGAATCAGCAATTATCAATGCAGTGAGGATGAAGAAGGCAGTGGAAACCACTGCATTAAGAAACACCCGGAGACATCAGAAGATTCCAGCTGGATTATGTAATGGTTAGACAGAGATTCCGAAATCAGATTTTGGATTGAAAGGCATACCCAGGAACAGATATAGACTTGGATCCTAACTTAGGAACAATGAGGAGTAGATTAAAGTTTAAGAAAGTGAAACAGAGGAATCGGTGTGGAAGGAAGTGAGATACTGAGGAATGATGAGATGCCTTTGAACTTTCAAATACTGTGGATACTGTGATTAGGAATATTATAGTAGGCAGTTCAGTTGAAGATGAGTGACTATCTCTAAAAAGGGCTGTCATGGATGCTGGACAGTCAGTCATAGGTACAGGGAAGGTAACCTCGGAAAAACCTTGGTTAACAGAACAAATACTTCAGTTCATCAACAAAAGGAGGAAGTACAAAAATGTTCAGGGAAAGACAAGAATACAGCAATATAAATCACCAAGAAATGGAATAAATAAGCAGTACAGGGCAGCCAATGCAAAATGGATGAAGGAAAAATGTGAAGAAATAAAAACCGAAATGATTGTTGGAAGTACTGACTCAGCTTATAGAAAAGTCAAAACAACTTTTGGTGTAATTGAAATCGAGGGTGGTAACTTTAACGAGTCCAACTGGAATTCCACTGTTAAATGCAGAGGAAAGAGCAGATAGGTGGAAAGATTACATTGAAGGACTCTATGTGAGGGAGACTTTGTCTAATTACTTGATAGAAGAAGAAACTGGGTGCAATAAAGAAGATATAGAGGATTCAATATTAGAATCAGAATTTAAAAGAGCTCTGGAAGACTTGAGATCAAATAAAATGGAAGGCATAAATAATATTCCCTAGGAAGTTCTAAAATCATTGGGGGAAATTGGAACCATTCATGACTGTTCATGTTGGTCTGTAGTATCTGTGAGACTGGCGATGTGCCGTCACACTTTCAGAAAAATATCATCCATAAAACTGCAAAGATATCAGGACATATAGATGCGAAAATTATCACACAATCAGCTTAACATCTCTGGCATCCAAGTTGCTAGGAAGAATAATATATAGAAGAATGGAAAAGAAAACTGAGGATCAGTTAGATGATGAAGATCAAGGCACCATAGAGGCACTTCTGACTTTTCACTTCATAATGGAAGCAATGCTGTAGAAAAAGAAAGATATACTCATAGGACAGGTAGACCTACAAAATATGTTCAACAGTGTGAAATGGTGCAAGATGTTTGAAATTCTGAGAGAAATAGGAGTAACCTACAGGGAAAGATGGATGATATACAATATGTGTAAGGACCAAGAGGGAACATTAAAACTGGAATACCAAGAACAAACTGCTCAAATTAAAAAAAGTGTAAGACAGGGATGCAGTCTTTTACTCCAGTTCATCCTATACATCAAAGAAGCGATGATGGACATAAAAGAAAAGTTCAAGAGTGAGATTAAAATTCTAGGTGAAAGGCTATTAGATTCACTGATGACGTTTATATTCTCAATGAAAGTGAAGATGAATTACAGGGCCTGTTGAATGAAATGAACAATCTAATGAGTACAGAATACAGGTTGAGAGTAAACTGAAAGAAGAGAAAAGTGATAAGAAATGGGAACAACGAGAAACTCAGCATCAAAATTGGTGGTCATGAAGTAGACAAAGTCAAAAATTCTGCTAGCTTGGAAGGAGAAGAACCTGTGACACACGATGTAAGGAGGACATATTAAAGCAGACTAGCACAAGCAAAGAGACTAATCCTGGCCAAGAGAAATCTTCTGGTGTCAAACATAGGCCCTAATTTGAGGAAGAAATTTCTGAGAGCATACATTTGGAGCACAGTGTTGTATGGTAGTGAAGCATGGACAGTTGGAAAACTGGAACAGGAGAGAATGTAAGCATTTGAGAAGTGGTGATACAGAAGAATGCTGAAAATCAGATGGACTGATAAAATAAGGAATGGGGAAGTTCCTCACAGAATTGGTGAAGAAAGGAAGATACGGAAATCACTGACAAGAAGAAGGGACAGAATGTTAGGACACATGTTAAGATATCAGAGAATAACCTTTATGGTATTAAAGGGAGCTGTAGAGGGACAAAAATGTAGGAGAACACATCTAGCAAATAAGGAAGGATGTAGGTTGCAAGTGCTATTCTGTCAGAAGGCTAACGACACATAAAAGAAAAAAAGAATTATGACTGGTTGCTGTAAATCCTCTCAACAGTAGTTTACATTACAGTCATGTTTTCAGAGATCATTGTGAAAGATCAAATTTTGTCTTGAATATCTCTCTAATATATTGAATGTCTCTCTAATTATCCAAGTAAACACATTTATGTGGCTTCTTTAATATACATGATGGTCCATTGATCGTGACCAGGCCAAATATCTCACAAAATAAGCGTCAAACAAAAAAACTACAAAGAACGAAACTTGTCTAGCTTGAAGGGGGAAACCAGATGGCGCTACGGTTGGCCCGCTAGATGGCGCTGCCATAGGTCAAACAGATATCAAGTACGTTTTTTTTAAATAGGAACCCCAATTTTTTATTACATATCCATGTATATGTAAAGAAATATGAATGTTTTAGTTGGACCACTATTTTTGCTTTGTGATAGGTCTGGTTTCCCCCTTGAAGCTAGATGAGTCTCATTCTTTGTAGTTTGTTCCTTTGATGCTTATTTTGTGAGATATTTGGCATGGTCACTATCAATGGACCACCCTGTATATATAGACACAAGATAACATTTTATTTTATTTATTTATTCACGTGTAGATCTAGGACGCTTCTTAATAATGATCGTTAATATGCATTTAAAAGATAACATTTTTATTGCATGTACTCTTTAACTGAATAAGAACTACTATTCGGTAAATACACTTTAAGAAAGCAATAAAACATAGATATTCCCTTTATGTCTTTTATGCCTTTTGGCAGTATAGTATGCAATTTTGCTCAATGGTAAAACATAGTGATTTATAACCTATATCCACAACCAATAAATTTGTCACAGAATTTTTTACGAGTTTGGATCAGAGGCAGCGGCAGAGTGGGGCGAGTGAGGGCCATTGCTCCTTGTTCGATTACAAGATTCCATTTAGTGTACGAATATGAAAATGTGCCTGTAACCACAGGGGCCAGCCTTTTAAGATCTAAAATACATGGAAAAACTTGTCTCTAAGAAGACCTTAAGATATCAATAACATGACAGAAAAATGATATAAAACACACGTAAATGAGTTACGAAATAAACTAGAGTAATGAAAACCTTTACAGGAGGTTGGAACTAAAATTACAAAATGGTTAATTTATTTAAAATCCTAATGTATTTCTTCAAGAAATCTCATTCTTTGAAGATCTACAAAAATTATTTTATAACCATCTTAGAGCTATTGCAGCATACGACAGCATGCAGAGGGTCTCGAAAGTGAGGGAACATATGTTGGACATCTTGGTTCTTGTAGTTAGAAAATATTGTTCAACATTTGCTGAAACAACTGAAATGCGAACTTTGATATACTTGTTTGGTTTTAAGAACAATTCTAAAGGCAACTCACTCACCCTCCACAACCGTTCCAGCAAACCTCAACCTCCTCTTGTTGCACACAGACCCAGTCTCTCCCATCTACTCGATCTCCCACTCGCAGCTCCACTCCCCCCTACACCTCAAAATTCTAGTCAACACAATCTGGAACCACAACACCCCAATTCAGTAGTTAACCTTTCCTCCAAACCTCTCTCCCAATCCGAAACCTCTGTCCTACCCAAAGGCCTCACCTTCAGCCCCACTCCCAGATTCAACCAAACTGCCCTTGTCAAAGATTTACTGTCCTACACTCGTAGTCTCTGCTGGAAATATCACTTTGCCACAAAGAAAAATAATCCTGATCCTACTACTAATGATCCAACTCCCCAAGACACTATCCAAATTGAACCCTGCCTGGAACAGTTCCATCCTCCATCACAGTGGGACCCACCTCCTCTTCCTCAAAATCACCCTCTCCAAACCTTCCAGGAACTTCTCACTTCCAGCCTTGCCTCTCAATCTTTCTTGAAAAACCTTAATCCTACTCCCAACATCACCACAGCCGAAGCCCAGGCTATCTGTGATCTAAAAGCTGACCGATCCATCATCATCCTTCCGGTTGACATGGGTTCCACGACCGTGGTACTTGATCATCGGGAGTATGTGGCTGAGGGACTGCGTCAGGTTTCAGACAACACTACATACAAAGATTGCCAAGGTAATCCCATTCCTGATGTCCAGGTGGAGCTTCAAGGAATCCTCAGAACCTTAGGCCGCTTACAAAACCTTTCACCTGACTACATCAACCTCCTGACCCCACCGACACCTCGCTCTCCTACCTTCTACCTACTTCCTAAAATTCACAAACCCAAACATCCCAGCCACCCCATTGTAGCTGGTTACCAAGCCCCCACAGAACGTATCTCTGCCTACGTAGATCAACACCTTCAACCCATTACATGCAGTCTCCCATCCTTCATCAAAGACACCAACCACTTTCTCGAACTCCTGGAATCCTTACCCAGTCTGTTACCCCTGGAAACCATCCTCGTAACCATTGATGCCACTTCCCTATACACAAATATCCCACACGTCCAGGGCCTCGCTGCAATGGAGCACTTCCTTTCACGCCGATCACCTGCGCCCTACCTAAAACCTCTTTCCTCATTACCTTAGCCAGCTTCATCCTGACTCACAACTTCTTCACTTTTGAAGGCCAGACATACCAACAATTAAAGGGAACAGCCATGGGTACCAGGATGGCCCCCTCGTATGCCAACCTATTTATGGGTCGCTTAGAGGAAGCCTTCTTGGTTACCCAGGCCTGTCAAACCAAAGTTTGCTACAGATTTATTGATGACATCTTCATGATCTGGACTCGCAGTGAAGAAGAACTCCAGAATTTCCTCTCCAACCTCAACTCCTTTGGTTCCATCAGATTCACCTGGTCCTACTCCAAATCACATGCCACTTTCCTTGTCGTTGACCTCCATCTGTCCAATGGCCAGCTTCACACATCCGTCCACATCAAACCCACCAACAAGCAACAGTACCACCATTATGACAGCTGCCATCCATTCCATATCAAACGGTCCCTTCCCTAGAGCCTAGGCCTTCGTGGCAAACAAATCTGCTCCAGTCCGGAATCCCTGAACCATTACACCAACAACCTGAAAACAGCTTTCGCATCCCGCAACTACCCTCCTGACCTGGTACAGAAGCAAATAACCAGAGCCACTTCCTCATCCCCTCAAACCCAGAACATCTCACAGAAGAACCCCAAAGGTGCCCCACTTGTGACAGGATACTTTCCGGGACTGGATCAGACTCTGAATGTGACTCTCGAGCAGGGATACGACTTCCTCAAATCCTGCCCTGAAATGAGATCCATCCTTCATGAAATCCTCCCCACTCCACCAAGAGTGTCTTTCCGCCGTCCACCTAATCTTCGTAACCTGTTAGTTCATCCCTATGAAATCCCCAAACCACCTTCCCTACCCTCTGGCTCCTATCCTTGTAACCGCCCCCGGTGTAAAACGTGTCCCATGCACCCTCCCACCACCACCTACTCCAGTCCTGTAACCCGGAAGGTGTACACGATCAAAGGCAGAGCCATGTGTGAAAGAACCCACGTGATTTACCAACTGATCTGCCTACACTGTGAAGCTTTCTATGTGGGAATGACCAGCAACAAACTGTCCATTCGCATGAATCGACACAGGCAGACAGTGTTTGTTAGTAATGAGGATCACCCTGTGGCTAAACATGCCTTGGTGCACGGCCAGCACATCTTGGCGCAGTGTTACACCGTCCGGGTTATCTGGATACTTCCCACTAACACTAACCTGTCAGAACTCTGGAGATGGGAACTTGCCCTTCAGTATATCCTCTCTTCTCGTTATCCGCCAGGCCTCAACCTCCACTAATTTCAAGTTGCCACCGCTCATACCTCACCTGTCTTTCAACAACATCTTTGCCTCTGTACATCTGCCTCGACTGACATCTCTGCCCAAACTCTTTGCCTCTACAAATGTCTGCTTGTGTCTGTGTATATGCGGATGGATATGCGTGTGTGTGCGAGTGTGTACCTGTCCTTTTTTCCCCCTAAGGTAAGTCTTTCCGCTCCCGGGATTGGAATGACTCCTTACCCTCTCCCTTAAAACCCACATCCTTTCGTCTTTCCCTCTCCTTCCCTCTTTCCTGATGAAGCAACCGTTGGTTGCGAAAGCTAGAATTTTGTGTGTATGTTTGTGTTTGTTTGTTTGTATTTCTATCGACCTGCCAGCCCGCATGGAATGTTTCCCTCTCTCTCTCTCTCTCTCTCTCTCTCTCTCTCTCTCTCTCTCTATATATATATATATATATATATATATATATATATATATTCACACCTGGCACATTTTAATAGCAGTAACTACCACAGTAATGACAGTAACTAGATGAACTATCAGTCTATTTTAAAAAACTAGAAATACATTTCCGGGCAACATTGTGGTGTTTTTCATACAGATACTTGCACTTTTCGCTCTACCCAACATTAAAAGAATGAACTGTTGTGAAATAAAAGGATATTAAACACAAACATCTAGAAATGAAGTACAGTCTTAAAAATTACGTCTAAAAACTAAACTGCAGAATACCACAAGATGTCAACAGGCCTTATGTCATCATCTGACTTCATGAAAGTGCAGTATGGAGGGCCCGTGGGGTGAGCACACTGCTTTCCTGGTCATTGTCGACTTTTCAGACCTTGAAGCTCGTACTTCTCTTTCAAGCAGCTCCTCGGCTAGCATTATCAAATTGAGTGCACTCTGTACCAGTCCTTCCACCAAGGAAAAATCCCTGTCAGTTCCATCAATTGAAACCAGCTCCTCCACACATGTCAGATGTGCTGACCAATCACCTATGGAGTCAGATCAAGAGTGACATCATCTTTGAAAAATTAAATAGTTCATGATATTAAGGTCACTAACACACACCTTTGTGGCAGTGGTCAACACAGATGAATGCTGGTTCGAATCCTGTTGGTAGCAAATTATCACAGCCAGTGTTTGGCCAGCAAAGGAAAGCAAGGTGGTGATGTAAAGTTTCTGACCACCAGTCCTTACGCCAATGACCTGAATTCAATACCCTACCACTCTGCAGTGTCTCATAAAGTGAGTGCATGTAACACTGTTGATGGTGATCCGTCTGTGGGACGGGGAGGTTGTGCTTGGCAGCCCCATTAGTAGTGTTGGAGAGAAGTAGGCTATGTGCTAGCATCAGGTTTCACTCCCTCTCTCTTTCTTTCTTCCATATCAACACAAACCCTATACTACACTGTACAAGCACTTATCACGGTCATCCATGCAATATGTATACATTCTTGATATTTCGTGACAGGTCGGAGGAAGGCAACAGCAAACCACCTCCACTAGGATCTTGCCTAGAACAGAGATGCAAGATTCCTGCATCTGCTCCCCTATGCCCATTTCTTGAATGTGGGACCGCTTTAATATTTCACATAAATTATCTTGTCATGTTGTAGCTTTAGGTGGAGGTTTTAACCTACCAGCTACAAACTGAGAGACTGAAGACATTAGGATGGGAGGTCAGGACAGAGAATCATGTGAACTTTTTCTAAGTGCTTTATCCAAAAATTGCCTTGAGCTGTTAATCAAAGAACTGCACCTGCTAGTGACAAACAGACCCAAACTTTCGATTCTGTTAGCGTGGAACAGGGAATCATTGATCACAAGGCCATTACAGAAGCATTGAATATGACTGTAAATAAGAATACGAAGAAAGGCAGGGAAATCTTTCTGCTGAGCAAGAGCAACAAGAAACAGATTTCAGTTTACGTACATGGCCAGCATGAAGATTTCATCTCCAGCACTAACAATGGTGAGTATAAATGGACATAGTTCAGGAGCAATGTGCAATATGCTTTAGGTAGGTATGTGATGAGCAAAGTTATGAAGGACACAAAAGACCTGCTATTGTTCGTGTGAGGAGGGCCATGCATGAAGTGGTCAACAAATTTGAAACTAATATTGCAGAGAACTATAAATTCCCTGGTCTAGACAGTATATATGGAAAGATGATCAAAGAAATGAGGCAGTCAGTTGCTGATATGCTGCATTCGATGTGTACAAGAATCTACATCTACGTCTACATTTATACTCCACAAGCCACCCAATGGTGTGTGGTGAAGGGCACTTTATGTGCCACTGTCGTTGCCTCCCTTTCCTGTACCAGTCGCGTATGGTTCGCGGGAAGAACGACTGCCAGAAAGCCTCTGTGCGCGCTCGAATCTCTCTAATTTTACATTCGTGATCCCCTTGGGAGGTATAAATAGGAAGAAGCAATATATTCGATACCTCATCCAGAAATGCCACCCTCTCGAAACCTGGACAGCAACCTACACTGTGATGCAGAGCGCCTCTCTTGCAGAGTCTGCCACTTGAGTTTGCTAAACATCTCCGTAACGCTATCACGCTTACCAAATAACCCTGTGACGAAACGTGCTGCTCTTCTTTGGATCTTCTCTATCTCCTGTGTCAACCCGACCTGGCACAGATCCCACACTGATGAGCAATACTCAAGTATAGTGAAATTAGGAGCACTGAATGCCTTTAAGCTCCAAGCTCCAGACACACACACACACACACACACACACACACACACACACACACATAAAGTCTCTCTTCACTCTCCTCATCCTCCTTACACAAAAAGGACCAGTCAGGAAGTGCTCCAACTACACACAAAGAGTTTGAAATGTCATTTGCCTAAATGCCATGTAACACTTCTGTTCCCCCACTTAAAGAAAAGACGTTAGGACCTCTCACAACCTCAAAAAAATTCTTATTAACATACTACTACAAACAACCTAATTATGTAAAAAAACATTGAATATGATTTCCTTCTTTAAAAAAGGAATGAGACTTTATTTTTAATAACAAGTCTTTCCAGTTTTGTTATTTTATTTCAGGTAAATTGTGTTAAACAGTGTTAGTCTACTTTGTGTATCTTCATCTTATTTGCTTCACATCCTGTGTGATGCAAGAAACTGTCCAGTTATGCCCGGTCTTTCTGTATAGAAAGCTACATATATAATGTGTATGTGTAATGTGTCAACTTACTTATGATTTTTTTCTATTTATTTATTTATTTATTCAACAGTGCATTGCCTTCAAGCCAGTATACTCGAGAGTTTCTCGTTGACTTCTTGTATATTGCATAGTTAGTTACCTCTTACTCTTTCTCACATAATTATTATGTGGGGAGTTGCTTGTCAAGTATATGCCTACTGTTCGGTCAAATGTCAGTACAGTCTGTAATCAACAAGTGTGGAACGTTCCTGCTCCCACCATTTTTGTCTCTAATATCAGATAAGCCTACTCGATTATGCAATTTGACTGGAGAAAACTTTCATATCGTGACCACCAGTCATTATACATCTTCATACTTCTGTACTCATTGCATTTACACTTCTTCTAAGGGCAACCACTGTGTTAAACACTTATACCATTGTAGATGTGGGTGTACTCTTGGGTCCATCTAACCTTAGCTCTCTCCTACCTACGTAAAATACTGCAGGTCATTCCTCCCATGGATTCACCTGACCATGGTATAGGCCATTTCTCCTATAGATCTGTCTACCCTTTTGCTCTCCTATACATCATCTGCTATTTGGGTATGTGTGCCCCATATTAACTTCATCAATAAACACAGTTACTAGCCCCCTTTTACTATCTTTTCTCACTCTAAACAATAAATTTCTCCCATAATTGCTTTCTGCTAACATTACCTGATTGCTCTGTATTTAAATATCTAAACTCCTCTCTTCTAACTTCTTTTTTCCCTTACTCTTGTTTAGTACATATGTAACATCACTGTGTATACTTACTTCACATGCTTTTGTGTCTTGCTTCTATTTACTGATACATATAGCTTTTTCCTTTACTTTCTTGTAATTATTAGATTGACACAATACAGAAGATTACTAGTTATCAAACCTTTTCATTCTCTTTTTAACTTGTAAGATCTTCGTTCTTATTTGGCTATGCATGTTAGCATGCCATCAGTTTGTCTTTCCTTCCATCTCCTACCTGGATTCTTCTCCGCTACAGCATGTGCCGTTGCTAACATATGTCACTTACTGAATCCTAAAAAAAATCCTTATAGTCTTTTGTCATTGTCATAAGTGAAATACCTGCCAGTGCAAATCCTACTGTTGTAGGTTGTAAATTCTACTATAGAGACAGTAACAAGAATAGATCCTACAGTAGGAATTTTGTGTATGGATAGAGGGAAGATATATTTGTTACTCATAAAGAAGAAGTAAGAAAAAGAAATAGAGAGACAGTTACATTAGCATTGAAGAAGAAAAGAAGACAGTACCCCATAGGTGGATTCCCTTACCATCCCTCACCCCAAGGACCCCATCTGCTAAGGTACTTCACCATGGTGCTGGAGGGAGAAGTTGTTTGGCATTCCTTGTAGAATGAACTTGCCATGGCTTCACCCTTGCAGACACCTAGAAAATTGAGCCTAACAAACCCCTACGAAGTGCAGTGGAATAGGCAAGTACGAGGGTGGTTTGAAAACTTCTTGGAATGGAATAGAATGAAAGTACTTACATCAGTGAAAGTTTTTTTATTTTTCAATGTAGTCTCCTTGTAGGTTAATGCACTCGGTTCCAGTGCCTTGATCCCATATCGAAAATGAGTTTCCTCCAGGCCTGCAAAATAGTTGTCAACTGTGGCTATCCCCACCCCCCTCCCCTCCCCAGGGGGCTTACCACTCTTTGGCAGGTTCGTGTTTAACTACACAGGGTCCCAGCCTTTGCAGCATTTTTTCCTCTCCGTGCTGCATGTCTGTCTTCTTGCTATTCTTTTTCCCCTCCCTTGGGGAACATGTCTGGGGTTTTATTGGGAATGTTCTGCATTGTCTGTCGCTGACGTAAGAACAGTCTCACCACTGTTTTTCGCTCCATTTTCCTTTCTTTGTTTCCCTTTTTCTCTCATTCTTCTGCTTTGACATTTGAGGTTCCTCTTTCTTTTTTCTCCCTTTGCACTTCTGAAGGCCAGCCCATGTGTCTGACGTCTAACAAGTGACTGGGTAACGCGTAATTCCCAGCCCCAGGTCAACAGGTAGGGTTCGCACGTGCCCCTGGTACAGGCCAGGCCCAGGGAAGGGTGATTGCCTGAGCTACAACCTTCCCAAATTGCTGATTGGTCCTTCTGTCACGTGCTCAGGAGGTGTGACGTGAGGTGTGAACAGTCACCTAAGGCAGGTCCGCCCCCTTGTGAAGGGGACCCCAGTTGGAAGGAGCGCGCCATCAGAGACGCTAGCAGTCAGGGGGGATTTTCTTGCAATGATTCAGTCATCTGCCCAATCTCAGTGTCTACAAAATGTAAATGTAATGAGGCTGATGATTATAAGACACTTCCTGCTGCACCACGGTTCCGTATGGTCTCACTTACTCGAGATGGTCAGTCCTTCACCATGGTAAATGTGTTAATTATTCAGAAAGGTGTTGATGCAATTGCCAGCCCTGTGAAATCCTACTCTCATTTATGGAATGGCACTTTGCTTTTGGAGACTACTTCTGATTCTCAAGCACAACAACTGCTTGCTGCTGCTCCGCGGCTACCCTATTCATGTTGAGGCCCATAGAAATTGGAATTCTTCCCATGGCGTAATATACACCAGGTTGCTCAATGGTGTAACCGAAGCCGAAATCCAGTCTTACCTCTCTGGTCAGGGTGTCATTGCCGTCTATCGTGTAATGAAAAAGGTACATTCCTCCTTAGTGCCCACCCGCACTCTCTTTCTCACCTTTGACAGACTGGTGCTTCTGTCCAAGATCAAAGAAGGCTATGAAATTATCGCAGTCCGGCCGTACATTCTGAACCCGATGCTCTGCTACCAGTGTCATCGTTTCAACCACACTAGAACGTCTTGTCAACACCCAGCTACATGTGTAACTGCGGTAGGGAGGCGCATGAGGACAAATGTCTGCCTCCTTCTCCCTGTTGTATCAACTGCAGTGGCAGCCATGCCACTTCCTCTCGGGATTTTCCTGTGTATCTTGGATGAGCAGGCTGTCCAAGAGATCCGGGTAAAGAAAAAAGTGCCTTACCCAGTCGCTTGCAAGTTACTGGCTAGTTGCAAACCCTGTGTTCTCTCATGCACCTATAATTCTGTTCTTTCTTGTTACCCCTCCCTCCATGAAGGACATGGGCATGCAGACATGCGACCTCCAATTCAGCTCTGAGGTTGTGAAGTCGCCCTGTGTCAATGTAGCATCAGCATCCCCCATCCAGCTGTGCAACAAGCCATCAGTCTCTTGCCTCAAGGGGCAAAGTCACCTGCTACACAACCAGTAGGCCAGAAAGGACAGAGGGAGCACTCCCGTGCAGACTTCCTCTGTCCCTCCAGCCGAACAACACCTGTGTCTTCCTCTAACCGGAAAGGCTTGAAGAAGTCCACCAAAGGCAAACGCTCTTCACATTCACCAACTCGAAGATCCTCTTTGATGGTGTCGCCAAGTGATAACTTAGCCCAGCAGGCCTCCGTGTCGCCGGTGCGCTGTGCCAACCATTTTTCAGCGTTGGACTCCACAGACTGACTGCACCAGCAAGGCGATGCTTCTGTGGGCCCCATGGAGCAGGATCCTTCTGCTTCTGTGCCCTATAGTTGCAACTCTTCACTGGCTGTCACTCGTCAGCCACCAAGGAGACACCTCTACATCTCTTCCTCATCATGACTCTTCTCTAATGGAACGTTTTCGGCCTTTGGTCCCACAAAGAGGATTTACGGCTGTTTTTAGCATCACAGCGTCCCCTTGTACTCTGCCTTCAGGAAACAAAATTGCACCCTCACGACTGTTTTGAGCTTTGACATTTCTTACCGATTCATTTTGACCTTCCCACTGAGGTCGGCATTCCATCTCATGGGGGCGTCATGCTGCTCCTACGGGATGATGATCGTAGTCAACCCATCTCCCTGACTACCCACCTTCAAGCTGTTGCAGGTTGCCTTTTCCTTCCTCACATGACTATTTCCCTCTGTACCATTTATGTCCCTCTGTCTTTCAGTGTCACCAGGGTGGACTTCTGTCAGTATATTGGGCAGCTACCTCCCCCATTCTTGCTACTCGGTGACTTTCATGTGCATCATCCCCTCTTGGGTTCTTCCGGGACCTGTCAGAGAAGTGCCATCTTGGCTGACCTTCTTAACCAACTTAACCTCTTCTCCCTTAACACTGGAGCACCCACTTTCCTTTCCACCTGGTCATCACCACTTGGGAAATCGTGTTCTTCAAAGGTCGCCAGGCAGGAGTAAAGCTGCGTCAGCCTTAGTAAGCTGCCATTTGGGTGTGCATGCGGATGAGGTAGGAGACAGTAAATGGATAATACACGGGAAATGGTCACTTGAGTAGGTGTCAGAAAGAACGGACCACTCAAGACAGTGGGCAAGCAGGGCAGTGCGGAAGGATAGGTCAAATGGGAATAGGTGTGGTCACAAAATTGCCGGTCAACACTTATTTTCAGCAGGAAAAACTTCAGTGATAGTAGTAGACATACAGTAAAGAATGTCCACAAGGTAAATATAAACAAAGTGATCAAAAGTTAATTAATAAACAACTTCAACATTTTATTTAGATGTGACAAAAGCAAAGAAACTGTTAGTACTTGTATAGATTTTTGTTCCTTTAGAAGTTATAGTATTAATATCTGAATTGTTTATTACCATTGACGTACATATTTTATGCAACTTTTTTCAAATTCACAGGATGTGCACACTTCGTCGTGGTACACTTTTCTGGCATGCAGTGCAGCATTTGCACTGTCATTGGACTTAATAAGCTTCACATTTGTTGCATCTGTTGTTCTGAGCTTCGTGATTATAGATACAGGTAATAAAACAATTGGTTGGTAATTGTGTTGTGGAACTGTAATGTCTTTTTGAACTTTTTTAAGGCACTCTTCTTCTCATTTCCATTTTCATCTCTTGTTAAAATCTTTCAGTTGTATCTTGGATGTACTGATTTTTGGGTCATAAGGATTAGCAATTTTAAATAAATTACATAATGTAAATTGCTGTTCCTATTCACACTATATACAACATTGACACTAATCTATTTTCCTTCTGACTGTAATGTCTTTAAATAATTCTGTTATATTAGCCTTTGGTTTTCTTTTAAGATTTCTCGAAATCAGTTTGATTTTAATGGTCATGTGGGAGTGACAAGACACTGAGAGATTCTCTTTACGAGCGGGGTTCTTTGGAGGACACGGGAGTGTTCGTTTTCCCGCGTTAACGTATGTATCAAGTGTCTTTGTGCGGTACAATAAAGGTGGTCGTTCACTGTATAAATTCCACACAAGTGTTTTCCTTTATGTAGTGAAATTACAGGATTTCACCCATTCACTGGCCGGGGCATCCATATTCAGTGTTTTGGATTGCCGTAAGGCTTATAATCAGATCCCAATGGCAGAGCAGGACATACCAAAGACTGCAGTGACAACCCCATTCGGGCTGTTTGAATTTTTGGTGATGCCATTTGGGCTGAAAAATGCGGCCCAGACATGGCAACGGTTCCTAGACAGCATACTAAGAGGACTACCATATTGTTTCGCCTATTTAGACGATATTCTGGTGTTTTCGGAGAATGTTTCTGACCATCAGAAACACGTAAGCGAGGTGCAAAGCAGGCTTAGTGCTCATGGAATTACACTTAACAAGGACAAGTGCGTGTTTGGGGAACCCGTTGTAACCTTCCTGGGTTATAAAGTGTCAGCTCAGGGCATTTTCCCACTGCCAGAGAAGCTGGAGTTGTTGCGTACCCTACCACGGCCTCAAACCTACCACGATCTCCGACGGTTCCTAGGGATGATAAATTTCTATCGTCGCCACCTCCCCGGAACAGCAGCAATCCAGACGCCACTGAACAATGCCTTGGCCGGACACAACAAAATTGGCAAGCGCCCACTCCCATGGACACCCGAGATGGACTCGGCTTTCAAGGAACTGCAAAACAGCCTTCACAACGCAGTGGGGCTTGCACACCCTGCACCAGGAGCTCAGCTAGCCATAGTAGTGGACGCAAGCCAAGTCGCAATCGGGGCAGCACTGCACCAGAGAGTGAAGGGTCATTGGCAGCCACTAAGTTTC
Source organism: Schistocerca piceifrons (assembly GCF_021461385.2). Classification (NCBI taxonomy): domain Eukaryota; kingdom Metazoa; phylum Arthropoda; class Insecta; order Orthoptera; family Acrididae; genus Schistocerca; species Schistocerca piceifrons. Next base: position 4,779,363 of record NC_060139.1, read on the forward strand.
TTCTCACAAAAACTACAGATGAGTCAACTCATTGGAGTGCATATGACAGGGAACTCCTTGCAATGTATGAAAGCATCAGGCACTTCCGCCCCTTAGTTGAGGGCAGACAATTCACCATATACACCGACCACAAACCTCTCGTGGCAGCTTTCTACAAAGTCAGTGATTCATGTTCCCCCTGCCAGGCCCGCCATATAGAGTTTATATGCCAGTTTTCGACAGACGTGCGTCACATCCATAGTGCCGAAAACATTGTGGCAGTCTATTTCTCACGTATTAATGGGATAAGTCCAATGTTAGATTATTCCGAATTGGCAAGGGCTCAGGCTTCAGATACGCAGCTGCAATCCTTGTTGGTGGACCCATCCACTGGCCTATGTTTACAACATGTGGACGTCCCCTGCAGCCCATGTAAGGTATGGTGCGACACCTCCACGGTTAGACCACGCCCATACATCACCCCCCCAGTTCCGACGAAAGGTATTCGACAGCATTCACAACCTGGCACACCCGGGAACCAATGCCTCAGTGAAATTAGTGACGGACCGTTTTGTGTGGCCTTCAATCAAGAAAGATACACGGGAGTGGGCCCGCAGCTGCTATCAGTGTCAACATAGCAAAGTGGGACGCCATGTTCATGCTCCAGTAGGACAATTCCCAAACCCAACGGCACGTTTTGGGCATGTACATATTGACTTGGTTGGACCCCTCCCCCCTTCAGAAGGTTACAGGTACTTGTTTACGGCAGTGGATCGTTGCACACGGTGGGCAGAGGCTACACCAATCAGGGACATTTCTGCAGAGACTACTGCATGCGCATTCTTGGAAACTTGGATGGCTCGTTTTGGGTGCCCATTTTTCGTTACCACCGACCAAGGACGCCAGTTCGAGTCAACACTGTTCCAACAACAGTCAAAACTCTGCGGTTTCCAACGAAACCATACTACTAGCTACCACCCGGCCAGCAACGGTTTGGTGGAAAGGTGGCACCGGACCTTAAAGGCTGCCCTGATGTGCCACAAGGACTCATGGACTCAAGCGTTGCCATTGGTATTGTTGGGGTTACAGACCGCATTAAAAACAGACATCAATTGTTCCTCGGCAGAGTTGGTATACGGAGAACCACTCCGAGTTCCAGCAGAATTCCTTGCACCAGTTCCTCTCCCAGATGACACACAACTACCCCACCTCTTGCAACAAATGAGGAAGCAGGCAGAGACACTACGTGCAGCCCCGACGTCTCAGCACGGCACGCATCCAGTGTTCATACACAAGTCCCTCGATACTTGTTCCCACATCATGCTCCGCACAGACCTGGTACGTCATTCGTTACAGCCACCGTACACTGGACCATACCAAGTGCCAGAATGGGACACACACACAATGGATATCCTCCTAAGTTTCCATTGAGCGAGTAAAACCCGCTTGGACAATGACAGCAACGACAGTCTCACAGACGACTTCAGACACAACTTGCAACGAACCCACACCTTCTGCAGAACCAGACAGCTGTGTCCCACATGAGCCCCACACCAGGGGGCCTAATGCAGCAACAGAATCAGCAAGCAGCACCCACACCCGCACTATCCGCACTCAGGCAGGCCGAGAGGTGAAGTTTAAGTACCCCACCATACCGGGTGCTCCGCACTTCAGGGAGGGGGCTGTGTGGGAGTGACAAGTCGATAGTCGACAAGACACTGAGAGATTCTCTTTACGAGCGGGGTTCTTTGGAGGACACGGGAGTGTTCGTTTTCCCGCGTTAACGTATGTATCAAGTGTGTTTGTGCGGTACAATAAAGGTGGTCGTTCACAGTATAAATTCCACACAAGTGTTTTCCTTTATGTAGTGAAATTACCCCTACAGTCACAATTTTGATTAAACATAGTGTAACTGTTACCACCTTATTTATATATTACAATACTGAGAGAAAAATGTTATGTTTATATACATAAATATGAACAAAAGAAATAAAAGTCCCTTGTTCACAAAAATTTGAGGAACATGAGACCAAAAGAGTTGCTCATTGTGGCAAAATACTCTGTAGCACACAAGTATGACAACATAGACGTAGCACATAAATACTGTAGTATGAGACAAAGAATCAACAGTTAATATACTAGGAAAAGATAAATACAGTCATTCCTAAATGTCATTGATTTAAAGCACATGACAGCTTGAAAATACTTATGTATTCAGTTATTGAATTTTTCAGCGCTGATATTATGGAGCAGATGAGTGGAATGGTTCGAGCTTGAAACTAAGTCTGATAGTGCTATTTATATTCTGCCTAATTTTATATGTCTTAATTTAAGTAGCTGCCACTTTTAACTAGGGACACCATTCAGTGCTTACTATTTTCACTATGAAGCTACAAAAGTCTCATAATTTGTATTAATGTAGTTCTATGTTTTTGTGTATGTTTATCAAGTATAAGTCTGTTGCAGTCTGTTCGGTAAGAGTAGTAATTGAAGAATTGGCAATAAAGTGGTAATAATAATAATAAAATGAAATTAACAAAGTAATGTGACATGGAAAAAAAAAACAAAAAAAAAAAAAAAAAATAATACCAATTATATATGATGTATTCCACTCTAAGATCTCCAGTTTTCTTTTAGAAAAATTGTCAGAAAAAAATTTGAAACTTCTCTCATTTCTCAACGTAACCAGCCTGTAGCCATTCACACTTTTCACAGTGTCAGTGCCATGATACCTTGGCTGTTGCAAATGGTTCTCTAGGAATCTGTTTTTGACTACTGGAAAATCACCGACGCAATAGTAGCTTGACTGGAGAATGTGTAACCATAGAGTGTCTCGTTTATCATGGCGGGGGGGGGGGGGGGGGGGGGGGGGAGATTGCTAGGAGTCAGGTCAGATGAGGAAGGATCTAGAGAAGACACTTCAAAGTTGTCTTTATGAAGAAACTCTTGCACAGCTTTTGCCTGATAAGTTGCTGCATCGTCCTGGTTGAAGAGCACACATCTGGCCTTTGCCAGCCATATTTTTTGCAGTGCTGGAAGAACCCTGTTCTCAAAACATTTTGGTAGCTTGCTTGTGTCACCATAGTGCCCTTTGAAACACTAAGTAAGGATTATGCCATCACTGTCTCAAAACATGGCCACTGTAATTTGTTAGGCAGTGAGTGTGTGTTCTTCCTCTGTGCTGATTGGTACTTCATTTCAGGACTGGAGAACAGCATTCACATCCCATCCATTATCACAGTTGTTGAAAAGTAAGTCCCATTCTTTCCGTCCACATCATCTGGCAAACTGCCACTCATGCAGCCTTGAGGTCATCTGCCAGTACTTGTGGCACCTACTTGAAGGACTTTCCATGTTTTCAGGCTGTCATGCAGAATTGTACTGATTATGCATGTGATATTTTGTGCATTCAATTGATAATCCTCCAAAACAACTGTCTCCGCATGTGTGAGTATGTTGTCAGACTGGCTGGTTCGAGGCTGAGATTGTTTTGATTTGTCATCACATGAAGTTTTGTCATCTTTGAACTGTCACACCCACAAATATACATTCTATACATTCAAGACACCATTACCCCCCTTGTATCACTCAATTGCTGATGAATTCAACGGGAACTCAAAACACATGTGGAGAAAATAAATGATTACTTACTATTCCTTTAGTAAAATATCACCATTTTTAGTATAAAAACCACTCTTGTCATTGCATATGCTAGAGTTCTGCATGCCGCTCTGTGCTGCTGTCTGTATACACGTGCACACACCATGATCAGATATTTGTATCTGCTTCCAGTCTTCAGAGTGTTACTGGGAGACTTCAGAATTTAAACATGCCTCATACAATATAACCAGTATAAGAATAACAACAACAAAAACACTAAAACTTACCTACTGGTTGCACATTTCATCCTGGCCCCTCTGTCATCGATGGGAGTCACCTGACTTCTTGCTGCTCCAGAATGTGTACACTGGTTGCCAACCCTTAGCTACTTAACAATATTCTGCACCATAACAATAAGTAGCCATTGTGAACGTAGTGTTGATCCATGTGCGGTATTGTGCATAGTGATTGCTAACATTATTTACAAAAATGAGCTAAGAGGCTATACCTGGTTCTTCTAGTGACTCGCCTCAACTTTCAGGTTACATGTGTGATGCACTGACCCATTACATGTTTGTTTCTTGAAAAAGCTATGAGGTGGCTGCTCTGGGAGGAGGAAGCGGTGCCCGCCTCAGCGGCCAGTGTGCTGTGAGCTGATCACAAGCTTCTGCTCCCAGCACTCTCCATTCAGGGGCCAAGTAAATGTGTGCGATCAGTACACACTAACTAGAATATGTGAGAATATCTGACAACAAATGTACCCCCACTAAATAAAATGAAGCAAAATTAGCTAACTAGCATCGGAAAAGTAGTGCAGATAATATCATAATGTTGTTCTAACATGAAAACAATGATGATAACTTCAGTGCACAGATACAGAATAATAAGTTGTTTCAGTCAATAAATAGTAACATAGTAAGATTTTTAAAAAGTTACACCCATTTTTTGTTGGTATAAAAGAGACTTTCAAAATAAAAATAATTTATCAAAGATTAGGGAGAGAGTGTTGGGACAAGAGATATGTCAGTAGGGAGAGGGAGGGAGGGAGGGGAGAGGGGGGCAAGATGCAGTGTACAACTTCAAGGGCAATATTTAGGAGGATTTCGGATATATGTGCGATGCAGTCAAACAGTCAGATGGAACTTTATGTCACTGAGTAACTCAACACAATAGAACACTCAAGCAGTGTTGCCACACCAAAAGAGGCCACTGGAGTCAAGTTAAGAAAATGGGACACACACAAAAATGCTGAGAGAAGTTTTAGGAGGATAGTGTGGAGTTCAGATTGGCAATTAAAGACTTCCTATCGCATTATGGAGAAGAAATTTAGCAGAGACAACATACACACACTCACGCAATGCAGCTCACACACACATGACCACAATCTCTGGCAGCTGGAGCCAGATTGTGAGCAGTTGGGCATTATGGGAGAGGCAGCCAGGTGGGGGTGAGGAGGAGGCTGGGGCAGGGAGGGGGAGGGATAGCAGGGCGGCGTGGGGGACAGTGAAGTGCTGCTGGGAGCATGCAGGAGCGAGGTGGAGAGCAGGGGAGCTAGATGCAGTCGGGAGGTTAGATGGAGGGTGGGTTAGTGGAAAAGGAGAGAAGTAAAAAGTCAAAAGACTGGGTGTGTTGGTGGAATAGAGCACTGTGTAATGCTGGAATGGAAACAGGGAACGGGTTAGACGAGGAAGGACAATGGTTAATGGACAATGGCTAACAAAGAATGAGGCCAGGAGGGTTACGGGAACTTAGAATATGTTACAGGGAGAGTTCCCACCTGTGCAATTCAGAAAAGCTGGTGTTAGTGTGAAGGATCCAGATGGCACTGGCTCTGAAGCATTCATTGAAATGAAGGACTCATTTCCATGATTGCTTCACAGCCTTTGCCGTTTGGATTGTTCCCACGAACACCAGCTTTTCTGAATTGAACAGGTGGGAACTCTCCCTGCAATATATCCTACATTCCCATAACCCTTCTAGCCTCAACCTTCATTAATCATTGTCATTGCCCCATCCAGCACAGCACAGCACTCTATTCCACTAACACACCTAGTCTTTTTATTTTACTCCTTTTCCACTAACTCTCCTCCGTGCCCCCCCCCCCCCTCTCCCCCACTCTTCATCTAACCTCCTGATTGCACCTAGCTGCTCCACCTTGTCCCTACATGCTCCCAGCAGCATTTTACCATCCCCCACCCCTACCCACTATCCCTCTCCCTCCCCACGTGGTTGCCTCTCCGATAATGCCCCACTGCTTGTGCAGTCTGGCTCCAGCTACCAGAGATTGTGGTCATGTGCGCATGAGTTGCATTTGCGTGAGCATGCGCATGTGTGTACATTGTCTGTTTATGACAACGACCTTGTTGACCGAAAGATAACTTTCCGTCAGCCTTTTTGTTATGCCTTTCTGTGACTCAGCATCTCCGCTATGAGTCCAGTTTGATGGATATATGTACTGCACGGAATCAAAATGCTGTCACTTCATATGTTTCCCTATCTCTCTGATCAGTTGCTACTAGTTGGACATGAAGGACTTACTATAGGAACCTGAACTATGGCGTTGCCACAAGGACCTGTTTTGGCACTATTCTGTTTGATATCCACAATGCTCACCTAAGTAGGCTATTGCTGGAGGAGGTGAAGGTTTAGCAGTATGCAAACAATGTAAGTATTTACATGGAAAGTTCATCCCTAGGAAACTGTAACTGACAGCCACAATGTTCAAGCACCAACAGTGACTCACAATAAATGGACTGGATGTATCCACAGATAAATCAAAAGTAGCATTGTTCTCGAGGCATAGAGCTAATATTCAGCCATTGCAACGATATACCTGTACCACATCCCTTCAAAGATGGTAGTCAAATACCAGGGGTTCTTCATCGACTGTAAGCTAACCTAAAAGGCTCACATTACCAATGCATTCCTGCTTGATGCATATGAACAAACTTTCCATCCCTGCCAGCAGTATCTCTGTGCCAAACTGAGTCCAATATGAATCTTACAATCTGAAATCAGTCACCTCGAACTTAACCTTACAATAATTTGCTGGATACTTCTGGATCACTAGAACTCTTCATCCCCTAGGCTAAGCACATTTAGATATTCAGGAGATTTCAAGGAAAATCTTAAGAGCACCTAGACTAAATAGCTTTAGCATCCCATTCCCATTCAAATTGTGAACTTAATAACTGGTGTTCCTGTGACCATGTGGCTCACATTAATAACAAAACTTTGCTGCAGTTTGTAAGACAGTATTTTAAGGCAGTATTCATCAGTACTGAAGCTCCAGAGCCAGGGACTCTGTTGGAATTACGTACTGCATACCATGTTTGCAGAAGTCTGGGCTATTCAAATTACCAGCACAGGCAAATAGCACGGCCACGAAATTCGTTCCAATACTAGAAGCACTTTGTTTCTCCCCACTGATGGCAGCATCTCTACATTTCCTGTTCAGTGATTCTTTATCTTCTCTAACAGTACTTCAAAATTTTACCACCTGTTTGACTGAAATCCCCATTATATACAGGCTTATCGATGAGTTGGAATCAATTCATGAAGAAGATCATTCTTTTAATTTCATTTAGGTTAAATCACACTGTGGGATAACTGGGTGAAGCTGTTGACCACAATCACTGCACACCTTTTTATGTGAGTACGACAAGCAACTAGCCGTCCACCAGAATGAATGGCCACCACAACCTAGCCATGTACAAAGATGACCAGCCAGTGGCACAACATGCAGCTGAGCACAACATGCTTGAATTCAATGGCTGCTGAACAATCTGGGCCATCTGGATCTGTCCCTCCACCACCAGCTTTTCTCAACTATGCAGATGGGAGTTATCCTTGAAACATATCCTTCACTACTGTAACCCTCCTGGGCTCAATATCCATTAACTTACTATCCCCACACCCTCTACCCAACAGTTTCCCCTTCCTCCATCCTGTCTCCCTTCACAATCCACCTCCCTGCATCACCTTCACCCATGCATCACACCCAACCATCTCCAGTACCTGTGTATCACATGCCTAGCTGGAGTGCGTATCACCTGTCTCTCCCACATTCCTAACCAGTAAACCTGCTGCTTCCCTCAAAGCCGCTAACTTCTCCCGTCTCTCTACTATCCACCCCACATGATACAATCCCAACCTGACATTAGTCCATCTGTCAAAATGCAATCCTGGCAAAGGATATATTCCGAAAGGTAGAAAGTTTTCCTTTTCTTTCTCTTTTGCGTGTGCCTAACAAGAACTCAACACTTCCGCTATTCAGGGAGTGGTCTCCTTTACTTCCAAAGTATTCACATTGAGCCAAAACTTTCCCTGCTGTGTTTACATATGATTTAGACTGTAAACTTTATAAACTTTTACATCTGGCTATTACTGTAATAATCTGGCATGTTCTACAGTCTAGTGATACACTTGCATTAAGAATCAGTGGCACTTGAAAATAAATAAATAATGACATGAATAACACATTAGTACTCGTAGATGTACTCACATGGTGTAATCAGAATCCTGAGCTGTTTAAACAGATCTTTACAGGAAACTTGGATACTATTGTCATTTATTAATTCTAATAGCCCTTCTCTGTAGTTTGAAGACTGTGTCCACATTTTGTGTATGGGACCCCCGAAAAATGATCCCTAACTAAAGATGTAGTTCATGTAGGAATAGTATGTAACTATAAGGCATTGTCTGTTACACCCTGATGTCAGTGTCATCAGAGTCACGTGGCATAGGCTGCTTGCACCATGTAATGTCACTCGGTCCCACAGTAAGACAGAGCCTCCAGGAGCTGCCCGACTTGGCTTCCACGCATGCACCTCTCCGGCCCTCTCTGGAAGATTCCAGACACTGCTATTGGCAGTCAACTTGTGATGACTATGGCAGAGACAGCTATTGAAAGCTTGAGTATTTTATTCAAGATTATGTGGCTTGTAAACTGAGAAGATTTTACTGACTGATATCAGTACCCTAACAGAATAGCATGCTGATGACTTTTTACCCTAGTGTATTTATGTTCATCCCACTACACAAAAATTTTGAGTTTGCTGTCTGTACAATATACTGTTTGTAATTTTCATCCAAATTTGACTTTACAGAATTATTTTCCCTCTTTCTGCAGAAATTCATGCTGTTTGTTTTCTTTATTTTCAGTGTGTTTTGTTGCATGAAGACCAGTTCTAAATGTTATTTAGGGTTTCATTTGCTTATTTATACTATAAGTTCTGGTGTTTTATTTGTGCTTATAATATTACTGCCATCAACAAAAATAATTTTCTACGTGGGTCTAACATTGTGTGTAAAGTTATTGGTATACATTAAAAACAATATTGGTCCTAAGTTGCTGCTCTAAGGCATTCCTGTATTAATATATTTTTGATTTGATGCAAGTTTCATTAAAAATTTTAATTTATTTGGAGCCTGTGCTACCTCTTCCTTTTGTAGCCTCTTTTTTTCTGATTTGATCAGAGCCACTGATTTGCAGTTCCTCCTGCTCCAACAATTTTAGTTTTTTAGCCAAATTCTACATCAAGCATCATCAAAAGCCTTTGATAGATGTAAAAATACACCTCTGAAACATTCATTCTTGTGTAGTTCATCAAGTACCACTTTTGTAAACTACACTATGACTGATTATGTATTTCTACCATTTGGAAAACAAACTGAGTTTCACTGGTCTGCCTTTTGTAATGGATTCTATAATTTTAAAAGTGATTACAGCAGACAACTAGGCTTCTAGTTTTCCATCTTCTGCATCACATTTTTTTTGGAAGTGACACAATCCTTACCTACTTCAGATACATGTCTGTTGTATCTGTCTGCAATATTCATTCCAAATTATTTTTATGGCAAATATATGACATTAACTTCTAACCTTTTGCCAAGCAGCTGTCATACTATTACCAGAGGTTAGAAGTAAAATGCAGACGTTTGCTTTACCTCTCTCTCTTCCTGCCCTTCTAGTTTTCAACAGAACAGTAGCAACAGAGAGGTAAAGTGAGTTTGCAATAAAAGCTTCATTTGAAACTTGCTGACAGATTAAAACTGTGTGAAGGGCTAGGGCTCAAACTTGTAACACTGCTTTTCTACTGCTGAGATGTACCATTACAAATTACCACTTGCCATAAAAAAAAAAAAAAAAAAAAAAAAAAAAAAAAAAAAAAAAAAAAAAAAAAAAGAGGGGGGGGGGGGGGGGGGGATCTGTATCAGTGCTCGAAGGTACCAGTGCTGGAACGTACACAGTATAAAACTTTGTAGTTAGAAGTACTCAAATTCATTACTAAATAGTGTGTATAATAACTTACTACATTCCCCTCACCTCATGCTTCTCATGAGAACATTACAACCACAGAAGCTTAACTGTAATCCACAGTGTCTCATCTCTAATTCACACATCCCTGTTTTAATTAAGTGGAGTGGAGTAACTGTACTACTTAGCAGCTGGCAGATGATAAAGATACAAACCAAAAGTTTTGGAACCAGTGAATCTATTTCTGTTAAAAGACAAGTGGTTTTGCCAGAGAAATAACATGTTGTCCTGAGACCTAGCATTTTGTGATTTTTTTTAAATGTCTGTTTCTGTTTTCACCTGGTAACCAGAATTTTTACTTGTTAATATTTGACTTGTGTGATTTTGGTGACTGGTTTCTTAATGTAATTATTTTGTTTATTTAATTGCAGGTGTTCTAGGGGGATATGTTGGCCTTGCAATTGCACAATCTCTGATGTTGACAGGAATGCTACAGATAGCAATCAGAGAAACAACGGAAGTTGTCAGTCAGATGACATCAGTGGAAAGAATTCTACAATACAATGACATTGAGAGAGAACCACCTTTTGAGTCTAAATCAGGTATTTCGTCTAATATTGTTAACCATTATACATTCTGAATATCCTACTGAAGCTCTGCAGATTTGCAGGTGCATAAGCAGCTTAAGTCAGTAGTGAACAAGTTCTCTTCATAGGAAGGGCAAACAGTATGACCACTGTAAAATTAACTGGGACAGGAACATAATTCTATGGAGGTATCAGTTGTGTTTCTACATCTGCATACATACAGTGTACCACTACTAATCATTTCCTTTCCTGTTCCACTCGAAAAAAGGATGAGGGAAAACCGACAGTCTATAAGCTTCTGTAGAAGCCTAATTTCTCTCATCTTATCTTCATAGTCCTTACACAAGATGTATGTTGGCAACAGCAGAATCGATCTGCAGTTGGCCTCAAATGCTGTTTCACTAAATTTCTACAATAGTGACTTGCAAAAAGAGCTTCATCTTCTCTCCAGGGATTCCCACTCGAATTCACACAGCACCTCCATAATACTAACAGAAACATACCTAGTAGCATACCTCTGAATTGCTTTGGTATCTTCCTTTAAGCCGACCTGGGAGGGATCCCAAACAGTTACCTGTACTCAGGAATGAGTCACACTAGCATTCCATATGCCATCCTCTTTACAGATGAGCTACACTTTCCCAAAATTCTCCCAATAAAACTAAGTCATGCAGTCACCTTCTGTACTACCTCACATGCTCATTCCATTTCATATCACTTTGCAATGTTATGCCTAGATATTTAATCGATGTGGCTGTGTCCAGCAGCATGCTACTAATGATATATTCAAACGTTACAGGATTTTTTTTCCTACTCATCTACAATATATTAATTTATATTTTTCCACATGTAGAGCAAGCTGTCATTCATCACACCAACCAGAAATTCTCGCCACCTCATTTGATTCTTTCGCTCATAGATAATGTACACACTAACCTGGTGCAAGATAAGGTGGTGACATGGTTGAAGCCGGACACCATAGTATATACCTTACATTTGGTTCATTAGCTATTCTGTATATGTCTTTTAGATGGTTTTTGACACTTGTCTTGACAAATTATAGCCTACACACCCATCTCTGTCGCAGTAGCACATTAACAGTCAAAATATGGATGCATACAGAATAAAGTTTATATATTCACAGACAGTGTATGTGCAATACTTCCCTTCTTTGAGATAAATTGCAATATATAACATAAATAATTACCAACTTATTTTTGGCTGATAGCCAGTTGTTGGCAGACCATGCCACAGATAGGACAAACACTGAAGGAAAAGAAAAGATAAATAATTGTTATCATCATCAATTACAATATTAATTGCAAGAATATATTCATTTTATGTAATTTCTTTATTGGAACCAAGTAAATACAGATGGCAAGTGTTAATCAAAGACAAAGGTATTGTCAGGAGTGCCCCAGGGAAGTGTGATAGGACCGGTGTCGTTCACTATAAACGTAGATGATTTGGCAGACAGAGTGGGCAGCAGTATGCGGTCTTTTGCTGATGATGATGCTGCAGTGTACAGTAAGGTGTCAAAGTTGAGTGACTGTAGGAAGATACAAGACCACTTAGATAAATTTCCCAGTTTGTGTGATGAGTGGCAGATAGCCCTAAATGTGGAAAAATGTATATTAATGCAAATGAGTAAGAAGGATAAACCTGTAATGTTCAGATACAGTATTACTAGTGTCTAGTTTGACACAGTCAAGTTGTTTAAATATCTGGGTGAACATTGCAGAGTGATGTGAGGTGGAATGAGCATGTGAAAACTGTGGTAGGGAAGGCAAATGGTTGACTTCAGTTTATTGGGAGAATTTTAGGAAAGAGTGGTTCACCTGTAAAGGAGATTGCATGTAGGATGCTGGTGCTACCTATTCTTGAGTACTGCTCAAGGTCCCGAGTTCGAGTCTGGGTCCAGCACACGGTTTTAATCTGCCAGGAAGTTTCATATCAGCGCACACTCCGCTGCAGAGTGAAAGTCTCATTCTGGATACTGCTCAAGTGTTTTGGATCTGTACCATGTCAGATAGAAGGAAGATATCAAAGCATTTCAGAGGAGGCCTGCTAGGTTTGTTACTGGTAGGTTCAAACAAAACGTAAGTGTTACGGAGATGCTTCGGGAACTCAAATGGGAATCTCTGGAGGGAATGCAGCATTCTTTTTGGGAAACGCTATTAAGAAAATTTAGGGAGCTGGTATTTGAAGCTGACTGCCAAACGATTCTGCTCCTGCCAACATAAATTGCGCTTAAGGACCACGAAGATAAGATATGAGAAATTAGGGCTCATACGGAGGCATACAGACAGTCGTTTTTCTCTTGCTATGTTCCCCAGAGCATACTGCATCCACTACCAGCTCTCCTTTGCCCCTCAGTACAGGTGTCAAGGAGCTGTTCCCCTGGAAGATGACAGCGTGATGAAGAAGGTATCAGGATTCCTCAGACAATGCAATGCTCTGCCACTACACCAACAACCAGTGCTGATGGTCACATGCCCATTTCAGTTGTAATTTCTGATGTCATGGCATTAACAGTGGAACATGCATGGGTCATTGGCTGCAGAGGCCCATCATTAGGAGTCTATTCAGACACACTTTACTCTGCCCAGCATTCCCCCACAGTTTATCTCCTGACCTGTTTTACCAGTTTACCCAGCCTGCGGTGTCCGATGTCTGTCATGAAGGGTGGCCGCCCAACCCCATGACATCTGGACTTGGTTTCACCTTGGTTTTGCCATGTGTTGGAGATACTTACCACAGTGCTTCTTGAACACTCAAAAAGTCATGCAGTATCAAAAATGCTATTGGTGATCCTATGGGCTATCACAATCTGTCCACAGTCATACTCAGATAGATCACACGCCTTCCCCGTTTTAGTCATGGACAGCACTCTCACTGACGCTACAAGCACTGCGTGAGTGTCTGACAAGCAGTCATCCCTGCTATCTTGTGGACGGGTTTATAATGATAGTGGTCATAGTGTTCTGGCTGGGCAGTGTGTGTATTCTGTTGGCCATTAAAGTTGCAACACCATAAAGATGGTATGCAATGGAGGTGAAATTGGCATGAAATTTACTGTGTACTTGGATATCTAAATGATGCATCTTTTGACATAACTGAACAAAATAGATAGGGGTAGCACGATCTATGTGCTGTATATAGAAAAGATCCTCCAGCATGTTTCTCATTCATACTACATTTGAATATTAGTTTGTTTGTGAGAAGATCATGTTACGCCACTAATAAGAAGAATAAATATCTGTCTGCATGTGTTGGAATTTGACAGCAGCACAGTCATGCCCCATCACGACTGTATTTTATAAATTGGTGTCACATGAATACGGAATTAATGGATCCCAGAGAGCCATACTCAACACCATTGAGGATCTCAACAGCCCCATATGACTTGCACTTCAGAGGAGACATTGTTTGCCTGTCTCTGTAGTATTGTACAGCCACATCACTTACCTTGAGTCACGAAATGGGCTTGTTTGCAGCAAGACAAGTACCCACACTGATAGTGTGGTAACATCTGGGGTACCACGGATTGCCAGCACTGTGACCATTGTTGTGGCTTTCCCTGACTTGGTAGCACAGAGAGGTGTGCTAACAATGAGGCACCCAACAACAACAGTGGACACAGGAGTGCCACAGTGTTGTCTATTAAAATATTGACTACCCACACATAGTGACGGATGTTTCACCAACAGGCCAGGCCGTGGCATCAGATGTGAGGCTTTGCTATGGCCACTGGTGGGCACATGGCATGAGGCTCTGTCAGACTGCATTTGCCATGTTCATAGAGGCCTGGTGTGATAATATGGCATACTATTGGTTACACAACATGATAACCTCTGGTTTGAATAGCCAGTAATTTAAAGTGCAGGTGTTACATTTATGAAGTGTTTAGGCCAGTAGCTGTACCCTATCATCAGTGTCTCTGCTACATAATATTTCAACAAGATAACACAAGACCTTACGTTGCCCATGCTCTTGTGACGTACCTCGATACAGAGGGTGTTTGCCTATTGCCCTGGCTAACGCGTTCTCCTGATCTCTGACCCAATGACACTGACAAAGGACAGATTTGAAAGAGATAAGAACCTTTCTATTTGGTAGAGTATCAAGGTCTAAAAACTAGTCTATCTGTTGGCTGCCCTGCAGAACTATCAGTGTGCTGCTACCTGGAGAATAGTCAGTAGACTTCAAAGAAAAGAAAAAAATAAAAGCACCCCCTTACACACACACACACACACACACACACACACACAAAGAGAGAGAGAGAGAGAGAGAGAGTTTTACTGTAGCTCATCAAAGGGTAACTCTAAAAGCTAGCAAGTTTTCTTTTTTTGTGTGTGTTCCTATCAACAATTCAATGCTTATGCTTTTCAGTGAGTGGTCTATTTTAATCCAAAAGTCATAATGTTGTGTTGAACCTTTAGCATTTCTACCTAAAGCATGAATTGTTCTCTGCATCTTGTTGGCTTGAATCTTTGAGGTATTTGTCTGTGATGTTTTCACACTGCTGTAGTCTTGAAGGTAGTTGGAGGAGGATTGAAGAGATTGGTAACCTGTTAAGCCCATGGCTTTAACTCATGAACTGTTAATATCTGAAATGACACATTTGTGTTGCTAAGGATTTTGATTCAATTTTTCTTCATTCATTTTTGCCTTTATTTGGGTATGATTAGAAGATGGTGCAGATGTAGAAAAGATGATTGTTGCATTTGTTTCATTTATCTGTAAAACAGCAGAGGCAGTTATATGAACCGCGTGGAACATCAGAATATGGCTTAGTGACAAAACCATTAAAATATTGCTTGTCAATTAGATTAAAGGAATGTCTGATATAGGAAGCATATATTGTTGTTATCTGCACTTTTTTGTGCCATGTCAATCATACACTAATGCTGATGACTGGACATACTCACATACATGGATGAGGTTCTAGATTTCATGCAGCATAGATGCCCACTATAATGGTTGCTTGTAAGGGCAGCAGTGTCAAACTCTATAGTTTCCATTGCACAGATAGGAGGAAATGTGACACCAGAAGAATCAACATGAACTGTTGCAAACCAGTTACTAACAGTATGACTACAAGCATGCATAACTCAAGATCATATTCCACTCACAATAAAGCACTATTACTGGCTGTTGTCATCAGATTTGATGGGGCAATATTGGTGAATACTGACAGCCATGGTACTGATGTGTATTTAATAGTTCGTGTCACAATCCTCATTGCATCATTTAGATATATATCTATTATTTTATTGATACAACTACTTCTGCTTCAAACAAGAGAACGGTATTCGGCACCATGATACACGAGTGCTTGTGCTGTAGTTCTCAAGATCTTTGCATTAGATCCCCAGCCAGCACCAGCCAGTTACCTTAAAAAAATTAGCTTTTGTCCTGTTTCCTAAATGTCAGGGATCTGTTGACAGTCACACCAAAATATTTGGGGTGTCAACTATGTTGTAATATTTCATTGTAGAAGAATACATTCTGTTGGTTGGGTGGAATGAGCTAACTTCTGTTTTATTAGAGGTCAGGCAGAGTCTCCATTTTTTGTGATACTGGTCAAGCTTTCCTAAGTTGTTACTGAGTGCTTGTTCACAATCTTTGAATGTGTTGCTTTGAGTTGGGCATAACTAAACTTTTCAGAGTCAGTGGTGCTATGTCAGTGGTGTAGATGTTTAATAAAAGTGGGCCCAAAACTGAGTTATGTGGGTGACTGTTCTTCACAGTGTAGAATTTACTTGTAGGTTCTCCAATGTTAATTTTAAAATAGCAGTTTTAAGCCTGTTTTCCATTAGTGCTATGATCTTTGAACTTGGAATAGTTTGACTTCATTTATGCATTGAAACATCCATCCACATGGTGTGATGCTGCTGTGAGGTCAATAAATACCTGTGATGTTGTCTTTGTCTTTCGGAAGCCCACTTCTATAAAGGACGTCAGGGTGAGAACCTGTTGCAGTATCTTCAGTCTGCATGAAATCCTGCTTGACATGAGGTGTGGAGTGGGTAGGAGGTGTTACAACTCAAATTGTTGGAAGTATTCTGTTATACAGAAGTCCTTGCAGCATCTTGTAACACACTTAGTACCACAACTGGACAATAGTTTGCTTGATCTAAAGAAGAGCGTAAATGTAGCAATAATTTTTACATTGTAAAATTGTAGTGACTGTTGTAGTGCTTTTTCTAGTTATTTAATGAACTTGGAAAACTTGGAATATATACCATCCAGGTCAAGGTGGTGTGGACTGGTGTATCCCAAAACAGTAGTTTGCTATCTCACAGAAACACTTGAGATCTTGATCTGCAAATTTAATAATTTTATGTATCCTACATGTATTGTTTGTACAATAAAGTTTGGGTGAATTTGGAAACTGTCCTAGAGTGTTCTTTTTTCCTGACATGCATGCCCACCTTTCCCAACACACATCCACATGTGGCTAAATCATCCTGGATGATTCCAACTCTGGCCACAGCTCTGGGAAACGGTGCTCCCTGCCCCCAACTCTCTCTCTCTCTCTCTCTCTCTCTCTCTCTCTCTCTCTCTCTCTCTCTCTCTCTCTCTGAAGTGGAATGTTCTTCTAAATCTTGAATGTTTTCAGTTGTTTCTATGCATTTTGATCACTAAATGCCTCAGGTACATAGTTAGTAGTTACTTTTACTACTTATACTACTTGTAAACTCAAGACTCAGATTCACATTGATTGTTTTTTCTCTCAGCACATGGTACACAGTTAAAGATTTCTATTTCTCCTTCAGAATAAATCAGAGACTATCTCATCAAAAATCAGATAAGTTTCAATTTAATATAATGTGTAATGTCTTGTGAAACGGTAAGAAACAAAGCTACTTGGTCATGGAAAGGGCCACTATATAATTCACAGAAAGCCAATTAAAGACCTTAACAACAAAAAGGATGGCACAAAAAAGATTTACAATAGTATTTACAACATATATTATACTACAAGACTCATACCCAGTGCAGGGAAATCCCATGTGGAATGAAGTATGCTACAAGTGATGCTCTTCATTTAGATTTGAAAATCTGTTGTTTATATCATGCATATATTCTTTGATATCTTTTGTAGTATAATTTTGCTACTTTGCTGTAACAGCTCTTTATAATGGGTAAAATTCCCTCATTACAGGATATATTCTAGTCCCAATTCTTAACAAATTATTTTGTTTTCTTCACCTTATTTTCATTTTAGCTGTCTTTGAGGGACGCTGGCTTTGGATTTTGGGATAGAAGTTCAAAAATTAAGTAAAAAAGAAAATTTCCTCCTATTGTTCTTGTTGGAGATAATTCATAAATATTTTCTGGTGGTAAATAACAGGAGTAAAGATAACCAGTCACCATATAGTAATGGATTGAGTGATCAACAGGTTGGTTGGTTGGTCAGGTAGTAGCATGTTCATTTGATAATTTTGCAAGACAGATCGTAATGATGTGGACTGAGTCACTATACATTCACTCCAAAAATTAATGTATACATATGGTTACATTCTGAACATTCCTAATTCTTATACAAAAAGAAAAACCGGCATACATATGTGAGTTAGTTATTCCTACCCACTACCTTTTACACATTGCAACAATCGAAATTCTTCTGCGGAGTAGAAGGAGTTGTCAAGGAGAAACTTTCTGGGCTTTTTATCAAATTTCCTTCAGGTTGTAATTATGAACCTCATCGTTCCTCTTGAACTGTAGTGGATTATTTATAATAAACTTCATGAGGGAATAAATATGCTGTGAAGCAGTAGTCAGAATGCCCAACTCTTTAAACAGGTGTTTACATGATGATCATGGGTGAGGACCATATTTTGCACAATGAAGACTTTCTTGCTTAAAGGCAAGTTACACCAGAACATTATTCCATATGATATTATTGAATAAAAAAATATGCAAAATATGTCAACTTACCGATTTGTCTCTCCCCAAAGTTTGCAATGATTCTAAGCACAAATGTAGCTGAACTAAGTTGTTTTAGGAGTTACAAAATGTGTTTTTTCCAATTTATTCTCATCAATATTGACCCCGAAGAATTCTGAAGGTTCCACTCTATTTATTATTTCCTCACCATATGTTACACTTATCACTGGTGTAGAACCTCCAGATGAGCAGAACTGAGTATTTTGGGTCTTCTTAAAATTGAGGGAGAGACCATTCGCAGAAAACCAGTCAATGATACTTTTAAGAACTTTGTTTACCATCACTTCTGTTTCTGTACATATACTTGGATTGATTACAATACTAGTGTCATCTGCAAAAAGAACTAATTCTACTTGTTGTATTCTAGGTGGAAGATCTTTTACATATATGAGGAACAGTAGTGGACCAAAGATTGAACCTTAGGGAACCAGTACATGATTTCTTCCCCATCATAATTATGTCTGTGGACTATATTGCTTGAATTACTGAATACAACTTCCTCCATTCTTTTGGTTAGATATGACATTATCCGTTCGTTGACTATACCATCAATCCCATAAAATGTTAATTTCTCTAGGAGAATACTGTGATTCACACAATCAAATGCCATAGAGGGGTTGCAGAAAATACCAGCTGGTGCTGTTTTATTATTTAATGCTTTTTAAAATTTGGCGACTGAACATGTAAATGGCATTCTCAGTAGAGCAACCCTTCTGAAACCCAAACTGTAATCTGCTAAGGACACGATTGTTGCTAAGGTGAGATACTATTTTAGAATACATCAACACCTCAAAAATTTTGGAGAATGATGTCAGCAGTAAAACACCTTTCTGAAAGAGGGGTTTAACAATGGCATATTTCAGTCTCTCTGAAAAAATGATTTGAGTTAGTGATGCATTACATATTTCAGATAAGACTGGGCATATTATACAGGAACAAATTCTTAATGCTCTATTGGAGACACCAGAAAAGCCAAGTGAGCTTTTATTTTTGAGAGAATGTATGGTTTTCTTAATTTCAGGAGAAGCTGGTGATACATTCGTATGATAGAATTTTATAAAAGATACTTTTTCAACATACCACTGTGATTTTGCTCTTGAACTATTCTACTATATTTAAGAAATTATTATTAAAAGCAGTTGCTACCTGTGACTCATTGCTCACATCCCTTCCATTCAGTTCAATGGTCCTGTCTCTCACTTCACTACATTCCATGCTGCCCTAAGTCTGTTGTCAGCAGTATTGGTTTGTGATATTATGTGCATGTTCATTGATTTTTTTAATAACTGTAATAATTTTGAGTACTTTTTGCAGTGTGCAAGTACTGCAGGATCCCTACTTATTTTTACCAAAAGATACATTTCCCTTTTCCTTTCACAATGTACTTTTAACATAAAAAAGATTGAAAATGTTGCTGGGATTTCACACTATACCCTCCTTTGCAGCAGACTAGTACATGTCTACATTGTAAGGACCAGCTGTGTTGTATCATCACTGCAGCAGATTTGGGGTAAGGTGTTGCATTGGATGGAGTGGGTGAGAAGAAGAATGAGGTGCAGAAGGGAAGGGATGGAAGGGTGGCTGAGCACTGTTAGGGAGAAAGAGCCAGACAACAGGTTATGGATGTGGCACTGGTGATACTACCCTGGCACTGGCAGGTGGAATTGTATGTTGCATACAATGAAGTGGATGAGTAGATTGGGAGATTCATAGTGAAATATGCTCACTATTTTTATATACTTGAATTTAGCATATTTCATGACAGTACTCACTTTTCCTTGGATGTTTATAAGATGATATTTGACTTTTTTGTGTTGGCTTCAGTCGTCTAGTAAAAGTATGATTCCATAATGTTGTTTCGTCGGCTGCGGAAATGTCCTGGTTCAACGCGTTTGCCTCATTTTTGGTGCTTCAAATACCATTTTTCCGAATGTACTTCCTTCTTGATGTTTATATAAAAAAAAGTAGTAGAATAACTCATTTTTTCTGGTCACTTGCAAATTATTATAATGGGGACCTGTACATTGTTCTACCGTCACACACCGAGTATTCACTGCCGACTGACTACAGTCAAAGACGACTCCAACATCAAAGACATTTCAGACAACACAAAAGCTTCCACTTCTAACTAGTCTCTTTGATATTATTCATCACGTCTACTAATATTAATCAATATGCTGTCACTCTCAAACGTATAAGCAAATTAGCATAAAATAAGGCAAATTACAATTCACAAAAAATATTCTGACAAAAATATAAGAAAACATTTACAACCTCCCTCATTAGATTTGGTATCGACAAATTTAGTAGAAAATAACACATCTCCCAGATCCATTACAATAGGTAGTTGAAGCGCTGGAGAAGAAAGTTGTCCAGTTGTTTCAGTCGGGGATTCTATTATCAATCGCCGTGTTCATAAATGAGTAACATCCCTCCCACCTCTCTGAAAGTAGTATTCCTCTGTCCCAATATGCAAAACACCTGTTCCATTCCTTATGACACAGCTTGTTCCAACTTGTTGTCGCAATGGTCGTATTGCTACGAAAGACATAGGTGCAAGAAATGTTCTTCCCATTTACCTACTACATTGAATCCCAGTCCTGCCACAGGCACATCGTGCCCTTTTGGTAACTGGGGCACCTGTGGAAGCAGTCATGTCACGTAGCAACTCTGTTGTTAGCTTTGGCACAGCCTTTTATGTGCTGTCCACCAAGTGATGGTCCCTGCACACTGTTTCCAAGAGCCGAGTTGGCAACCCAGTGACAGCAAATGCTACTGAGCACAACATACTTGACTTTAATGACTGCTTCACAACCTGTGATGTATGGATCCCCCCAATATCACTTGCCCTGAATTGCGTTCTTGGGATTTATCATTACCATACAACTTTTGAACCCACTATCCTCCTGGAATTAGTCTCCTAACCTCAGCCCTCCTACTTCATCCCTATGCATTTCATTTGCTTTCTCAAGTGCTACATACAATTCTCTCTGCCTGTGGCAGGGTGAACTAACCGGGACCGCATGCCTATCCTGCTCTCTCTCTTTCTCTCTCTCTCTCTCTCTCTCTCTCTCTCTCTCTCTCTCTCTCCCTCTCCCTCTCTCTCTCTTTCTCTTCCCCCCCCCCTTCCTCCCCTCCCCACCTGCCCCTCCGCAACTCAATCTCCCCTTTCCCTCACCTCCATTATTCTTCCCATTCACCTCTCTCCTGCTACATGACCTCTTTCTCTAACTGGACTGCACTGCCAGGACAATGTACTTGGGAGGGGAAAACGTAGCCCTGAGCATTTCTGTGTGTTTTGTATCAGTTAGCTCCAGACGAGGACATTATCTGTATACTCAGCACCATTTCAACCTTTTTTGTGCACCTGTCAATCAGTCAGTGCCTCCTTCCATTATTTGTATTACACCCAGGATTTTCTGGTGTCTCATATTATTGTTCTAACACATGTAACTTAGGTATGATCATTTACTATTTTGTAGCTGGTATATTTTAACTTTTTTATTTGATCGGCATGATCTGATACACCATTTATTGTGGTCCCTGCATTACTATAATATGTGGGGCCTAAGAAGAAAGTGGCAACAGTAGTCTTGCTATTACCATCTACTCTGACTGAGAATGACACCATAGGGCATAAGTTGAAATTAGAGTAACTGTCTAAGATTGCCATTGTTTAGAAGTCCATGTTAACCTCTCAATAAACAACAATTTTCTTCTTCTTATTGTTAAACTGTGTAAAGACTATTTCTAGATGAGGAAGAAACTGTGGAGTATTTCTTGCTAATGACCTACAAATTTCTAATTGTATGAGAATGCATTTCTAGTTCCAATTTACTGGAGATGCTGATGTCTTTTATATCGATTGGTATTTGCTTTTGTCTTTCTATATTCAGTATGGTACCTGATATTTTATTAATCTTGTCACAATAGTTCTTCATGTTCTTGTATTTTCTGGATCTACCATTGTTGTAATTACTGATCAATTGTGGATTCATTATTCTGCCCTTGATAGTGTTTGAGATATTTGATGATACAATTTGGCAATCATCTGTCAGATTGGTCATATTTAATGATGCTTTAATACTGACTTCCATATTCATTGCTAATCACTTTTTATTCACCATTAGAAACATATTACATAAAGTGATATCATGTGAGTTAAACTAATGGAGCTTTATTACAGGCAGGAGACCACCAAAAGTCTGGCCAGATGATGGAGTCATACAGTTTGTTCATACATATTTACGATATTCTGCATCAGATCCTCCAGTTCTAAAAGATCTCCATTTTACTATAAAATCTGCTGAAAAGGTAAACTTACTACACTCGTTTTATTAAGATGATTATTAGGGAGTAATATGGACTGAACATTAAGGAAATTGCATGAATCACTGGAACAAAAATAATACATAACTCTTAAGTGACATGAATACAAGGTAAAACAAGATTGTAATATTTTTCAACCATAAATAATGAATAATTGGTACAACTGAAACCACAAAACAAGTATTTTCAATATAAAATTATGAAGAGATAAAGAGAGAAATAGTTTATTATTATCAGACCATAGCAGACAGGTAATTTAATCGGGGTGAACAGAGAAATGTATAAAAGGAAAATGGACAGTTTATAAATTAAGTAGGGAATTCATCCAGACCAAGGAGACAGCAGATAAGGACAAGAAGGAAGTCTAAAATGAACTACCAGCAGGAAAGCCCCAAGCATCACGTAATTCACAGATCCCACAGTTGATTCCCCACCAACACGTCTGAGGCTATCAGCAATAATCACAAGCTTCTTCAATCACAATTATTATTTACATGAAGATGCTTTGAAAACAACAAATTTTTTTGTCATTTTGATGCAGTTCACAGATGTTTTGGAGAGCAGAAACAGCAACTTGTTGTTCTAATATTTTCTGTTTAAGATTCTGAGAAGTGCAGTTGTCACTGGCATCTGTGGTCTCTTCATACCTACTGCTGAAAGAGTATCTCCACTTAATATGTTTCTGCAAGATTAATATTTCTGTCATCATATATGTTTTGTTTCTTTCTTCTTCTCACATCAGAATTGAAATTTTGCACGTAACACCATCTTCAGCCTTTTTCTACAAAAACAGCTTCCAGAACTTGTGTTACACTAAGTTCAAGTATCTATTAACTGCTTTATTTTCACACAGTTTGTTTTCAAGCTCAACTCCGTCATAATGAAACTGTCATGTGATAAACAAAACAGAAAGGTATATTGGGCATACCACATCCAGAACTCAACAATTTAGTCATCTGGAAGAGGACCTCTGCAAAGACTGTTGAAACATAAATTTTAAGTTTATTTAGAAAAAACTGCAGCCTCAAATCTAAAACTGTTTTATTCAGATCTACTCAAACTGTGTAAGTAGTTTAGTGATCTTTGTAATTAGTTGATAGTTTAGATTACAAAAATAGCCTAACTGGTTACACATGTTTGAAGGCTCTACTATACCCTATGTGATCAAAAGTATCTGGACACCCTCAAAAATATACGTTTTTCATATTAGGTCAATTGTGCTGCCTCCTACTGCCAGGTAGTCCTTATCAGTGACCTCAGTAGTCATTGGACATCATGAGAGAAGCAGAATAGGGCACTCGGCGGAACTCACGGACTTCGAACGTGGTCAGGTGATTGGATGTCACTTGTGTCTTACGCCTGTACGCGAGATTTCCACACTCCTAAACATCCCTAGGTCCACTGTTTCCATTGTGACAGTGAAGTGGAAACGTGAAGAGACACATACAGCACAAAAGCGTACAGGCCGACCTCATCTGTTGACTGACAGAGACTGCCGACAGTTGAAGAGAGTCGTAATGTGTAATAGGCAGACATCTATCCAGACCATCACACAGGAATCCCGGACTGCATCAGGTTCCACTGCAAGTACTATGACAGTTAGGCAGGAGGTGAGAAAACTTGGATTTCATGGTCGAGCAGCTGCTCATAAGCCACATGTAATGCCTGTAAATGCCAAATGATGCCTCGCTTGGTGTGAGCAGCGTCAGCATTGGATGATTGAACAGTGGAAAAACGTTGTGTGGAGTGATGAATCACGGTACGCAATGTGACGATCCGATGGCAGAGTGTGGGTATGTCAAATGCCCGGTGAATGTCATCTGCCAGCGTGTGTAGTGCCAACAGTAAAATTCGGAGGTGGTGGTGTTATGGTGTGGTCGTGCTTTTCATGGAGGGGTCTTGCACCCCTTGTTGTTTTGCATGTCACTATCACAGCACAGGCCAACATTGATGTTTTAAGCACCTTCTTGCTTCCCACTGTAGAAGAGCAGTTCGGGGATGGAAACTGCATCTTTCAACACAATCAATCACTTGTTCATAATGCATGGCCTGTGGCGGAGTGGTTACGTGATAATAACATCCCTGTAATGGACTGGCCTGCACAGAGTCCTGACCTGAATCTTATAGAACACCTTTGGGATGTTTTTGAACACCTACTTTGTGTCACGCCCCACCGACCAACATCAGTACCTCTCCTCAGTGCAGCACTCCATGAAGAATGGGCTGCCATTCTCCAAGAAACCTTCCAGCACCTGGTTGAATGTGTATGCCTGCGAGAGTGGAAGATGTAATCAAGGATAAGGGTGGGCCAGCAGCATACTGAATTCCAGCAAGTCATTTTCAGCCACATGTCCGGATACTTTTGATTACATAGTGTGTAATGAGATTTACGCATGATGTATGTGTGTGTGTGAATGAATGAATAAACAAACGATACAACAGAAAACAAAAAGTTAGCTGTAATTTCAGTTTTTCCCTGGACACCACGAAAGTGTATTGTACGCGCAAACAATCAGCGCGGTGGCTGATGGGAGTGACTGCAAAGGTATTTCCCATTTACGGCCGCTCCCATCAGCCAGCGTGCCGGGTGTCAACTCTGTTTGCGCGTTTAGTATGTTCGGTTGTTTACATGTGAAGTTACATCAAGTAATTTACCAATTATATTTGTTTCTGGGCCCTGCAAAACATTTTTGTTAGCTTGGATTTCCTTATAATTGTTATATTTACATTAGCAAATGCTTAAGTTTTTGTTAGAGATCCTTCGTACAATTTCATATGTCATTCATTTAAGCCACAACTAGAGGAATAAAGCCACTGCAGGTACTTGAGGGGCAGCATAGCACGTTAATTACAGAGTTGTTTCTTGAGAGATATGAACAAATCCGTAGCATAGATAGCTCTGTTTCCTCATTGATCTTCACATGTTCTGTCATTAACACATTACTGTGGCCTTCATTAGTAATCTTGTTAGCAGAGGGAAAAACATGAAATGTTAATGCCTTGTGATGTTTCAGCATCTATGGTCAAGCATACTTTCTTTGAGAATGCGAAGCCGTAATATCACAGGATTAGGCCAGCAGATGACATACTAGTGCTGGAGTCATTTTTTGATGTCCTAGTACTGAGATGATCTGCAGTACTACTGCCATTAATGTTACCTCATTTGAGTATATTGTGTATAGGTTACGATTGCTGTTATCTTTCAATTCTGAACTGCCATTTCTTGATTTAATGTTCAGACTAACCGTATAGTTCATTTTACTGAGGACTACTTCTCGTTAGCAACTGTATCTGTGCTGGAAATCTTAAAAACTCTTTTATCTATTTTTGACTCTCTACAATTAATAGAAAGTGCTTTGTATTAAACCCTATTACATTCCTCCTTCAAATACAAAGAGATAACATTTCATAAGAATATGAATTCACACATGAGCAATGATATGTGACAATTCTGTTCCAATCTAGCAAATACAAACCAATTTCTTTTCTTCCATGGTGTCACTGTCATTGTCAATGAAGGCGTGTTTCCAAAGTGCACCTTGTGTCTCCAAGGCAGGACACTGCAGCATGGAATAAACCGCCAAAGCATCAACTAATGTGAAGTGTAGTAAAGCTGCTACCATCGTTCCACCTTGCAGATGTGCGGCATTCATCCATACCAATGACAGCCATAAACTTCCAGTCAGTATGCTATTCTAGATTAAAAAGCTAACAAAAAACTTTCACAGTGATGATCATCAGTTGTCAGTTCGGTAGATATTGTGCAACACATCACTTCACACAAGCGATATGCTATGCTGCGTATCCCCTTCCTGAGATGAAAGATGTCATTATGGCTATACAACATACACACGTAAATAATACTGGTAGTTCAGAACACACTTTTGCCTTCACAAATTACATCTAGTTAAAACTTTGGAAACTAAAAACCTCAGTGGTGTTTGTCGAAGTACTACTTTATACAATTTCATTTTAAGATGTCTTTAATCAAGACACAGTCCTAATGTTACTTGTTGTTACCGTTGGATTACCCCACAAAGAATAAGTAACACTTATCATGGCAATGTACCTCATCTTGAAGTCATACACACTTTTTTACATTGTCTCTATTTCTCTATACATGTGGGCTTGCCACAAAGGGTGCTGGTAAACCAGTTGCCCCTCTAGTTTAATTATCAATTCTTTATCTAAACATAATGAGTATTGTGGTTTCAGCTCTCTGAGACTGCAGACGTGTGTGTGTGTGTGTGTGTGTGTGTGTGTGTGTGTGTGTGTGTGTGTGTGTGTGTGTGTGCTGCTGACAAAGGCCTTAATGGCTGAAAGCTATAATTGTGCGCGTCTTTTTGTTGTGCCTGTCGTGACTCAGCATCTCCACTATATGGTGAGTAGCAACTTTCCTTCTCTGGTATTGGTACATAATGAGTATTTATCACTTAATGATGCTCATTGCACAGGAAATAATTATCAGTTCATGTTATGGGTTGATTATTGCTGTAACTTTGTCCAGGAGCCACTGATGCATGCACTACATTTCTGGCAATACTGCGAAAACAGGTTCTAATACATAGATAAGAGTAGGGGTTTCACACTGGAAACTACGGAATGTGGAAGGAGAGAGGATTGACCTTGTACTCCTGGCAGAGAAGAAAGGAAAGGAAAAGAAAGAGTAGGAATGTTAGAACTGAGAAAGAAAGATGATGGACTACAAAGACAGATACCAATCTCACTCCCCACCCCAAAGATCTCTCCCTGGGAGGTTCTTCACTGGTGAACCGGAGGGATGAAGATGTTTGCCAGTCCTACAAAATGGTCACCATTGGCTTCACCTTAACAGGCCTGGAAAATTGGTTCTAACACCCTACTACTGACAGTCTCTGGAGGGGTGGAGGGGGGCAGGGGGAGGGGGGGAGAGAGAGTGCAGCATAACAAACAGTAGCCATCATCCTGTTAACAAACTAAACTGTGTCTGTATATGTGCAGATGGATATGTGTGTGTGCGCGAGTGTATACCTGTCCTTTTTTCCCCCTAAGGTAAGTCTTTCCGCTCCCGGGATTGGAATGACTCCTTACCCTCTCCCTTAAAACCCACATCCTTTCGTCTTTCCCTCTCCTTCCGTCTTTCCTGATGAAGCAACCATTGGTTGCGAAAGCTTGAATTTTGTGTGTGTGTTTGTGTTTGTTTGTGTGTCTCTCAACATACCGACGCTTTCATTTGGTTAGTTACATCATCTTTGTTTTTATTAAATAGCTAGTTAGTTAACCTTCTTGTTAAAATTTCATTGATTTTTCACCACAGAAGTATTTTGGTTCCTTTCAATAGGGTACCAGAATGTAGTTGTTGTGGAATACATGTAACTTAATTTAATGGAATAAACCACCAAACCAGTAAGTACTGTGATTTCAACACAAAATCATTGGTATTCTGATGACCACTGTTATGTCCATGTATCAACAAAGCTGTTATTTGGCCCCATGTACTAACTTCTCTGGCCAACTTCAAGCAAATTGGTATACATAGTACTAATCATATAGATTTACTGAAGTACTTATATAGCCTTCACGGTGGTGTAGTTACATTTTTCACCTATAAAAAAACTGTACGCTGACATCTCAGTGGAGTTCTCTTCTTCTGCAGTTCTCACAAGTCTTCCCTGTTAGAAAACAAATCAATGTTGCTCCACTGAACAAGCAGTAGTAGAACAAGCCACACTAACTGTATCCGCAGGGCACATCATAAGTTTCTCTAGTAACAGATTTAAATGAGCTAACGGAATGAAATATAGACTTTACATAAAACTTCACTATATTGTCACTTCTTTGTTATAAGTTCACCACCAGCCCATAGTAGTGTGAATAGTAGCCAGCTTATGGTATTCAACTGAGCCTGTTACTAGAAAGATTACAACAGATGTTCTGCGTGTTTTTTTTTTTTTTTTTTTTTTTTTTTATCAAAATTTCACACTTTCGTCTTTCTCATTCATATGAAAACACTTTCTAACATTACATGATAACTTTTCACTAATAATTCTACAAAATGACACCTCTTTGCAGTGCTCCTATTATACACATACTATTATCATGGTGGTTAAGCTCCACATTTTTCTAGTCTCCCTAAAGTATTCTACAGCCCACAAAATGTGTGTGAACATACTGTTTTATGATCGGCTGCAAAATCTTATAGTCAATCCATTATCACACATCTTTTACCTTGAACCAATCGCAACTTAATAGCTTTTCAGAGCAATGTTAGAAAACTTTCGTAAAGAAGGGAACTTCGTGTTATTCCTACCTAAATTATCCGCGTATGTTTCTTGTTTCCCCAGTACCATAAACTGGTGAATCATACAAGATAAAAGATAGGCTTCAAGCAATATGTAATAAATTTCACCATGTATCCCCAGTTAATGTCAGCAATCTAGAAAGAGACCTGTGCGCAACTCATGGTATGCACATAAATAAAAGAGGAAAAAAGACAGTCAGTAAATTAATTGTTTAGGAACTTAGACAAAATTCTCCACAAAGTGGTGTAAAAAAGTACATTGCCATGGAATGGCACAACCCACGAAATCTGCAGACAATGCTGGGAAACTTGTAAAGCCTGATGGACAGTTTGATAACCTTAAATCCTCTTGTATAGTCCAGCAGGAGAAACTCAGACTTAATGTCATGCACCAGAATTTTGAGTCTTAAAAACAAGCACAATGCTCTGGATGTTATTATATGTCTTGATAAACCTGATATTTTAATCATAACTAAACACTGGCACTGAAGACCTAATTAGCAAGTCAACCCCTCTCCATGAAATTTTGTTCTGCCTGTAGTAGGAAAAACAAGTCTGGGGCTGGCAGAACAATCTTCACTGTTAAAGCAAGTAATTTCAGTGTTATTGACACAAGTGCATTCTGCATAGAAGGAATCACAGAATTTGCTGCAATGACTCTAAAATGGGGTAGAGAAAATACAGCAATTATCGGTGTGTATAGGCCACCTGGAGCCAGTATGGATACATTTTTCAAAAATCTATCTTACTTGTTGATACATATAGAGACAGTACATTTTCAGTGTTAAATGGCCATGTAAATACTATAATAACAGGGGATATAAATATAGACTTATTAACCAATGATGCCAATACCAAAAAGCTACACCTCCTACTCAATGAATTCAATCTGAACCTAGTTATCCGTGAGCCAACTAGAGAAACTGGCAACAGCAAAACATGTCTGGATAATATAATCGCAAATGTGACCCATCTTTCCAACAGTACAGCTGTTCTAAAACTAGCCATCTCTGATCAGCATGCAGTACAGCTACAATGGCAGGCAAATTAGATGCCCTTTGTCACTAAAAAGAAACTATATGTAAGCAGAAGACTTATGTATAATGATAACATCAATATACTGAACTGCATGTTAGCACACATTCCATGGTTTAAGAATGATAGGTTTTCCTATGACTGCTTTGCTGCTGACTTCTACTACTGTTCTGATGCCACATGCTCAGTTGTACTCACCAAAGTTAAACAACCTAAAAATATAAACAAAAGTATCTGGATAAATAATGATGCCATTGAAGAAAGGGAAAAATTAAAATTTATTCCATAGTGCAATGTTGAATAGTAGACAAAATTTCAAGCTAAGGGGGGCCTTCAGAACTTATCAAGAATACCATAAAGAGTTATTAACACAGACCAGAAGCAGCAATGTTGCAAACAAGCTTCAGGCTTTACACAGTGTACTACTGGTGTCTGAGGAGTGATAAAACAGTTCCAGAACAGGCAGAGACAAGTGCTGTAAGGACATCCCACAATGGCATGATAGTAAAAGATCAACTTGAAATTGCTAATACACACATAAAAAAAAAAAAGTTCTGTATCACCCCAGTTCCCAGAACTCCTGAAGATAGACATAGACTTTTGATATTGTATCACAGACACAGTCCCTTTCACTGTTCAGAGATGTCACTAAACCCACCCAAAAATGTAAACAACCATGCATGAGCACTGTAATTCAACCACGCCTAGACAGTCGATATTGCATTTCGATCATGACCAGATTTGTTACTTTGTGCCAGGAATGGCTCTCAACAAGGGCAGTGTCCAGGCATCTCGGAGTGAACCAAAGCAATGTTCATCGGACATGGAGGAGATACAGAGAGACAGGAACTGTTGATGACATGCCTCGCTCAGACCACACAAGGGCTACTACTGCAGTTGATGACCGCTACCTACGGATTATGGCTCGGAGGAACCCTGATAGCAATGCCACCATGTTGAATAATGCTTTTCATGCAGCCACAGGACGTCGTGTTACGACTCAAACTGTGCGCAATAGGCTGCATGATGCGCAACTTCATTCCCGACATCCACGGTGAGGTCCATCTTTGCAACCACGATACCATGCAGTGCGGTACAGGTTCGCCAACAACATGCCGAGTAGACCGCTCAGGAGTGGCATCACGTTCTCTTCACTGATGAGTGTCACATATGCCTTCAGCCAGACAGTCATGGGAGATGTGTCTGGAGGCAACCTCATCAGGTTGAACACCTTAGACACACTGTCCAGCGAGAGCAGCAAGGTGGAAGTTCCCTGCTGTATTGGGGTGGCATTATGTGGGACCGACGTACGCCGCTGGTGGTCATGGGAGGCACTGTAACGGCTGTGCGATACGTGAATGCCATCCTCCGAAAGATAGTGCAACCATATTGGCGGCATATTGCCATGGTATTCACCTTCATGGATGATAATTCATGCCCCCATCGTGCACATCTTGTGAATGAATTCCTTCTCTTGACTAGAGTGGCCAACATGTTCTCCAGACGTGAATGCTATCAAACATGCCTGGGATAGATTGAAAAGGGCTGTTTATGGGCGATGTGACCCACCAACCATTCTGAGGGATCTAGGTGTGGACAGTATTCCATGATGAATACAGGTATACATCAATGCAAGAGGACGTACTACTTGGTATTAGAGGTACCGGTGTGTACAGCAGTCTGGACCACCACCTCTGAAGGTCTCGCTGTATGGTGGTGTACAGCAGTCTGGACCACCACCTCTGAAGGTCTCGCTGTATGGTGGTACAACATGCGATGTGTGGCTCCCATGAGCAATAAAAAGGGGGGAAATGATGTTTATGTTAATCTCTGCACCAATTTTCTGTACAAGTTCCAGAACTCTCGGAACTGAGGTGATGCAAAACGTTTTTTTATGTGTGTATATTCAGTGAATATTTTTCTTCAGTAGTGGAAGCTGTCAATGATAAACATAATAATCTGCAGCATAATTTTAAAGACAATCCATCTGAGCATAACCTATATCTAGCCCCCACAAATTGCAAAGAAATAATTAACATCATTAGCTCTCTATAATCTTGCAGTTCCACAGGGTACGATGGCCTCAGTATAAATGTATTAGGAGTGCGCAGACAAAATGTCTCTGTACCTCTGTCCGTAGCAGTAAATAATATAATAGAATCAGGCACCTTTCCAGACAGACTAAAAATAGCTCAAAGAACAACCAAAGCAAATCTAAATAAGCTCTTGCTACTTCAAAAAAAGGGCTATAAGAATCATCTGTGAAGCAAAATATAAGGAATAATGCTGTGGCTTGTTTCTAAAAACTGGTATACTAAGCGTAGTAAATATGTACATACTAAAAGATATATTAGTTGTTAAAAGACTGCAGCCTAAGATTTATTATGGTTTGTATCAGAATAATACCAGAAATAAAGAAAAATTTTACATGAAAGGGTCCACAATATGCTGGTTTAAAATTAACCAATGCACTGCCCAGTTAAGTTATTACCCTCCCCACAATGAAGCTTAAATTTTCACTAAAGAAATTTCTGCTACAAAAACCATTTTCCTCATTAGAAGAATACCATACTTAGATGCAGAATAAGAAATGCTTCGAAAAAATATGTCAACAGTGTTAAGCAGACTATTATATTTGTAATTTAATTATTTTGTTAATCAGCGACATACTCATAAGGATGTATTATAGGGCCATATGTCAAGAATTGTAACCTGTTTTTATACAAATGCAATGAATCATTCATTATTATTATTATTATTATTATTGTTATTGTTATTATTATTTAGAAATAAGCCTCATCTCTGCATGAGGCTGCTTGCTATTGTTAACTGCTATAGGTGTGATGTAAAGGTGCTACGCCTCATCTTCAAATGACCTGTTTGCTATACTTAATGTAATGTTGGTTTTTGACTGTTCATGAGCCAGGCAATCTAAAAGCCAACAATTATTGAAAAATGTTGATTGAGGTAATAGTAGCTTTGAAATGAATTGTCATATTACATGCTGCTGAGCTTTTCCCCTTCTCTAATTCACAGCTAGAGTAAGTTTTTTTCTAGGCTACACTGTTGGAATATCCTAACTCTGTCCAAATCCTATAGTTGTTTCAATATACACAATTTTTCTGAGAGTGAGTTTATGAAAGCATTCCATTTGAAATAAAAGGCACACTGTAACCACTGTTTTGAAAGATAGTGACATTGTAATAACCAGGAAAAACCTTAAATGGAAATGGTACGTAACCTGACTACTGAGATAAACAAACTAAAAAATTAATCCACATGACACATACTTAAGCTTTTAGCTATTTAGAACTTCTCTACAATGATGTCTTTTGTTATATCCTTAGGTCGGAATAGTCGGCAGAACAGGAGCAGGGAAGTCTTCACTCATTTCAGCACTGTTCCGTCTAGCAGAGCTTGAAGGGGCTATTTATATTGATGACATAGATACACAGACAATTGGTCTACATGATTTGAGGAAAAGGATATCTATCATTCCTCAAGAGCCTGTATTATTTTCTGCTTCACTTCGATACAACCTGGATCCTTTCAGTGAATTTCCTGATCATAGACTTTATGAAGTATTAGAAGAGGTAATAAATTTAGAGAAAATATGCTTCTGACATATAATAGAATAACATTTAAGTACTACACATAATAGTAAATATATACTTAACTTATTAACACTAACTGCAGGTGAAACTTAAAGAAGCTGTTGATGGACTAGATTTTGAAGTCAGTGAAGGAGGCAGCAACTTCAGTGTTGGCCAAAGACAACTTGTTTGTCTAGCACGAGCAATTCTGCGAAACAACAACATACTAGTACTTGATGAGGCGACAGCAAATGTTGACCCACAGTAAGTCCAATTCTTATTGTTTTAACACTAAACAAAGTTATAGGTCTTACTTTGAAATAGAATCTTGATTGTTAGCCTATAATCACATCTGAATCTTCCCTTCATCTTCTCTACTTCTGATCCAGTGCATGATCTCCACTTCTTAATTAGCAGTCAAGGGGAAGTGCATATTTTTTTCCATTTTTTCTCATCTAAAGCTTTAAAGTCCATAGCATCTTAATCTTGTGTGTCTGTAAGCCCTACTCCAAGTATTTCTATTCAGCAGATCACTTCTCTTGAGCTTTACGTATTTTTGAACTTCTAACAATGTTTCATTGTCATTAGCCAAGATAAAAGTTAAACGACATAAACTGAAACATTATCTGTCAAATTTCTACTTTTATTTGCGTCTACAATTTCATATTTTTTGCAAGTAGTTAACATTAATAATTCCAGCAATAATTCCCTGAAACTTCCTGGCAGGTTAAAACTGTGTGTTGGACCGATACTCGAACTTGGAACCTTTGCCTTTTGCAGGCAAGAGCAAGACGAAAAGCGAAGGTCCCGAGTTAGAGTCTCTGCCAGGAAGTTCCATATCAGCACACACTCCGCTGCAGAATGAAAATTTCATTCTGAATAGTCTCTGATACAAAGGGGTACCCAAAAAAAAACCAAACAAATTTTTTGGCTGGCTAGAGCTTTTGAATTACCATGTTTTTTAGAGTGAACATTCCACAGTCAGTAAGCCAAGCGCCACTGCTGGAGGAGGTCAGGATTGGTTTAAGCAGAGTTCATAATTACAACTGTTTGTGTGATCGTTGTTTTTGCAGTGGCTGATTTTTGTGAACAGTGTACAATGGTGAAATTCTGCTTTTTGCTCGGAAAAAGTGGAACAGAAACTCTTGGAATGTTAAAAATAGTGTATAACTGATGACAAACCTTGTTCTGGTTGTCCTTCCACATCCTGAACACATGAAAATGTTGAAAACATCTGTGCAGTCATCAATGAAGATTGACAACAAACCATTGAAGAAATTGTGGAGCTGTCGGGAGTGACTTGAAGTTCAGTGCAGTGAAATGTGACAGATGATTTGGGAATGAAAAGGGTGGCTGCCAAATTGTGCCACGACTGCTGACTGTTCAACTCAAACAAGGTGACATGGAAGCATGCTGTGTTCCGAAGCATGAGTCCCGAAATGATCCAAACCTTTTTTCAAACCACAGGTGACGAAACTTTGTGCTATGCTTACGATTCTGAATCAAACCAACAACCAACTCAGTGGAAGACTTCAAAGTTTGTCTCGCCCCAAGGGAGCTCATCACATGAAATTAAACATTAACACAATTCTGATTTGTTTTTTCAATGTGAGAGGAGTTATCCATTCAGAGTTTGTTCCACAGGATCAGACAGTTAACCAGGCTTTCTATTTGGAAGTTTTGAAAAGATTGTGCAGTGATATGTGGCAGAAAAACCTGATTTGTGGTAGTTGGGTGATTGATGTTTCAGTCATGACAATACCCCTTCTTAACACAGCCCAGCCATGTCTCTAAAAAAATTCTTGACCAGAAATGTGACGTGACGAACCGTCCCCCCACCCCCCCACCCCGGGTACTCTCACGACCTAGCCCTGTGCAACTTTTTTTTGTTTCCTAGAATGTAAAGAGATGTGGAAAAAAATGGTTCAAATGGCTCTGAGCACTATAGGACTTAACATCTGTGGTCATCAGTCCCCTAGATGTGAAAGAGAAGTGTTTTTCTGATGTTGCTGAGGTGAAGAAAAAACGACGGAGGCACTGTCAAGCTTAGTGTATTAGTGCAGGTGGATAGTTTCTCAAAGAGGATTGAAGGTTTATGCCTAAAATGTGAATAAATAAGAAAAAAGAAAAAAAATGGCAAGTTTGGTTTATTTTGGGTACCTTCTTGTATTTAATTTTGCAATTAGTCATTTACTGTAGTTTCACAAAATCTCTTATTTAATAACACACAAATGTAGAGGTATCCAGTTTATAATCTTAAAATGTGTTTTTGCTGTGTTTATAGAACAGATGCGCTGATCCAACAAACAATTAGGAAAAAGTTCAAAAACTGTACAGTTCTAACAATTGCTCACCGCCTGAATACTATCATGGACTCGGACAAAGTGCTGGTCATGGATGCAGGCACTATGGTGGTAAGGCAGATTGTAGTTTTGTGAATAATTTAGCTAGAAAATATAAATATTGACAGTATTCACACCAAGTAAAATCATAGTTGTTCCAACTAAGGCTGACCAAATAATAGTTCTCGTGTGCTGTATATTAAAGTACTGTAAACCTGAAACTGTAATTTTAACATAAACAGAGAATATAAATGTAGCCAACGGAGAGATTTTTGAGTTATTTTGACCTTCAAAAATTTATACAATGCAAAATACTGTAGCACATATTAAACATTCAGGCTGAACCAAAAAAATTGTTATCTGAAACCTCCCTCCCCCTTTTTAGTTTGGTTAATTTGGGTTAAAAAACACCAATTTACTTAGCGAATTAACTAGCTCATCATTAATGAGCACTATGAGGCTACTACTAATGCTGCCTCCTAAGTCACGTGTGGTACTAACCTGGTCGCACTGTAACACATCTGACATTTTAGTTCCCTGTTTTTGGGAAAGAAAGGAAAATGTGAATTTTACACCCCACTGACATAATGGCCACTACAAGAAAAGCACAAGCTAAGCTAGACCACGGTCTTCAAACAATTTTAGCATTTGCCTTAAGAAATTTAGAAAAAATAGGAAAGTGTTAATCACAGCTGCAGGATAGAGCTTTTAACCCAGTTTC
Source organism: Schistocerca piceifrons (assembly GCF_021461385.2). Lineage (NCBI taxonomy): Eukaryota > Metazoa > Arthropoda > Insecta > Orthoptera > Acrididae > Schistocerca > Schistocerca piceifrons. The sequence continues at coordinate 4,816,044 of NC_060139.1, forward strand.
ACACACACTCGAGCTCGGTCCTGAACACCGACTGCCCCACACATAGCAGTAGATGTCTCAACACCATCAGACCAGACCAGGCCACGCTCACAGTGTTGGGTGTGAGGACTGCTGTGGTTGCTGGCAGACACGCAGCGCTGTCAGTAGCCTTGCAGCAGTCGCCGTGTTTATCACTGCGCCCAGTCAGTGGGTTTTGTCTCTGTTGAGACTTATTGATGACACAACTTGTGCCTTTTGCGTTTTAAGAAATTCTAAACCCTACTGAAGATATTGCTAGTCACTGTGCAGAATCTAATTCACTTTTGTACATGGAAAGTAATAGTGTAACAAGTGTTTTCTAAGACTGAGGCATTCATAATGGACTTGATTATCTCCTTACATTTACATCTACATACATACTCCGCAAGCCACCATATGGTACGTGGTGGAGCATACCCTGTGCCACTACCAGTCATTTTCTTTTCTGTTCTCAAAAATACAGCAAGGGAAAAACAACTGTCTGTATACCTCCATACGAGCCCAATATCTCTAATCTTATCTTCACGGCCATTACGCGAAATGTATGTTGGCGGCAGTAGAATCATTCTACAGTCAGCCTCAAATGCCGGTTCTCTAAATTTTCTCAATAGTGCTGCTCTAAAAGAACATCACCATCCCTCCAAAGATTGCCATTTAAGTTCCTGAAGCATTTCCATAATGCTTGCATGTTGTTTGAATCCACCAGTAACAAATCTTAACAGCCCACTTCTGAATTGCTTCAAAGTCTTTCTCTAATCCGACCTGGTGCAGATCCCAAACATTCAAACACTCCCCAACGATGAGTTCCACTAGCAACCTATATGCAATATCCTTTACTGATGAATCACACTTTCCTAAAATTCTCCCAATAAATGAAGTCGACCATTCACCTTCCCTAATATAATCTTTATGTGCTCATTCCATTTCATATTACTTGGATTCATTAGATGAATTTTTGGATATAGTAAGTGGGTAATTTCCCCAGTAATATTTTGTGTAATGTAATATCTTGTATAGACACCTTTTATTAACCTGACACATTCCACATCATTACGAAGTGACGTATTCATGACCTATGGAACAAGTGCTAATCTAATCTGCAATGTTATGCCTAGATACTTAATCAGGGTGTATACGACCCGGGTGATCCAGGAAAAACCTGGGCATTTTTTCATCCGGGAGAAAACCAGGAAAAACCCGGGAATTTTTCAATGCTCTAACAAAGGATATTACTGTATCATGCTACTGCAGAATAATACTGCAGCAACAAAACATGAACGAGAGGGAGAAAAAGCGAAAATAAAACTTAAATCGCAAAGGAAATGCATACTATACAACAACAAAACAGTGCTCATACAAACATCTGCCAACAGCAAAGTGTGCCAAAGGCTTTAGGAAGACAATGCAATACTTTATAACAACAAATTGCCTCTGCCTGAGCGTGACATGACAACTGTTTAAATTAGATTAATTTGAGCTGTTGCGGGCGGGCTCTTGAGCATGCACAGTTGAGGTGCGTAGAGTAATACCTTCTCCCGCCTCTTGTTACAGAGGTGTGGCTGGGCGCCACTACTTAATATTGCCCCAGTTCGGAAATACAGTAAATCTGGGGCTGATGCACAGAGCAGTCTGAGTTGAGGTGGGGAGTCTCCATGTGACCTGTGTTTACGTTTAGTGATTTTGTTGTTTCCTCTTTGTTTATTGCTCTCACGTTAAATGATAAACAAACGGATTTTTGTGGCCAGGAACTATCAAATGAATTAAAATATGTTCACATAATTACGGAAGGCTAAAATATGTTATTACATTCAGATTTTATTTCCACCTTTCTGACAGTCAAGAATTAATCACCTTACAGACTAATGAAGTTATTTTTGCCGGTTTGCTAAAGAGATTTGGCTTAAAATTAATCTTTTCTGATGAGGCAGTCAATTAATTTGAAACGAAGTGTTTAATTTCATACTATTGGCTAGTTTCAACTGTTCGCTGCATTTCAAGTGCACGTATGACATTATGCCATAATAAAGAACCAGGCATGAGATAATACAATACTGGTACTCCAAGAAAATTTACATATGAATGTGCATTTTAAGACGAATTATGCGTTTTAGTATGGTTCGCGAAATTCCGACGCTCTTGAAGTATCGTGTGATGTCTTTTTTTTCTTTTATGACATATGTAAGATCTTTTAATGTCTTACACGTACAAACATATGGGCTTCCTGCGCCATCGTAGCTGTGCAAGTGCGGTGACGCCAGTTATCTGGCGCTCTCTTGCAACTACCGAAATGAACCTATTTCCAACAGGTCACGGGAAAATATTGCGAATGGTGGTTTGCAAAGCGTTACATTCAAAGCAGATTTCCTTTTACGCAAGATCTTTCAAAACGTGTTTTCCCCCCGAGTTTCGTTTTCTAAAGTGCCGGGAAATTCTACTCCGGTATATAAAACCATAAACATTCAAAGGACTGATGAGTTTTACTGTGCCGAGGAAGAGTATACTGTCACTTAACACTGAAAAAGTGCACTTTCACCTGGGAGAAAGTGTATTGTTAACCGGGAAATCCGGGAATTTTTTTTCCTTGTCCACGTATACACCCTGTTAATTGACGTGACTGTCTCAAGCAGTACTAACGCTGTACTGGAACATTATCGGTTTGTTTTTCATACTCATCTGCATTAACTTACTTTTTTTTCTACATTTAGAGCTAGCTGCCACCCATCACACTAGCTAAAAATTTTTATATAAGACATCTTGTGTCCTTCTACAGTCACTCACTGACAACATCTTCCCATACACCACAGCATCATCAGCAAACAGCTGCTTACCCTGTCTGCCAAATCGTTTATGCATGCAGAAATTAATAGCAGTCCTATCACCCTTCCTGGAGCACTCCTGGCAATACCCTTGTCTTTGATGAACACTCGCTGTTGAGGACAACATACTAGGTTCTGTTATCTAAGAAGTCTTCAAGCCACTCGCGTAGCTGGGAACTATTCCAAATGCTTGTATATTCCACATGCTTGTATCTTTGTCAACAGTCAGCAGTGTGGCACCATGTTAAATGGTTTATGGAAATCTAGGACTGTGGAATCTGCCTGTTGCTCTTCATACATGGTTCGCAGGATCTGATACAAGAAAAGGGCAAGCTGAGTTTTGCATAAGTAATGCTTTCTAAAACTATTTTGATTTGTGGACAGAAGCTCTTCTCTCTCTAAGGAAAATTATTATATTTGAAATGAGAATATTTTCGAGGATTGTGCAGCAAACTAATGTTAAAGATCCAGAATGAGATTTTCACTCTGCAGCGGAGTGTGCGCTGATATGAAACTTCATGGCAGATTAAAACTGTGTGCCCGACCGAGACTCGAACTCGGGACCTTTGCCTTTCACGGGCAAGTGCTCTACCATCTTAGCTACCAAAGCACGACTCACGCCCGGTCCTCACAGCTTTACTTCTGCCAGTATCTCGTCTCCTACCTTCCAAACTTTACAGAAGCTCTCCTGCGAACCATGCAGAACTAGCACTCCTGAAAGAAAGGATACTGCGGAGACATGGCTTAGCCACAGCCTGGGGGATGTTTCCAGAATGAGATTTTCACTCTGCAGTGGAGTGTGCGCTGATATGAAACTTCCTGGCAGATTAAAACTGTGCGCCTGACCGAGACTCGAACTCGGGACCTTTGCCTTTGCGGGCAAGTGCTCTGCCATCTGAGCTACCGAAGCACGACTCACGCCCGGTCCTTACAGCTTTACTTCTGCCAGAGACGAGATACTGGCAGAAGTAAAGCTGTGAGGACTGGGCGTGAGTCGTGCTTCGGTAGCTCAGATGGTAGAGCACTTGCCTGCCAAAGGCAAAGGTCCTGAGTTCGAGTCTCGGTCGGGCACACAGTTTTAATCTGCCAGGAAGTTTAATGTTAAAGACAGTGGTCTGTAATTTTGCAGGTCCATTTCTTTGTCCTTCTTATGTACAAGAGTCACTTGCACTTTTTTCCAGTTGCTTGGGCTTTGTGCTGGCTGAGAGATTCAAAATAAATGCAAGCTTAGTAAAGGGTCAGTGTTGTAGCGTATTCTTTGTAAAACCAAACTGAGATTCCATCTAGACCTGGCTACTTATTTGGGCATATGAATGCACAGGAAGTGAGACTCATAATTTCAAATGTATGATAATTATTAAAACTATGAGTCCGCCCTGGTAGCTGAGTGGTCAGCGTGACAGACTGTCAATCCTAAGGGCCCGGGTTCGATTCCCGGCTGGGTCGGAGATTTTCTCCGCTCAGGGACTGGGTGTTGTGTTGTCCTAATCATCATCATTTCATCCCCATCGACGCGCAGGTCGCCGAAGTGGCGTCAAATCGAAAGACCTGCATCAAGCGAACGGTCTACCCGACGGGAGGCCTGAGCCACACAACATTTCCATTTATTAAAACTATGGATCTTTGTAAGCATCTTGGGCATGATCCAGAATCCTTAAGAAGTGAGACTCAGAATTTCAAATGTATTGTAATTATTAAAACTACACCCAGACCGATATTGTAATAAGGAACAAGATACCTTAAAGCCATGGGTCAATGCAGCCAGGAAGATGCACCATTTGTTGACTTCCGAAAAGCATCTAAATCAGTGCCATGCCTGTGCGTATTATTAAAAGTATGATCAGATGGGGTATCAGGTGAAATTTTTGATCGAGAACTTCTCAGTAGGGAGGACACAATATGTTGTCTTGGGTGGAAAGTCATTGACAGATGTTGAAATAACTTCAGACATGCCTCAGGTAAGTTTGTTGGGACCCTTGCTTTAATAAATTTGCAGACAAAATTAACAGTAACCTGAAACATTTTGCATCTGACACAGTTATAAATAAGGAAGTATTATCACAAAAAAGGCAACACAGGTATTCATTCAGACCTTGATAAGATGTCAAAGTGTGCAAAATTTGGGCAGCTTGCTTCAAGTATTCAGCTATGAGATGTTGTGCACTTCATAAAACAAAAAAATGTCGTATCCTATGACTACAACATCAGAGACCCACAACTGGAATCAGTCAAATGCCAAAGTGTATCAACTTGTAGCACTATGAAATGGAATGATCACTTAAGACTCAGTAGTAGACAGATCAGGTGGCATACTTCAGTTTATTGGTTGCATACTAAGAAAAAGTAATCATCCTATGAAAGAGATTGCTTACAAAACATTCGAGCAACATATTGTAGAATACTTCAAGCGTGTGGCACACATTCCAAACAGGACACACAGACTGTATACGAAGTAGAGTGGGAGCAAATAGTACTTAGTCTTTCAATTAACATTGAAGAAGCTGAAAAAACTGAACCAACAGATGCTTGATGATAGAGACAAACCATCTCACAAAAAACTACTTACAGAGTTTCAAAGAGCCAGCTTTAAGCAGGGAATCATGCAGACCACAAAGGCAAAATTAGACTAATTGTAATGCACAAGGAGACATTTAAGCAGTCATTCCTGGACTCCATATTTCAGAGTAGGCATGTAGATGTAGATGCAGATGTAGACTTCAGTGCAAGGATGTCTTTTACAAATTTCACTTTATTTTGGTCCTATATTATAACAGAATGTCTGTTATTTTCTAGTTTACAAAAGCTTTTAAATTAGATAAAAGCTCTTTACATTTTACTTAGGTGCCGTAACGCAAAAAGAAAATGTTTCCTCAAATAAGTAAAATGTTATGCTGTTGCATATAATGTTAAAGTGTTTGTAAACAAGAAAATCATGAATATTCTGTTATATTATAGGACCAAAATAATGTGAAATTCATATGAGGAATCCTTGTTGTCAGGCTCAGACCAGAAATCAATTATGGTGAAGTAAAGTATTCATCAAAAAGTGTGGCCGGTTGCTCTTTTTCGTTCATTGATACAGTGACATTTATTTGAAAAGCCATCTAGTTCCCAACCACTTTATTGACTTTGGATGTAAAAAGAGTGAGTAACAATTTAAAGGTTGATGGTGGTGATTATGTCTTGTGATTTTAATGTATTTATATAAGACATCTTGTGTCCTCCTACAGATAAGTTTAACCAGATAAGTGCTCAGCCTGTTGAGAATGGTCTTTCTGATCATGGTGCACAGATAGTTACAATATATGACATAGCTCCATTCAGCAGTACAAAGCAGTCCTCCAAAGTAGTACGTTCAGTCAACGATTTAACAATTGCAAATTTCAGGGAAAGCCTACAGCAGTTAGACTGGGATGAGGTGTACCGTGAACCTGATCTCAATTTAAAATATAATTTATTTCATGACATTTTTGTAAATGCATTTGAAAACTGCTTCCCCAATAAAATAGTTAAATATACTCGTAGGAAACCTTGTAACAAACCATGGCTTACTAAGGGTATAAAAATATCTTGTAACCGGAAAAGGGAAATGTATCTGACAGCAAGAAAGAGTAGTGACCCAGAAACTATCAAACATTATAAAAACTACTGTGTTATATTAAGAAAAGTTATTAAAAAATCCAGAAGTATGTGTATCATGTCTGAAATCAGCAACTCTGATAATAAAATTAAAACAATTTGGAATATTATTAAAAGAGAAACAGGTCAACCAAGAGCACAGGAAGACAGTATTACCATCAAATTGAATGAAAACTTCACGAACAAAAAGTCAGAAGTTGAAAATATTTTTAATAATCATTTTCTAAATGTTGTGGATATAGTAGGATCCAGGTGTTGATTAGAAGATGCTAGGCTGTTAATGGAAGAGGTCATACCTATGCTATTTGATACAATTGAAATCTCACCCACTTCTCCCTCTGAAATTAGGAAAATAATAAACTTGCTTAAAAGCAAAAACTCGCATGGAATTGATGGCATTTCCAGCAAAATACTAAAAGCTTGTTCTCAACAGATAAGTAAGATTCTCAGCCACTTGTGTAATAGCTCTCTGGAACAGGGCATTTTCCCTGATAGACTGAAATATGCTATTGTTATACCTTTGCATAAAAAGGGGGATAGATCTGATGTCAACAATTACCGTCCATTCTCCCTTCTAACAGCTTTATCCAAAATTTTTGAGAAAGTAATGTATTCAAGAGTAGCTTCACATATCTGTAAAAATGAAGTACTAACAAAATGTCAGTTTGGTTTCCAGAAAGGTTTTTCAACAGAAAATGCCATACATGCTTTCACCAATCAAATTTTGAATGATCTGAATAACCGAACACCTCCCATTGGGATTTTTTGTGATCTCTCAAAGGCTTTTGATTGTGTAAATCATGAAATTCTGCTAGACAAGCTCAAGTATTGTGGCATGAGTGGGACAGTGCACAAATGGTTTAATTTGTACCTAACTGGAAGAGTGCAGAAAGTTGAAATAAGCAGTTCTCATAACATGCAAAGATCAGCAAATTCCTCAAACTGGGGAACTATCAAGAATGGGGTTCCACAAGGGTCGGTCTTAGGTCCTTTGTTGTTCTCAATATATATTAATGACTTGCCATTCTATATTCATGAAGAGGCAAAGTTAGTTCTCTTTGCTGATGATACAAGTATAGTAATCACACCTGACAAACAAGAATTAACTGATGAAATTGTCAATAATGTCTTTCAGAAAATTACTAAGTGGTTCCTTGTAAACCGACTCTCACTGAATTTTGATAAGACACAGTACATACAGTTCCGTACAGTAAATGGTATGACGCCATTAATAAATATAGACCTTAATCAGAAGCATATAGCTAAGGTAGAATATTCAAAAATTTTAGGTGTGTCCATTGATGAGAGATTAAACTGGAAGAAACATATTGATGATCTGCTGAAACGTTTGAGTTCAGCTACTTATGCAATAAGGGTCATTGCAAATTTTGGTGATAAACATCTTAGTAAATTAGCTTACTGCGCCTATTTTCACTCATTGCTTGCATATGGCATCATATTTTGGGGTAATTCATCACTGAGGAATAAAGTATTTATTGCACAAAAGCGTGTAATCAGAATAATAGCTGGAGTCCACCCAAGATCATCCTGCAGACATTTATTTAAGGATCTAGGGATATTCACAGAAGCTTCTCAGTATATATACTCTCTTATGAAATTTGTTATTAACAACCAAACCCAATTCAAAAGTAATAGCAGTGTGCATAACTACAATACTAGGAGAAAGGATGGTCTTCACTATTCAAGATTAAATCTAACTTTGGCACAGAAAGGGGTGAATTATACTGCCACTAAAGTCTTTGGTCACTTACCAAATAGTATCAAAAGTCTGACAGATAACCAACAAGTATTTAAGAAGAAATTAAAAGAATTTCTGAATGACAACTCCTTCTACTCCATAGAGGAATTTATAGATATAAATTAAGAAAAAAAGAAAAAAAACCCAAACAAACAAAAATTTAAAAAAATAAAATGAAAAAGTTGTTATATTAACTTAATTATGTTGTTAAATTAACTTAATTACGTCATGTATTGGAAAATTTGACTTGTTCCACATCATTACGAAATATCGTATTCATGATCCATGGAACTAGTATTAATCTAATCTAATCACTCACTGACATCACCTTCCCATACACCACAGCATCATCAGCAAATAGCTGCTTACCCTGTCTGCCAAATCGTTATGCATGCAGAAAATAATGGCAGTTCTATCACCCTTCCTGGGGCACTCCTGGCAATACCCTTGTCTCTGATGAACACTCGCAGAATATAAATTGATGTACAAGCAGTTCAATTCACTGTGTTGTTCTCTGATGACACCTGACGTGACAACACGAGACACCGAACTCTGTCAATGTGTATTGCCTCCTATCATTCAAAGTCATTTATCTTCCAAACAGCGCATTTCTGGACATGGGTTTATCACCAGATATTGCTGTCGTTAGTCCCTCCTGCAACATCTATAACTATGTAGTAGGAATTTTGAATCCTCCTATAATGTGTGTGTGTGTGTGTGTGTGTGTGTGTGTGTGTGTGTGTGTGTGTGTTTGTTTCCATTTCAATCTCTCCTTATCCCCTTCTTCATCCGGTAAAAACACCAATACCATTTTGTCATTTGGTGCATTTGGATCTCAGTTTATAAGGTTACTTCCTTGAGCAATTACGTTGTTCCCACTTACATCACTCATTGCCCTTTCACTTTTATTCTACTGTCTCCCCCCTCCCTTTAGCCAGCAGCTCTTGTCCACTGTTTCATTCACAAGTGTGAATTTCTTCTTCACAGTTATGTTTACAAAATAGCATACTTAAAGTAATGGTATGACATTATTCTTCTACCTCTAACCAAAGGTTTAATTAAATGAAAGTTAATACCAAAAGCTCTACTTTGTAATCTTTCCTGCATCATAAATTATTTAGCTAAATTTATAATTGATGAATCATTGAAATCCCTTGTTACTCAACAATAATTAGTTAATAAAAAGGGTACACAAAATTGTCCACTTTTCAGGAATTTGCTCATCCCTTTGAACTTCTGCAAAATTCCGATGGGCACTTTTACAAGATGGTCCAGCAGACAGGGACAGCAATGGCACTGCAGCTGACACAAATTGCAGAAGAGGTAAACAGAATATGTTTTCTCTATAAATAAGCTGTTACCAAGCTAATACCATATTAGCACCTCCATTATGTGAAAAGAGAATTCTTGTATGCTCAACACGATCATTATCAGAACCAATAATAAATGTGAATTCCAATGTTGTACTCTCATAGATTCACTGCAGGCCTATATTGTTCACAAAACACTTCATTAATATTAAAAACAGGACAACTGTGATGCAGTTTGTCATTAAAATGGTAATACAGATAAGTTTCAAATTGTTCTATTCAGAGAGAGTATGAGTATGTGTATTTGAGAGGCATATGTGCTATTTAAAATTTAAAGCCAATTTCCTCACTGATTCTAACAGTTGTGTTAATTATTATAACCTTTGTACATGAACAGTACTTTTTGAATACAGGATGACAACCTCAGTGTCACAAGTTACATCAATATTATGTACTACGTAGCTACTCATTCCTACCACCAGTCTGCCTAAAGATCCCTATTACTCTGCCAATAGGTTACCATTGTATTAACAAAAGTGTTAAAAAATATTGTTTTGAAACTACTGAGAAATTTGTGCAAAGATAAATGAACAGTTCTGAAGTAAACAGCAAGTTTGGCAGTGTGCAAAAGGTGGGAATTTGGCAGCTATAATAACTTTAGTATAACATTACCAGATTATTCCAATTCCTCACCATGATTTACATATTGCTCTGCACTTAATGTTCTTTCGGCTTTAAAATTTTGGCTTACGACTACTACTACGTAAAATAACAATGACTGGTGGTAGTGTTTGTAAGTAATGAGAGTGCATATCAATGAAATTGGCTTGCTTGCAATCAGCAGGTCCAAATACTACTATGGCAGAAATTTTCAAGCTCCAGCCATATATTTGTGCCTTTTTCATACTTTTAATTGCTATTGCTTTTATCACTTTATCAACTTTTGTCTTCATATTAATATTTATGCATTAGTCAATAAATAAATTTATTCTCACTTCAAAATAATTTATTTCAGAACTACAAAAACAAACATTCCACAAAAGAAGAAGCAGAAGCAGTTAAATAAAAGGGAATACCAGAAGAAGGCAGAGTCACCTTAAGACAACTTGAAAGGAGGGGGGAGAGGGGGGTGGGGAGAGAGAGAGAGAGAGAGAGAGAGAGAGAGAGAGAGAGAGAGAGAGAGAGAGAGAGAGTGTGTGTGTTTTTGGGTGTCATGTTCATCAGACAAAATGGTCATAAAGTGTTGCATTAGTTTTCAAGGATGCATCTAGGACTAAAGTGTTGCATTAGTTTTCAAGGATGCATCTAGGACATTTTCTTCTGATATTTTGTACAAAAAAACTCTCAGCCATAGAGACATGCACAAATTAGGCTTAAAAATGTATTTATGAAAGTAAAATCTAACAAAATTGCAATGAAAGAATTTCCTTCCTGAAAAGTACAAGTAGATTGATTACAGTTTATTCACAAGCTGCAATCTGGAATGTATTACTATGCAACAAATGTACTTAGTACTTGATGTCATCAACATACATTTGTAGTATACATTAATTTAATTATCTAGTCAGAGAACTGTATATTTATTTAAGTTATTACTGTTATACAATGTTCAAAACTTTGTGTGATCATGAGAGAATGAAGATATTTGCTCAATAATTAACATAAATGTTACACTATTTCACATTGTATTTATGTCTGACAAATTACCATTGCATAGTCAATTTCACTGTTAAGTAAACATAATTTGCTACAGCTAGACAGATTACAATAACTTTCTACAGGAATTTCTTTTCTTTTGTGTTTCTCTGCCAACTGATTTGACAAAAATGTCCATTATAAATCACGTTCGAAAACTATAAGTATATTTGTTTATTTAAGGATTTTAAGTCACAGCCTCCTTACCATCACCACAGAAAACTACACTCCTGGAAATGGAAAAAAGAACACATTGATACCGGTGTGTCAGACCCACCATACTTGCTCCGGACACTGCGAGAGGGCTGTACAAGCAATGATCACGCGCACGGCACAGCGGACACACCAGGAACCGCGGTGTTGGCCGTCGAATGGCGCTAGCTGCGCAGCATTTGTGCACCGCCGCCGTCAGTGTCAGCCAGTTTGCCATGGCATACGGAGCTCCATCGCAGTCTTTAACACTGGTAGCATGCCGCGACAGCGTGGACGTGAACCGTATGTGCAGTTGACGGACTTTGAGCGAGGGCGTATAGTGGGCATGCGGGAGGCCGGGTGGACGTACCGCCGAATTGCTCAACACGTGGCGCATGAGGTCTCCACAGTACATCGATGTTGTCGCCAATGGTCGGCGGAAGGTGCACGTGCCCGTCGACCTGGGACCGGACCGCAGCGACGCACGGATGCACGCCAAGACCGTAGGATCCTACGCAGTGCCGTAGGGGACCGCACCGCCACTTCCCAGCAAATTAGGGACACTGTTGCTCCTGGGGTATCGGCGAGGACCATTCGCAACCGTCTCCATGAAGCTGGGCTACGGTCCTGCACACCGTTAGGCCATCTTCCGCTCACGCCCCAACATCGTGCAGCCCGCCTCCAGTGGTGTCGCGACAGGCGTGAATGGAGGGACGAATGGAGACGTGACGTCTTCAGCGATGAGAGTCGCTTCTGCCTTGGTGCCAATGATGGTCATATGCGTGTTTGGCGCCGTGCAGGTGAGCGCCACAATCAGGACTGCATACGACCGAGGCACACAGGGCCAACACCCGGCATCATGGTGTGGGGAGCGATCTCCTACACTGGCCGTACACCACTGGTGATCGTCGAGGGGACACTGAATAGTGCACGGTACATCCAAACCGTCATCGAACCCATCGTTCTACCATTCCTAGACCGGCAAGGGAACTTGCTGTTCCAACAGGACAATGCACGTCCGCATGTATCCCGTGCCACCCAGCGTGCTCTAGAAGGTGTAAGTCAACTACCCTGGCCAGCAAGATCTCCGGATCTGTCCCCCATTGAGCATGTTTGGGACTGGATGAAGCGTCGTCTCACGCGGTCTGCACGTCCAGCACGAACGCTGGTCCAACTGAGGCGCCAGGTGGAAATGGCATGGCAAGCCGTTCCACAGGACTACATCCAGCATCTCTATAATCGTCTCCATGGGAGAATAGCAGCCTGCATTGCTGCGAAAGGTGGATATACACTGTACTAGTGCCGACATTGTGCATGCTCTGTTGCCTGTGTCTATGTGCCTGTGGTTCTGTCAGTGTGATCATGTGATGTATCTGACCCCAGGAATGTGTCAATAAAGTTTCCCCTTCCTGGGACAATGAATTCACGGTGTTCTTATTTCAATTTCCAGGAGTGTATATTACTTTGGAAGTCAATTATTCATACTCGCAATATTTTATTGACATAATTGTAGAGCTCCTCAGTTGGTAGAACTCGTTTTTATCTTTACTTAGATGGCAGTAAGAAGATAACATGAAAAGTAGACTGCTGAGTACTTTTTAGTGGGGCCACAGTGCCGGGAGACAATAGCAGCCCAGTATGTTTTTTTTCTTCATATGAGGAACTTGGATTCTGTAGAAACACTGGAATACGTGAGGCAATACTGACCTTATGACTTATCTTAGAAGAAAGATTAAGGAAAGGCAAACCTACGTTTCTAGCATTTGTAGACTTAGAGAAAGCTTTTGACAATGTTGACTGGAATACTCTCTTTCAAATTCTAAAGGTGGCAGGGGTAAAATACAGGGAGCGAAAGGCTATTTACAATTTGTACAGAAACCAGATGGCAGTTATAAGAGTCGAGGGACATGAAACGGAAGCAGTGGTTGGGAAGGGAGTAAGACAGGGTTGTAGCCTCTCCCTGATGTTGTTCAATCTGTATATTGAGCAAGCAGTAAAGGAAACAAAAGAAAAATTCGGAGTAGGTATTAAAATTCATGGAGAAGAAATAAAAACTTTGAGGTTCGCCGATGACATTGTAATTCTGTCAGAGACAGCAAAGGACTTGGAAGAGCAGTTGAATGGAATGGACAGTGTCTTGAAAGGAGGATATAAGATGAACATCAACAAAAGCAAGTCGAGGATAATGGAATGTAGTCGAGTTAAGTTGGGTGATGCTGAGGGTATTAGATTAGGAAATGAGGCACTTAAAGTAGTAAAGGAGTTTTGCTATTTGGGGAGCAAAATAACTGATGATGGTCGAAGTAGAGAGGATATAAAATGTAGGCTGGCAATGGCAAGGAAAGCGTTTCTGAAGAAGAGAAATTTGTTAACATCCAGTATTGATTTAAGTGTCAGGAAGTCATTTCTGAAAGTATTCGTATGGAGTGTAGCCATGTATGGAAGTGAAACATGGACGATAAATAGTTTGGACAAGAAGAGAATAGAAGCTTTCGAAATGTGGTGCTACAGAAGAATGCTGAAGATTAGATGGGTAGATCATATAACTAATGAGGAAGTATTGAATAGGATTGGGGAGAAGAGAAGTTTGTGGCACAACTTGACTAGAAGAAGGGATCGGTTGGTAGGACATGTTCTGAGGCATCAAGGGATCACCAATTTAGTATTGGAGGGCAGCGTGGAGGGTAAAAATCGTAGAGGGAGACCAAGAGATGAATACACTAAGCAGATTCAGAAGGATGTAGGTTGCAGTAGGTACTGGGAGATGAAAAAGCTTGCACAGGATAGAGTAGCATGGAGAGCTGCATCAAACCAGTCTCAGGACTGAAGACCACAACAACTACAACAACATGAGGAACTTCATCAAATAGCTAAAAAAGTATATCTAACAGTCTCCTTTTAAATGTGCCACTCTCCCACTCAATGCTTTTCCTGTGTAGGGAGTAGCAATCTATTTCAATTCATATTGTTATTCCATCCCAGATTTTACAACTGTTTAATCATATCAATTTGAAACCTATAAATATGAGAAAAGTGAACTAATGGGAAATCTAATCTTATTGTATTGCTATGAAACTTTATTAGAAAACTAATTTGAACAGGTTGCCTGTGTCAGATGCTACCATGTTGTCAAGGAATGTGTCAAGTGTTGATAAAACATTAGCTCCAATAATAAACTTAATACAGGAAGTGAAATTGTGTATGTCACAGATCAGTTACTACCATGTCCAATTAAAGAGTGAAAGCATGCATAATCTCTTGTAATCCCTCTGGATTTATCAACGGATGAATTGATATAAATATGATGCTAGGTACAGCATGTGAAGATATACCCTTCTGGTACTAGGTCACTGACAAAACACTCGTGGCTAGTTTAAGGGCTGCCATCGACTGCCACAGCCTCACTTGTCAATCAATCGATACTTATACCAAACTCTCTGGTGTATCTTTTGATGACAACCCTTTGATACATGATTTTCTCCAGGACTGTAATTTGGGCTTTGTTGTTACTTGCCAATGGTATTTTACTAGTATATCTAATTGCCTGTCTAACTAAAGCAGGACTGTCTTCGTTCACTGTTCAACAAACCATGGTGCTTTCAGTGAATGAACTAATGAAATAAGGGTGCACCAAGAGTGTGGTTCGTACTTGAGTGTTTCCCAGTTAGTCGTACAGTGTTCTTCAGCACTGTCATGTGAGTTACTCAAGAAACATTCAGAATACAGTACTGACCATGAGGTAGCAACCTCTAATGCATTTTGTCTTGTGTTTTTCTATTATTATTTTCTGTGATTTAATTGTGAATAAGTTGTGGTTAATAAAATCTACACTCCTGGAAATTGAAATAAGAACACCGTGAATTCATTGTCCCAGGAAGGGGAAACTTTATTGACACATTCCTGGGGACAGATACATCACATGATCACACTGACAGAACCACAGGCACATAGACACAGGCAACAGAGCATGCACAATGTCGGCACTAGTACAGTGTATATCCACCTTTCGCAGCAATGCAGGCTGCTATTCTCCCACGGAGACGATCGTAGAGATGCTGGATGTAGTCCTGTGGAACGGCTTGCCATGCCATTTCCACCTGGCGCCTCAGTTGGACCGGCGTTCGTGCTGGACGTGCAGACCGCGTGAGACGACGCTTCATCCAGTCCCAAACATGCTCAATGGGGGACAGATCTGGAGATCTTGCTAGCCAGGGTAGTTGACTTACACCTTCCAGAGCACGTTGGGTGGCATGGGGTACATGCGGACGTGCATTGTCCTGTTGGAACAGCAAGTTCCCTTGCCGGTCTAGGAATGGTAGAACGATGGGTTCGATGACGGTTTGGATGTACCGTGCACTATTCAGTGTCCCCTCGATGATCACCAGTGGTGTAAGGCCAGTGTAGGAGATTGCTCCCCACACCATGATGCCGGGTGTTGGCCCTGTGTGCCTCGGTCGTATGCAGTCCTGATTGTGGCGCTCACCTGCATGGCGCCAAACACGCATACGACCATCATTGGCACCAAGGCAGAAGCGACTCTCATCGCTGAAGGCGACACGTCTCCATTCGTCCCTCCATTCACGCCTGTCGCGACACCACTGGAGGCGGGCTGCACGATGTTGGGGCGTGAGCGGAAGACGGCCTAACGGTGTGCGGGACCGTAGCCCAGCTTCATGGAGACGGTGGCGAATGGTCCTCGCCGATACCCCAGGAGCAACAGTGTCCCTAATTTGCTGGGAAGTGGCGGTGCGGTCCCCTACGGCACTGCGCAGGATCCTACGGTCTTGGCGTGCATCCGTGCGTCGCTGCGGTCCGGTCCCAGGTCGACGGGCACGTGCACCTTCCGCCGACCACTGGCGACAACATCGATGTACTGTGGAGACCTCACGCCCCACGTGTTGAGCAATTCGGCGGTACGTCCACCTGGCCTCCCGCATGCCCACTATACGCCCTCGCTCAAAGTCCGTCAACTGCACATACGGTTCACGTCCACGCTGTCGCGGCATGCTACCAGTGTTAAAGACTGCGATGGAGCTCCGTATGCCACGGCAAACTGGCTGACACTGACGGCGGCGGTGCACAAATGCTGCGCAGCTAGCGCCATTCGACGGCCAACACCGCGGTTCCTGGTGTGTCCGCTGTGCCGTGCGTGTGATCATTGCTTGTACAGCCCTCTCGCAGTGTCCGGAGCAAGTATGGTGGGTCTGACACACCGGTGTCAATGTGTTCTTTTTTCCATTTCCAGGAGTGTATGTTGTTTTAGAAGTAGACTTACAACATATTCAGTCAGTTTCAATTTTAATAAAACATTTAACTTCAATAGTTTCAGTTTCAACACCAACACTTATACAGAATGGGACAGCCACAGTTTGGCTGTCAAAGCTGTCCATTGATACACATAAGATGCAGAATATTTTGCTTTTGTGATCTTTATAACCAGTTCTTTCACTTGGACAAAAGTCCATCAGAAATACAAAGAGAACAGAAATTAGCAGGGACAAAGTCAGAATGGAAAAGTTGCTTCGCCCTCTGGACTATGGAAGGCAAACTATTCTAGTTCAACAATTACAAATAACAAATTTCTGTAACAGAACGGATCAAGTTTAAGAGTAACAATGAGCTGCAAGCAACCAGCAACTCAACTAGCCAAGTTTAAATTTAAAGTAGTCTTATCAGCTGGGGCAAAATACTTTCTCCTAAGGAAAAGGAAACATAATACAATGGATGGTGTGGCAGTGAAAAGACAAATTACTAACAGTCACAAAAAAACGATGACTGGTAAATGAAACGATCATCTGGTATTGTTGGTTGGGAGACCCTGTCTGGAGCAGTTCGGCTGCCTGGTGCAAGGCAATCTATTTGACATCATCTTGCGCACCAATGAAGGTTAGGTTTAGGCCAACGCAAACACTCAGTCTCCAAGCAAAGAAAATCTCAGACCTCATCAGGAACTGAACCCAGGAGTCCTTCTGAGGCAACAACGTTAACCACTAGACCACAAGATGCAAGCTATGAACTAGATGACTCATCTTACAACATTACTGGCTGGAAGGACCAGATAGTTAGTTTGGCTACTTAAACTGAAATTTCAATGTACGTTTGTATCTTTCCTACACAAAGTATGAATGTTGTGCCATGATGAACTGACCAGTGTTTTGTGTTTAAAGCATGAAGAAGAAACCTGGTGGCACAACAGTACAATAGCCTGCATAAACTGATTAATACCATGGGAGGGGAGGGGGGGCTTACTATGAAGCTTAATGTCTACACCTGATGTGTGGATCACTAAACTGAGACCTTTAGTGCTTAAATGTAAAATATAGATCTACCTGGCCTAAAAGAAAACCAGTGTATTCTTTAACATCACACAGGCTGCTCTGAAAACTCAGTGACCATAGGAGTGTGAGTTTGGATCTCTGTGACGGCGTATGTGTGTTCCTGCCCGAAAGCTAGTGTGACTGCCGATTACTGTGCTCCAAACTGTTCCATCCAGGAATTTAAATTATTGTTATACATTGTAAAATTGTACTTAAAAGTCAACAGAGCATCCAAATGTATTTTCGAGGGAAAAGAAGTATTCTGCAGGCAACTAAATACGAACTACTTACTACATAATAAAGTATGAAGTATGAAAATTAAATGAAGAATATGAGAAATTTTCTTTAATGATAAACAATGAGCAGATCAAAGCCTCCAATTTTAATGACTCTTGTCAGTAGCATATAACTTAGGTTTAAACACTTTCTTAATATACAGCTTAGCTTCTAACAAAAAGACTTCCGAAACAAATATGACAAAATTCTATGACAATTTACATCTTCAAAAGAATCTTTCATTCTTACCAACTATAAAACAATCAAATGATGTTCAGTTGAGCTTCGTAAAACGTTAACATAATGAGTCTTTCTAGTCATTTTACTAAAACAAATATGCTGTCGTCTAGCCACTCCACAATAAAGGGACAAAACAATACAGAAAAACCACCGTCTTATTACTGCTGGCAGTTTTTTTTTTTTTTTTTAAATTAAGAGTTTCCTGTACAAAAGGGTTCATGAACATTTAGTGCAGAAAACCAATCTCAGAAGTCCACAGTTTGGATTTCATTAAGGACTGCCAGCTTGTTATATTTACCTTGACGATGATATACTCCAATCAATAAATCCAAAATTATTGCCATTGGGAATTATTTGTAACTTACCTAAGGCTTTTGATTTTATAAGTTCACACAGTTGTTAAAATAATATGGAATAGCAGATTCAGGATTTTCCATGTTACCTGCCCAGCAGAAAGCAGTGTGAACCATTATCTTCTCGATCACACAGTAACAGGTACTCAAACTTTAAAGCAAATTTACATAGTGTGCCAAAGTATTCTATTTTGGATCTTTTGTGGTTTCTGAGGTATATAAACAATTCTCCACTTGTGATGTATCAGAACATGTAAAATTTCAGTAATCTTTTTTACAGGCTAACAGCTTTTAAATAAAAATTTGTCTACCTAATAGGAAGAGTGGTCCAGGAGAAATAATTTTGGGTTAGATTTAAAACTTGCTTTGCTACCTGTCAAGACTTTTTATGTCATTGGGAAAATGGCGAAAGACTTGTTTGTTGTACTGAACCACTTTGTGAGCCACTAACAGCTTTAGTAATACTCATTTTTTTCTTCTAGTGTTGTAGGTGTGGACATCACTATTATTCTAAAATTGTGATTGACTATTTATGAGGAATTTTATTAGAAAATATAAGTACTGTGAATGTGCAATTAAAACTGCTTAACTCCTTGAAATGGTGCCTACATGATTATGGCACATGAACACCACACATTATTCATATTATAATGTATGGAAAGTTCTGGTTGAGGATAATGAATTATCTAGGAATAGAGCAGATGACTCACCAAAAGGCAGAAGCACTGTACCATCAACAGGTACACAACCAAAAGGTACAGAGCTTTGCTTTTATAGCTTTCAGAATAAAATTCCTTTCTCAAGCTGTGGGAGAAGAATGTGCATGCTCTCTCTCACTAACTCACGCACGCACACGCGCCCACATGAACGCCCTAGACTGTGTTCAGTCAACTATATTATTCATATTAGTCTTTATGTACAATAAAAACTTCCTTTTGTTAGTGATGTGTCATCCCTATAACTTAATCTAAGACATCTTGGAAATACGCAAAATATGTTTGGAGATCAATTTGTTTGTTTCCAAGACTAGTAACTATGCAAAGAGCAAAAGCAGCTGTACATAAATGGTTTGAGCACCTCAATAATATGCTTCTTCCAATTAAAGTTCTCTTCAGCACGTACATTGAAAAATTTGGAGTATTCTACTCTCTATACTGACTCCTGTTCAAGTGCTGCAAGCAATTTTTGGTTTGAATGTTATACAAAACAGAATGTGGTGTGTTTTCTCAAAATTTTGGGAGAGTAGCCCTAAATTTTTAGAGAACCACTAAATAATTCTTTGATAAACATCATTAACAATTTCTTCTGTGGCTATCTTTCAAATAAGATTTATTATAAGACTAGTGGTGTTCACAAAAAGTATCTATTCTACTTGTTGATGGTTACATGGAAAATCCTTCACATTTATAAGGAATAAGAGTTGACCCAAAACTGAACCCTGTGGAATTCCCTCTCACTATTTCTCTCCATGCACTAACATTTTCTGTTCCTTCAACATTGTCTGAATTCTTCAGCACAACTTTGTGCAATCTGTTTGTTAAGTATGATTCAATCCAGCTGCTTGTAAAACCATCAGTTCCACAAAACTTTCTGGGAGAGTGACATGATATGCACAATCAAATACATTGGATAGATCACAAAACATACTGATGTGACATTTTATTATTTAACATTTGTGATACTTGGTGAGTGAATGTATAAATGGAATTCTCAGTCAAGCAAACCTTCAGGAATCCAAACTGTGAAGTGCTAAGCCAATTGCTCCTACTTCTATGTGAGATTATAATTTAGCACATTACTTTTAGAATTATTTTGGAAAAATATGTCATTAAAGAAACTGGACAATACGTATGTCTTTCTTGTCAACTTTCATGTAAGATGGTTTAACCACCACTATTTGTCATGCCAGTGATGCATTAGATCTATCACTACGGACATTATTTATTAAATCGGAACAACTCAAGAATTCTCTCTGAAATTTATCAGCACTGTGGGAGCTGCTGTTTTTTGAGAACTTGTATTATTTTATTACTTTCAGTAAAGGATGTTGGTTCCTAATTCTAGTTGCTTAAGGTTTTTGCAGAGTAATATATTCTCACCTTTTTTTTCTTTTTTTTTTTTTTTTTTTCGACTGGACCATTTAATCCTATTTTTGGTGCTATAATTAAAAAGTAACTGTTAAAAATACTCACATCTTCTGACTTATCACTCATAACATTTTAAAAATGCAGTAGATCTTTTTTTAGTTCTAAGACATTCACCAGCAATCTCTTTTAAAGAATTTATTTTGATAGCTGCTTCGCAGTACATAAATATTGGTAATAACAAAGATACCTTATTATCTTTTGTAAAAAAATTGTGCATTAAATTATTGCAATACTATGAGCAAATCAATCTCCACAGTGACTTCAGGGAATGAACTTCAGTACAAAAAGGAGCCAGACATATAGGTACACAAGCATTTTCTACAGTATACCAGAGCATAATGCCACAAGCTCCAGTGGCTGTAGGGTGGCATAGCAGGTAGCATCACTGGCTGTGCATACTGCAATTCAAACCTGACCAACCCCAGCTACATTGAAGAGCCAAAGAAACTGGTTCACCTGCCTAACATTGTGTAAGGCCCCCACGAGCACACGGAAGTGCTGCAACACGACGTGACATGGCACAGACTCGACTAATGTCTGAAGTAGTGCTGAAGGGAACTTGACACCATGAATCCTGCAGAGCTGTTAATAAATCCACAGGAGTATGAGGCGGTGGAGATCTTTTCTGAACAGCACATTGCAAGGCATCCTAGATATGCTCAATAATGATGTCTGGGCAGTCTGCTGGCCAGCAGAAGTGTTTAAATTCAGAAGTGTTCCTGGGGCCACTCTGTAGCAATTCTGGGTGTTTGGGGTATCACATTGTCCTGCTGGAATTGCCCAAGTCCATTGGAATGCACAAAGGACATGAATGGATGTAGGTGATGAGACAGGATGCTTACATATGTGTCACCCGTCAGAGTCATATCTAGATGTATCAGGGGTCCCATATCATCCCAACCGCACACGCCCTACACCATTACAGAGCCTCCAGCAGCTAGAACAGTCCCCTGTTGACATGCAGGGTCCAAGGATTCATGAGGTTTTCTCCATACCCATACACATCCATCCGCTCGAGACAATTTGAAATGAGACTTGTCCGACCGGGCAACATGTTTCCAGTCAACAACAGTCCAATGTCGGTGTTGACAGGCCCAGAAACCTTTGTGTTGTGCAGTCATCAAGTGTACATGCAAGGGCCTTCGGCTCCAAAAGCCCATATCGATGATTTTTCGTTGAATGGTTCACATGCTGATATTGTTGATGGCCCAACATTGAAGACTGCAGCAATTTGTGGAAGGGTTGCACTCCAGTCACATTGAATGATTCTCTTGTCATTATTGGTCCTTTTCCTGTAGAATCTATTTCCACCTGCAGCAATGTCAGAGATTTGATCTTTTACTGGATTCCTGATATTCACAGTACACTCATGAAATGGTCGTATGGGAAAATCCCCACTTCATCGCTACCTCGGAGATGCTGCTTGTGCGGCGACTATAACACCACGTTCAAACTCACTTAAATCTTGATAGCCTGCCATTGTAGCAGCAATAACTAACTGATGTAACAACTGCGCCAGACACTTTCTATCTTACGTAGGCATTGCTGACTCCAGTGCCGTATCCTGCCTGTTTAAATCTCTCTGTATTTGAATACACATGCCTACACCATTTTCTTTCGCACTTCAGTGTATTTGTAATTTAGTATGAAGCATTCATGGAAGATTCTTGCAATACCTTCTGTTTATAATGTTTGTATATCCTATATAAAAATATAAATAGCTATAATTTATATGACAAAGCCATATATCGAACAGTACACTTCGTCAATAACACTATACTAGTTGCATAAGATAGCAGCCTGTGTGAAGTAAAACTTAATGTATCAACAGCAATAGACATTTGAAGCACATTGTTTAAGGCAAATTCACTTCAGGTAAATGATACAAAAACTGAGGATACATTGTTCACTTTAATTTCACCAGAACAGGACAAACTTTCTTGTTTTTCACATTGACCTGAGACTTAAACAGCATACTCCTATGGAGAAACTTTGCGACACAACATCTCAGATAGTATACTTGCTGCACAAATAGAGGGGTCGTATCAGCAAAATGTTCTTATTATATGCATACTTTGCCTTCTTCTATTCACATCTGATCAATGGAATTCTGTTATGGCGAAATTCCAGTGCTGCAAAAGTAATATTTAAATGTTCAAAAATGAGGTTAGATGTATTGCCAGACTTCCACCACAAGAAACTTGTATGAATTACTTTCAGAAACTTAATACTATGACAGTACCAAGTTTATGTATGTATAGGTGCCTGGTCCATGCTAAGCAAATGCAAATCAGTTTATTCTTAGGAATTCTGTACACTAGCATGACACACGAGCTGCACGTGCAATTGGCATGCCATACACCAAACTAGCACAGATCCATCGCAACTATAAAAATCAGTTAAAGTTGCATAAAGTGCACACACTGTGTGTACGAATAACTTCAATTATAAAACTGAAAGTAAAAAATACTACACAGTGGCAGAATTTCAAAACAGTACAGTAGAAGATACTTTCATGATGATAAGCTGTTTAGAACAATAACACACATATTGTACAATACTTAATGTTAAACTAATCAACTTCCTAAAGTACTGTTCTGTCACACATCCAACCTACTCAACATCCAGATCCACCCCTATACCAGCTCCACTCCCTACTCCCTGTGGGAGGCCTACATGCAAGACCTGCCAAATCCACCCATCCAGCACTCCCTACTCCAGTCCTGTCGCAGGACTGTTCCACCCGTCAGAGGCTGGGCCACCTGTGAAAAGAGCCATGTCATGTACCAATGTTGCTGCAAACACTGCGTAGCTTTTTATGTTAGTATGACTACTAACAAGCTGTCCACCATGATGAATGACCACTGCCAAACTGTTGTCAAGAACAAAGTTGACCAACCAGTGGTGCAGCTGAGCAAAATATGCTCAAGTTCAATGGCTGCTTCACAGTCTGGGTCATATGAATCCCCCCCTACACTACCAGCTTCCCTGAACTAAGAAAGCGGAAGTTATCTTTGCAACACATCCTTCGCTCCTGTGTTAGTCCTAGCCTCAATTTCCAGTAACCACTGTCTCCAAACCCACCATCCAACAGTTTTCCCATGCTCTGCCTGCCACCACCCCCTCCCTATTGATGTACCCACGTAACATTTCAGCATGCGCCACACCCAACCGGCTCCGACACCTGTGCATCGTGTGCCTAGCCCGTACACCTGCCACTCATCCTTCCTGCATTCCTAGCCACAAAACTGGCTGCCTCCCTCTGAGGCACTTGCCACCCACCACCAGCTCCTCTTCCTAATCTCGCTCTCTCCCCACCTCACACAAACCCCATCCCAACCAACTGCATCACTGGCACTGTGTGTCCAGCTTGAACCATGCAGTGGCATAGTTGCATGTGTGTGGACGCCTTCTGTGTATATTTATGCTCTAGCTCGAGAAAGGATTTACTCTAAAAACTAGCAATTTAATCTTTCTTTTTTGTGTCTGCCTATTGGTGACTCAATGCTTCTGATTTTTGGTAAGTGAACTCCTTTACTTGTGTAGCATTCACAAATCAAACGTAAAGATGATGTAATGTGCAAAGAGTAGTGCGCAAACACAATGTAACTTCTTTAATTAATTATTGGAAAGTCCATGCAGGAATATCAACAATGTAGGAAAAGACACACTGTCACTTACCGTAAAGAATACACTCAAGTTGCAGACAAGAACAATAAGACACACTTACACAAAGCTTTTGGCCACAGCCTTCATCAGTAAAAGAGACACACACACCATTCAGACACACACAAGCAAGCACACCTCATGTACACACAACCACCAGCTCCAGCATCTCAGGCTAGAATGCAACAATCACGTGGGATGCAAAAGCAACCTGGAGAGAGTTGGGAAGGAGAAGGGATAGTAGTTTATGTGTTGGGAGAGAGATGATCGCTGTCTGGTGGAATGTGCCAACAGGTGCAGCGTCACGAGGTTGTGGGGCAGGGAGGTGTGGAAGAAAGGAGAGGAGCGGGTAAAGACGGGCAGATGCATTGGCAAAGGGCTGCAAATAAACAGGATGGGGGATGAGAATGGGGAGGAGATGACAGGACAGTGGAGGTGGAAACTGTTGGGAAGAGGGGGACAGTATGTTACCATACGTTGAGAACAGGATAGTTATGGGAGTGGAGAATGTGTTGTAAGGATACTCCCATCTGTGCAGTTCAGAAAAACTGATTGTGGGGGAAAGGATCCAGATGGCTCGGGTAGTGAAGCAGCCATTGAAATCAAGTGTGTTATGTTCCTGCATGTTGTGGTGCCACAGAGTGGCCTACTTTGCTCTTGGTCGCAGTTTGGCAGTGGCCGTTCATTCTGGTGGACAGCCGGTTGGTAGTCATACCAATACGAAAAGGTGTGCAATGACTGCAGCAGAGATAGTTAATGACATAGCTGCTTTCCTGTGGCAGGACTGGAATAGGAAATGCTGGGTGGGTGGACAGGGCACTGGGTCTTCTACAGGGATATGGTACTTGTGGCAAGGGACTGGGATTGGGAGTGGCATTGGGATGAACTATGACAGGGCTTCACAACATACGTGCTCGCGGAGCAAGCTGTGAGCAGCAAGGCACGAGCACGGAGCAGCGCGAGCATGCTACCCCCACTACCGGACCAGAGCGGAGAGTGGGGAGAGTCACGTGGGGTACACAACGGCTGCCGCCAGTCGATGTAAATCCGCAGCCACCTACAGGGATATCACTCACGAATTATTACTGCGACAAATGAAACAAATAAAGGAGAATGTACACTTGCCACATAATTTTATTAGCTTAGTGTATGCCTCTACCATCTGTAGACACTCAAACTAAAGAATTCCATGACAATCATATATTTTCAACACTTTCTTCAACACTACTTAAAATATCACCTCCAGTTGTAGCGTTCTTCATGGCTACTACATCGAGGAGCTCCTCCCTCACCTGAAGATCTCTATTAACACCTCTAATAAATATGGCAAGCTGCGCTGTTCCAGTGATATCAACACTTTCGTCCAGAGCTAGAGAATCCGCCATGAAATCTTTACAGATATTTGCAAGCTGGCTCTGGACGTCGTCTGCCATGTCCTGTATGCGACGCAAGAATGGTCATGTTAGATAATGGCACAATCTGAAACTGTTCAACTTGAGATGGACACAAATGTTCCGCTGCAACTACCAAACATTCTTTTATTAAATCGCCATCAGTTAAGGGGCGCAGGGATTTTGCTAAAAGCAAAGTAATTTTGTAACCCACTCTGAGAGCTGCCTCAGTTGATTTTTCTTCGTCATCCAGATCTTCTTCGGATAGCTTCCTTTTAAGTTTAATAACTTCCTGTGCACGATCTGGTCAATCACATTTTCCACGTCCATAGTCTTTCGCGTGGTACGACATATAATGTCGCTGCAAATTAAATTTCGTAAAAGAATTCAGCGTTTTGTGACATACTAAACATTTTGCAACACCATCTTTTTCTGTAAACAGATACAATTCCTCCCAATGGGGGTTGAACTGCGAAAGCATGGTTGGGGTTACACAACGGCGACTTCACATGATTCTTAACCAGCAAAGTGACTGTTAAGAGCTGATCGTAGTACTTTAAACGTTACACAGTCGGCGCGAATTCAATAGGCACGCTGCAGCTGTGGCCCTATTCAAACGTGCGCATTTCCCCTCCCTCCCTACTCCACGACCTTGCAGCTGCTCACAAGCACGTGCCTGAGCAGACGCGAGTACTCGCGCTCAAAACTGGTCAGTTGTTAAGCCCTGAACTATGATGATGTGGAGGTTGGGTGGGTGACGGAACACCACTTTAGGAGAGGTGGGAAGTATCTCGGATAGGATGTCCCTCATTTCAGGGCACTATGAAAGGTAATCAAAGCCCTGGCAAAGAATGTGGTTCAGTTGTTCTATTCCGGGATGGTACTGGGTTATGAAGGGGACACTCCTTTGTGGCTGGTTCTTGGAGGTGGTGGAAGGATTGGTGGTGTGAGGGGAAATGGCTGAGAGATCTGTTTGCAAATTAGCTCTGGGGAATAGTGCCTGTCTGCGAAGGCCTGGGTGAGACCGTCAGCACACTAGACAAGGGAGTTTTTGTCACTGCAGACACGCTGTTCCCCAGTGGCCATAATGTATTGGAGGGATCTTTTGATGTGAAAGGGACGGCAGCTGTCAAAATGCAGTAACCATTGGTAGTTGGTGGATTTAACGTGGACAGAGGTGCAGATAGAGCCATCAGAGAGGAGGTCAACATCTAGGAAGGTGACATGCTGGGTTGAGAAGGACCACGTGAAGTGGATGGGAGAGAATGCGTTGAGGTTGTACAAGAACGAAGATGAGGTGTCTTGGCCCTGAGTCCAGATCATGAAGATCTTTGTTATCTTCATTCCTTCACAACATCAACACCTTCTATACAATCCACTTCTTGACAGCTGCCATCCCTTTCACATCAAAAAAATCCATCCCATACAGCCTGGGCACCGGGGGACAGCGTATCTGCAGTGACAAAAACTCCCTTCCTCAATAAGCTGAGGGTCTCACCCAAACCTTCACAGAGAGGCACTACCACCAGATGTAGTCGGCTAACATATCTCCTCTCACATGCCCAATCCTCCCACCACTGCCAAGAACCAGCCACAAATGGGTGTCCCCCTCATAAGCCAGTACCACCCTGGACAGGAACAACTGAACCACATCCTTTGCCAGGACTTTGATTCCCCATCATCATGCCCTGAAATGAGGAACATCCCACCCGAGATACTTCTCACCCCTCCTAAAGTTGTGTTCCATCATCCGCCCAGGCCCCAAAACATTCTAGGGTATCCCTATGCCACTCCCAATCCCAACCCCTTGCCACATGGATTATACGCCTGTGGAAGACCCATGTGCAAACCCTGTCCAATCCATCCACCCAGCGATTCCTATTCCTATTCCAGTCCTGTCACAGGTTTACTATACCCCATCAGGGGCCGGGCCACCTGTGCAGCCATGTAATTTGCCAGCTCTGGTGCAATCATTGCACAGCTCTTTATATTGGTGTGACTGACATTCAGCTGTCCATCAGAATGAACGGCCACTGCTAAACTGTGGCCAAGAGCGAAGTAGAGTACCCCGTGGCACAACATGCAGCTGAACACGTGATTTCGATGGCTGCTTCACTAGCCGAGTCGTCTGGATGCTTCCCTGCACCACCAGCTTTTCTGAACTGCACAGACGGGAGTTATCCTTACAACACATTCTCTGCTCCCATAACTATCCCAGCCTCAGCCTACAGTAACATACTGTCCCCCACCCTCCACCCAACAGTTTCTAATCCCTCTGACCTATCATTTCCTCCCCATTCTCATCTCCCACCTGTTTATTTGCAGCCCTCTGACAACGCATCAGCCAGTTTTTTCCCCAACTTCTCATTTTTTCTCCATCTCCCTTCCCCTAGCCTCCTGACACTGTGCCTGCTAGCGGTGCAGTCTAGTTGCTGCACACTCCACCAGACAGCGTTCGTCTCCCTCCCCACCCACACACTACTATCCCTTCCTTTGTTTTGTTTTAGGGTGCAAAGACAACTAGTGTCATACATGCCCACATCAGAACCGTAGAACACTAAGACAAAAAAGAAGTTAAAAATGACGGCAATTTAAGTCCAAGCAACAGAAGGAAAGACAATTAAAAACATACACCATACAGACAACTGAGATCCCGAACTAAAGATTAAATGTCCTATGCCATATTGCTACAACGGATAAAAAGTAAAACACTTTCAACAGCCTGTGCGGGTCGTTCAGTACAATGGCATAACTCTGACAGCAAACATAAATGAGAATGTAAGTAGTTAAACAAAAGGGCATTCCGTCAGGAAATGGTGAACCGTTAGAGGTTGAGTGCAGTGAGTACAAAGGGGTGGAGGATCACTACTTAGCAAATGGCAATGGCTGAAAAGACTGTCCAATACGCAGCCTAACTTTTTCAGGCCAAGATACGAGGACTGCAGCATTGGCAACCTCGTTTCCCATCCGACCTAATGGGCAGGGTCCCACATAACCATCACAGTGGCTCCATCAAGGGTGATCAGGTGAAAGCTTTCCTGGACCCTCTGCACTTATGGATGGGCAACGTACAGCACATAGAGGTTCTGAAGGGCACCGAGAGAGTCAGAACAGACTACACAATTAAAAAAGTTTGTGTTGCTGAATGTAGTGTGTGGCCTGATACAGGGCAAAGAGCTCTGCTGCAAATACTGAGTAGTGTCTCGGAAGCTGATACAGAAAATCACCTGTACTAATGACGAAAGCATACCTGATGCCAAGGTCAGTCTGAGAGCCATCGGTGTACACAAAGGTACCATCGCAAAGTTCGAGGAACTTAACGGCAATAGAGTGAGTCTGGAGTAGTGTCCTTAGGAAGCAAATTAAGTCCAAGGTGAACACGGGCCAACGTGCGAAGCCATGGTGGTGAAGGGTTCACATCCATTGGGAAAGTGGCATGTAGCATGAAGTTAAGCTGCTGGAGCAATAGCCAAAAATGAACTCCAGGAGGTAACAGAGAAGATGGACGTGCCCCGTACTGGCAATCAAAGGAGTCATCGAAGGAGGCGGTATAGAATGGGTGGATAGGCAAGGCAGACAAACGGCATGTGTATCTGCTGAGGAGAAAATCACAGCAGTATGACAGCTGTAGTTCAGCAGCTTCCGCACACACACACTGCCAACTGATCTAGTGTAAAAGGCGCCAGTAGCCAAACGCGTACCATGATGGTGGATTGTATTGAGACGACATAAGATGGAGGGATGTGCAGATGCATAAATAAAACACCCATAGTCTAGTTTCGAATGGACAAGGGACCAGTACAAATGGAGGAGGATGGTCTTGTCCACTCCCCAGGAAGTATCACTGATGACCTGTAGGACATTGAGGGACTGCATACAGCAGGTGGCCAGGTGAGACACGTGGGAGGACCAAGAAAGTCTCCTATCGAGCATGAGCCCCAGGAATTTTGTAGTTTCCACAAATGGAAGAGCAACGGGCCCAAGATGTAAAGATGGTGGAAGAAACCAATTGCGCCGCCCAGCCATAATAGGGTTAATGGCGATAGCAAAGATGATGACACTCGGGACGGAACCCTGAGGCACACAGTTTCCCACACGTATCTTGAAAACTTGGTCTTTTAAAATCTCTTCAAGGAAATGGGGCATGCAGCTTCGGTAGGCCCATGTGTAGAGAATATAGAGGTTACCAGTTCTCCAGCAGGTGTCATAGGCTTTCTCTAAATCGAAAAACTCCGCCACAGTCTGGTACTTCTGCAGAAAACCATTCATTACATGGGTTGACAAAGCCACATGATGGTCAGCTGCAAAATGGCGCATTCGAAATCCACAGTGTGCAGTGGTTAGAAAATTGTGAGACTCGAGCAACCATAATAAGAGCCGAGAGTGAATCATATGTTCCATCACCTTGCAATTACAGTTGGTGAGAGAAATGGGGCAGTAGCTAGAGGGAAAGTATTTGTCCTTACCGGGTTTAGTATGGGCACGACAATGGCTTCACGCCAGAGTCTGAGACACGTGCCATCTGCCCAGATGTGATTGTACGTATGAAGGAGAAAGTGTTTGTCCGCAAGAGAAAGGTTCCACAACATCTGAATGTGAACATCGTCCTGTTCTGGGGCAGAGCACCGGGATAAAGGGAGAGCACGATCCAGCTCCCTCACAGTAAAGGCGGCATTGTAGCGCACACGATTCTGAGAAGCGAAGGGTATTGCCCAAGCCTAATATATTTGTTTCCAATGGAGGAAGGCAGAGCTCAAAATATCTGCAAAATAGCAGCCCAAGGTGTTGGATATAGCAATAGGGTCCACTATGACGTCGTCTGCTGCAGTCAGGCCAGAATTTGGGGAATAGATCTTGGTCCCAGAGAACCATCAGAGATTGCCACACATGACGCAAGACGGAGGGGAACTGTTAAAAGAGCTAGTACCTGAAATCTAGCTAGCTGGTTTGCTTTCCCGAAGAACGCGACGACACTGGACAAGCATCTGCTTATGACGAATGCAGTTCGCCATCGTAGGATGACAGTTAAATATGCAGAGAGCATGTCTCTGCACACCTCAGTCTGCCAACGGACTGAGACACGACGCAGTAAAGATGAAGTTTGAGGAATGGAATGTTTTGTGGCGGGAACGATAATGTTTGTTGGATTTTCTACTTGGTCATCACAATTGGGGAAATGTTGTTTGTTGAAGGTCGCCAAGGAGGAGTAAAGCCTCCAGTCAGCCGTAGAAAGCTTCCATCTGGGCTTGCTGTATGTGGGGTAAGAGTCAACAAACGGACAGTACATGGAAATGGTTCCTGAAGTACATGTCAGAGAGAATGGACCACTTGAGATGACAGGCAACCTGGCCAGTGCAGAAGGAGAGGTCCAAACGGGAGTAGGTGTGCATGCAGTCTGCAAGGAACATGGATGCTCAGGTGTTAAGGCAGATGAGGTCAAGTTGATTGAGAAAGTCTGCCAAGAAGGCACCTCTTGGATAGGTTCTGGAAGAACCACAAAGGGGATGGTGTGCATTAAAGTCACCGAGCAGCAGAAAGGGGTGAGGGAGTCGCCCAATAAGCTGGAGGAAGTCTGCCTTGGTGACACCGAATGACGGAAGGATGTAAACAGTACGAATGGAAAAGGTGAAGTGAGAAAGGAAAATGCGGATTGCAACAGCTTGAAGCTGGGTAGTCAGAGAGACGGTTTTACTATGAATGTCATCCCAAATGAACAGCATGACTCCTCCATGAGATGGAATGCCATCCTGGGAGGGGGGGGGGGGGGGGGATGTCAAAACGGCCAGGAAAGAAATGTGAGAGGTCAAAGCAGTTGTGAGGATGCAATTTTGTTTCCTGGAGGTGGAGAACAAGTGGACACTACAATTCCAAGAGCAGCCATAATTGTTCTTTGTTGGATCTAAGGCTGTGAATGTTCCATTGGATGAGAGTCATGACAAGGGAATGGGGGAAAAAATGTAGCGGTGTCACCTCAGCATTTGCCAAGAGTCAGCCTTCCAAGACTCACTGTTGCAGGGCACAGAGGCTGAAGGACACTGTTCCACGAGTTCACCAGAGGCATCTGCATTCTACTCCTATCAGTCTGCAGAGACCAGGGCAAAAAAATGATCGATGGTGCCCACCAGCAACACTAGGGTCAGCTGGATGAAGGTATCCTGTGGTGACACAATTGAAGATGATCTCCGAGTTGGTGAAGAAGCAGACTATTGCCTTTGTTCAGTTTCTTGGAACGTTTCCGGTGGGAGAGGAATAATCAGATGTTTGTTGGCTGGAGGGATGTAAAAGGTCTTCGCGAGAGTATTCCTTTTGACCTTTCCGGCCTGCTGACTGTGTAGCAGGTGACTGCGCCCTGTGAGGTGAAAGTTTGGTGGTTTCTTTCACAGCTGGAGGAGGAGACAGGGATGCTAACATGACACTAGCCAATTTTACAACTATGTTGCTGAATCTGAGGTTGCATATCTATCCTTTGTGGAGCAAGATCAGGATGTAAGCGACTTACAGTAGAACACAGGGTTTCCGAATAACCAACAACTTGCAAGTGGCAGGGTAAGGCACTTTTTCCTTCATCTGAATCTCCTGGACAGCCTGCTCATCGAGATACACGGGACAATCTCTGGAGGAGGATGCATGGACGCCATTTCAATTGATACAGTGAGGAGGAGGCAATCACTCACATGAGCACCCCTACCAGGGGTTACGCATTTGGCCAGGTGTTGACAGAACCCTCGAGTGTGGTCGTTACGACGACACTGGTAGCAGTGCGTCAGGTTCGGAATGTACGATCGGACTGTGATAACTTCATGGCCTGCTTTGGTCTGTGATGGAAGCACCATTCTATCAAAAGTGATAAAAAGAGTGCGCGTTGGCACTGAGGATGCTTCTTCCTTTTTTGTCACCTGATGGACAGCAATAATGCTCTGATCACAGAGGTACATTTGGATTTCTGCCTCAGTCACACCACTGAGAAGCCTAGTGTAAATAACACCTTAACACGAACAGGATAGCCACGAAGGAGCAAAGCTGCAAACAGTTGTTGTGCCTCAGACTCTGAAGTAGTCCAAAAACAAAGTGCTATCGGGTAAACGAGAGCAGGATTTCACAGGGCCGGCAACTGCATCAACACCTTTCTGGATAATAAATGGATTTACCATAGCAAAGGACTAACTGTATTCAGAATGAGAAACCATGAGGAACCGTGGTGCTGCTGAGAGGGTCTTTGAATTGTGAGCCTCCTTCCATTTACGTTTAGCAGAAGTTGACTGTAAAGACGACTGGCTAGATGCAATAAAATTTCCTGTCATTGCCAGAGACGTCTCCAACTGTGTGATCCTTTCAACTGGAGGGGTGAGGGGGGGGGGG
Organism: Schistocerca piceifrons; assembly: GCF_021461385.2. Classification (NCBI taxonomy): domain Eukaryota; kingdom Metazoa; phylum Arthropoda; class Insecta; order Orthoptera; family Acrididae; genus Schistocerca; species Schistocerca piceifrons. Next base: position 4,849,222 of record NC_060139.1, read on the forward strand.
GGGGGGGGGTTGCTCAGAGGCACACCGCCTTAGGTGATTTTTCACACCTCCTGAACACCTGACAGAGGGACCAGTTGACAATTTGGGAAGGTTGCAGCTTAGGCAATCACCTCTCCCTGGGCCCGGCCTATACCAAGGGGTACCCGTGAACCCTACCTGTCGATCCGGGGCTGGGAATTACACATTATCCGGTCACCTGTTACGCACATGGAGGAGGAAGGAAAAAAGGAACCTTAAAAGCCAAAGCAGGGGAAAATAGGAGAACAAGAATGAAGAAAGAAAAAAGGAATGAAAAACAATGAAAAGACTGTTCTGATGTTCAAATAACTTACAGGTTTGCTGCCGGGTGACGTCGTCGAACACTGCCGATATTTCGATGTCACCCGGCAGCAAACCCGTAAGTTATTTGAACATGCAATTCGCCGGGAAAAGTTAAGGTCTCAGACTGTTCTCATGTTGGCTACTGAAGATGCAGAACACATTCCCAAAATCATATCCCAGACATATTCCCCAAGGGAAGGGAAAAAGAATAGCAAGAGGATAGACATGCAGCATGGAAGGGAAAAGATGCAACAAAGGCCGGGGACCCATGGAAGCCAAGCATGAACCCGCTAGAATGTGTCAAGCCCCCTTAGAAGGGGTCCCCTCCAGATTGCTGCTTGCACCATAAGTGATAGTTGCACTCCGGCCCAAGATGCTGGAGTTGGCGGTTGTGTGCACGTGAGGTGCGTTTGCTCGTGTGTGTGTGTCTCTTTTACTGATGAAGGCTGTGGCCAAAAGCTTTATGAAGTGTCCTTTATTGTGCCTGTCTGCAACTTGACATTTCTCCTTTATAGTTAGTAGCAATCCGTCTTTTCCAACACTTGTTAATTAATTCTTGTAAATGTATTAATGTAATGTGTAAAGTCTGATGCGTAAACTGGGAGTATTTCTAAGTGTAGATGCACATAAACTTTGACAACAACTATTGCATACAAAATGCTCAAAGGGTACTAAATCTATTTTAAACATTCCCCAGTTCTTTGGCGCATGTTCTTTTTTCTCTTTAGCATATTAATTTGACAGTCTTGCTTTTGTTAAGTCATTATGGATATTACATGCAGTACTGACGTAGCCAGAAAGAGTATTTTCTTGCATTTCTGTGAAAATTTGTAAATGTCCATTAGATGGAAAATCGTAAAGCATTTATTTTTAGGTGATCGCACACTTTCCGACTATTACTGTCACATAATAAAGCTAGAGATGGGCTTGGTAAACCTGCCAAAGTACAGGCCTACAAAAGAATTTTCTTGGAACATAAGACATGTACTACTTCTACGACAATGGCAAATCAAACCTGGGTTGAAGTTTATATGGGAAACAGAGTAGATGCTAAGTTCCCTAAATTCTGCACAATGTTTAAATTAAATTTTGAGATGATGTTTCCAAAAGTAGTTACTTCTACTTTAGTGGCTAAGAAAAAAAGGATGGATAATGGACTTAGAAAGTCCTACACACTTCAGTCTCTCAGTTATTTGCAAAAGTAGTATACTAAGCCAGAATTCCTAGAGTACTACAGTAAGTATAAAAAAATTACCAAAATGTACTGCTTGCTGGAGGGGAAAAAAAACATAAGTAGTATGGGATGTTATAAAACAAGAAATCAGAAAAGGCACACAATTATAGTCGCATAAAAATCAAAGATGGGGCTCAGGAAAAAAGAAAGTCCTCAGAAACAGCAAATTTTGTAAATAATTATTCCTCTGGTATTGTAGAGAAGCTGCAGCAAAATCTTCATAAAACATACGTAGCACCCAAATTGACTTACACAATAAGCACTATAATGTTTCCAACAGAGCTTGAAATTCGCAAGAGAATAAAACAATCAAAAAATAAGACATCAGCAAACATAGATGAGGTTCCTGTCTGTTCTGAAGGCATACATAGGCAGCATACATGCTCCGTTAACACACATAATAAATGAGAACTTTAGCTCAGCTACTTTCCCAGAGTACCTAAAGCTTGAGCAGTAGGTGCCCTTACTAAAGAAAGATAATGGAAAGCATTGAAAACTACACGCCTACACAAATAAGTACAATCTTTTTAATGAAGCACAGTTTGGTTTCCAAAGTGAGAGAAATACAACATTGGCCATTACAGATTTCACCAAACATCTTGATTAGGATGAGTTACTTTACAAGCATTTTCTTAGACTTGTCCAAGACTTTTGGCACACTACTAAGCAAGCTAGAAGCACTAGCTATAATAGGAATAGAAAGTAGTGGGTAGCTCCAGTCTTACTTTGAAAACAGGGTGCAAAAGGTGGAGATAACATACACGTCTGCTGATAAGTTTTCAGCAAAACAACTACCAGACAAGGAACATATAAAATAGGTGTTCCTCAGGGTAGCATATTGGATCCAGTTCTGTTCCTAATATATATCAATGACTTTCCAGACAGTGTAAGACATGGGGGAAAGTTCTCATTTCAATCTGATTTCAGTTGTTAATTTTCTGACTTGCATGCAAAAAGATAGCATGACCCTGATTCATATTTTTACAGCTAGTGCATAGGCTGCAGCAATTAATATGTACCCAATTGCTAATATGCTGTTTGATCATAATGTACAATAAATGTAGCACCTTACAGCTCTGAGGCATGTTCATACGAAGCAGTGAGGCTTATTAATGAGAACATGGTACAATACTGTAAGGTAAGTTAAAAGAGGTGGTATGGGATGCAGTACAGGAAGAGATGCTGATGTGAAATTTGATATATTCCACAGTAAATTTGCATCACTATTTGAAGGTGGTTTACATAAAAAGTTGTCTCTAAAATCCATTAAAAAGATTTGTAATGAAAGGGATCAAGTCTCATGTAAGTGGAAAAGGAACATTTTATGTAACAACCAGAATAAATTAAGATCCAACATTACTTGCATTCTACAAAAAATACTGTAATATTTTAAGGAATGTCATTAACATGGCCAGAAATACAGCTGTTCTGACCAAAATTAATAGCACACAAAATGGCCAGAAATATGTATGTCCAGACAGAACTGAATAAAGCTGATGATAAAATTAAAACTACACTGATGTGCAGAAGAACAACTTTTGCATGATGTGTCACCAGCAAGCAATGTAACTCTATGAAACTTGACCGTATATAGCAAGGACTGCTACAGTATTGTACAGAAGGTTTAACAATTTGGACGTACAGCTCATATGGCAAGAGTGTAGAACATGTAATGCAGCCACGAACATTGTGGAATGTGATTGTTTTGGTGGTCCTCGTGTTATTGTGCAGGAAGGCACAATGTCGTAAGGGCGTACTTGACCTCAGTCTCTTTGGACATGGTACAACACTGGTCAAAATAATTTTAACACTGTACCCCTTCACCATGTGCATTTTTCAGGGCTGCATTTAACCCTGACTTCATTTTTAAGAATGACAGTGCGTGACCAAATTGAACAGTGCAGGTGTAGCAGCTCTTAGAAAAAGAGGATATTGGATTATTGGAGTGGACTGCCCATTCACGTGATTTAAATTCTGTCAAGTACATGTAGGATGCATTGGGGAGAGTTTGCAGCACATCCACAGACAACGATGACCACACAGCAGTTGTTAACTGCACTGGAGTAGTACTGGAACACCCCACTACCAGAACTTCTTACCAACCTTGTGCCCAGCACGGAAACACATTGTAGAACATGCATTGCCACCCATTATTATACACCCCATTGAGAACCACATCCTGCTTTTTGTAAAGCTCTGGGGACCATCATAAATTGTGGTGACATGAGCGTAATTACTGTCTTTGAATAAAAATGTCAATTCTGTTGGTCTCATTGGGTATTTCTTTCAGTTACCTTCCGTACTATACTGCAACAGTTATTTCTATACAGAAGCCAAACTTAAATCTTTGCACATTAGTCTGTATTCTATGTGAAACACAAGGCAGGACAATCAGTAAGTGTACAACATATGTAAGCAACTAAATGACAATTTGCAAGTATTTTATAATAATCTCTCCAAAATGTAGCAGCAAAGAATGGAATAAATAGTTCAGTTGAAGAAGCAAGAGTATACTAAAAAAATGCATTCCACACAATGTACAGTAACTAGAAGTAGCACCAAAATCCTTCACTGAAAGAAATAGAATAATTAAAAAACAAGCTCCTGTTGTGTTGTTGGAATTTCAAGTTTCTTATAAGTTATTCTAATTTAATAGGTAGTCTTCAGTAATACATGTAATACAAAAACGTAACATGGATTTTTTCCAGACTGATTAATACATGTAACTGTTGTACCTCTTTCTATGAAAGGTGACAAGACAGACTTATGTAGTTATCTTCCAGGTTCCTTAGTGTCATCTTTTCTCCAAAATATTTGAAAAAGTAATGTACTCAAGAATAGTCTCACACACTGAAGTATGAACAATTTACTAGGCAATTCACAATTGGAATTCCAGAAAAGTTGCTGAAATGAGACCGGTATTTATACACCAAATATTACAAGCCTTAATTGGGGATGTACTGGATTTTGGTCCAAAAAATCAATTTTTCAAAAATACTGTTTTCTTGGTCTACACTGTTTAATCTATGTCGTGTGTGGCTCTTATCGTTATAGCAGCTTCAGAAATGCCTTTAAATTGTTAAAATGATTAACTCTTCACTGGTGGCCATTCCCACATTTTCCGACATTTGGGAAACTGCTTGGTTCAGTGGAATTTTTCAGTGTGTAGGCTATTTTTTCAATATCTCTGGCTGACATCTGTATCTTTGGTGAAAACTTTCTTGCATGTGGTTGATTTCTGTTTTGAGAATACTAATATGTATTAGCGGGGGAAGGCTGAATTCGTAAATCTTTATGTGGAAGTCAAGATTTGTTCACAATGGGTAGTGGAAAACTTTGTTTAGGGAACCGAGGTTTCATGGAAATCGGTTTACAAAAAGAGAGAGAGAGATAGAGAGAGAGAGAGAGAGAGAGAGAGAGAGAGAGAGAGAGAGCAGTCAGCTTCAGCATCGAAACTTGGGACAGGAGTATTGTACAAGTTGAGTTGGATTCCACTGGATCGGACTTATTGATTTAGAGTTTCTCTGACAGGCTATAAAGTTTTCATGTTCATGTGTTAGATGTAAAAATATGGAATGCATGATTGTTGGTGAAGAAAGAGGAGTGGGAAAAGTTTGTGATTTTAAATTAATTTGTAATTCATGTAGCTATGAATTTTCATTTTCCTCCTCCAAAAACCTGACACTGGTATCTATGAAATCAATTTTAGGTTAGCATATGCTCTAAGATGCATTGGACAGGGCAGGGAAGGAGGTAATTTATTATGTGGTTTTCTGAACATGCTTCCACTTTGTGCAAGATTTGAAAAAACAAATAAAGAAATGTTTGATGCTGTATGCAATACTGCCAAAAGTTTCGATGAAGGAAGCAGTGGAGGAACTGGTGGTGATAAACCAAGTAGAAATAGATCCTGGGGTAGGTATCCATGACAGTGAATCTCCTACAAATATTACTGACCTGTGTGTGACTGTAGATGGGACCTGGATTTAAAGGGGTCACACATCTCTTTATGGAGTTGCAAGAAAAATGTCCAACAATGAAGACAGTGAGAAACTGTGGCAAGAAGAGCATGCAGCTGCATGCTCTAAAAATTATAGTGGCTTAAGTGGAGGCATGGAGGCTGCTGCAGTTGTGAGGATGTTCTCCAGACTTGGCTGCCAGTATAGTGTTAGATATACTAAATACCTTGGTGACGGAGACTCCTCTTCGTTCAAAGCCCTAACAGATACAAATCCATACAATACAACAACAGAAAAGTTGGAATGTGTTGGCCACATCCAAAAGAGGTTGGTGGTATTTATTTTTTATTTATGGTTCCGTGGGACCAAATTAAGGAGAAGTCTCCATGGTCATGGAACGAGTCAATACATGAAATTATAACACGATAGTAGAAACAGATAAAATGAAATATAAGAAACATATTCAGGTGACAATTCGTAAGTTTAAATAAAGAAAATCAACAATGTAACACTGGAATTTGCTTAATTTTTCAGCTCTTCCAGGAGCTCCTCGACAGAATAGAAGTAGTGAGCCATGAGGAAACTCTTCAGTTTAGACTTAAAACAGTTTGGGCTACTGCTAAGATTTTTGAGTTCTTGTGGTAGCTTATTGAAAACGGATGCAGCAGAATACTGCACTCCTTTCTGCACAAGAGTCAAGGAAGTGCATTCCACATGCAGATTTGATTTCTGCCTAGGTGAAAGCTGCTAACTCTTGGGAATAGGCTAATATTGCTAACAACAAACGACATTAAAGAAAATACATACTGTGAGGGCAATGTCAGAATTCCCAGACTATTGAATAGGGGTAGACAAGAGGTTCTCAAACTTACACCACATATAGCTCGAACAGCCCGTTTTTGAGCCAAAAATACCCTTTTTGAACCAGAAGAATTACCCCAAAAAATAATACCATATGACATAAGTGTATGAAAATATGCAAAAAGTAGACTACTTTTCATGTTGAACTGTCACTTATTTCAGATACTGTTCTAATGGTAAATAAAGCAGCATTTAGTTTCTGAACAAGATCCTGGACATGGGCTTTCCACAACAGCTTACTATCTATCCCAACTTCTAGGAACTTGAACTGTTCCGTCTCGCTTATAACATGCCCATTCTGTCTGATCAAAATATCGGTTCTTGTTGAATTGTGAGTTAGAAACTGTAAAAACTGAGTCTTACTGTGATTTAGCATCAAATTATATTCCACAAGCCATGAACTTAATTCATGAACTACATTATATGATACTGTTTCAATATAACACACAAGATCCATCACTACCAAGCTGGTGTCATCAGCAAACAGAAATATTTTTGAATCACCTGTAATACTAGAAGGCATATCATTTATATAAATAAGAAACAGCAGTGGTCCCAGCACCGACCCTTGGGGAATGCCCCACTTAACAGTGCCCCATTGGGACTGAACATCACTACCACTCTCAATATTGCGGAGAATTACCTTCTGCTTTCTGTTCTTAAAGTAAGAGGAGAATCAATTGTAAGCTACTCCCCTTACTCCATAATGGTCCAACTTCTGCAGTAATATTTTGTGGTCAACACAGTCAAAAGCCTTCGTTAAATCAAAGAAAACACCTAGTATTCGCAACCTTTTATTTAATCCGTCCAAAACCTCATAGAGAAAAGAGAATATAGCATTTTCAGTTGTTAAACCGTTTCTAAAACCAAACTGTACATTTGACAGCAAATTATGTGAATTTAAATGCTCCAGTAACCTTGTATATACAACCTTCTCGATAACTTTAGCAAACACCGATGGCATAGAAATAGGTCTAAAATTGTCAACATTATCCCTGTCTCCCTTTTTATAAAGTGGCTTCACTACCGAGTACTTTAATCGGTCAGGAAACCGACCACTCTTAAAGGAAAAGTTACAGGTATGACTAAGTACTGGGCTAACATACATAGAACAATACTTCAGTATTCTGCTAGATACCCCATCATATCCATGAGAGTTCTTGGTCTTTAGTGATTTAATTATTAACTCAATCTCCCTCTTGTCAGTATCATGGAGGAGCATTTCAGGTAACAGTCTCGGAAGACTTTTTCCTACAAGCGCCATATGATTCCCTGTTGGGACTAAGTTTCTATTTAGTTCACCTTCTATATTCAGAAAGTGATTATTAAATACTGTACATATATGCGACTTATCAGTAACACAGACATTCCCACTATGCACTGATTCTATATCCTCGACCTGTCTCTGCAGACCAACCACTTCCTTTACAACTGACCATATGGTTTTAATTTTATCCTGAGACTTAGCTATTCTATCTGCATACCACATACTTTTTTACCTTCCTAATAACCTTTTTAAGCACCTTACAATAGTGTTTGTAATGGGCTGCTGCATTTAGATTTTGACTGTTTCTAACGTTTTGATATAATTGCCACTTTGTTCTACAGGATATTCTTATCCCACCCAGGCTGCCTGTTTGTGCTAGTACCCTGTTTTGAACGTTCTAACGGAAAGCAACTTTCAAAGAGGACGAGAAAAGTCTTGAGGAAAGCATTATATTTATCGTCTACTGTATCAGCACTGGAAACATCTTGCCACTCTTGTTCCTTGATAAGGTTTACAAAGGTCTCTACAGCAACTGGATCAGCTTTCCTAAAAAGTTGATAACTATATTTAACATGTGTTGCGGCACAAAAATCTTTTAGAGTTAAAACTTGTGCATCATGATCTGAAAGGCCATTCACCTTTTTGCTAACAGAATGCCCTTCTAGTAATGAGGAACGAACAAAAATTTTGTCTATGGTTGTTCTACTGTTCCCTTGCACTCTCGTTGGAAAGAATACGGTTTTCATAAGATTATATGAATCAAGGAGATTTACCAGCATCCTTTTCCCTGCACAATCACTTATACAATTAATATTGAAGTCACCACATATAACTAACTTTTTGTACTTCCTATAAAGTGAACCAAGAACCTCCTCTAGCTTTAGCAAAAATGTTATGAAATCGGAGTCTGGGGATCTATAAATAACAACAGTTAGAAGTTTAACTCCACTAAATTTAACCACACCTGCACAACATTCAAACACCTTTTCAGTGCAGTACTTTGAAACATCAATTGACTCAAATGGGATACCGTTTTTCACATAGATGACTACTCCCCCACACTGCAAAGAGCTCCCAGAAAAGCTGCCAGCCAACCTGTATCCTGGTAAAGGAAGCCTCTGAATTATCTCCTTATTTAAAAAGTGTTCACTTATACCAATAATTTCAGAGTCAACATCTATAAGCAGTTCACTAACTTTATCTCTAATACCTTGTATATTTTGATGAAATATACTAATTCCCTAATTACTCGGATCCCTAAGCTTTGTCGAAAGTGGTTTCTTTGTTAGAGAGACTTCCCTTAAGCAGGAATACCTATCAGCTGACTTCAATCTAAAAAAGGTGTAGCTCTAACACCCACTAGTAGAGGAATTTTCCCATGAGTCATCCCACCAACCCCACCTATGCTGTCACCTATAAGCTTTGCCAACCTCCCCTTCCCATACCTGTTGAGGTGCAGGCCATGTCTAGTGAAACCCGTCCTGCTGATCGACTCCACCGACACCACTGAAATGTGACTCATGCTTTCTGTCATCAGCGCACCCCCAAGTCTCATGTTATTACGCTGACGGCTGTATTAAGATGAGGCCGATCGTGACGCTGAAACAAGTTCCATGAAATGCACATTCGTGTTGCCAGTCTGAGTGGTTATCTTTTCCAGGTCACCATCTATGTCATACTCCCCATCCCTATTGATACTATTATTTACATACTATCGATACTATTGTTTACATGTGTACAAAGTACACCATGCACCCACTTGAGTTACGAAAATCGGTTCACTCACTGGACAGTTAAACTGACTTGTTACACACAAATTCAATGAGAAAAATTGTTCAAATGATCTTTGGGACATGTGACTACCTATAAGACATACTGAATAGTATTAACTGTGTCTAATGACTGTTTTAATAATAATCAATTTGCATTATGCCATTTGTTAATTAAGCCTATTAGTGAGCTCCCCAAATAATTGAAGGCTTTTGCTCTTCATGTAAGTATTAGTCTTGGTAATAAACGACTCAACAGTACATAATGTTTTGTTTTCCACTCAATAGGCCTAATGTCAGTAACTCATCACATAAAAAGTTAGGGCTGATTGTACAAAAACAAGCGGTAGAAAAATGTTGTGTTCATCCACACTACACATATACACTAATGAAATTAATCATAAATAGTCACTATTTCAAGAGACTACAATTGTCCATACCTACAACATTAGGAGGAGGAGAAAATAAAAAATAATAAAACAGTTAAGCTGTCAGGGGCTCAGAAAGGAGTTAATACTCATCAACAAAAATGTTTGCACTTTTGCCCAATAACATTTAATGTCTGACAGGTAGCAAAGGACGTTTTAAATCTGAAACAAACATTTGTTGTTAACAACTCCTCCGAGCTCCACAATTTAACCTTACTCTACAGAAAGGAACAAAGTATAAAACCACAAAAATATCTGACCACCTACCTTGTGACTTATAGAAACTGGCAGAGTTTTAAAGACAAACTGAAGTCATTTCTACTTTACTACTACTACTCCAAAGATGAATTTCTGAGCTGACAATTATGTAGATGAATCATATTTTGCAATTTTTTCTACAAAACAGAAAAAATACTGTTGCGTAAATGGCAACCATGCAGCAATGGTTTTCAGAAAAATTTACTTTTGGCCTATTTGTAAACCTACTAATGTTCCAGAACATGAATGAGACAAGCAACTCAACTAAATTAAACTGCACCACTTAGAAGGATGTTGCTCTTTGCAGCTGTATCAATGATGCATGATACTGAATGCAGCATAGGTGAAAACAAAAACTGGTTGGAGAACAGTATCTGCAACAGCAGACTACTTTACTTTATGCCATGAAATGAAGTTTCATAGTTAATTTTTTTTTTTTGCATAAAAGATGAAAACATGAATTAAACACATATGCCTACTACTGACAACAGTGGACTGGGATTAGTGGATAAAGCCAAATCAAACAAGCAAGTTGGTGATTAATTTAATCAAATAAATAATTTTATTCTTGTGTGTTCAAGACTATTGTAGATTAATGGTTTGTAAAATGTCTGATCTTTAAAAAAAAGTCATTATCTGCTATCTGGGAATTACTTTGGCACATGACACAAAGCACAACTACCATGATATTACTTAACTTCAATGCACACATCTAAATCATATTAGCTTAATTAAGAATTTCAGTCCATAGGCACTGTAACTTAATGGGCTGAAGTTGCACATTGCAATAACACCAGCAGCACACAGTTTTGGTCCTCAAATGAGCTGGACTGACCCACTCCGAACAAATTCCATCACTGATGAATACGGCAGGATATGCTGACTGTTTTCTTCCAGATCTATTTCTTCGTCATCTATTACTACTGTTGCAATGTTCTCTTTGGCACGAATGAATACATGACTTGACACATTGGGGACAACAACCATCTTAGTTTTATTGAATTCCTGAAAATTTCCGGGCATGTGACGAAAGGCTAGCAGATGAAAATGGTTTTCCATGTGGCGAACATATTCGGTAGCGAATTTGTATTCACCTGGTGACAAATATTTAGATGCATGATCCCGCCTACTTTCCTCGCTCAGAATATGAACGGTAAATTCCTCAATTTTTGATAAACGTATCCTTAGATAGCTAGTGATGATGAAGCGTATCCTATCTAGCTCCATCTGATGAACTATAACACGAAAATCACCTTTTTTAAGTTTATTCAAATTTTCTTCCATCTGATTAATTTGTTCCAGCATACACTCAACCATTTCGTTTCGGTGTGGTAAAATTTCTGGACTAAATTTTTCGTTCAGCCAAGATTCTTCTAAGATTTGGAGCACTTCCCCAGCTGTCAAAGTTTCCTCCTCGCCAGAGGATATATCACTGTCAATTTCCATATTGTGTAGTAAGGAATTAACACCCACACTTTCTCACTTTACATGCTAAAATCAGAAAATATCAAGTCGCACAAGATAATACGAATGTCACACAAGCCATGAAAACATTGTTTCCCGCCTTTTCCAAAGCACTTCCCTCCGACAAACTGACACAGGACATGTGAAACTGTATAGAATCAAGGATCTAACATCCTTGGTACGAATTCTGATTCATAATAAAAATCGGTTGCCACAAGTACACGCAATAACCTTCGTGAGTTTACTTAAGTTATTAATTAAGGTGGATTCACACTTGATGAACCAGAATATCAAAACGTTCCACTTTGAATTTCAAACGGCGGAAACAGAACGGAACGGGATATAACGTAACGTTTCTCTAGAAGAATATGTTGACGTTGGTCGAGGGAGGGTAAAAGCCCCTCCATACGCAACTATCTGTCTAGAGACGGCGCACAACACATCTGCGCAGACAAATAGTTACTCTAATCTGTGGGCACGAACCACTTGGACGCAGAAAAAAATAGCTTTTGGGCAGTAGATCACCATAAAACTGCCATGCTGAATGAGTTCGAATCAGCTGTTGGTTCAGCCTATTCTTCATGCAAAAAAAATGTTCAGGCACCTGTCAACAACACTGATTTACTGTTGTGCCTGACCAATAGTGCTGTGCACTTACTGCTCTTCCAAGTTTTCGTGTTTTTGGCGTTGTTTTCTACATCGTTACGCCCGTAATAGCGCGTTAAGTATAAATCTTACGTTGTTAAGTCAGCAGTGGCGTATCTTTCCTGATTAAACATCATGTGTGCCACATGCCATGCGAAGTTATTACAATAGATATTTTTCACTGTCATGATGGTCCATGATAGAAACCGGCAGTGAATAAATGTAGTGTAAGGAACACAGTGTGTATAAATGCATTTCTCAAGGCACTGTTTGTCCACGATAACTTGACGACTTTACTGATCCCGCCAGAAGCGGAAAAATCGGCTCTAGTTGAAAGACATTCATTTACCTCCGAATACCGCCAACATTAAGCTGCTCTAGATACGAAGTATTGCTATGCACATTGTTAGGTTAACGGTGCTAGTACTGAGCAAACAGCCAACGCTGTCTTCCCCTCACCTCTCCTGTCCACACGACGGTCAAAATGAGGGAGAAAGGCAGGCATCCTTTCGTTCTCAAAAATCTAGGCGCGAAAACTTATCGCGTTTCTCGTCTGTGCGTGCAAAGTGAATTTTAAAACGGCAGATACGCGTTAGTACTCTAGAGAGTTCATTGCTGAACTCATTGAAATGTATAGGAGATATGTATGTTTGTGAGAAATTGAAAGCGGAGAATACAGGGATCGAGATAAGAAGGCATCTGCTTGAAATTTTTTAATAGATAAATTACATGCATGTTAAATACATGTTTCGAGTTGTAAGATAAATAAGTAAATAGCGGTCGGCCCTAAAGCAAACAGGAACGATAATAAAAAAAAAAAAAAATTCGTTGGGGACTGTTTACAGCAAAGAGCTAAGCAAAGTAATGAAACTATTCAATCAGGCGCCGTGTATCCCGAAATTTATAAGTCAAGTTCGTGGTATTTTGATTCCTCAGCTTTCTGAGCGATGAAGAAACAGCGACGCAAAGTGGGAACGTAATTGAGGATGAAATTGGCTAGACAATTCCAGGAGAAATGCAACATTAAGTAACGTAGAAGAGTATGCTTCACTTATGTTTATGGGTCATTTATACAGTGGCAGGTGTTTGTGTGCGTGGATGATTATATAAATTCAATGTGGTTGTATGAAATTAATTACTTGATAAAAAGAATGTGAATGTAGTTTATCATGTTTGACAATTATTTTTAAAAAACGAAATTTGTCAGGACATTAGGACACATATCTTTCCTGTCAAACAACAGCTCCACCAGTACTGAAATACCGTTTATATTTGTTCCTAACAATTTTTGCAGCATTAGAAATTTTTCCAATCCCTGCACATTAAAGGACATGCATTATTTCTGTTTCGTGAATTTTGTTTGCATTTTTTTAAACGTAAATTACCAACGCAGACCATACCAGAACTTCCTTCATTATGAATTCCCACTTAAATTTCTTTTCTAGGCTGACAAATTGGAATCGAATAGTAAAACTTCTGTTGTTTGAACACAACACATTTGTGGCAATTTATTGCATGCATAGACATATTTTCAAATATTTGCACACACAAATAGCTGTATAAGGACAGTTTTTACAGGCATCACTGTCAAATGGTGGAGAGTTCACACTAGATAGAACGCAAACACAACACAGCTCGCTTAGCCAAGTAGCAAACGTGAAAGTGAGATTATGAGATACCATACATGTCACAAACAGTAGGTATTTGGTATTGGAACTGAGGAACTAACAACAGAAGGAAATAAAGAAGCTTAGGGTTTCATGTCCTGTTGACAACGAAGTCATTAGAGAAAGAGTACAAGCTTGGATTGTGTCAGGGATGGGGAATGAAACTGGTTGTGTACTTTCAAATGAGCCATCGTGGCATTTGCATGGATTTATTTAGGGAAATCATGATAAACATAGATCTGGATGGTTGGACACAGATTTGATCCATCGTCCTCCCAAATATTAGCCTGGTGTGCTAACCACTTCACCATCCCACTCAATGAACTAACAACAAATAAGTGTATTAACTGCCAAAGTAAACTTCTTAACAGACCTTCTTGATCAGTTTTGTATGGTAAACTGCTGAGAAGTGAAACGTTTCAGAACATCGCCGTTTATTTGCTAGACAAAACATTTACATAGAAATGCATCAAACAATATTTATAAGAGAACACACAGAACCTATTTACTGTACCCACTACATTTTTTTCCTTTGTAGCAAATAATGTCATAAAGAGCAGTGTTTTTCTCATTTAGCAGAGCTGACTTTTTCACTTAGTAAAAGGTTATTTAATGAAAATTGCTTCACCAATTTGTGTTCTTATCTATACACAGTGTAGACACCAGGTCTGTTCTGCCATTGTAAAACCAAAATCATTTTTCACTTTTGGACACCTGGCCTCACTTCTGCAAAAACACTCAATTGAAAAAAATCCAAGTCGTCACAGAAAATTTGTAATTTGTCATGAAAACTAAGCAAAATAATGAAATGAAGATTACGAAGAAATAAAGCACAAGCTCCACTACTGGATATGGAGTGATATGGTGGGAATAGTTTAAATTTTGATGTTAGCTGACGACGACACCACTGTCAAAACTCCTTTCCTGAGAAACTCTGATGTAATTTGACGTTATTTCCCACCCCGTTTGTCCCGTTGATGGACGGTGTGAATGCTGCGATATGAAATGCATTGTGGAATATTTTGACATGGTGTCATATGATGTTCCTTTCTGTCAACTGTGAATCAGCCTAAAAAGATGATTTCAAATTATTATCATGTATTAAATGTAAAATGCACCAAGTGACGTGCAATATTATGATGAAGCTAGATGTCTGATTTGACAAACAATGCTCTTCTGATAAGCTACTTTGAGAGATTCTTTCCTGGTATCTGTATATTGAGTAGTTAAGCAAAGGTAAATCTTCAAAATAATAGAATTCATAAAGATATGCCATACGAACACAACTTTCCTTCAAGTAACTGTTTTAAATTTGTGTGGTGGAATATCGTTTTGGATGGTTATTGTTTAAAATTGGCATACTCTTTTTGTGCTGTTTTATCACCACAGTTTCTTCATCAGAAAAACTAACATATAAACACAGGGTCCGGCAAAAACATCTATCATATTTCAAAACGCCACTGTGTGAGTTGTGGTTGGTTTACAAATGTGGAGGGGATGTCTATCGATAGCGGTGTAGATGCAATTTTCAGTAGACTCAATGGCTTGGCTAGATGTGCATTACGCGTTTTTTGAGAGGGTTATGTTCCTAATGGTGGTTCTGTGACTACTGCTTAGCGAGCATTTAGCATTCAAATCGAAGTTGACCAAAATCAATCTGTTCCTGATAGAAACACTATTCGAATTTGGTTATCAAACTTTAGAGCATCAGGTTCTGCACTGGGAAGAAAATCAGTTGACCCACCTTAGACTCTAACAATGTCAGAAAATATTGCAAATGTAAGAGCACCCATCCAGCAATCTCCTAAGTGCCCAGCATTGAAACATACAGCTGCCCTGGGATTGTCTGATAGGACTGTAAGAAGAATCCTGCACACAGATCTTCACATGCACCACTATAAAATCATGATTACCGAGAATTTAGTGAGAAAGATTTTGAAACTCAAAGAGCTGCATGTGAACAATTTTTTCGGAACATTTCCCCAGGTGACATTTTGATTTCTTCTGATATGGCCCACTTCCACTTTGAGGTACTGTAAATAAACTAAATTTCTGCTATTGAGCAGCAAGAAATCTTCAGGAACATCACCAATGACCACTTCCCAGTCAATGTGTGACAGTCTGATGCGCTGTTACTGTGTTTGACATGGGGGGCCCGTTTTTTCTTTCGAAGAAGACGGCTTCACATTAACGATTGATTCAAATTGCTACTGTCACGTCAGAGAATTGTTTCCTGAATGGCTTCTCTCTTCATGACGAGACGTTGCCTGGCCCCCAAGGTCACCTTGATTTATTACCTTATGATATTTTCCTTGGGGGACACTTAAAGACTCAACTATGCAAACTTAGCCCCACAATCCTGCAAGCACACAAGGAGGCAGTCACCCAGGAAGTGGCTGCCATTCCACAAGAAATGACATGAGGAACTATGGACAACTTCTGCGAAAGGGTTTGTCAATGGGTCAACAATGGACGACGCCATTTACTGGTCAAATAATCTAAAATGTCATAGTATTAGTTGTTCACAAATAAAATTATTTTATTTGTATCTTTCTTCCTTTGTTCGTAACTGTCTTTTGAAATACCTGATGTCCTTTTTCCGAACCCTGTACCAGAATTGGATACATCAGAATAAAGTAAAGATTATTTGGATGCAAGTTTATTTGACTTACTTTAGTTGAAATGAGTAAGGAAGCGAAATCTGGACACAAGTTAGAGTCTTTTGTTTGGGATTCCTTCCACTGTCAATTTATAGAAACATAATGAATCATATACTGCAGTATTGTACCACTTGCCATTTGCTACAGAGCTACATCTGTAAATATTTTAATCAGATTTTCTGCAAGCCACTCTTCATTTCTCTTATGAAGATCTTTCCCTCACTTCAGTCTTCCTCATTTGGTTCTTACCTACACTCACATATTTTTATCTACCTAAATACTGTTTTATATCTAAAAACAAAGAAGATGAGACTTACCAAACAAAAGCGCTGGCAGGTCGATAGACACACAAACAAACACAAACATACACACAAAATTCTAGCTTTCGCAACCAACGGTTGCTTCATCAGGAAAGAGGGAAGGAGAGGGAAAGACGAAAGGATGTGGATTTTAAGGGAGAGGGTAAGGAGTCATCCCAATCCTGGGAGTGGAAAGACTTACCTTAGGGGGAAAAAAGGACGGGTATACACTCGCACACACACACATATCCATCCGCACATCCACAGACACAAGTAGACATTTGTAAAGGCCTTTTTTCCCCCTAAGGTAAGTTTTTCCGCTCCCGGGATTGGGATGACTCCTTACCCTCTCCCTTAAAACCCACATCCTTTCGCCTTTCCCTCTCCTTCCCTCTTTCCTGATGAAGCAACCGTTGGTTGCGAAAGCTAGAATTTTGTGTGTATGTTTGTGTGTCTATCGACCTGCTAGCGCTTTTGTTTGGTAAGTCTCATCATCTTTGTTTTTAGATATATTTTTCCCACGTGGAATGTTTCCCTCTATTATATAAATATTGTTTTAGATTGAGGAAAATTCTTGCATTTGCATTTTCACATAATGTTGGTCAGACTTGCAGGTACTTCTTATTCCCTTGCAAATATTGAAAAGTAACAGTTGTTATCATGTCATCTACTTCAAAATGTTTCACATAGATGATAAATCTCTTGACAATAATTCAACATATGTCGAAAGAATTCTGTGTGTGTCCATCTCTTGGAAACCAGAATACTGGTGAAGGTCATATCATCACTATAACAGTAACTGCTTGCACCTCGTTACACAGTATTTCTTTGGCTTCTGCAAACTTTTATTAATAACAGTATGCATTTACTGTTAATAACACACCACTATTTACTATATGTTATGCTGGATTTCCACAAGCATGAATTAATTACTGGTGCACCTCTCTGCCATCACATTTACATGAAATTCAGCATGTCCACACTCAAAAGCTGTAAATGCTCCTTAACACAACTATCAGGATGATGATAAGTGGAGTTTATTCATGCAAGTTGTGCAGTTTTAGCCAAAGAGCTTATAATGATGCTAATGAAAAAGATAAACCCACAAATGTTGGCTAGAGAAATGGGTATCTCATATGAATGGTTTGGGGACATCCAATATGCTAATAGGAGAGCTGTCTGTGGAGATCAAAGTTTTGTTCTAAAATCATTTTCGAATGTTAAAATAAATTTTTATTCCTTTTCAACAATCGTATAGGCTCTACACGAAACTCTAAAACACATATGCGAAATTTTGTGACAGATTGCATTAAATTACAAGTAAGATTGCGTTATCTGGCAATGGAGTACATTTTATCATCACTGCAATATATGGATCGCAATCTGAAGAGCAACGATTCTCAAATTCTGTTTGAAGTGCTGGACACTATGAACAATTCGTTGAAGTATCAGGAGGTAAGGTTTTTGCCTCAATAATTCTGCTTTCTTTTTATTTTTAGAGTTAGTCATGCTTCTGATAGGTCACTGACACTGTAAATACAGTACTCAAATACACAACCCTACGAGACTCACTGTCCTCAGTTCTCACATTGTGCCTGGGGATTGAAAGAATAAGATATGCTAATTTTATCCCAAAAAGAGACAGTCCAACGAAAATACCAGATAAATCTTTGGAAACATATAAGTTACTGCCTCCAAGTGACCCACTTGAGTTATCGGATCAGCGAAAATTTAGATCTAATGTAATGAGTCACCAAAAGAGGATTGTAACTAAGTACTCCATGATTCGCCTATGGAAACCATCGAATTTCGACATGCATGAAACGAATAGCTATGTGTGTACATTGCTGGGTCCCAAAAAGAGAACAGTGGGGCGAGAGTTCACTCTTAAATATACACAGCATATTTCACCCTAGGAAATACTGACACATCCATTCTAATGGAGCAATCAGAGCCACAAAAACTGCTCTAGGTGAGCTTACCTTCAGATTATCGTCATTTAGCAAGGCAGCAATCTTAAATGACTCCATGGTTGCCATCTAAATTTAAATGATATCTTCATTCCGATGGCACATGGGTACCTGCTGCTGCAGAAGAGTCCTTCACTTTGTGATGCTTTTGCTGTACAGACTTCAGTAGGCCACATTTTAACTGAAAATGTTTTAAAATTGAACAAGAGGGCAAATGTTATTTTACCAAATGAACATTTAGGAAAGAACGACTTTTTATTCAAGCTGGAGAGGCAGATTGGTTGATTGTTTTAAAAATAATATACTGTCTGTCACAATTTCCATTTTTGAAACGAAATGACTGGTTTTGGTCATCGTTGGCCATTCTCAGATCATAAACTATGTTGTCAGTCTATGTTCTCTATTTTAGCAGGCAATGTGACGAATGTGACACAACTTTCATGGTTTTGTGAAATGTCTGACTTGCTCTCTAAACTATTAATGTGTTATGAAGGTGGCTGATTCATCTCGAGTTTTTGTAAGTGGTCAACAGCCATCCTTTCCTGAGTTATCTTATCAGCCCATATTCTATAACTCCAACAGGAATTTAATGGCACATTATAACAACTACAAAGTTGACTATCTTCCTTTCTTTATAACTGGATGTAACTGGATCAGTGGTTGTGAGTGAAAATGAGAGAGAGTGATTGTAATTTTAGGTGAAATTGTATTTTATGCATTTTTAGTTTTAGCAGTTTTAACCACATTTTCCGGCCACAGTGGCCGAACGGTTCCAGGCGCTTCAGTCCAGAACCGCGCTGCTGCTATGGCTGCAGGTTCGAATCCTGCCTCGGGCCTGGATGTGTGTGATGTCCTTAGGTTAGTTAGGTTTAGGTAGTTCTAAGTCTAGGGGACTGATGACCTCAGATGTTAAGTCCCATAGTGCTTAGAGCCATTTGAACCATAATCACATTTGTCTCGGTCAGTTGTAAATAAAATCTGTGATAACTTATAAACTTCAGTAGATAATGGAGTTTCATGTGTTAACCATATGACAAAATACGCTCCTCATTGTATGCTGTTGTTTCACAAAAGTAAAATAAGTTGGATGTATTGAACTGTTTATGAGTTAAAATGGATGTTGAGTATAGTTACTCTTGCTGTATTGCTTGTGTGTGTGGGCAGAAGAGAGTGTGCTAAGTGTAATGAAAAATACCATATGCTAATTAATGTCACTATTGAGCACCCACATCCCCAAATACAAACACACACACACACACACAATGCATGCATGGGCCCGTGCATGTATAGGCTCATGCACATCTCAGTAAGTTACGTGAGACAGGCAACAATGACTGCTTGCAGGAGATACCATCACACTATATAATTATAGCGTACAAATTGGCAACTACAATGACTAAGACAGAAACAGAAATCCACCTCTTTAAGGCGAATATAATACTATACACAAGACCAGCCGCCAATGTGAACTGTCGGATGAGGAGTTATGGAGGTGTTAATGAAGGATAAACCTCTGGAAGGTGCTCTACACTCTGCACCGCCACAGCGGTCCAGGACACTAGCTGTTACAAAATTTCAAAGTACAACAGAACATGTTTGTCTTGGCAACCATCTCCACCACCTAGATAACTTTGATGGTACAAACTGCGTACGCTATGACAGCTCAGATAACGGATATCCCAGATGAAGAATGCTTTTTGTTTGTCACTATCAACTAAAAATTTTGTAAACAGTTAGGCCGACTGAGAGGCAAGGGACGAAATGACCAATCTGTAATGTCATCATGTTACCGTAAACTTTGTTTTCTGTAAAACAGAGTGAGTTTTATGAGTGTCGCAAATGCTGTGTTTGGTGTTGCCCGAGAAACGAACACCACGGTGACGGGCTCTGACTACTGCATGCTCTGCAGCCGGTTCCTCGGATTTTGGCAGGTGGCGTACCAGCTTTAACGGAACTAGACCAGACAGAAGCGGCGTTGGAAGGAAGTCAGAGAAAATAGTTGCAGCATTTAGTGCAACAGAGTAGTGTGTTAATAACATGAGCTCAGAAGTACTTGTCATGCTGGAAACAAGACTATTTTCTGTCTAAGGCATGTGAGGTAACTGTCAGATCCTGCGTGGCTGAGGATGTATTTCCTTTTACACGCAAGTCGCATGCGACCATTGAGATTCTGCATGGCGTTATGTATGCTGAGTATTGCTGTCAACTCCAGCAGGTGAACGAGTAACATATTTTCATACAGAAGAGTCAAAGTCGGTTTTATGTTACGTTTTTAATAACATCATATTTATCTGAATGGTATACTGTGTGACCTTTCTGAGCATTTTTTCAAGAGGGTTTAAAAAGTGTAATGTGCTATTTGAATGAGATATGCTGCTGTTCATATCATCATAACGAACAAAAATTATGAGAAAGGTAAGCGTGCTCATTAATGTTCCACTGGTAATTAAACAATATTTTCTTAATTTTTTTATTTTTTATTTTGATTCTGTACCAAAAGTTATTTGAAGTGGTCAAGATAAACGGAACACCATATACACTGGTGTGCAAAACTTAAGGACGAAAATAACTTACACATGGTATGTCACTGCCAAGTGACACAGCTCAATGAAACTCACATCCTACATGAAGGAATCGACACAAAAGGTAATTGAAAGAAATACGCAAGGAGACTGTTCAAAAACAACAATTCCACTGAAGTCACTGCGATTCATAATGAGCCCCTGGAGATCACAAAAGGTGGGCCATGGTTGTTAATAGGGTGTCCGACCACTACGGATGGCAATACATGGTCTGCAACGTTCTCCCGTGCTGGGCACAAGCTTGACAGGGCGTTCTCGTGGTAGGGCCTTCCATTTCCCCACCAGCGCTGGACGATCCTTGACGCATGTGATCGTGCTGCAGTACATCTACCCGACACGTCCCACCCGCGCTTGATGGGGCTTAAGTCGGGGGAGCGGACAGGCAAGTTCATTTGTCGAATATCCTGTCGTTCCAAGATCTCCAACACTTGCCCAGTTCAACGCGGCAGCACATTGTCATCCATAAAGATGAAATCAGGGCCGAGTGCACCCCTGAAAAGACGCACATGGGGAAGGGGTACAGTGTCACAATAACGTTGACCAGTGAGTGTATAGTGTTCAAAGACTTGGAGGTCAGTACACACCCACACAACATATTGCCTTCCCACACCTGGACCGTCAAAACGATCACGTTCTACAATGTTCCCGGGTGTATTAACTGTTCCCAACTCTCTCGAACTGAGGGTATGTACAGCATTGTCCATTGTCGAACATGACGTTTTGGTGTTCCAGATGTTATGGTATGGGGAGACATAATGCCGCATGAGTGTATTGACCTCTGAATCCTTGAACACATGTCACTCACCACTCAGTGCAATCGTTACACTATACTCCTTCCCCATGTGCGTCATTTCCAGTGTACATTTGGCCCTGACTTCCCCTATTTGTGGATGACAATGCACGACTGCATTGAAATGTGCAGGTGATGGAGCTCTAAGAACGCGAGGATATTCAATGAATGGACTGGCCTATTCATTCTTCCGACTTACCATTGAGCACATGTGAGACACGTTGGGAGAGGTTTTTCAACCACACTGGTGAAGAAAGGCAACAACCCACCACAAGAGCTCACTATCAATCTTGTAGCCAGCACGTGGACATGTTGCAGAGCACGCTTTCCCATCTGTGGTGATCACACACATTATTAAGGACCATGGCCCGCCTTTTGTAATATGCAGGGACCATGATAAATCACAGTGACTTCAGTATAATTATTGTCTTTGAATAAAATGTTCAAATTTTTGTGAATTCCAAGGGGACCAAACAGTTGAGGTCATCGGTGTGTGGACTTACAACTACTTAAAGCAACTTAAACTAACTTATACTAAGAACAACACACACACCCATGCTCAAGGGAGGACTCGAACCTCCAATCCGTGACATAGCGCCTCAAACCGCACGACCACTCTGAGCGAAGTCTTTGAATAAAAGTGTTATTTCTGTTCATCTCATTGTGTATTATTTTCAGTCACCTTCTGTACTAAACTGCGGTAGTTCTTTCTTTGTATGATCCAAGTTTCATCGAACTATGTTACTTGGCATTGACACATCATGTGAAACTTACTTTTATCTTTAAGTTTTGAGCACCACTGCATACACAGGCTGTGAAAAACTACTTATATGAATTGCTAGAGTTATTAGAGGAGACAAAAAGAACCACTTCTGTTATGTGACACAAATGTTACAATTGCGCTGTTTCCCTGCTAGGGGCATTGAAGTGTTTGATGCTGGACTCCCCTTAGACCAATTTTCATAATTGTTTTCAATGCACATCTTATGCTAGGAAGGTTAAGTTTTCATTATTGGTAGCAGTTTCCACATCTCTGAGCAAACAACTACATTACTATTCTTTACCTTATGTTGTGTCTCCATGAATGTTACTGATGTTTACAGGTTCTTGATGGCTGATTACACTCCAACTGATCTGGCTGGAACGCACCTCATTTGTGGGCAGGTACGATGCAACAGTCAAGCAGCAAGGCGCCTGTACACAGAGCGATTTCCAGGGAGGCGGTCACCAGATCAGGTCGCGTTTCAAAGACTTGATGGCCTTCCTAGTGAAACAAGATCCCTTAAACCAGACCAAGAGGAAACTGGTATATCTCCTCCCTTTTTAAGCAGATGAGTTTTATTTCGTCCTCTCTGGTGCTTTGCTGGTTTTTTAGTATTTTAATTGCGTCCACTGTCTCTTTCATAGTCGGCGGTGCAAATACATCTACATCTACATCTACATTTATACTCCGCAAGCCACCCAACGGTGTGTGGCGGAGGGCACTTTACGTGCCACTGTCATTACCTCCCTTTCCTGTTCCAGTCGCGTATGGTTCGTGGGAAGAACGACTGTCTGAAAGCCTCCGTGCGCGCTCTAATCTCTCTAATTGTACATTTGTGATCTCCTTGGGAGGTATAAGTAGGGGGAAGCAATATATTCGATACCTCATCCAGAAACGCACTCTCTCGAAACCTGGCGAGCAAGCTACACCGCGATGCAGAGCGCCTCTCTTGCAGAGTCTGCCACTTGAGTTTGCTAAACATCTCCGTAACGCTATCACGGTTACCAAATAACCCTGTGACGAAACGCGCCGCTCTTCTTTGGATCTCCTCTATCTCCTCCGTCAACCCGATTTGGTACGGATCCCACACTGATGAGCAATACTCAAGTATAGGTCGAACGAGTATTTTGTAAGCCACCTCCTTTGTTGATGGACTACATTTTCTAAGGGCTCTCCCAATGAATCTCAACCTGGTACCCGCCCTACCAACAATTACTTTTATATGATCGTTCCACTTCAAATCGTTCCGCAGGCATACTCCCAGATATTTTACAGAAGTAACTGCTACCAGTGTTTGTTCCGCTATCATATAATCATACAATAAAGGATCCTTCTTTCTATGTATTCGCAATACATTACATTTGTCTATGTTAAGGGTCAGTTGCCACTCCCTACACCAAGTGCCTATCCGCTGCAGATCTTCCTGCATTTCGCTACAATTTTCTAATGCTGCAACTTCTCTGTATACTACAGCATCATCCGCGAAAAGCCGCATGGGACTTCCGACACTATCTACTAGGTCATTTATATATATATTGTGAAAAGCAATGGTCCCATAACACTCCCCTGTGGCACGCCAGAGGTTACTTTAACGTCTGTAGACGTCTCTCCATTGATAACAACATGCTGTGTTCTGTTTGCTAAAAACTCTTCAATCCAGCCACACAGCTGGTCTGATATTCCATAGGCTCTTACTTTGTTCATCAGGCGACAGTGCGGAACTGTATCGAACGCCTTCCGGAAGTCAAGAAAAATAGCATCTACCTGGGAGCCTGTATCTAATATTTTCTGGGTCTCATGAACAAATTAAGCGAGTTGGGTCTCACACGATCGCTGTTTCCGGAATCCATGTTGATTCCTACAGAGTAGATTCTGGGTTTCCAAAAACGACATGATACGCGAGCAAAAAACATGTTCTAAAATTCTACAACAGATCGACGTCAGAGATATAGGTCTATAGTTTTGCGCATCTGCTCGACGACCCTTCATGAAGACTGGGACTACCTGTGCTCTTTTTCAATCATTTGGAACATTTCGTTCCTCTAGAGACTTGCGGTACACGGCTGTTAGAAGGGGGGCAAGTTCTTTCGCGTACTCTGTGTAGAATCGAATTGGTATCCCGTCAGGTCCAGTGGACTTTCCTCTGTTGAGTGATTCCAGTTGCTTTTCTATTCCTTGGACACTTATTTCGATGTCAGCCATTTTTTAGTTTGTGCGAGGATTTAGAGAAGGAACTGCAGTGCGGTCTTCCTCTGTGAAACAGCTTTGGAAAAAGGTGTTTAGTATTTCAGCTTTACGCATGTCATCCTCTGTTTCAATGCCATCATCATCCCGGAGTGTCTGGATATGCTGTTTCGAGCCACTTACTGATTTAACGTAAGACCAGAACTTCCTAGGATTTTCTGTCAAGTCGGTACATAGAATTTTACTTTCGAATTCACTGAACGCTTCACGCATAGCCCTCCTTATGCTAACTTTGACATCGTTTAGCTTCTGTTTGTCTGAGAGGTTTTGGCTGCGTTTAAACTTAGAGTGAAGCTCTCTTTGCTTTCGCAATAGTTTCCTAGCATTGTTGTTGTACCACGGTGGGTTTTTCCCGTCCCTCACAGTTTTACTCGGCACGTACCTGTCTAAAACGCATTTTACGATTGCCTCGAACTTTTTCCATAAACACTCAACATTGTCAGTGTCGGAACAGAAATTTTCGTTTTGATCTGTTAGGTAGTCTGAAATCTGCCTTCTATTACTCTTGCTAAACAGATAAACCTTCCTCCCTTTTTTTATATTCCTACTAACTTCCATATTCAGGGATGCTGCAACGGCCTTATGATCACTGATTCCCTGTTCTGTATATACAGAGTCGAAAAGTTCGGGTCTGTTTGTTATCAGTAGGTCCAAGATGTTATCTCCATGAGTCGGTTCTCTGTTTAATTGCTCGAGGTAATTTTCGGATAGTGCACTCAGTATAATGTCACTCGATGCTCTGTCCCTACCACCCATCCTAAACCTCTGAGTGTCCCAGTCTATATCTGGTAAATTGAAATCTCCACCTAAGACTATAGCATGCTGAGAAAATTTATGTGAAATGTATTCCAAATTTTCTCTCAGTTGTTCTGCCACTAATGCTGCTGAGTCGGGAGGTCGGTAAAAGGAGCCAATTATTAACCTAGCTCTGTTGTTGAGTGTAACCTCCACTCATAATAATTCACAGGAACTATCCACTTCTATTTCACTACAGGATAAACTACTACTAACAGTGATGAACACTCCACCACCGGTTGCATGCAATCTATCCTTTCTAAACACCGTCTGTACCTTTGTAATAATTTCGGCAGAATTTATCTCTGGCTTCAACCAGCTTTCTGTACCTATAACGATTTCGGCTTCGGTGCTTTCTATCAGTGCTTGAAGTTCCGGTACTTTACCAACGCAGCTTCGATAGTTTACAATTACAATACCGATTGCTGCTTGGTCCCCGCATGTCCTGACTTTGCCCTGCACCCGTTGAGGCTGTTGCCCTTTCTGTACTTGCCCAAGGCCATCTAACCTAAAAAACCGCCCAGCACACGCCACACAACCCCTGCTACCCGTGTAGCCACTTGTTGCGTGTAGTGGACTCCTGACCTATCGAGCAGAACCCGAAACCCCACCACCCTATGGTGCAAGTCGAGGAATTGCAGCCCACACGGTCGCAGAACCGTCTCAGCGTCTGATTCAGAACCTCCACTCGGCTCTGTACCAAAGGTCCGCAGTCAGTCCTGTCGACGATGCTGCAGATGGTGAGCTCTGCTTTCATCCCGCTAGCGAGACTGGCAGTCTTCACCAAATCAGATAGCCGCCGGAAGCCAGAGAGGATTTCCTCGGATCCATAGCGACACACATCATTGGTGCCGACATGAGCGACCACCTGCAGATGGGTGCACCCTGTACCCTTCATGGCGTCCGTAAGGACCCTTTCCACATCTGGTATGACTGCCCCCGGTATACACACGGAGTGCACATTGGTTTTCTTCCCCTCTCTTGCTGCCATATCCCTAAGGGGCCCCATTACGCGCCTGACATTGGAGCTCCCAACTACCAGTAAGCCCACCCTCTGCGACCGCCCGGATCTTGCAGACTGAGGGGCAACCTCTGGAACAGGACAAGCAGCCATGTCAGGCCGAAGATCAGTATCAGCCTGAGACAGAGCCTGAAACCGGTTCGTCAGACAAACTGGAGAGGCCTTCCGTTCAGCCCTCTGGAATGTCTTTCGCCCCCTGCCACACCTTGAAACGACCTCCCACTCTACCACAGGTGAGGGATCAGCCTCAATGCAGGCAGTATCCCGGGAACCACAGTCGTAGTCCGATCAGGGGATGCGTGGGACGAGCTGGCCGTCCCCACAAACCCCCATCCGGAACCCCACAGTGATGCCCATTGGCAACAGCCTCAAGCTGTGTGACCGAAGCCAACACTGCCTGAAGCTGGGAGCGAAGGGATGCCAACTCAGCCTGCATCCGAACACAGCAGTTGCAGTCCCTACCCATGCTAAAAACTGTTGTGCAAAGAACGTCTGAACTAATCTACAGAGAGCGCAAACAAATCGACACAAAATTTAAACGGTTATTAAAATACAAGATTGCCTAGTAAATGCAGTAATGCTGCTACTTGCGCACTGCTGACACACTGCTCGGCGCCGGAAGGAGACTACGCGATTTTACACTATTCAGGTACTAAAACGCGATGCTACAACTCTCAAATACTATAATACGCCCGAAATTTATGAATTAAACAATGCAAGTACCAAAAACACGTAAAGAAATTAAGAATTAAACTATGTAACAAATGAGTGAGCTCGGAGTATACGACTTGCTGCTGCAGCTGCTCATCCAACGACGGCAGGGAGCACACTGATCTATGCTCTGATATTTGTGTTATTCCTCCACTTCTGTATTTCCATCTTCAACATTTAACAGCTTCTCAAAATATTCCGTTGAAATTCCCATACCTTTTGTTCTTTCTAGAACTGTACTGTTATTTTTATGCTCTACTGAACAACCTAACAGACCTGCAAAAATCTGCTGCATTCCACGTAAATTTGTCCTCTTGTCCTCCTTTAATTACGCTTTCACACGTTCTTTCTTTTCCCTTCTGCGAATATTTTTGGTGTCCCTACGAGCATTTTCATAAAATTTCTTTGCTTTCGTTTGAATCTTGCTGTAAATATTTTTCCCTTGCTACTATTTATTTTTTCACTTTTTGCTCTCATTCTTCAGAACCATGGATTTTTCTTTTTTTCTTTTTCTTTTTTCGCACAGTATTATTGCTGCTTCTCCCACACCTGTTTTTATTATTCCCAACTGGCCTTCAATGTCGAGGTTGGGTTCCATTTGTTCTGAAGTATAATGACAAACAGAGAAGCAGGAACGTTGAAATTTACAGAGTTTGACGGATGATTTTTCCAAATAATCCTTTATCTGAGAACATCATTACATTTGTAATCAGAAAGTAAGTACTTTTAGAGAAGAGTGGCAGCAGAAATCAGATGAGCGGCAGTTTCCTAAAAGGGCAGAGAACCAAAAGCAAGCTATATGCAACTTGTGTGAGCGACTCAGTGCGACGAGTGGAAGAAATTCTATTTTCCACAATTATTTAAAACTTTGGCAAAAGATTATTTGTAATGGTGATCTCAAATTCGTCTTGTGTAATGTTTCATATAGTGGTCCCAAATTATTGTAGTGTGATATTCGTTTACTGATATGTGTTAACAAGGACAGCAAAACACGAAGAATGACTAGTACTGAAGCAGCAACTTAGCAGTTATGCTGCATGGCAGTAGGAATCAGCATGTGCAGGGTATGCGCTGTTGCAGCTGGCTGGAGTGTTGGTTATTCTTTGTGTTTTCACACAACATCATCATCATCATCATCACTGTCCTTGTCCATATATATCAACAAGCGAATATTATAGTAGACTAATTTTGGACCGCTGTATCCAATGGGCACATAAAATTATATTTCAAAAATGATTTTGTTGGTTATGGGAAACAAATCGACGCTTTCCAACAAAGCTGGACTTCACATAAAAGATTTGATGAGCTGTAAATGTCTGGGCCGACTCCACTTACACATAGCAAAAGCGAAATTGCAACTATCTGTCGAAGCACCAGAGAGAACGAGCCCGCCTGCTCCTGGTAAGGACACCTTTACATGTACTGGTTATAACCAGGCCGCAGCTCCAATTCCTCAGGTGCCACTGATGATGCTCTACCCTTGTACACTCCTTCCTCATGGATCCTACCCCAAAGAACCAAAGAAGGCCAGTTTTGACGGCGTACTTCTAAACTATATCAATCCATGATCTTCTTGGCCGCCCACTATATCTTTTCTCATGTATAGTTTTTCAAGGAATTTCTCGACTACCCTGGTTTTTTCCATCGGCTTCACATGACCACTGTACTGGTGGAGTTTTCCCGGTGCATCAAGTTTTACACCTGCATCCATTGAACACTTTTCATTTCTTATCTAATTCATTTTTGTTCACTCAGCTTAACTATATAACATTTCATTTCAGCAGATTGAATGTGGTTATTCTCTCGCTCTGCACGGGTGTAAAAAAAACTACTGATACAAAATTTTACAGTGTTAACAAGCTCAAAACAGCCATAACTTCAAGTGGCTCTAAGCACTATGGGACTCAACATCTGAGGTCTTCAGTCCCCTAGACTTAGAACTACTTAAACCTAACTAATATAAGGACATCACACACATCCATGTCGGAGGAAGGATTCGAACCTGCGACTGCAGCAGCCATAAGTTTCAAGAGTAACATCATAGTACCAGACCATAAAAAGGACTATAAATAAGAAACCAGAAATTGTATAGACGTCTTATTAATTACTACAGCCTACAAAGTGTTCTCCTAGATTCTCCAGAAAAGATTGGAAGCATATTTAAAAGAGGCAAAAGATGAGAAACAAGAGGGATTTATGAAGAATTGATCCACCACTAATAAGATATTTGTACTGAAAGAAGCCATATCAGAACAATGGGAATACAACAAAACAATGGCAATATTGTTGGTTGATCTTAAGAAACTGTATGATAGCATAAACAGAGAAAATTTGTGGGAGGAAATGCAGAAGTTTGGAATATCAGATAAGATTACAAATCATGAAAAAGTCACACTGGAAGACTCGAAAGGGATGGCAAAAATGGATGGCTTCTGACATAACACAGATGTCAGGATGGAGATGGAATATCATCTCTGTTGTTCAACACAATAATACAGAAGCCACTGAATACAGCAAGTGACGTGCAAGACAGAATTGCCATATAAATAAAAGGAAATGTATTGGTCTTTGCAAATGATGTAGCATTAATGACTAAAAATCTAAATGACTTGAAAATACTGGCAAGATAGCTATTTAAAAACGCAGAGGAAGTTGGATTAGAGGTAAATGACAAGAAAACAAAATTCATGAAGGTAGAAAGAGGCAGGAAACTGTGCAGATTGATAGCCAAGTGTTTGAAGAAGAAGATGAGTTTAAATATCTGGGGATGGTAGAAAACAACAGAAATGATGCGAAACAAAAAACGGAAGCGAGGATCAAAGGGACCACCAAAGCGCCATATTCACTCATCAAATTACTGTCATCCATAATTTTTTGAAGAGGAACCAAAATAGGGATATATAAAACTATTATCAGACCGTTACGTGTATATGGGGCAGAAATATCAAGAATAAGTGAACATGCAGAGAGAAATATAGAGGTTTTTGGAGACAAAATCCTGCAGACATATTTGGACCAATTTGTGAGGGAGAAGATCGGCGTCGAAGAAATAACAGGGAGCTGAGGGAGATATACACTGACGGAAAAAAAATCGCCTCGCCACGGAGGAGTTGTGCAACACAAACGAAAGTCGGTAGGCGTGTTTCTAAATGTCAAAGATTATGCCTGCTCAAATTTCGCACAACTCGCGTAAGAGGGGCGTGAGCAGTGCCACTATGGGGACGCACATCAGGTTTGCTTTTAAATACAAACTGTAACTGTCGTGAGCGTTAGTTGCCTTTGAGACTGGACGTGATCGGTTGATGATAGTCAAGAATGCCTTTAAGGTGAGGAAGACGCCATTATCAACAAACACTTCACAGAGTCTGAATGAGGACGTGTAATAGGGCTAAGTGAACCTGGATATTCCTTCTGCGATACTGCAGAAAGATTTGGCAGGAATATAGCCACTGTAAATGATTTTCGGTTAGACCGTCAGCGCGAGCGCACTGCTAGTTCCTGCTACTAATATGGCGAGTACACCTTTCGGTTGTTACATATTTTTACGAGCTTCAAACATGAGCGACTCATTTTCAGTTATCTGTGTAGTTACTAGTTTATTTTTGTAATTTCTTGCGTGTTTGAGTGCTTACTATGCACAATCTTTTATTTGAATAACAGTGTAGTGTACAATACCGCCGTTGCTATCGACCGTTGTATCGACCCTCGTATCGTGCAGGCTTTTGTTTGTTTGGTTAGAACAGCTCAGTGTCGGTTAGACCGTCAGTGAGAGAGCACTTCGATTTCCCACAGCTGATAAGGCGAGTACACCATTAGTTTGTTGCACATTTTTACAAGCTTCAAACAGGAACGACTGCGGTAATGGATAAGAACTGTGATTGTTGTTTACGGATGCGAGCTGAGTTGGCTATCCTCCGCTCACAGCTCCAGGCTGGTTCGGCTTCCGTCACACAGCTTGAGGCTGCTGTCAAGGGGCGTCACTGTGGGCGATCGCACGCGGGGATGCGAGGGACGTCGAGCACGTCCCATGTGTCCTCCGATCAGTCCACTGCTGTGACCACCCTGGGTAGTGCCTGCACTGAGGTTGACCCCTCACGCGTGGTAGGAGATCATTCCAAAGTCTGGCAGGCAGCGAAAAACTTCCCGAGGGGCCGATCGTAGTGCTTCCCCAGTTCGTTTGACGAACAGGTTTCGGTCGTTATCTGTGGCTGACGATGTCTCTGAGCCGGATGCAGTCGTCCACCCCGTTGCAGAGGAAGCTTCTCGGTCCACAAGGTCTGGGCATTCACAGAGGGTTGGTTTGCTGGTAATTGAGAGCTCCAACGTTAGGCGCGTAGTGGGGCCCCTTAGGAACTTGGCTGCCAAGGAGGGGAAGGAAGCCAGTGTGCACTCTGTGTGCATTCTGGGGGAACTCATTCCGGATGTGGAAAGGGTGCTTCTCAATGCCATGAAGAGTACAGGGTGCAGCCAACTGCAGGTGGTGGCTCTTGTCGGTACCAATGACGTGTGTCGCTTTGGATCTGAGCATATTCTGTCTGGTTTCGGGCGGCTAGCGGAAATGGTAAAGACTGCCAGTCTTGCTTCCGAGATTAAGGCGGAGCTCACCATCTGCAGCATCGCCGATAGAACCGACTGTGGTCCTTTGGTGCAGAGCCGAGTGGAGGGTCTGAATCAGAGGCTCAGGCGGTTCTGTGACCGTGTAGGCTGCAGGTTTCTTGACTTGCGCCATCAGGTGGTGGGTTTCCGGGTTCTGCTTAATAGGTCAGGAGTCCACTACACACAGGAGGCGGCTACACGGGTAGCGGGGGCTGTGTGGAAGGGACTGGGCGGTTTTTTAGGTTAGAGGGTCTCAGGGAACCACAGAAGGGGCGTCCGTCTAAAAGTGGGCAGGTAAAAAACAGTAAGGTAGTTGTAAAACGATTGATATTGTAGTTGTAAATTCTCGTAGCTGTGTTGGGAAAGAACCAGAGCTCCAAGCCCTAATAGAAACCACTGAAGCTCAAATAATTGTAGGTACAGAGAGCTGGCTAAAGCCGGACATTTTTTCAAACGATCTAACAGTGTTCAGAAAGGATAGATTAAATACATGTGGTGGTGGAGTATTTATTGCTTCAGAGGTAGTTTGCCTTGTAGCGAAATTGAAGTAGATAGTTCGTGCAAAATAGTATGCGTAGAGGTTATGCCTGATAATCGGACTAAACTATTAATTGAATCGTTTTACCCCTCCCCCCCCCCCCCCCTGATTCAGAAGACATAGTTGCTGAACAATTCAAAGAAAACTTGAGTCTCATTTCAAATAGGTATCCCTCTCATACAATTATAGTCGGTGGTGACTTCAATCTGCCCTCGATTTGCCTGAAAAATTATACGTTTAAAGCTGGCGGCAGGAATAAAACGTCATCCGAAATTGTACTGAATGCTTTCTCAGAAAATTATTTTGAACAATTAGTTTATGAGCCCACTCGAAGCGTAAACGGTTGCGAAAGTATACTTGACCTTTTAGCAACAAATAATCCTGGACAAACTGCGAGTATTGTGACGAATACAGGGATTAGCGACCACAACGCAGTTGCTGCTAGGCTGAATACCGCAACACCTACAACCATCAAAAAGAAACGCAAAGTATATCTATTTTAGAAAGCTGATGAAAATGCTGTTAACGCCTTTTCAAGAGACAGTCCTCACTCCTTTCGATCTGATCCTGTAAGTGTACAAAAGTTGTGGACTGATTTCAAAGAGATAGTACCGACAGCAATTGAGAGACATATACCACATAAATTAATAAGTGATGGTACTGATCCCCCATAGTACACAAAGAGGGTCAGATCGTTGTTACAGAAGCAACGAAAAAAGCATGCCAAATTTAAAAGAGCGCAAAATCCCCAAGTTTGGCAAAGTTTTACAGAAGTTCGAAATATATCGCGTACTTCAATGCGAGATGCTTTTAATAATTTCCACAACGAAATTCTGTCTCGACATCTGCCAGAAAACCCAAAAGGATTCTGGTCACAGATAAAGCACACCAGTGGCAAGACGCAATCAATACCTTCATTGCGCCATAACAACGGTGAAGTCACTGATGACCGCGCCACTACAGCAGAGTTATTAAACACTATTTTCCGAAACTCCTTCACCAAAGAAGACGAAGTAAATATTCCTGAATTCTAATCAAGAACAACTGCCAAGATGAGAAACATAAAAGTAGATATCCTCGGTCTAACGAAGCAGCTTAAATCACTTAATGAAGCAAGGCCTCCGGTCCAGATTGTATACCAGTCAGGTTCCTCTCAGAGTATGCTGATAAAATAGATCCATATTTAGCAATTATATACAACCACTCGCTCACAGAAAGATCCGTACCTAAAGACTAGAAAATTGTTCGAGTCACACCAATACGCAAACAGAGAAGTAGGAGTAATCCGATGAATTACAGGCCTATATCATTAACGTCGATTTGTAGCAGGGTTTTGGAACATATCCTATATTCGAACATTATGAAGTACCTCGAAGAAAACGATTTATTGACACATAGGCAGCACGGATTCAGTAAATATCGTTCTTGTGAAACACAACTAGCTCTTTAGACTCATGAAGTAATACGAGCTATCGACAGGGGATGTCAAATTGATTCCATATTTTTAGATTTCCAGAAGGCTTTCGACACCGTTCCTCACAAGCGTCTTCTAACCAAAATGCGTGTCTACGGAGTATCTCCTCAGTTGTGCGACTAGATTCGTGATTTCCTGTCAGAAATGTCACAGTTCGTAGTAATAGACGGAAAGTCATCGAGTAAAACAGAAGTAACATCCGGCGCCCCGCAAAGAACGACATAGGAGACAATCCGAGTAGCCGTCTTAGATTGTTTGCAGATGATGCTGTCATTTACCGTCTTGTAAAGTCATCAGATGATCAAAACGACTTGCAAAATGGTTTAGATATCTCTACGGTGCCATAAGTGGCAATTGGCCCTGAATAAGGAAAAGTGTGAAATTATTCAATGAGTACTAAAAGAAATCACATAAATTTCGATTAGGCAATAAGTCACACAAATCTGAAGGCTGTAAATTCAACTAAATACCTAGGGACTACAATTGGAAATAACCTAAATTGGAACGCTCACATAGACAATATTGTGGGTAGAGCAAACAAAAGACTGTGATTCATTGGCAGAACACTTAGAAGGTGCAACAGGTCTACTAAAAAGAGTGCTTACACCACGCTTCTCCGCCCTATTCTGGAGTATTGGTGTGCGGTGTGGGATCAGCATCAGGTGGGACTGACGGATGACGTCGATAAGTACAAAGAAGGGCAGCTCGTTTTGTATTATCGCGAAATAGGGGAGATAGTGTCACAGACATGATACGCGATTTGGTGTGGCAATGATTAAAACAAAGGCGTTTTTGTTTTCGACGCAATCTTCTCATGAAATTTCAATCACCAGTTTTCTCCTCCGGTTGCGAAAACATACTGTTGGCACCCACCTACATAGGGAGAAATGATCATCACGATAAAATAAGAGAAATCAGGTCTCGCACAGAAAAAATTGAGTGCTCGTTTTTCCCGCGTGCCGTTCGGGAGTGGAATGGTAGAGAGACAGCTCGAAGGTGGTTCACTGAACCCTCTGCCAGGCACTTTATTGTGAATAGCAGAGTAATCACGTAGATGTAGATGTTGAGAGCGGTGGTGACGAGAATGTATTGAAGAGGCAGCACTCTGAGTAGCATTTGGCACACCACTGACACAATGAACTGTTGCGTTGCAAATACGCCCTGTAGCGTCCAGTCCATTGGCATTTTTACTTCACTGATATCGAACAAAAACTCATTGGAGGGCAGGGTGGAGGTCTCTCGTGTTTCCTGTCGTTCTTCCTCAGCGCCAGTGACGGCCGCGTGTTGGTTAGAAGGAGGGTCAGTTGAGGACCTGCACCCTTTCCGTCTGCGTGCTAGGCACACTGGAATTATACCTGGAGTTATGGTCTGGGGTGTGATTTAGCCTGAAAGCAAGAACACTCTCGTGTCATCCCACGCACCGTGACAGTGAATTTGTACGTCAGTCTCGTGATTCGACCTGTTGTGTTGACATTCACGAACAGCATTCTGGGGAGGGGGGGGGGGGGGGGTGTTTTCCAGCAGGATAACGCTCGCCCATATACCGCTACTGTAACCAAACATGCTCTACCGAGTGTCGACATGTTGCCTTGGCCTGCTACATCACCAGTTCCGTCTCCATTCAAGTACGTACGGAACATCATCGAACGACAAATCCAGCGTTATTCATAAACAGCATTAAACTTTTGCGTGCTTGCATTCAACAGTCTGGCGGTTACACCCGTTATGGACGTACCAGCGTTTCACATTTGCAATGGTTTATCTTGCATTTACATTACCCTGTGGTCTTGCAATGTTAATCATTTAAATATGTTACCTAGACAAATGTATTCCCAGACGTTCATTACTTTACATTAATTATATTTTAGTGTTGCGATTTTTTCCGTCAGTGCATTATATCCCAGTTGTTTCGGAAGCCAAAACAAGGAGACTGAGAAAAGTCAGATACATCTACAGATGAAAGGATCGATCAGTAATGAGAGAAGTGTCAGAAAAGAGAGCCAAAGGACGAAGACCTGTATGTTGTTGTTGTTCTGGTCTTCAGTCCTGGGACTGGTTTGATGCAGCTCTCCATGCTACTCTATCCTGTGCAAGCTTTTTCATCTCCCAGAACCTACTGCAACCTGCATCCTTCTGAATCTGCTTAGTGTATTCATCTCTTGGTCTCGCTCTACGTTTTTTACCCTCCACACTGCCCCACAATGCTAAATTTGTGATCCCTTGATGCCTCAGAACATGTCCTACCAACCGGCCCCTTCTTCTAGTCAAGTTGTGCCACAAACTCCTCTTCTCCCCAATTCTATTCAATACCTCCTTATTAGTCATGTGATCTACCCATCTAATCTTCAGCATTCTTCCGTAGCACCACATTTCGAAACCTTCTATTCTCTTCTTGTCTAAATTATTTGTCGTCCATGTTTCACTTCCACACACGGCTACACTCCATACAAATAATACTTTCAGAAACGACTTCCTGACACTTAAATCTATACTCGATGTTAACAAATTTCTCTTCTTCAGAAACGCATTTCTTGCCATTGCCAGTCTACATTTTATATCCTCTCTACTTCGACCATCATCAGTTATTTTGCTCCCCAAATAGCAAAACTCCTTTACTACTTTAAGTGTCTCATTTCCTAATTCGACTACATTCCATTATCCTCGTTTTGCTTTTGTTGATGTTCGTCTTATATCCTCCTTTCAAGACACTGTCCTTTCCATTCAACTGCTCTTCCAAGTCCTTTGCTGTCTCTGACAGAATTACAATGTAATCGCTCGCAAACATCTAAGTTTTTATTTATTCTCCATGGTTTTTAATACCTACTCCGAATTTTTCTTTTGTTTCCTTTACTGCTTGCTCAATATACAGATTGAACAACATCGGGGAGAGGCTGCAACCCTGTCTCACTCCCTTCCCAACCACTGCTTCCCTTTCATGCCCCTCGACTCTTATAACTGCCATCTGGTTTCTGTACAGACTGTAAATAGTCTTTCGCTCCCTGTATTTTACCCCTGCCACCTTTAGAATTTGAAAGAGAGTATTCTAGTCAACATTGTCAAAAGCTTTCTCTAAGTCTACAAATGCTAGAAACGTGGGTTTGCCTTTCGTTAGTCTTTCTTCTAAGATAAGTCGTAAGGTCAGTATTGCCTCACGTGTTCCAATATTTCAACGGAATCAAAACTGATCTTCCCCAAGATTGGCTTCTACTAGTTTTTCCATTCATCTGTAAACAATTTGTGTTAGTATTTTGCAGCTGTGGCTTATTAAACTGATAGTTCGGTAATTTTCACATCTGTCAACACCTGCTTTCTTTGGGATTGGAATTATTATATTCTTCTTGAAGTCTGAGGGTATTTCGCCTGTCTCATACATCTTGCTCACCAGATGGTAGAGTTTTGTCAGGACTGGCTCTCCCAAGGCCGTCAATAGTTCTAATGGAATGTTGTCTACTCCCGGGGCCTTGTTTCGACTCAGGTCTTTCAGTGCTCTGTCAAACTCTTCACGCAGTACCGTATCTCCCATTTCATTTTCATCTACATCCTCTTCCATTTCCATAATATTGTCCTCAAGTGCATCGCCCTTGTATAGACCCTCTATATACTCCTTCCACCTTTCTGCCTTCCCTTCTTTGCTTAGAACTGGGTTTCCATCTGAGCTCTTGATATTCATACAAGTGGTTCTCTTCTCTCCAAAGGTCTCTTTAATTTTCCTGTAGGCGGTATCTATCTTGCCCCTAGTGAGATAAGCGTCTATATCCTTACATTTGTCGTCTAGCCATCCCTGCTTAGTCATTTTGCACTTCCTGTCGATCTCACTTTTGAGACGTTTGTATTCCTTTTTGCCTGCTTCATTTACTGCATTTTTATATTTCCTCCTTTCATCAATTAAATTCAATATTTCTTCTGTTGCCCAAGGATTTCTACTAGCCCTCGTCTTTTTACCTACTTGATCCTCTGCTGCCTTCACTACTTCATCCCTCAGAGCTACCCATTCTTCTTCTACTGTATTTCTTTCCCCCATTCCTGTCAATTGCTCCCTTATCCTCTCCCTGAAACTCTGTACAACCTCTGGTTTAGTCAGTTAATCCAGGTCCCATCTCCTTAAATTCCCACCTTTTTGCAGTTTCTTCAGTTTTAATCTACAGTTCAGACCTGTAGGCAGACAGAAAATTAGATGAAGAAATCCTGTCGCTAAGGATTTTCATATAGATGGATTAAGGGAAAAAGATACCAAGGACGCAACGCTTTAGAGTAGGCTAGTTATTCGATGAGGCCAAAAAACAACAGTGGCTAGCGTTTTTTTTTTTTTTTGTTTTGTTTTGTGGTAAGTTCCTATGGGAGGGAACTTCAGAGGTCATCGGTCCCTAGGCTTACACAGTACGTAATGTAACTCAAACTTACGCTAAGGCCAACACACACATCCATGCCCGAGGGGAGGAGCCGCGCGAACCGTGGCAGGGCACCCGCGACCGCGCGGCTACCCCGCGTGGCGGCCACTGGGATCAGGAGAGTAATACCTGCTTCTCTACATGACACCTAAGGTACACTGAGGTGACAAAAGTCATGGGACGCCTGCTAATGTGGTGTCAGAGCTTCTTTTTCTCGGCGCAGTGCTGCATCTCGGTGCGGCGTGAACTCGACAAGTAGTTGGAAGTCGGCTGCAGATATAATGAGCCACGCTGCCTCTATAGCCGTCGATAATTGCGAAAGTGTTTACAATGCAGAATTTTGTGCACGGACTGACCTCTCGATTGTGTGCTATCAATGCACGTTGGAATTAATATTGGGCGATCTGGGCGGCCAAATCAGTCGCTCGAAGTATCCGGAATGTTCTTAAAGCCGACCAACAACTGTGGCCCACTGACACGGCACATAGTTATTCATAAACATTCCATCGTTGTCTGGGAGCATGAGGTTCACGAATAGATTCAAATGTGCAGTGTTGGGCAGTTGGATGTGAACAGCGCGTAGCGTCGCGCAGTTGGAGGTGAGCCGCCAGCAGTGGTGGACGTGGGGAGAAAGATGGCGGAGTTTTGAAATTTGTAAGATTGGATGTCATGAACTGCTATATATATTATGACTATTAAGGTAAATACATTGTTTGTTCTCTATTAAAATCTTTCATTTGCTAACTATGCCTATCAGTAGTTAGTGCCTTCCGTAGTTTGAATCTTTTATTTACCTGGCATTAGTGGCGCTCGCTGTATTGCAGTAGTCCAAGTAATGAAGATTTTTGGTGAGGTAAGTGATTTGTGAAAGGTATAGTTTAATGTTAGTCAGGGCCATTCTTTTGTAGGGAGTTTTGAAAGTCAGATTGCGTTGCGCTAAAAAATATTGTGTGTCACTTTAAGGACAGTCATGTATAATTGTTCAAAGGGGACGTTTCAAATGGTGTTCAAGTAGCCGAACATGACCTTCTCCAGTCAATTATCGATTCAGTTGGACCAAAGGTCTCAGTCCATTCCATGTAAAGACATACGATACCATCATGGAACCACCACGAGCTTGCACAGTGCCTTGTTGACAAGTTGGATCCGTGGCTCCGTGAGGTCTGCGCCACACTCGAGCGCTACCGTCGGCTCTCGCCAACTGCAGTCGCGACTCATGTGACCAGGTCACAGTTTTCCAGTCGTCTAGGTTCCCAGCTCGTATGGTCACGAGCCCAGGAGAGGCGCTGCAGTCGATGTCGTGCTGTCAGCAAAGCCAGTCGCGTCGGTAGTCTGCTGCCATAGCGCATCAGCGCCACGTTTCGGCGCACTGCCCTGACGGATACGGATGCGTTCGTCGGACGTCCCACATTGATTTCTGCCGTTATTTCATGGATTGTTGTTTGTCTGTTAGCACTGAGAACTCTATGCAAACGCCGCTGCCCTCGGTCGTTAACTGAAGGCCATCGGATATTGCATTGCTCGTGGTGAGAGTAAATGTCTGAGATTTGGTATTTTCGGTACACTCCTGACACTGCGGATCTCGGAATATTGAATTCCCCAGCAATTTCTGAAATGGAGTGTGCCATGCGTCTACCTCCAACTACCAATCAGCGTTCAAAGCCTAATTCCCGTCGTGGGGTCATTGTCACGTCGGAAACCTTCTCACACGAATCACCTAAGTACAAATGACAGCTCCGCCGAGGCACTGCCCTTTTGTACTTTGTGTGCGCGATACTACCGCCACCTGTGTGTGTACAAGTTGCTATCCCCTGAATTTTGTCATCTCATTATTTATTACACATAAAGTCTATTAGAGCACACAGTGTCAATGTCCATCAGGTCTCCTTCGTCGAATTATCGATTCACCCATTTCCTCGTCAAATTCTACGATAGCACTGTACGTAAATAAACAGAGGAAGCGCACTAAGCGGAGGCTTCAACTTACTCTGCAGTTAACGAGGTTCGCTGACTAGCTACACTCCCTCTGTTTGCTTCTAACCCGCGGGTGTTACCTTAGAAATTCCGACTTATTCGCTGCTTAACCTCATGTGATGAGCAGCTCTACTGTAATGTGAGAAACTGAATATACAGTGTAGCATTTTATTGACGTAAACAATTTACACTTCAGTATCTTATACCTTTTAGCAACAACTTAAGCTCACAGCAACTGTTCAAAGTGACGACGGCCCTGTGGTGTCACCACCAGACACCACACTTGCTAGGTGGTAACCATTAAATCGACCGCGGTCCGGTAGTATAGGTCGGACCCGCGTGTCGCCACTGTCAGTGATTGCAGACCGAGCGCCGCCACACGGCAGGTCTAGAGACAGATCCTAGCACTCGCCCCAGTTGTACAGCCGACTTTGCTAGCGATGGTTCACTGACAAATACGCTCTGATTTGGAGAGACGATAGTTAGCATAGCCTTCAGCTACGTCATTTGCTACGACCTAGCAAGGCGCCATTACCAGTTTATATTGAAATTGTTATGAATGTATCAACAAGAGCAATGGTCTCCAACTATGGA
Source organism: Schistocerca piceifrons (assembly GCF_021461385.2). Taxonomy (NCBI): domain Eukaryota; kingdom Metazoa; phylum Arthropoda; class Insecta; order Orthoptera; family Acrididae; genus Schistocerca; species Schistocerca piceifrons. Next base: position 4,890,494 of record NC_060139.1, read on the forward strand.
TTAAAGTTAAGTATTCCAAGAATTTCGTACTTTATTTAGTAAACTCAATTCCTTTAACTGTTCCAGACATCACGCCAGTCTGCGTGATATTAAACGCGTGCATTTCGGCCTCCTCTAGCAACACGGTCTTGGCTCTGCCAACACACCAGGCCCGTCCTGCTTTATACATTGCAATACCTTGGCCGTATATCTGTGGCTTGAACGACACTGTCTTTCATAAGTTTCTATGCACTGTGCTAATATTTTTCGAGTTAGTACGACGGCTGTTTCGAAACTTTGCTATGTACACCCTTTTGGCTTTCCAGGCACTGCTTTCTGGTACCTTACAAATTAAACGCACGTCTGCAAGTTTCCGTTGCAAATAATGCTCTGTCTACAATTAATTGCCAAGAACTATACTACCTGACAAAACACTACGCAGCAGGGGAGGAGGAAACGAGTGGGTGAGAAGGCATATGATGCTATTTCAGTAATTACAAACTCGAGTCAAATTTACAAAGAACTTGGCAGTATGAACCCACTTATCGGTATGAAGCTGCACCCCTCTGGCCTGGATGCACTGATTCAGGTGGGAAGGGTGTCATAAAAAATCGCTGTATCCCTTCTGAGGCAAGTGACGCAAACTGTTGTGATTGGGCCTCGATACCCTGGACTCTGGTACTGGGACAGAGCTGGCGCCTGAGTCGGCGCCACACGTGTTCCATCAGCGACACATCTTGGGGTCTTGCTGGCCACAGGAATACCTCAACGTCACGTAGGCAATTGATAGAAATACGTGACTTGTGTGGATAAGCATTGTCCTGTTGAAAAATGGCACCACAATACTATCGCAAGAGGCACAACACAGGGACTCCGGATGTCTGTGACATAGCCTTGTAACGTCAGAGTTTCCACAGTGAATACCATCCGTGACCCAAGTCATATCTGATGGCTCCCCACACCACGACTCTAGAGAAACGTGGTTGAGTCTCCCCAACAGAATGGAAGAGTGGGCCCTCTCCCCAGGTCGCCACCATATTCGCTGACGCTGGTCATCCGATGTAATGCATAGCCACGATTCATTGGTGAGCACAACGCGAGGCCATTCATCAGAATGCCATGCTTTGCTGTCATTGCACCACTCCAAAAACAGCCAATCGTATTGTGGTGTTAATGGGAGTCACCACATGTGACGATGTTCCCCTAGCAGGCTGCTGCCAGTCTCCAACCAATCGCGCAGAACGACACAGAATTGTGCAGGGAGGCGTCCATTGCTTGTTCTCAGATGTCAGGCGCAAGGAGGAGTTGTGCAACACGGCGATCCTCCCTTGTGGTGGTTGGACGTGGTCGACTGGAAACTTGATTACAAACGTGGCTGCTCTCACATTCCCACGCAGTCCAACACGTGGCCCCTCTCACATCCGAATGCCCCACAAATCTGGGTATTGCACGATTTGACCAGCCGACGACTCAAGTCACAATGAGGCACCTTTCAAACTCTGACAAATGGTTCAAATGGCTCTGAGCGCTATGGGACTCAACATCTTAGGTCATAAGTCCCCTATAACTTAGAACTACTTAAACCTAACTAACCTACGGACATCACACACATCCATGCCCGAGGCAGGATTCGAACCTGCGACCGTAGCGGTCGCGTGGTTCTAGACTGTAGCGCCTAGAACCGCTCGGCCACTCGGGCCGGCCTCTGACAAATGCTGATATATGACTCAAACGAGTACGCGGTAACCAACATCTGGCGCTCTTCAAGCCTCTTATACAGTCTACCACTCCAAGTAATACCACTAATGCACTCTCGTGGTCGCTCTACCTGTCGCAAAGAATTGCAATTCTACTCATTTACACACCTGCCGACGGTGTGCACGTATATACTGTATTACATACTACTGTAGCATTCAAAGAACTGTGACTGACGCCCGTACAACAAGAAACTAACATGCATCGAGTTTAAAAAAATAGTGCATTGATAATGGCTAGGCACTAGCCGAAATCTGGATTTGCGCAATAAAACCTGCAAAAAAAAAAAAAAAAAAGAAGGCCTGATTGCTGCGCTCTATCATTTATAAATTAAATTTATGTTGCATGTTAAAATACACTGAGGTAACAAAAGTCATCGGATAGCGATAAGCACGTTTACAGATGACTGTATTACCACGTACACAAGGTATGAAAGGACAGTGCACTGGCGGAGGTGTCATTTGCACTCGGGTGACTCACGAGGAATTAACAGATTTGGAACTCGGAATGATAGTTGGAGATAGATTCATGTGACATTCCATTTCGGAAATCGTTAAGGAATTCAATATTCCGAGATCTACAGTGTGAAGAGTTTGCTGAGAATACTAAATGTCAGGCATTGCCTCTCACCACAGACAACGCAGTGGCCGATCGCCTTCACTCATCGACCAAGAGCAGCGGTGTTTGCGTAGAGTCGTCAGTGCTAACAGACAAGCAACAGTGCATAAAACAAATGTGGAAATCAACGTATCCGTTAGGACAGTGCACCGAATTTTTTTCATTTACGGGCAATGGCGGCAGACGACCAAGGTGAGCGCCTTTGCTAACCACGTCGTCTGCAGCGTCTTTCCTTGGCCTTTAGACCATAGCGGTTGGACCCTAGATGATGGAAAACATTGGCCTGGTCAGATGAGTCCGGATTTCAGTTGGAGGAGCTGACCCAATGAAGCAATGGGCACAAGTTGTTAACAAGGCACTGGGCAAGCTGCTGACGGAACCATGGTGGTGTGGACTGTGTTTACATGGAATGGACTGGGTCCTCTGGTCCAATTGAACCTATTATTGACCGGTTCAAATGGTTATGTTCGGCTTCTTGGAGACCATTTGCAACCATTCATGGACTTCATCACAATGGTCCATGTCATTAGGGCACAACTGTGTGATACTGGTTTGAAGAACATTCTGGACATTTTGGGCGTATGATTTGGCCACACGGTTCACCCGACATGCGTTCCATCGAACGTTTGTGTGACTTAATCGACAGTTCAGTTTGTACACAAAATCCTCGGCAGACAACACCTCCACAATTATGGGTGTCTGTAGCGGCAGCACGGGTCAATGTTTCTGCAAGGGACTTCCAACGACTTGTTGAGTCCATGTCGCTTGGAATTGCTGTACTACCCCAGGCAAAAGGAGGTACCACACCATATTTGGAGGTATCTCATGAGTTTTGTCGCCTCAGTGTATTTGTCTTCATCACAAGTACTTTTGTTGCTGTTGGCAGTCTACATTTTATATTCTAACAACGTCACCATAGTCAGTAGCACTCTAAGACAAATAAAAAACGAAAGACTTATCCGAATGGGATGTAAATCGGTAGAAGTGGTGTACATGTACAAACAAACAAATTTCAGAAAAACTGAACGATTTGTTCGAGAGTAAGTGTTTGAGAAATTGAGCAATAAATAACGCGCTGGTCCATCTCTGTCCCTTGTGCAAGCAGTTACTCCGCTTAGCGTTGACTGGCAGAGTCGTTGGATGTCCTCTGAGAGATATCGTGCAAAATTCTGTCCAACTGGCGCGTCAAGACGTCAAAATCCCGAGCCTGCTGGAGCGCCCTGTCCATAAGGGTCCAAACGTTATCAGTTCAGGAGACATCCGGCAACCTTGCTGGTCAAGGCAGGGTTTGTCAAGCACGAAGACGAGCAGTAGAAACTGGCCGTGTGCGGGCGGCCATTATCTTGCTGAAATGCAATCCCAGGGAGGCTTGCCACGAGTGGCAACAAAACTGGAAGGAGAATATTGTCGGCGTAACCCCTGTGCACAACGGGCGCCATGAGCTCAGCCCACTTTCTCTGAGCCGCCTATTAACTATCCTCGTGGTCACTGAAGCACCAGCTGCACGCCGGCCCAATGAGAATGATGAATCTAGTGTTTTGAGTGCATCACTGACAAACTGTTCCTTCCTGGAGTTCTTTCGTCTCTCTAAGTCGAGCGCTTCCTTCTTAACGCTGTTCTCGGCCATAGTTCACCCATTCATGGCAACATCGCCGAACAGTCGCATCGCTTCAGATCAAATGTCGAGCGATTCGCCGAATACTCCACCGGCTTCTTTGAGCCCAACTGCAAGGCCTCACTCAAACGCTGATATCTGGATATATCGTTAAAGCGCCAGTGAGCGACGCATTACTACCGTCCAACTGACTACACGGTATGAAATTAGCAAATATTTTATGTCCTGGTATCCACAGATCCCTTGTTTACTATCCTTGACAGCAGCGCGATGAAATTGCGCAGCACGCGCCACACATTCATTCTTCTCTCACCAAAGTTTACAGCTTCACATTTTCCATCTATACCTGTGTGGGTATGAATTTCCCACCAATTTGTATAACTCCTTCGCGCTGAGTCTTTTTTGGCGCAGACTGTATTTTACTGCCTAAATAACAAGTCATCGACTACTTTTAGTGTCTCGTTTCCTAATCCAGTTCTATCGGTATCAGCTGATTTAATTCATTTGGATTGCATTACTCTTGTGTTAATTTCACTGATGTTCGTGTTGTAACCTCTCTTCAAGACTCCATCCATTACTTCCAACTGCACTTACAAGCCCTTTGCGTCTCTGACACAACTACAATGTCATCTGTAAACTGAAAGTTTTTATTTCTGCTCCCTGAACATTAATTCCTCTTCTAAATTTCTGCTTCTTCTCCTTACCTGCTCCCTCAGTGCACAGACGAATTACATCCGAGAGAGGCTACAATCTTGGTTCGCTCCCTTCAGTAGTATTGCTTCCCTTAGACTCTTATACACTACTGGCCATTAAAATTGCTACACCAAGAAGAAATGCAGATGATAAACGGGTATTCATTGGACAAATATATTATACTATAATTGACATGTGATTACATTTTCAAGCAATTTGGGTACATAGATCCTCAGAAATCAGTACCCAGAACAACAACCTCTGGCCGTAATAACGGCCCTGATTCGCCTGGGCATTGAGTCACACAGAGCTTGGATGGCGTGTACAGGTACAGCTGCCCATGCAGCTTCAACACGATACCACAGTTCATCAAGAGTAGTGACTGGCGTATTGTGACGCGCCAGTTGCTCGGCCACCATTGACCAGACGTTTTCAGTTGGTGAGAGATCTGGAGAATGTGCTGGCCAGAGCAGCAGTCGAACTTTTTCTGTATCCAGAAAGGCCCGTACAGGACCTGCAACATGCGGTCGTGCATTATCCTGCTGAAATGTAGGGTTTCGCAGGGATCGAATGAAGGGTAGAGCCACGGGTCATAACACATCTGAAATGTAACGTCCACTGTTCAAAGCGGCGTCAATGCGAACAAGAGGTGACCGAGACGTGTAACCAATGGCACCCCATACCATCACGCTGGATGATACGCCAATATGGCGATGACGAATACACGCTTCCAATGTGCGTTCGCCGCGCTGTCGCCAAACACGGATGCGACCATCATGATGCTGTAAACAGAACCTGGATTCATCCGAAAAAATGACGTTTTGCCATTCGTGCACCCAGGTTCGTCGTTGAGTATCCATCGCAGGCGCTCCTGTCTGTGATGCGGCGTCGTAACTGCAGCCATGGTCTCCGAGGTGATAGTCCGTGCTGCTGCAAACGTCGTCGAACTGTTCGTGCAGATGGTTGTTGTCTTGCAAACGTCCCCATCTGTTGACTCAGGGATCGAGACGTGGCTGCACGATCCGTTACAGCCATGCGGATAAGATGCCTGTCATCTCGACTGCTAGTGATACGAGGGCGTTGCGATCCAGGACGGCGTTCCGTATTACCCTCCTGAACGCACCGATTCCATATTTTGCTAATAGTCATTGGATCTTGACCAACGCGAGTAGCAATGTCGCGAAACGATAAACCGCAATCGCGATAGGCTACAATCCTACCTTTATCAAAGTCGTAAACGTGATGGTACGCATTTCTCCTCCTTACACGAGGCATCACAACAACGTTTCACCAGGCAACGCCGATCAACTGCTGTTTGTGTATGAGAACTCGGTTGGAAACTTTCCTCATGTCAGCACGTTGTAGGTGTCGCCACCGGCGCCAACCTTGTGTGAATGCTCTGAAAAGCTAATCATTTGCATATCACACATATCACAGCATCTTCTTCCTGTCGGTTAAAATTTCGCGTCTGCAGCACGGTCATCTTCGTGGTGCAGCAATTTTAATGGCCAGTAGTGTAAGTGCAGTCCGATTTCCGTAGTCCTACAAGTTGTGGATAACTTTTCGCTCCATGTATTTTATCCTTGCTACTTAAGGAATTGCAGTTCTATGTATTCTATTCACCACTGTCAAACGCTTTCTCTGAATCCACAAAAGGTACAAATGTAGGTTTGCCTTCCTTCATTCTGTCTTCTAAGGTAAGTCGTAGGGTCAGTATTGTCTCATGTGTTCCTACATTATCGGGGACCCAAACCGATCTTCCGCGATGTTGTCTTCCACCATTTTCCCCATCCTTTTCTAAATACTTAGAGTCAGTATTTTATAACCATGACTTACTAAACTGTTGGTTCGGTAATATTCCCACCTGCCAGTGCGTGTCTTATGTGGAGTGAATTTATTACGCTCTTCTCGAAGTCTGTGGTGGTCCTATCTACGTAGTTAAGAAATCTAATAATATATGACATGACCTGGTAGAACACCATATCTGTTTTTTTCTGATGAGGAGCAAAGAATTTTTCTTTACATGTCAAGTTCTGTAATAAGAGGTAACAACCCCTCGACTCCCTGGCGTTTCGTAGCTTAAAAGAGAAGAAGTGTGTGGCGAAGTAATTCCTCCGAGTACAGCCAACCGTACACACATTACATCACGGTTTCCCTTCGAAGGAAGCGGAATGAGGATGTCCTGCAGGAAGCGATGCATCCGAGTGATAGATGGACAGCCTTAAACCATTTGAACGCAGTGACTGTCCCGTGTTGAGCACTACAGGTATGTCGGCCACGAGTCAGTTTGCCGAAGTCCAGTTCGAAAGGAGTGAGGCTGTGAGGCTCAAGAACGTCAAGACGGAACACTACGTGTGCGTCCGCTCCGTGGGCTCGAAACACATTCTGGAGGCAAAGCCGCTGCACGTGCTCGAGGACGACGAGGGTATGTGCGAAAACCTTAAGTTTCAGTGTTAATCCAGTATAAAATGAATTTTGGGTGACGTTCAAGATTTGGAATGAATGTTAAAATTTATAATATTCAAACTATAGACTTGGGTTCCGTCTGATTTTGCAAAACATAAATAACTCTTATGTTAGTTCTGTTGCCCAATCTCGTTTTTAGCACAGTTGTACGTACATGAACCACGGACCTTGCCGTTGGTAGGGAGGCTTGCGTGCCTCAGCGATACAGATGGCCGTACCATAAGTGCAACCACAACGGAAGGGTATCTCTTTAGAGGCCAGACAAACGTGTGGTTCCTCAAGAGGGGCAGCAGCCTTTTCGGTAGTTGCAGGGGCAACAGTCTGGATGATTAACTGATCTGGCCTTGTAGCACTAACGCAAACGGCCTTGCTGTGCTGGTACTGCGAAAGGCTGAAAGCAAGGGGAAACTACAGCCATAATTTTTCCCGAGGGCATGCAGCTTTACTGTATGGTTAAATGATGATGGCGTCCTCTTGGGTAAAATATTCCGGAGGTAAAATAGTCCCCCATTCGGATCCCCGGGAGAGGACTACTCAAGAGGATATCGTTATCAGGAGAAAGAAAACTGGCGTTCTACGGATCGGAGCGTGGAATGTCAGATCTCTTAATCGGGCAGGTACGTTGGAAAATTTAAAAAGGGAAATGAATAGGTTAAAGTTAGATATAGTGTGAATCAGTGAAGTTCGGTGCCAGGAGGAACAAGACTTCTGGTCAGGTGAATACAGTGTTATAAATACAAAGTCAGATAGGGGTAATGCAGGATTAGGTTTAATAATGAATAAAAAAAATAGGAGGGCAGGTAAGCTACTACGAACAGCATAGTGAACGCATTATTGTAGCCAAGATAGACACGAAGCCCACGCCTACCACAGCAGTACAAGTTTATGTGCCACCTAGCTCCGCAGATGACGAAGAGATTGAACAAATGTATGATGAGATAAAAGAAATCTTTCAGGTAGTGAGGGGAGACGAAAATTAAATAGTCATTGGGGACTAAAAGGAAGAGAAAGAGAAGTAGTAGCTGAGTATGGAATGGGGACAAGAAATGAAAGAGGAAGCTGCCTGGTAGAATTTTGCAAAGAGCATAACTTAATCATAGCTAACACTTGGTTTAAGAATCATGAAAGAAGGCTGTACACGGGGACGAGGCCTGGAGACACTGGAAGATTTCAGATAGATCATATAATGGTCAGACAGAGATTTAGGAACCAGGTTTTAAATTGTAAGACATTTCAGGGACACATGTGGACTCTGACCATAATTTATTGATCATAGAATGAAGGCTTTCAGAGCAGGTGTTGTCATCACTTACCACTTCCGGGCTGAGATGCCGTGGTCCATACATAAGACTCTCCCCTGACGTTTCGCCTTCGACTGCGGAAGGCATCCTCTGAGGACAAGCGGCGAACTGCGCGAGTGAGCGCCGTATATATAAGCCATCCAGAGGGCGCCGCTGTCAATCACGTGACGTCGGCTGTGCTATGATCTCTGATATTGCCAACTTTCTCAATTGAAATTAATCGATTGTCACGCTGTTGCTGCAATGTTGACATCCATATCTTACCCAGCTTAATACCTTCATCTTTTCTACTGAAATTATTGCAGTGTTTGGCAATCTGAATAGCCTCTCTGTACATTCGCGCATAATAATGCGACGTCTTTGCTATGACGGTCGTCTCACTAAACTTTATTTCATGATCACCTTCCTGAAACAGGTCTATATAGGTACAACAAAAAGAAGCGTCAACACCCGTCTGGCTGAACGTAAAAGGAACTGCCGCCTGGGACATATTGATAAATCGGCTACAGCGGATCATGTGTTGATGTATGGCTATTGTGATCAAAATGCCCAACGGGCGTGTGCTATGTATGCTGCTCGGTATCCTGGACGACATCATCCAAGTGTCAGGACCGTTAGCCGGATAGTTACGTTATTTAAGGAAACAGGAAGTGTCCAGCCACATGTGAAACATCGACTGCACCCGTACCATATTTCTATGCAACAGGAATTGCATGGCGACGACTTTGAACGTCGTGTACAGTTCTGCCACTGGGCACAAGAGAAATTATGGGACGATGACAGATTTTCTGCACGCGTTCTATATAGCGACGAAGCGTCATTCACCAACAGCGGTAACGTAAACCGGTATAATATGCACTATTAGGCAACGGAAAATCTACGATGGCTACGACAAGTGGAACATCAGCGATCTTGGCGGGTTAATCTATGGTGCGGCATTATGGGAGGAAGGATATTGGCCCCCATTTTATCGATATCAGTCTAAATGGTGCAATGCTGATTTCCTGCGTAATGTTCTACCGATGTTACTACAAGATGTTTCACTGCATGACAGAATGGCGATGTACTTCCAACATGATGGATGTCCGGCACATAGCTCACGTGCGGTTGAAGCGGTACTGAATAGCATATATCATGAAAAGTGGATTGGCCGTCGAAGCACCATACCATGGCCCGCACGTTCACCGGATCTGACGTCCCCGGATTTCTTTCTGTGGGCAAAGTTGAAGGATATTTGCTGTAGTGATCCACCGACAACGTCTGACAACATGCGTCAGCGCATTGTCAATGCATGTGCGAACATTACGGAAGGCGAACTACTTTTTGTTGGGAGGAATGTCGTTACACGTACTGCCAAATGCATTGAGGTTGACGGACATCATTTTGAGCATTTATTGCATTAATGTGGTATTTATAGGTAATCACGCTGTAACAGCATGCGTTCTCAGAAATGATGAGTTCATAAAGGTACATGTATCACATTGGAACAACCAAAATAAAATGTTCAAACGTACCTACCGTCTGTATTTTAATTTGAAAAACCTACCTGTTACCAACTGCTCGTCTAAAATTGTGAGCCATATGTTTGTGACAGCGCCATTTATCACAAAGCAAAAAAAGTGGTCCAACTAAAACATTCATATTTCTTTACGTACTACACGAATACGTAATAAAAAAATGGAGGTTCCTATTTAAAACAACGCAGTTGATATCCGTTTGACGTATGGCAGCGCCATCTAGCGGGCCAACCATAGCGCCATCTGGTTTCCCCCTTCAAGCTAGATAAGTTTCGGCTTTGTAGTTTTTTCGTTTGACGCTTATTTCGTGAGATATTTGGCCCGGTCACGATCAATGCACGATCAATGAAACACCCTGTAAATATATTCTGTGTGTGTGTGCACATATACGGAGTATTCATTTTAACTGAAGACATTGAAGTATCTCGAAAATTACACATCAGATGAAAAAAAGTTATAATTGTTTGTCTCGGAGGGGGCACAGATAAGGTACCACACTCGATCCCCCACGCCACCGCGTGCGTGGGGGGTGTCTGACAACTTTGACCTCTTGAATGGGACCCCCCCCCCCCCCTTCTATGGCAGATTACGATTCGACGGCAAAATCTACATATGCTTTGGGTTAAGCATTTTCTTCCTTTCGCCACAGATGGTGCTGTAATCGGAAGAATTGAAATCGGTACTAACCGTAATTTACGACATGCCCTTGAACATCCAATGGCACGTGAGACGCCATCCCATGCTGCGAGGGCAGTACAGGCCAGTATTTCATAACTTCAATTTGGAAACCCCATTCGCAACGTTGAATTCCTCCGACATATCGAGCAGGGGAGTAACCGACGCGCCACTTTCGCTGCGGCTCGAGGCGAACGCAACTCTAATTTTCCAATTGGAGTAAGTGTTCAATCGTTGTACTACCAACTTCAGTACACTCATTGATCCGCTTTACAAAAAAAACTGTACACAGGACACAAGTATATCTGTGGGAATGTCAGCACACGCATTTCCGATGCAGTAGACCATGTCTTCAGAGCCTGTTGACACTCGGTGGTACACCCTGTCTTTTAAATATCCCCACAGAAAGAAACCCTTCGACGTCAATTCCGGCGACCTAGGGGGCCAATTAATAGGGCCACCCCTGAATATCGACTGACCAGTGTGAACACAGTCTAATTCCATCCATGCTTCAATTGTCTAACTTGCTGGACAGCCGTCGAGGTGGAACTCAGTACCTTGCCGAACGTCCAGGACAACATTCTGTGGGTTCTGATGCACCGGCGCTAGCACACCTACTCGTGTTCATAAATTGGGGATAACGCTGATACACGGTGAAACAACGCTCTGGTACCGAGCGAGGTGGCGCAGTGGTGAGCACACTGGACTCGCATTCGGGTGGACGACGGTTCAATCCCGCGTCCGGTCATCCTGATTTAGGTTTTCCGTGATTTCCCTAATCGCTCCAGGCAAATGCCAGGATAGTTCCTTTGAAAGGGCACGGCCGACTTCCTTCCCCGTCCTTCCCTAATCCGATGACCGATTAACTCGCTGTTTGGTCTCTTCCCGCAAACAATCCAATCCAATCTAATGCTCTGGTGGGCGGTTTTCGGGTTTAAATCACCTCGGGGTATGACCATGCGGTGCATTTGACCTGCGGTCGTCGCACGGTGGCGCTGGCAGCAGTCCACATACGCAGAGGTGTGTTGGTGCATATCAGAGTAGGGTGCAGCGAGTAAGTGTGCAGACGTTTTCAGACGTGCTAGTGGTGTCTGTGTGCTGAAAATGGCTCAAAGAACACATACTGACGACGTCATGAGGGGTAGAGTACTAGGGCGACTGGAGGTCGATCAAACACAGCAGGTCGCCGCACGGGCCCTCCGTGTGCCACAAAGTGTGATCTCAAGATTATGGCGACAATTCCAGCAGACAGGCAACGTGTCCAGGCGCTACAGTACGGGACGTCCACAGTCTACAACACCACAAGAAGACCGATATCTCACCATCAGTGCCCGCAGACGGCCACGGAGTACTGCAGGTAGCCTTGCTCGGGACCTTACCGCAGCCACTGGAACAGTTGTGTCCAGATACAAAGTCTACAGACGACTGAACAGACACGGTTTATTCGCCCAGAGACCTGTAAGGTGCATTCCACTGACCCCTGGTCACAGGAGAGCCCGTAAAGCCTGGTGTCAAGGACACAGTACATGGTCATTGGAACAGTGGTCCCAGGTTATGTTCACGGATGAGTCCAGGTATAGTCTGAACAGTGATTCTCGCCGGGTTTTCATCTGGCGTGAACCAGGGACCAGGTACCACCCTATTAGTGTCCTTGAAAGGGACCTGTATGGAGGTCGTGGTTTGATGGTGTGGGGTGGGATTATGATTAGTGCACGTACAGCCCTGCATGTCTTTGACAGAGGAACTGTAACAAAAAATGGCTCTGAGCACTATGGGACTCAACTTCTGAGGTCATCATTCCCCTAGAATTTAGAATTACTTAAACCTAACCAACCTAAGGACATCACACACATCCATGCCCGAGGCAGGATTCGAACCTGCGACCGTAGCGGTCGCGTGGTTCCAGACAGTAGCGCCTAGAAACGCTCGGCCACCCCGGCCGGCAGGAACTGTAACAGGTCAGGTGTATTGGGACGTCATTTTGCACCAGTATGTCCGCCTTTTCAGGGGTGCAGTGGGTCCCACCTTCCTCCTGATGTATGGCAACGCACGACCCCACCGAGCTGCCATCATGGAGGAGTACCTTGAAACAGAACATATCAGGCGAATGGAGTGGCCTGCCTGTTCTCCAGACCTAAACCCCATCGAGCACGACTGGGATGCTCTCGGTCGACGTATCGCTGCAAGTCTTCAAACTCCTAAGACACATCAGGAGCTCCGACAGGCACTGGTGCAAGAATGGGAGGCTGTACCCCAGCAGCTGTTCGACCACCTGATCCACAGTATACCAACCCGTTGTGCGGCCTGTGTTCGTGTGCATGGTGATCATACCCCATACTGATGTCTGGGTACATGCGCAGGAAACAGTGGCGTTTTGTAGCACATGCGGTTCGTGACAGTTTTCTCAACTTATCACCAATACCGTGGACTTACAGACCTGTGTCGTGTGTGTTCCCTATGTGCCTCTATGCTATTATCGCCAGTTTTGTGTAGTGCCACGTTGTGTGGCACCACATTCTGGAATTACCCTTAATTTATGAGCACGAGTGTATTTCATCAGCTAATCCTGTAACACGTTTGCTTCGTTTCCTTTTGTCGGTCTGTACGCTGCCATCACACATAAAGGCGTTAACAACCTTGTAAAAGAACGAAAGAGACTGGACTTTCCTTGGAAAACATTTGGTATACAAGGCAACACGAGCCTCAACAATTCTACATTCTCCGTAAATCAGCATTATTTCAATTTCTTCTCTTGTGGCTGCAACATTCATCGTCCACTTGTACGTCTTTTCTCCAGATCATAGGAAGAAGAGCTGGCAGTAAACACTGGGCAAGTATTATACGTTTAGAGCTCCCATTTTTTCTACGTCTGCAAGATACACGAGCTGCCGTCGTAATGTATTGTCTGGTTTGCTGCTTCGTAGTTCGCTACAAGGCCACGGTGGAGCATCGAGTAGTCCTCTGTTCGATACGTCGGTGGAATACAACGTCACGAATGGGGTTTCCAATTACAAGTTATGAAATACTGACCAGTCACACCTTCGCAGCATGGAGGTTATCTCCCACGTGCCTTTGGATATTCAAGGGCTGTTGAGTAGCATGTCGTAAATTGCGATTGTCTACCCATTTCTATTCCTCCGATTGTGCAGCTCCATCTGTGGTGAAAGGAAGAAAATGCTTCAGACAAAACGTATGTAGATTTTGCTGTAGAATTGTAATCTGCTTTAAGAAACGGAAGTCTCATTAAGGATTTCAAAGTTACCGCTCACAACCTCACACATGGGGGGGGGGGGGGGGGGTTCGGGGTTGGTATCGTTGGATCTTCCTCTCCAAGACAAACAAAGTGGAACTTTATCTTTTTTATCCGATGTGTAGTTTTTGAGATATTTCAATGTTTTCAGATAAAGTGGGCACCTTGATATACAGGGTGGTCCATTGATAGTGACCGGGCCAAATATCTCATGAAATAAGCATCAAACGATAAAACTACAAAGAACGAAACTCGTCTAGTTTGAAGGGAAAACCAGATGGCGCTATGGTTGGCCCGCTAGATGGCGCTGCCATAAGTCAAACGGATATCAACTGCGTCTTTTTTAAATAGGAACCTCCATTTTTATTACATATTCGTGTAGTACGTAAAGAAATATGTATGTTTTAGTTGAACCATTTTTTTCGATTTGTGATACATGGCGCTGTAATAGTCACAAACGTATAAGTACCTGGTATCACGTAACATTCCGCCAGTGCGGACGGTATTTGCTTCGTGATACATTACCCGTGTTAAAATGGACCGTTTACCAATTGCGGAAAAGGTCGATATCGTGTTGGTGAATGGCTGTTGTGATCAAAATGCCCAACGGGCGTGTGCTATGTATGCTGCTCGGTATCCTGGACGACATCATCCAAGTGTCCGGACCATTCGCCGGATAGTTAAATGGTTCAAATGGCTCTGAGCACTATGGGACTCAACTTCTGAGGTCGTTAGTCCCCTAGAACTTAGAACTACTTAAACCTAACTAACCTAAAGACATCACACACATCCATGCCCGAGGCAGCATTCGAACCTGCGACCGTAGCGGTCTCGCGGTTCCAAACTGCAGCGCCTACAACCGCACGGCCACTTCGGCCGGGCCCGGATAGTTACGTTATTTAAGGAAACAGGAAGTGTTCGGCCACATGTGAAGCGTCAACCACGACCTGCAACAAATGATGATGCCCAAGTAAGTGTTTTAGCTGCTGTCGCGGCTAATCCGCACATCAGTAGCAGACAAATTGCGCGAGAATCGGGAACCTCAAAAACGTCGGTGTTGAGAATGCTGCATCAACATCGATTGCACCCGTGCCACATTTCTATGCGCCAGGAATTGCATGGTGACGACTTTGAATGTCGTGTACAGTTCTGCCACTGGGCACAAGAGAAATTACGGGACGATGACAGATTTTTTGTACGCGTTCTATTTAGCGACGAAGCGTCATTCACCAACAGCGGTAACATAAATCGGTGTAATATGCACTATTGGGCAACGGAAAACCCACGATGGCTGCGAAAAGTGGAAGATCAGCGACCTTGGCGGCTTAATCTATAGTGCGGCATTATGGGAGGAAGGATAATTGGCCCCCATTTTATCGATGACAGTGTAAATGGTGCAATGTATGCTGATTTCCTACGTAATGGTCTACCGATGTTACTACAAGTTGTTTCACTGCATGACAGAATGGTGATGTTCTTCCAACATGATGGATGTCCGGCACATAGCTCACGTGCGGTTGAAGCGGTACTGAATAGCATATTTCATGACAGGTTGATTGGTCGTCGAAGCACCATACCGTGGCCCGCACGTTCACCGGATCTGACGTCCCCGGATTTCTTTCTGTGGGCAAAGTTGAAGGATATTTGCCATCGTGATCCATCGACAACGCCTGACAACATGCGTCAGCGCATTGTCTTTGCATGTGCGAATATTACGGAAGGCGAACTAATCGCTGTTGAGAGGAATGTCGTCACACGTATTGCCAAATGCATTGAGGTTGACGGACATCATTTTGAGCATTTATTGCATTAATTTGGTATTTACAGGTAATCACGCTGTAACAGCATGCGTTCTCAGAAATGATAAGTTCACAAAGGTACGTGTATCACATTGGAACAACCGAAATAAAATGTTCAAACGTACCTACGATTCAATTGTTCCTCTAAAATTGTGAGCCATATGTTTGTGACTATTACAGCGCCATCTATCACAAAGCGATAAAAAGTGGTCCAACTAAAACATTCATATTTCTTTACGTACTACACGAATATGTAATAAAAATGGGGGTTCCTATTTAAATAGCGCAGTTGATATCCTTTTGACCTATGACAGCGCCATGTAGCTGGCCAACCATAGCGCCACCTGGTTTCCCCCTTCAAGCTAGGCAAGTTTCGTTCTTTGTAGTTTTTTCGTGAGATATTTGGCCCGGTCACGATCAGTGGACCACCCTGTGTAGATATATATGAAGGTTTGCCAAAAGTGGGCAGGAAATCGAGATAGTTGGTTTTTAACGATTCGCCTATCTTTGTGGCAGACATAGTTACAAGAAAACAACTTCAGCATTGGCGGATTGGTATAAGTTTAAGAGGAGAGCTGTTCTAGCGCCGTAGTTGAAGGCCGTAGTAGGTGTCACCGATCTGCTCATATCGCACCGACGTCAATGTTGAACATAATTTGCATCTTCGGCGTGTTAGGACCATATGAACTAGAAATTCAAAATCGTGTTCAGATTTAATTTCCCACGTTCGCCAGTGCACGCTCAGTTGCGTGGGCTGCTCGGCTTCTCCAGTCAGACATATAATCACCGTAATTACAAGAGCAGGCTTCCCGGTCAGTTGTCACCGTCAATACAATTCTTCTGGGTATGTGTCTGTATTTTCAATATGTAAAATTATTCCAGGTTTCTGCCGCTGTTGCAAATGGCCTTCCTCAGGGTGTTTTGCTTAAAATGCACTCACATACACTCAATAATTTTACTGACAATCACTCTAACAGATGTGTAGCTAGGTCGAGTTAACCTTCACGAGCTCAGGTATATGATCATGAGCTAAAACCGACGCCTACCAAGTAACTTTGCCAACCGATAGTTCGCTTACCTACATCTCGTAGTTAATATTCTATGTTCGTAATTTCATGACTTATTGATATGCTTGTTCACTCTCGTGCCTTTTTGTAATAAACTTAAGGTTTCACTTAAATCATGTCTTTGATTCGAGTAGATAGTTTCTCCCTGGTCATATCTAATAAACACATCAAAAAAAGTTTTGCATCACCTCGGTTCCGAGAGTTCCGGAACCTGTACAGAAAATTAGAATAGGGAGCAACATAAACATCATTTCCGCCCTTTTTATTGCTCATGTAAATCACACGTTGCTGTTGTACCACCATACTGCGAGACCTTCAGAGGTGGTGGTTCAGATTGCTGTACACATCGGTACCTCTAATACCCAGTAGCACGTCCTCTTTCATTGACGCACGCCTGTTTTCCTCGTGGCATACTATCCACAAGTTCATCAAGGCACTGTTGGTCCAGATTGTTCCACTCCTCAAAGGCGATACGGTGTAGATTCCTCAGAGTGGTTGGTGGGTCACGTCGTCCATAAATAGCCCTTTTCAATTCATCCAAGGCATGGTCGATGGGGTTCATGTCTGGAGAACATGCTGGCCACCCTAGTCGAGCGATGTCGTTATCCTGAAGGAGGTCATACACAAGATGTATACGAAGGGGGCGCGAATTGTCGTCCATGAAGGCGAATGCCTCGCCAATATGCTGCCGATATAGTTGCACTGTCAGTCGGAGGATGACATTCACGTATCGTACAGCCGTTACGGCGCCTTCGATGACCACCAGCGGCGTACGTCGGCCCCACATAATGCCACCCCAATACAGCAGGGAACCTCCACCTTGCTGCACTAACTGTGCAGTGCGTCTAAGGCGTTCAGCCTGACCGGGTTGCCTCCAAACACGTCTCTGACGATTGTCTGGTTGAAGGCTTATGCGACACTCACGCCAATCCTGAGCGGTCCATTGGGAATTTTGTTGGGCCCATCTGTACCGCCCTACATGGTGTCGCGGTTGCAAAGATGGACCTCGCCATGGACGTCGGGGGTGAAGTTGTGCATCGTGCAGCCTATTGCGCACGCTTTTAATCGTAACACGACGTCATGTGGCTGAACGAAAAGCATTGTTCAACATGATGGCGTTGCTGTCAGGGTTACTCCGAGCCATAATCTGTAGGTAGCGGTCATCCGCTGCAGTAGTAGCTCTTGGGCGGCCTCTGCGAGGCATGTCATCGGCAGTTCCTGCCTCTCCATATCTCCTCCATCTTCGAAAAACATCGCTTTGGTTCACTCTGAGATGCCTGGACACTTCCCTTGTTGAGAGCCCTTCCTGGCACAAAGTAACAATTCGGTCGCGATCGAAACGCGGTATTCACCGTCTAGGCATGATTCAACTACAGACAACACGAGCCGTATACCTCCTTTCTGGTGGGTGGAATGACTGGAACTGATCGGCTGTCGAACTCCCCCCCCCCCCCCCTCCCATCTAATAGGCGCTGCTCATGAATGGTTGTTTGCAGCTTTGAGCGGATTTAGTGACGTCTCTGAACAGCCAAAGGGACTGTGTCTGTGGTACCATACCCATAGTCAACGTCTATCTTCAGGAGTTCTGGGATAGATATGTGTATTTTTCAATGATAAAACGCATATTCCCCACCTTAAGGATCACTGCTAGAGCTACGAACTTTCATAGCACTAATCATTTCGTTACGTACATTTATTCCAGCATTGGGTCTCACGGGTGCGTCTGTATCACAATTAGTTTTTATGCAACAAACTTTACTCACACACACGAGGGGTTTCCAAAGTTACAACTTGTCTTGGTTCACTACTCAACGTTTGGTGCATTATATGGACTATGTGCTTTGTTTCGATGAAGCAGCACATTAAAATTTCCGTAATGTAACCATTTGCGTGTGAATTCGTTGGATTTTTGTCTTTCCGATTCACCACTTGTGAGGTAAGGCAAGTAAATACAGGTCTGCTTGAAAAATGGCACACAACTTCTCAGTAAAGAGCATGGAAAAATTTTTAAAAGTTATAAATTGTTGTTTACATTGAAGACCCTGTAGCAGAAAAAAGATGGTGGTGTTAGGACAAAGCTAGCACTACAGGCAAGCACAACACTACTACGGTTAGTAGATGAGGTCATTACATGTGGAACACAGTCGAACTGGGGGAGGAAATCGGCCGTATCGCTTTCAGAGGGAACGCCATGGCACCAAGTGACTTAAGAAAACCCGGAAAACCCATAGCTGGGTGACTGGCTGTGTATCTGAACCCCGTCCTCCTAAATACTTGTGCAGTGTGTCTTAGCAGTGCTCAAGCTTTTGAGGTAACTGTTGCTGCAGCTCGATTAGTACGAGAAAAAAAAAATACAATCGCTGTGAAATGTAACAGCTCTGGGCTCTACAATGAGTTTTACGGTTGCTATTTTTGAACGCTCATCAATATGGCAGTTGTTAATGTGAAGTCCAAGTAGTGAACCGAATTTTACGGTCGCATGTTGGAAGAACATTGAATAGTAATTTGCACATAGGAAACGCTATCCAGTGTTGAAGCATGCACGAAAGACGAATTATTATTCGAATTTCTTCGCCTTATTTTATTTACTTTCATTCAGTAATACCTTTTGACAAATGATATAGTAAACTATTGAGTGTTATCTAAGTCCATTGTGTTTAATGAACCTCACACAACCGATTATTAAATAATACTAGTGTTGAAACAATGCTTTATCGACAAGGAGAAGAATAATTATCAGCGAAGTGTGACACTATGGCAGGAACCTTACAGCCTCATATATAGGGCTAAGACAATTAGTGTTATAGCTTATAGAATAAGTGAAGTATTTTTAACTCATTTTGCGTTTTACGCTACAATTCGTAATTAAACTTTTCCTGAGACGTCCGTTTCAGTATATGACTAGGATTATTAGACACTGTGGTTGAAGTTGATTTAAATAACTTTCAAAACTTGACATTACAACGACCTTGTATCCAGCAAAATGGATAAAGCTAAAGAGTCACGCTGTCATTACATTAATGCCACATTGTCTCAACATTTTAAGTGGCTTACTTACATCCATTTTTGAAGAGTGACAAATTTTCCTGATTATTTCACTAATTTGAGACTGAATGTTTTTTCTTTTTTTACTTTTCAGTTACATTCAAATTTTATTTCTACAGAACAGCTGACATTGAAGACACCCAGCTTGTACTACCAAGACATGAAGCTACCAAGAAATATATAAGCATGGACAAGAAATACAGACTAAATCTTAAAGATGATCCATATGAGACGGTAAGATCACTTGTATCGGGTTTTAAGCCAATCCAGTTTATAATAGATACAGCCAATTAAAATATACCATTAAATACTGTAAATTAAAAAAGCAACATTTGTGCAGTATTGAAGAATTATTCTCTGTTAATAGAACAGTGCGTAACTGAGCTGCAACTCAGTGCCAGGAAAATAATAGCAAATCTGCGATTTAACTGCACTGTGTTCCAGTATTGATTTTATAGTTGTGTTACTATGAGTAAGTATAATGTGATCTAGTTCTTCACTGAAGTACTTTTTTGTGTGGTATACATTTTTGGTCAAATGTCCGAATGTAAAGAAAACATGACTCCATGTAAATTACTCGACAGTTTCTCGTCTGAATTTTCATATTCAAAAGAAAAGTAGAGAATGAACAAATGGAGTATCAGACTGACCAGAATGATGTCCAGCTTCGCAAACAAGGGTTTATTTGATTTAACGTAATCGGAGTAATTTAGAAATCCTTAAACAGTGATACAAGGCAAAGTTTTTTCCGAATTTTCATAGCCAAACGAAGAGTTGGAAACTGGCAAATGAGGTATCAAACTGATCACTGAGGTGTCTAGTATTGCAGAAGAGGGTTTAACTGCTTGAAAGAAATCAGGGCAATTGAGAGAAACTTGATTTGAGGGAAAATTAAAATATTTCACGAACGTCTGCTGCTATCTACACTGGTGTCAAAAGTTAAAGCAAAAAACCGCTATTTCCCCGTCCTATGTATAATTCACCACATAATCACAAAAACTGTCAACCACACGCCCGTTCGATCGTACTCTGCACGGAAGATGGCATTCCGGTCAACGGAAAACCATGGCAATGATGACGTCAGTGCACCTATGAAACGAGGTAATGTTCATCGGATAGCCCCACATCCACAACCGTTGTGTATACAGACACAGACGGTGCCGTGTGGCACAGAGAAGAAGCCTATTAGACTCTTTGTGGTAGAGAGCCAGAGACAGAAAGGAAGCAGAACAGTCATAAATTGATGTAGCCCTATAACTTAGTGCGAATCGTTCTGTCGTTTCTCGGATGTGTCGACAGTGTATACAGACCGAAACTGTATCTCGAGGACCAGGGCAGGGCCGCCCACTTGTGACTTCCGAAGAGAGACAACTGGCATCTGACCTCGCAGCATCCACGGGACGCGTTCTGTCGAGGCAAACGTTGTGCAGAAGGCTTCGACAAAGTGGCCTTTGTTGTCGGAGACCTGCTGCATGTCTACAGCTGACGTATCTTCACAGAAGGAACGTCGAGGTTGGACTGATCGAAATGCCAGCTGGACGGTCGAACAGTGGGTCAGTGTTGTTTTCACAGACGAAACCCGATTTAGTCTGGAGAGTGATTCTCAGTGGATTAGCATCAGGAGGGAACATGGAACACGATTTCAGGATCCAAACATTGGGAAAGAGACCAATATCGGGGAGGATCCCCAGTGGTATGGGCAGGGATTATTTTGCCCATTCGAACCCTTCTTCATGGAATTGTACGGGTGGATCGACAGATTAGATTAGATTAGATTAATACTAGTTCCATGGATCATGAATACGATATTTCGTAATGATGTGGAACGAGTCGAATTTTCTAATACATGACATAATTAGGGTAATTTAACAACATACTTAAGTTAATATATATCAACTTTATTTTTTGTGTTTTTTGTTTTTCTTTATTTTTTATTTTATTTTTTTTATTTTTTAAATATTTTTTTTATTTTTTTCTTAATTTATATCTAAAAATTCCTCTATGGAGTAGAAGGAGTTGTCATTCAGAAATTCTTTTAATTTCTTCTTAAATACTTGTTGGTTATCTGTCAGACTTTTGATACTATTTGGTAAGTGACCAAAGACTTTAGTGCCAGTATAATTCACCCCTTTCTGTACCAAAGTTAGATTTAATCTTGAATAGTGAAGATCATCCTTTCTCCTAGTATTGTAGTTATGCACACTGCTATTACTTTTGAATTGGGTTTGGTTGTTAATAACAAATTTCATAAGAGAGTATATATACTGAGAAGCTACTGTGAATATCCCTAGATCCTTAAATAAATGCCTGCAGGGTGATCTTGGGTGGACTCCAGCTATTATTCTGATTACACGCTTTTGTGCAATAAGTACTTTATTCCTCAGTGATGAATTCCCCCAAAATATGATGCCATATGAAAGCAATGAGTGAAAATAGGCGCAGTAAGCTAATTTACTAAGATGTTTATCACCAAAATTTGCAATGTCCCTTATTGCATAAGTAGCTGAACTCAAACGTTTCAGCAGATCATCAATGTGTTTATTCCAATTTAATTTCTCATCAATGGACACACCTAAAAATTTGGAATATTCTACCTTAGCTATATGCTTCTGATTAAGGTCTATATTTATTAATGGCGTCATACCATTTACTGTACGGAACTGTATGTACTGTGTCTTATCAAAATTCAGTGAGAGTCGGTTTACAAGGAACCACTTAGTAATTTTCTGAAAGACATTATTGACAATTTCATCAGTTAATTCTTGTTTGTCAGGTGTGATTACTATACTTGTATCATCAGCAAAGAGAACTAACTTTGCCTCTTCATGAATATAGAATGGCAAGTCATTAATATATATTGAGAACAACAAAGGACCTAAGACCGACCCTTGTGGAACCCCATTCTTGATAGTTCCCCAGTTTGAGGAATTTGCTGATCTTTGCATATTATGAGAACTGCTTATTTCAACTTTCTGCACTCTTCCAGTTAGGTACAAATTAAACCATTTGTGCACTGTCCCATTCATGCCACAATACTTGAGCTTGTCTAGCAGAATTTCATGATTTACACCAGCAAAAGCCTTTGAGAGATCACAAAAAATCCAAATGTGTGGTGTTCGGTTATTCAGATCATTCAAAATTTGATTGGTGAAAGCATATATGGCATTTTCTGTTGAAAAACCTTTCTGGAAACCAAACTGACATTTTGTTAGTACTTCATTTTTACAGATATGTGAAGCTACTCTTGAATACATTACTTTCTCAAAAATTTTGGATAAAGCTGTTAGAAGGGAGATTGGACGGTAATTGTTGACATCAGATCTATCCCCCTTTTTATGCAAAGGTATAACAATAGCATATTTCAGTCTATCAGGGAAAATGCCCTGTTCCAGAGAGCTATTACACAGGTGGCTGAGAATCTTACTTATCTGTTGAGAACAAGCTTTTAGTATTTTACTGGAAATGCCATCAATTCCATGTGAGTTTTTGCTTTTAAGCAAGTTTATTATTTTACTAATTTCAGAGGGAGAAGTGGGTGAGATTTCAATTGTATCAAATTGCATAGGTATGGCCTCTTCCATTAACAGCCTAGCATCTTCTAATGAACACCTGGATCCTACTATATCCACAACATTTAGAAAATGATTATTAAAAATATTTTCAACTTCTGACTTTTTGTTTGTAAGGTTTTCATTCAATTTGATGATAATACTGTCTTCCTGTGCTCTTGGTTGACCTGTTTCTCTTTTAATAATATTTCAAATTGTTTTAATTTTATTATCAGAGTTGCTGATTTCATACATGATAAACATACTCCTAGATTTTTTAATAACTTTTCTTGATATAACACAGTAGTTTTTATAATTTTTGATAGTTTCTGGGTCACTACTCTTTCTTGCTGTCAGATATATTTCCCTTTTCCGGTTACAAGATATTTTTATACCCTTAGTAAGCCATGGTTTGTTACAAGGTTTCTTACGAGTATATTTAACTATTTTCTTGGGGAAGCAGTTTTCAAATGCATTTACAAAAATGTCATGAAATAAATTATATTTTAAATTGGCATCAGGTTCATGGTACACCTCATCCCAGTCTAACTGCTGTAGGCTTTCCCTGAAATTTGCAATTGTTAAATCGTTGACTGAACGTACTACTTTGGAGGACTGTTTAGTACTGCTGAATGGAGCTATGTCATATATTGTAACTAGCTGTGCACCATGATCAGAAAGACCATTCTCAACAGGCTGAGCATTTATCTGGTTAAACTTACCTTGGTCTATAAAGAAGTTATCTATCAGTGAGCTGCTATCCTTTACCACCCGAGTAGGAAAATCAATAACGCGTGTCAAATTGAAAGAACCGAGTAATACTTCAAGGTCATTTTTCCTATTACCCTCTTTCAGAGAATCTACATTGAAGTCCCCACAAATAATAATTTGCTTCCCCCTGTCTGACAGATAGCACAACAAGGAGTCCAAATTTTTCAGAAATAGATGAAAATTTCCTGATGGGGACCTATATACAGTTACAATTATAAATGTGCCTTTATTTAATTTAAGTTCACAGGCACATGCTTCTATATGTTTCTCTACACAAAACTTTTTTGTTTCTACACTTTTTGCACAATGATAACTTTTGACATATATGGCAACTCCTCCTTTCTCCATATTTTCTCTCATTACATGTGCAGAGAGCTTATATCCACTTACATTTACCTTATCCATATCAGTAACAATGTGATGCTCAGACAGGCATAGTATATCTATTTCATTCTCAGCTTCTAAATCTTCTAAACAAACCAGAAGCTCATCTACTTTATTCTTTAAACTCCCAATATTTTGATGAAATATACTTACATTATTTTTAATTATACTTTTATGAGAACCTTTCCTTATTCTAACATTTGCAGTACTCTCCTGTCTGAGTTTCTCATTGTGCTTAGGCCTAGTTCCTATACCAGTGGTCACATGGTGTTCAGAGAGGCAGATTATGTCAACTGGGTTAGGTGACTTTAATTCATCAATGTAATTACCTAGGACTGAGATACAACTTGGTGGAGATAAAATTTCTGGTGATTGGTGAAAATTTATAATTGATAGCTGTGATTGGTGATCCAATGTGCTAGAATTGTGCTGTTTAATTTCTTTCCTAAACTGAAGATTTGTTTCAATCATGACCTCTCGTAGAACTTGACATCTTTCTGTCTTACCTATCCTAAAAAAGGTGCTGCTCCAACACCTGTAACCACTGGTATTTTACCATTCATGGCAGTGCCTCCCCCCCTTAAATTTCCTGCTATTACCCCAGCCAGTTTCCCCTTCCCTTTCCTGTTGAGATGTAGGCCGTGCCTGGTATAGTCCCACCTACTGAGATAATCAACAGGAACCACACCAATATGAGCCCCCGCACCCGACCCAAGCAGTCGTTCCAACTCCAAATTAACTCTCCCAACAGAAGAGTTCAAATGAGGCCGGTCATGGCGTCTCAGGACAGATACAGATTCAACATTGGTGTGTCTCAATGCCGACGCAATCTTTACCAGGTCACACTCTATACTGTACCCAGGATCTCTGTCGATGCTGTTCCCTGGCCCTTCCACAATAACCACGGTGTAAAATTTGTGACCTGGTATTCTGGTCCTAATTACTCTTGCAGAAGTTGGCCTTCACCTCTGGCATGAGAACTGCCTAACAACAAAATTTTCTTCCTTTTCGATGACTTTCCTATATTCTTTTTCAATTTCCTATTGAAAGTTTGTTGTGTCCTGTCTACACCTACCTCTGCTTGAGGCTCATCAGTTTCTAACTGAAGCAACAGGTCAAACTTATTTTTGACATTCACCACAAAACTGTCAGACTTAGTTCTAGGCCTGTTCCTTCTGCTACCTGTTGCCACTTCCCACCTCTCTTTGCCCTTCTCCCTCCTTAACCTGTCCAGATCTTCCCTAGCCTGATCTAGCTCAGCCTGAAGGGCAGCAATTTTCCCCTCCTGTTCCACTATCTTCCTATCTCTGCTGCAAATCCTACATAACCACTGATGAGCCTGATCCACTTTCCCAACACCCACGCCACTGCAGTCCCCACAGTGAAAAAAACTACTACATCCATCACACCAAACCCCGGAACTAACAATTCTACGGCAAGTCAGGCACTTCTCACTCATGGCAAAAATAATACTTTAGCTAGCATAAATCAATTAAATTACCGAAAATCAAAAAAGACGTTACAAGAATTAAGCCTATTCACAAATGTATATAAGCAAGTTTCTGATTTAAAATTCCGCTGTTTTTCTGAGATCTGTATTAAAACAACGAAGGTATACGCTATTTATTATATATTTCACTCGATGAAATGAAAAAAAAGGACAATTAAACGAGATACTTTAACTTTGATTCTCCAAAAACGTTACGAGAATTAGGCCTATAAACAAATGTATATAGGCAAGTTTCTGATATAAAGTTACGCTGTTTTTCTGAAATCTGTATTAAAACAATGAAGTTATACGCTATTTTACGGTAGTTTACTTATTTGTTACCGAGAAACTAGTTAAATTACCGTGAAACAAGAAACAAACACGTTTACAAAATTTAAGCCTAAGCGCGACTTCGCGAAGTTACGATCTTTTCGTGTTTTCTGGAAAAATACGCAAAGAAAAGCCAAACCTTTAACGGCAAGACTAAACGATACACTAATGCACGTATTTAATTTGTTGTCGGCGTTAAACTAAATTATATTCCTGTCTAAATCACTTAACTTTCTGGAAATGGTTTCTGGCGTCACTTACTCGGTGGCCATCTTGGCTAACTCCCGACAAGGTTTAACTGCGGTCAGACATTGTGACGAGATCTTGGGACCTCATTTGCAGTGGTTGCGAGGTGCTATGGGCCCAAACTTCGTATTGACGGATGGTAATGCTCGACCTCGTAGAGCATAGGTGGTTGATGTTTTCTTGGAAATGGAAGATATTGCGCGCATGGCGTAGCCTGCTTGGCCTCACGAATCCCATAGAGCGTGACTGGGATGCACTGGGGAGATGGCTTGCGTCACGTCAGCATCCACCAATCACTCTTTAAGACTGCGAGTAGCTCTGCAGGAAGAATGGGTGTTATTGGCTCAACACGAGACTGATGACATCATTCACAGCAAGCCTCCTCGCTGTCAGGCCTATATTGCTGCCAGAGGTGGTCACACCTCATACTAAGCACATTCACCAGTTGCCGAAACCTGTGTGCAAATCCATTGAGTTGGCAGAAACGAAGAACATTTTTGTCTAGCGTTATGCATGTTGCAGTTGTTTACATTCTGTGTTCTTTACATTGTTTCTACTTTACTATCATCTGTTTATAGTGTTTTGAGGCAAAATAAACGCAACTTTGCAAAATTACCTTTTTTGCTTTAATGGTGGACACCAGTGCATATAAATGTAGTGTCGAAAAGGACACCTCTTCAAGACCCAGCCATTTTGCACATAAAAAGTTGCATTTTGAAACGTCCCCTTAGAAAAATTAATGAATTACTGTGCTGGTAAACCTCTACGTTATTTGATTTTCAAACAGCTCAGCAGAACTGAACGTACTCAGACATTTCTCTCTTTACTTATTCTGATCAACACTAAACTGACACACAATATTTTTAGCGCAACGCAATCTGACTTTCAGTAATCCCTACAAGAGAATGGCCCTGACTAACATTAACCACCGAGCGAGGTGGCGCAGTGGTTAGATACTGGACTCGCATTCGGGAGGACGACGGTTCAATCCCACGTCTTCAAATGCCGGGATGGTTCCTCTGAGAGGGCACGGCCGACTTTCTTCCCCGTCCTTCCCTAATCCGATGAGACCGATGACCACGCTGTCTGGTCTCCTTCCCCAAAACAACCAACAACCAACCAACCAACTAACAATAACCTATACCTTTCACGAATCACTTACCTCACAAAAATCTTCGTGACTCGAACTACTGCAATACAGCGAGCGCCACTACTGCCAGCTAAATAAAAGATTCAAACTACTGAAGGCACTAAGTACTGATAGGCATAGTTAGCAAATGAAAGATTTTGATAGAGAACAAACAATGTATTTACCTTAATAGTGTTCAAAGTTCAATATATATCTCAGTTCATGACATCCAGTCTTACAAATTTACTGTCTCTGATGGACACACGTCCAGATCATCCGCTCGCAAGACTCCGCCATCTCTCTCCCCACATCCACCACTGCTGGTGGCTCACCTCCAACTGCACAACGCTACGCGCTGTTAACATCCAGCTGCCCAACACTACAACAGCAAATTCTAACAATGCAAACCAGCCACAGACTGCACACAGTACAGTCAGTGATTTTCATATAGAGCGCTACATGGCGTTACCAACATAAAAACTTAAACAGCCTACTTACAATTTGTGTGCTATTTAACTGCCAAAAAGCCTTCCTTCGAATCAAGTACAAAAATTGGGGCGTTTCGAGACCAGAAGAAACTAGGAAGGCAAATGAGGTGTCAGAAAGTTCATCTCTTCGTGGCCCAGCTGTTTCAGGCATAAAAATTTGCAATGATGTGGTATGTAACTGTCAAAGTGGCTTCCTTCGAATCAGTTACTAAATTCAGAACATTTCGAGGACAATAGACAGCAGGAGAGTGATTTTTTAAACGTCTCTGTGGTAACGCCTGCATATTGTCGCAGCTATATACGATAGTGTTTCTCCTAGAGCTGTTTGCTCTTGTTCCGGAAATAAAATTTCCCGAGCTGTAGTGGCAGTAAAACAGTATGCAAAACGATTAATCTGAAGTAAAGACGGCACTCAAAAATTGAGAGGCCAAAGTAAACAACGTCAGGAGATACCCCGAGAAACCAACTGACAGTTAGGGCTGTTAGTAAGGAGAGGGGTAGGAGAAGGGAGGGGGGTTGGGAGATGGATCTGTTAGCGCCTCGCAGCTGACTGTAGAATGTCTCAAGCATCACCTGAGGTGCCCAAATATGGCCGACTACGAAGCGTGTGAGAAAGACCGAGAACGGAAAATATCGTACAGGAGAGCGGAATTACCTGAAATAGTGGCGAGAAAGTTCTTTGCAGGCACTGACACTTCCCCACCCAATCTTGTTGCGTTTGCTATTGCCGAATGTTTCCAAATCTTTTGTTATGGCGTACAGATAACAGTAAGATCCGTAAGTTTCTGAGAGATAACAATATGTTTGTCAATGACGACGGAAAATTATGCACAAGACACTGTGAATCATTGATCGGTCATAGCACTCCTTCTCGAGCAAAGTGCCACAAAAGGGCATTGGAAGATATACCTTCTCTCTTCACTGACTTTTCATCCACAGAACAACATCTTCCGACATTACTCCATGCATTTATCAACATCATAAAGTGCCACTGAGTATTTCAAACAAAGCAAAGTTGGATTCATTGTCACTTTCCATAAATCATGGATGATGTATTCGAGAAGTGGTCAAGCAGTCTTATAGATGCTGACTTCATCGTGGTCGAACAAGTCTTGCTTTAGATTAATACAAAGTGGAAGCTCGACATTCGATGAAAATCGTGCGAGTCGCTTTTAATTACCTCAAGATGCACAACCATATGTGTCCCAACGTCAGTTGTGTCAATTTAAAATAACTGGATAGCTCTGCAAATGATTCCAAAAAATGTTGCCGTCAAAGCTGTAGACAGAGCCAATGAAAAAAGCAGAAGAAACATCGAGCACTGCTGTGGGGACCACATTTTGCAAGAGTTGGAGCTTCCTCAAATCAGGCAAACTTAAGGCGTTACCCTGAGGGTGGTAACTTGCTCACGAAATTCCACAAGGATATACTAATATCTTTCAATGTGTAAAAACAGAAATTATCAGGATCTATTGGTGTCTGTGGACTTAATCAAAACCAGGAATTGGCGAGCTTTATTTTAACTCGTTGGACTGCTCTTAATGTTCCGACCACTGTGGAAATAGCGGCCGAGTTAACAATGGTCGCAGCAAGGAGCACTGTAACCTGTGTGTTGTGTGTTAGCCATAGAGTATAAATACACAACGTGTTCGGAAATCCATGTTATAAACTTCTAGGGGTTGCAGAGGGGAGTAAATAGATAATATTTTGAGTTAGAATTCATGTCCGGGAACGTACCGTTTCTGTGCCACAGCCATCTAAATCTACATCTACATGATTACTCTGCAATTCACATTTAAGTGCTTGGCAGAGGGTTCATCGAACCACAATCATACTATCTCTCTACCATTCCACTCCCGAACAGCGCGCAGGAAAAACGAACACCTAAACCTATCTGTTCGAGCTCTGATTTCTCTTATTTTATTTTGATGATCATTCCTACCTATGTAGGTTGGGTTCAACAAAATATTGTCGCATTCGGAAGAGAAAGTTGGTGACTGAAATTTCGTAAATAGATCTCGCCGCGACGAAAAACGTCTTTGCTTTAATGACTTCCATACCAATTCGCATATCATATCTGCCACACTCTCTCCCCTATTACGTGATAATACAAAACGAGCTGCCCTTTTTTGCACCCTTTCGATGTCCTCCGTCAATCCCACCTGGTAAGGATCCCACACCGCGCAGCAATATTCTAACAGAGGATGATCGAGTGTAGTGTAAGCTGTCTCTTTAGTGGACTTGTTGCATCTTCTAAGTGTCCTGCCAATGAAACACAACCTTTGGCTCGCCTTCGCCGCAATATTGTCTGTGTGGTCTTTCCAACTGAAGTTGTTCGTAATTTTTACATCCAGGTACTTAGTTGAATTGACAGCCTTGAGAATTGTACTATTTATCGAGTAATCGAATTCCAACGGATTTCTTTTGGAACTCATGTGGATCACCTCACACTTTTCGTTAATTAGCGTCAGCTGCCACCTGCCACACCATACGGCAATCTTTTCTAGATCGCTTTGCAACTGATACTGGTCTTCGGATGACCTTACTAGACGCTAAATTACAGCATCATCTGCGAACAACCTAAGAGAACTGCTCAGATTGTCACCCAGGTCATTTATATAGATCAGGAACAGCAGAGGTCCCAGGACGCTTCCCCGGGGAACACCTGATATCACTTCAGTTTTATTCGACGATTTGCCGTCTATTACTAAGAACTGCGACCTTCCTGACGGGAAATCACGAATCCAGTCACACAACTGAGACGATACCCCATAGGCTCGCAGCTTGATTAGAAGTCGCTTGTGAGGAACGGTGTCAAAAGCTTTCCGGAAATCTAGAAATACGGAATCAACTTGAGACCCCCTGTCGATAGCGGCCATTTGAAAATATGTTGGTAAGGCAACCAGTTTTACAAGTAACTGATTAGGCGTGACCCAG
This sequence comes from Schistocerca piceifrons, assembly GCF_021461385.2. Taxonomy (NCBI): domain Eukaryota; kingdom Metazoa; phylum Arthropoda; class Insecta; order Orthoptera; family Acrididae; genus Schistocerca; species Schistocerca piceifrons. The sequence continues at coordinate 4,921,596 of NC_060139.1, forward strand.
TACGTCACTTACTTTACACTTCTACTAATTAATAGCCAAAGAAATTGCTCGTATACTCGTTGACGGGTTGTCTTCGACGTGATGCAGTACGGCGTCTTCCAGTTCCGGTGAGTGGTGTCTCCTTGGAACACCACAGTCGCGGCTGCTCACGAAGGAGGGACCCTGTTCGAAGCTGTTACGTAATTGTGGCGAAAAGGATGTACTACAACGGAGTCGAATGTTGTGGAGAACCATCGTGATAAAGGCAACGAGTAGCTCTTCCAAGACCGTGAGCTCCGCCATACAGGAGGATCATGTCGGTGTATTCTGCAAACGCGTACTCAACCACGTTGCTCTTACACTCACAGATACGTGAATGAGGCTCGAACCAGGCCAAAGAGATAGGATTCACATCAAACGATATAGTGCGCGCAAAATGCTGTGGCCGCTAGATGTGCAGTCGGTTGGGGAAGCGTGGGGAGAGGGCGATGGTGGGGGTCGCTCAGAGCTGGAACGCTGGAGGGGAAAGCGCCGTTCTAAAATGAACCCTACGCTCAATTCTTTTGTAAATATTATGTGGGGCCCCTCCACGCCCACACGTGCACGGTGATCATCCAAAAAGATCTACTGTGACCTCTGCTTTCGTTAGTATCTAAAAAGAATTCCACCGAAAACGCAGCGATTTATTTTCGCCTGGCTTGTTAACCACTGTCAGAGAATCGCCATGAGTGGCGAATTTTGATTAAAATCTGCATATTTCTTTGGTTGCCATGTCAAAATTTGCTTCTTTTGCCAAAACACAGGGGAGTTTACAGGCTCACCTCACTAACATGTTGTGCAGACGGTGGACGAGCGGTTCTAGGCGCTACAGTCTGGAGCCGCGAGACCGCTACGGTCGCAGGTTCGAATCCTGCCTCGGGCATGGATGTGTGAGATGTCCTTAGGTTAGTTAGGTTTAAGTAGTTCTAAGTTCTAGGGGACTGATGACCTTAGAAGTTAAGTCCCATAGTGCTCAGAGCCATTTGAACCATTTTGTTGTGCAGACGAGACTGCGAAAGAATTCTAAAACAGTGGTTTATTAAGTGAGGAACTGAGGAAGCGTAAAGTCAGTAGCTTATGGAAAAGCACATCCTCAGTAAAATAATAATAATAATAATAATATAATAAAATTAAAAAAAAATAAAAATTAAAATTAAAAATAAACAAACGTGTAATGTCTTCACATATGTTCCAAAACCCATAACAGTTCTCGTATCGTCAGCTGTCGATGTCCTTTAAAAATTACATTCTTCTACCGAAAAAGTCTGTAGCTATTAGAATAATGTGGTAGATAATGAACTTTGACATAAGAACGATATGGTACAATATTCTCCTCTTTGCGTACTATCATTTGCCAGAGGAATGTTCTGGATACTTCACTCTGGCCTTATCGCTCGATTGTCAATGAGTCTGCTACTTCAGATCAATTTTCTTGTGATTGGTGACTGATAGATACCTCTACCAAGTCTAAAGAAAACTTCAATATGTTAATTACATTTCATATGCATCAACATATTATGTAATATGCACCAAACACAAAATCACAGCAGCGACCTCAATTTTTCACCGCACACTTTTCCGAACTTCGCGCAGTGTCTTACTTTCACATAAATTTCACAATAACTATGAGCATTAACGAAATGATGAGAACATCATCATGAACCTGACATCTAAAGCTACAAGCAAAGCAAAAATGATTTTTTTACCGAATAGTCTCTGTAAAATCGTTTGAGAAAGATTGCAGCGTGCGCGCCTCGATTCTGTCAGCGCCGACCGGCCGAAAGGTGGAAAACGCTTGTCGTCTTCCCTTTCCCAGCGCTTTGGACGAAAACAAGTCACTGCGCTTCGGCCACCGTATCCAGTGCGAGCTGTGTCAGCCGATCCGACGTAACCATTCCCCACCACGACTAACGTGTTGTATACCTACCTAGCAAACATGTTTTCAAATGTCTGTAGCACGGAAACGGTACGTCTCCGGACATGGATTTCTATTCAACATATTATGTACACTCTCTCGTCTATAAGTCCTAGAAGTCTGTAACAGGAATTCCTGTATGTTCTCGATCCAGCTACTGTAAGAAATTTGAATTCGTTGCTTCAGTTTGTGGTTCGGTGCTGCCCTCCAGTGATAAAAACGGGAGTTATTCGCTCGACTTAAACATCGTATGCCGTTTCATGTTCTTGTTCATGCTTTGTCTTATTATATTCACAGCTGGCACCTTTTCCATGTCCTCTCCTTACTACGAGACTTTTAAATTCACTTGTCTTCGTAATACATGGTCATTTTATTTCAACACGAATACTATTGAAAATGGACTTCAGTACAAAACATGTTCAGCGTGAGAAATAAAAGTTTATAGTGGTAGCCACAGGTGTATGAAAATAGTGTTAATTAAACAATTCAATTCGCAGATCTTACAAACGTTTTGAATTCAGAACTGAGTTCGAGACAAATAATGAATGCTGCATGGCGCAGAATAACCAGTCCACTGTAAATAAATGTGAACCATGACAGAAGCAACTATTTTATTTCTCATCATGTGTAGTAAGAGGAGATTAGAGTTCGATGCTTCACTGTAGTAACTGCCTGGTATCCTAATAAAACGTCCCATTCAAGAATAACAAAACGGAGCGACCAACTTTCAGGTTCAGCAGTAATGATTTGTGATAATAACATCGTTATGGTTCAGATGCAGAGGGTTTACATATCAGGAGAAAAGCTGCTACGAAACAGAACTAGTTATATTTTATTGTATTCGAGGAGGATACGTTTGACAGCAATCTGAGCACATGTGGGATTTATTTGTCTTCTGTGGTTTAGGTGTGTGGCGAATGCAAGCATCTAACAGGACAAGACAGCTTGACTTAAACAGTCTGACTTTTCTGCAGTCAGAAGATGAGGGTCTTTGGTGTTATTTCCTCATGCTTGCGAAAAGACCAATAAAAAAGGAAAAAGTTAGAGTATCTAACTGCAATAGCTTATATTTTGAAGTAAAACTACACTTAGATAACTTAAAATAATTTTTGTTAAAACTGGTTGTAGTTAATGATTACAAGACAGTTCTCCTACCTCATTAAATTTATTCGAAGAGTTCATATATTTTCAGAATGCTGCAGAAACTTCCTATACTTCGCCTCTTGGTATCTAAAATATAATTCACTTTTTAACTGCCCTGAGAAGATGGTTACAATCTAGCGTTTGAGCTGGGGGAAGTCATTAGAACAGGTCTGATAAATTGTGACATCCTTGTATTATGAATGATTTGAAAACATCACTTGTAATAACTCTTCTGGTAAATTGTAGAATACAGTTCCTTTACATGTATTAATTCTTGAAAGTGCGGAAAAGACGGCTTTGATATTCCAGACTCGTTAATTGGGCATACAAAGAAGAGCTGTATATCTATGATTGCATGTGTCCGAATCATGATTTCTACCCCAACATTTATGGCCGTCCTATCCAGCTCGCTCCTACCCTCAAATACCTTGGCCTCACCCCTGCCTGCCACCTCACCTGGACTCCCCATTTCCTTACAATCCAACACAACAGACTCCGCCTCCTGAAACTCCTGTCCGGTGGGACATGTGGACTGCATCCTTCCACCATCCTTCACACCTACAAATCCTTGATCTGCCCCATCTTTTGTTATGCCAGTGTTGCTTGGATTTGCGCTCCTCCCAGGTTCTATAACGCCCTCCAAATCCTCGAGTGCCATGCACTCTGCCTCGCCTTTTGTATCCGCCTTACGGCCCACACGTGCATCCTCTACGACCTCATCCCTTTCCCCCACCTTCTCCTTTTCCTTGAACACGTCCACACCCTGTATATTGCCCGCCGACTCGATCTTCCCCACCCCATGGTGTCTCCCTTCCTCTCCACCCCCTTCCCATTGCCGCTCCTTTACCGTTGTGTCCCACCCTCTCTCCATCTCCACACCCTCCACCTCCTTTCCCAACACAAATTCCAGCTTCTACCCTTTCCAGATGATGAACTTCGCACTGATGTCTACCCCTCCTACCAATTCTAACCCCACCTTCCTCCTGCCTCCTCCTCAGGGCTCCCTCTCCTCCCCCTCCCTTCCCCCTCCTACTCCCCCTCCCTCTCCCGTGCTCCCCTTCAGTGTCTCTGCACTCCCTCCTGCCTTGTGTTTCCTCTTCATCTCCTGCCCTGCTCTTCTCCTGCCCCTTGGTGTGTCTCCTGCCCCCATTTTGCCCCCTTTTTGCCCCCTTTTTTCCTCTTCCTCCCCCCCTCCCGGTCCCCACCCCCCACATCGCACCTTCCTCCTCTCATTTTCCCTCCTCTCCAGCCTCCAGCCCCTCGGCAGGTCCCTACCAGCGGTTTTTTATTCTTCACGTGTGCTCCGTCGTTTCCAATGGTTTTTCGTGCTCTGTGTGATTTTTATCCTGTGCCCAACTTTTAACTTGTGTTTGCCTCCAGTGTTTCTTTTTTTAAATGCACTTTGATTTGCCAGCTCTGTTCTTTCAACTTTATGTCAACTTTTTAACTGTCCCCCAGTGCACGTCCTCACCTTAGTGTATATTTTAACTCCTATGATCTCCATTTACTGTGTTTTTTATGCCCCCCTTTTTATCCATCCTTTTTATGTAATCCCCTTTCTCTGTCTTTGTAAAGCCAATTGGCTGAAGAGCAGTGGACTGTGCCGTTGCCAGCCCTCCCCTGCTCATATGGGGCATGGAAATGAATTTACAATAAAGAAAAAGAAAAGTATCCAAAAGTCAGATATGAACGACACAGTAATCATAAAGTGAAAGGAACAACAACGCACAGCGAGAGGGAATGGCTGATGTTGCTGGAAGCCACAGCACATTTAATCTCATGTACATATGATTATGTTTTTGTGCTTGTAAGCAGGGAAAATAATATTGTGAAATTGTGAATATAAATGGCAAGTTACTGAAATGAATAATATTACTATTTAATTTTGCAGGTTATTTGTAGTTCATGTGCTGTGTACTTAATTTTGGCATCAAGGAGATTGGTTTTATATATAGATTTCAATTTACAGCCCCGTTCTCCTGAGGAATTAAAGGAAGCTGACAACAGGTTCTTCTACATAAAATTCCCTGAAGGGGACGCCACAAGGATATTGTTAGAGGGAATGAATGGTAAGTCGATTGTTTAGGTCAGCAGCAATTCTTTTGGAACTAATATGCTGTGCTGCACAACAGTTTTGAATGTGACTGTGCATCACAGCCTTACATTAAGTGATATGCCAAGAAACAGGCACCACATATTGTTTTACGAAGAAAACAGTGACAGTTTCATGGATGAATTAAATGTGGAGAAAAGAATGCTACCTCTGTATCAATACTTTGGTTTTAAACAGAAAATTAACAACGTTCACTGTCATTTCCTTTTATGAGAACAATACAAACATATGAATGTATATTTCCATAATTGAAAATAAAAGAGAACTTCTTTATTCTACATCTACATCCACATACATTCTCCGCAAGCCACTGTTTGATGTATGGCGGAGGGAACACCGTACCCCCAGTACTCATTTCCTTTCCTCTTCCTCTCGCCGATAGAGCGAGGAAAAAATGACTATCTACATGTCTCTGACGAGCTCTAATTTCTGTTATCTTATCTTCGTGGTCCTTAAAACGAAATGTATTTTGGCGGCAGCAGAATCGTTATGCAGTCAGCCTCAAAAGATGGTTCTCTAAATTTTCTCAGTAGCCCCTCCAGGGATTCGCATCAGAATTCACAAAGCATCTCCGTAATACTTGTGTGCTGATTGAACCTACCGGTAACCTGAATTGTTTCGATGTCTTGATCTAATCCGATCTGGTGGGGATCCCAAACACTCGAACAGTATTCAAGGACGGATCGCACTAGTGTTCTATACGCGATCCCCTTCGTCGATGAGCTACACTTACCTCCTAAGGTTCTCCAAATAAACCGAAGTCGACAACTCGCCTTCCCTACTGCCGTCCTTACGTAATTGTTCCGTTTCACATCACTTCGCAACACTACACTCAGATATTTAATCGACGTGACTGCGTGAAGGAGTACGCCACTAATGCTGTATTCGAACATTACTCTATTGTTTGTCCTACTCATCTGCATTAACTTGCATTGTTCTACATTTAGAGAAGGCTGGCATTCAACTACAAACTTTGTCTAAGTCATCTCGCATCCTCCTACAGTCACTCAACAATAACACCTTTCCGCACACCACAGCATCATCAGCGCGGCACTCCTAATGATACCACTGTATCCGACGAATACCCGCCGTCGACGAGAATGCACTGGGTTCTATTACTCAGGAAGTCTTCTAGCGACTTGCATTCCTGGAAACACATTCTGAATGCTTGTATATTCCGTATGCTCGTACCTTTGTTAAAAGTCAGCAGTGTGGCAGCGTGTCAAATGCTTTACGGAAATCTAGGAATGTGGAATCTGCCTTCTTGACAGATTTATTAATTTTAGTAACCATCGTCGCTGTGAAGACATCATGATCACTAAACCGTGTCTCTATACTGACACTGCTGACAACGTCAAGTCTGCTTCCTGTTACACGATCTAAAATATTTCCATTGTGTGTGGGTTGTCTAACCAGTTGTTCAAGACAGTTTTTGGAATACATGCTCTGTGCTTCACAAGGCTTTCTGTCCATACCATTTGCAATGAATCCACAGACGTCACAGTCTATACTCGGCATATTAAAGTCGCCGCCAGTTAATAATGCATTATCAGGATATGTCCGTTACACTTTCATTGAATGATTCTACAACGGTTCCGGTAGAATCAGGTGGCTGGTAAGAACATCCGATAATTAACCTGAGTTCACCTACGCGTGCTGCTCATGTCCAAATAATTTCACAGTCAGACTCAATATTGACCTGGGTAGACAGCAATGAACACTCCCCGTCCTATGGCGTCTGATATGTCTTTTCGATACACAGCCAGTTAAGTAAGATCGTGGTTCGGTTAATCAGTAGAGAAATGTATTTGACTACAAACTAAAACATATACGTGCATCATATATGAACAAACGAAAAATGCAATTACAATTAATAATACGTCCAGTCACCTGTAGAGCCGGCAACTGCTTGCATTTCTGAGCCAAGCTCGTCACCAAGTTTTCCGCATATTAACGTGGAAAAGACCTCCAAATGAGTCGAATTTGCGTTGAGAGCTGTTTCAAACTGAATTCTGTTTGCGTTTGACATAGTGTTAAGAGTAGGTTTCCCGAAAAAAGGTTAATAATAATTTTTTTCCACTTTTGGAGTCACTTTACCGATTGAGCCACGTTCTTCAAAGTCATCCACGTTTCTAATCAGTGTCTAGCGTGTTACCCACTTGTTTACAAATGACTATGAGTTCCCCATATATTTAGACGCCGCGGCGTGACTCACATCGGACCTTTGGGGTGGCTACAGAGAAACATATCCCAAAATCGCGATGCATAAGCTGCATTCTTGTTTCTTGTTGTGTATCTAAGTCAAGAATTCAAAGTAAACTAGTGCCTCATGGACATTGCATGAAGGAAAGATAACTAGTAACCCCCCACCCTCCCCCCTGTGTGCCTGCAGGGACCCTGCTGAAGGAGCGGCCACCTGTCCACTCGCAAAGTGAATGGGCGATGCCAGACTATCAGCCTTCACATTGATTCTCCATCTCGGGCGACGCGACTGCTAACAACCCGCCACAAATTCTGCAGTGAGCGCGACCCCCACGTCGGGTATGCTGGAAGATGCCTCGACAGCACAGCCCGTGGGCGAAACGAGAAACCCTCGGGGTGTCCCATGCGGGGCACAGTTTCTCCGCTGCCGCCACACTCCGAGGCAACAGCCTGCAGATGGCTGGCCATGTTCATAAGCGTCTTCAGCTATTTGCGGACTGTGGCCACCTTCCCCTGCGTCCGCACACAGCAGGCACACACACAATACATCCTGCTACTGCAAATTTAAGAAACAAAGAGGAAGCGCTAAACGTGTGACTTGCAAGTCTCCTCGTGCTTCATCAGTGGAGACTGCCAGCTGTTTCTGGCCAGCCGCGGTGGCCGTGCGGTTCTAGGCACTTCAGTCCGGAACCGCGTGACTGCTACGGTCGCAGGTTCGAATCCTGCCTCGGGCATGGATGTGTGTGATGTCCTTAGGTTAGTTAGGTTTAAGTAGTTCTAAGTTCTAGGGGACTGATGATCTCAGATGTTGAGTCCCATAGTGCTCAGAGCCATTTGAACCATTTTGAACTGCCAGCTGACTGAGGTGTGATCAGAGACAACAGGCCGTCAAAAGCAAACAAACAAATGCCTACTGCGCGAATGTACACGTTAGCGGTATTAAAATACGATACTATACCTCTGAAATACAAAAATACACAATGAATTTAAGAATTAAACTTTACAAGTACATAAAAACATGCAAATAATTTAAGAATTAAGGTGCGGAAACAAACAAAAAAGCTAAATATGCGACATGCTAGTCTCCTGGTGCTTCACCAACAAAGGCTGATGGCTGCTATGGATATCATGTATTTTAGTAATTTATAGCAATTCTGGCTGATAAGTTATAAATTTAAAATATTTCTAAATGTTTGTCTACCCAACATTATTTCCTGTATCTGTTTTCATAAAATTTGTTCCATTCTGTTGTTTAGTAGTACACAGATTATATCAAAAATATTCTTGTCTCTCATGCTATGTCACTGTGCTTCTCATATGACTATAAGACAGAAGTATGGAACACATTCCAAATTCTAAGTACTGAAGGGGTTCTCAGAAGACATATCTTTAGAAATTTTACATTGCTTTTTCACAGTTTATTACTTTATCAAAATTATAAATCACAGTTTTGTAAGTAAACGTGCATAGAGTTATGGACAACAACAGAAATGTTGAAGAAAACTGGAAGCCCTTGAAAAGCAGTATCCAACAAGCAGTAAATGAAGTAGTCAGCAGACAAAAGGTCAAATCTAAACAAGAATGGATTACAGTAAGAATAATGACAATAATAAATTTAAGGCGTCTGCTGAAACAACAACGAGGAAGGACAAAGGCAATATAGAGCGTTGAGAAATGTAATCAACCGAGAGTCAAGAAAAGCTAAGCAACAATTTTTGGAGGGCCAAATGAAAGGATTTATTGAAACGTTCAAGGTACAGAAAGTTAATGCGCATATTAATCACTTAAATGGTTCTTTAGAAATAGATAAATAAAATGCAATGCAGTTCAAAAGGAAAATGGAATGGTATTATATGAGCAGAAAGACATAGCAGAAAAACTGTATGTGGGAAATAATGAAGTTCAGAAACTGAAGAAGACTGGGAAAGTCGATCCCAAAGACAAGGGAGACTATATTTTGTGCTATGAGTTCGACCTGGCAGTCAGGCATCAAAACCCTGCGAAAGCCGCTGGAGTTGATGATATACCAGTAGGACTCATCAACCTGCTGGAGACAACAGCTACATGACGAACTGCTCCATCTCATTCGAGTTATATACGAAACCATGGAGCTCACAACAGACTTGAAACACGAGAAGCGATACTCGGCTTACGAGTAATTATTGAGATAATAAAGAAGACCCATAACATATATATTCCCTTCGTTGACTTAGTAAAAGCATGGCGAGAGATTTTGAGACGCTGAGAGAGAGTGGCATAAAGCATAAGGACAGAAGAACAGTGCAGAGTCTGTATAGAGAAGAGGTGGATGTGATAAGATATGGAGAATATCAAAACGAAAGGGTTGCCCGTACCCTGCTGCCTTATTCACTGGATACATTCAGAAGGCAATAGATTAAGTCAGAGAGAAACTAGGGGCTACAGAAGTAACTAATGTCCGTAGTAAGAAAACAGACATGTTGAGATTTGCTGATAATATTGCAGTGTTAAGTGAAGACACGGAACAACTACAAGCAGTGCAGCCCCACATAGAAAACACCCTCATCTCCCGCTAAATTGTGAAAATTAATACAGCTAGCGCAAAAATCTTAGCGATGAGTAGAAGAAAACCGCTGCTCAGTACTCACTTAACAATGAGCGACTGGAGGCCATCCTTCACCTACTTAGGGAGTAAAATTACATCAGATGGAAAACCAAAGAAGACTCTTGCAAGTCAAAGCTACTAGGTAAAGGCTGCTTTCAACAAAAGAAGAAGTCTTTTGACATCCAGCTGCACAGACTAAAATCTCAGGAAAGTCGCCTTAAAGGCCATTGTTTGCTGTGTGCTGCTGTACAGGAGTGAAACATGGGCATTCGGAGAAGCAGAAAAACACAAAATAATAGACTTCGACTTGCCGTGCTACCGCAGAACGCTGAAGATTTGCTGGGGAGATATGCTACCAAATGAAGATGTGCTCCATAGAGTGGAGGAAGAGAAACCGTGCCAGCTTATCCCGCACTGAAGAGCCACGTGGCTGCCATCTACTGAGACATGATGGTGGCACTAAAGGGACTGTAGAGGGGAAAACACGACAGGCAGACTGAAACTGGAGTATGTCAACCAGATCTTGGAGAATACGAGCTGCACCACCTATACTGCTCTCAAAAGAAAAGCTGAAGGGAAGAAAAGCGTGGTGTTGCTACACTGTCTGACGGTTGGATGCCTACCAGAATAAAGTACTTTAGAGGCTGGGAAATATAAATGAAGAAGACTGTCAAACTGAATTATAAATGTAATGATACACTTCAGCCATCGTCGAGTTACACATTACACTTTTGTTCATTGGCATCTTTTTCTGGAATCTAGGAATATTGTTAAGTAATAAGAAGTAACTATATTAACAGCATTTGCACATGACCGATTTTAATTGTGAGGAACCTTCATAAAAGTTACGTGTTAATCATAAATTGAAAATCATTTTTACCACCAATAACATTTAGTGTTTTCAGGATTCTCAAATTGTATGTTGTTAAGTAGCTTTGAAGAGACTTAACGTTTTAACGACCTTTGGTATTCTTAGAGATATTCATCTTAAGATTATTTTAAATTCTTGCATAATGCTTTTGTTTTTAGGTTTACGGAAGAGAAACTATTTTTTGGCTGCCGGAGAAAATTTGAAGAGTGTTGTTGTGAAAATGCATGAAGGGGACGTGTATCCAGAAGACATCATGTTTTTCTATGAAAAGGTCACTGATAATCATATTAACTCTGTTTAATTGTTTAGGTACTGCAGAGGTTGAAAATACCGTTTCAGTTGTAGGGTTCTTTTTATTTGGAACACGACCGGTTTCGGACTCTTACATGCCCGGTATCGGGTGTTACACTGAGAATAAACAAGAGACCGGAGATAATAATAGCTTTCACAAGCAGTAGTACACATAAAAAAAGCTAAAAAGTAGTTCCATATAACATTTTGGAAACCAGCGGTCGGGGTAGGTCCTGTAAAACATAAGTGAATGGTGAAGTGACACCAGATAACATCTTGGACGACTGCCAGGGTAAAGAAATATGCAGTGAACACAAGGACACTTACACTTTGCGCCGTCTGTTGACAGGAAGAAGAATGCCTAGCCGTTCACAATTTGAATTAGTGATTCACATTCAAAGTGACAAAAAAATCATTACATAGAATGTTGCACGAAAAACGTTTAAAGTACATTATGAGTGGTAAACGAACGTACTGAACTGGGCAGAACGGAACTGTAGTAAAACCGACTAGAATCCGGCGACATAAAATTTATGTATAAACCGTAAAACACAATGAAAATTTTTCCCTTTCCGCGAGTGGCATGCAAGTTTTTAATTTACTGGGGATATGTAGGCGACGCCGAACAACGCGCCACAGCCATGAGTTAAAACAACATGAACATGTGCCGTGACTATTAAAAACCGTCTCGTCATTATACAAAATGGAAGGTAGCAAAACCTTACACTCGACACTGTCGAAAACTCCTATACCACCTAATAGCTAGCAGCAAAGCTCTAAAGGGACACATTAAAAGTAGGATCAATTTTAAACCCGCTAACTAAAAGTCGACGACTAAACAAGGTTTACATAAGTTAAGACCTGAGACAAATCTTACATCATGAAAGACAGGTAAATTTTAAATTAGTATGGATACCGATAATGACGCACAACAATGCGCCATAGTCACAGGATAAAAAATGAAAAACAAGCAAACTCCTACTAAAAGAGGAAATTTTACAGCCATGTAAAATAATGTGGGTGGACCTTGCAGATCTCACTATAGGAGACACTTGTATGCCGTACATTCGCTAATCCTAATTAAGGGCCACCTAAATAATAGTTTCTAAAATGTTACATGGAATACATTTTTGCTTTTTTATGTGCACTGCTGCGCGTAAAAACTATTATTACCTCCGGTCTCTTGTTTATTTCCAGTATAACACACAAAAGAGCCAGAAACCGGCCGTGTTCTAAATAAAAAGAACCATACAACTGAAGCGGTATTTTCAACCTCTGCTACAGTGCTCAGTAGCGGTTGTTCCTCCGACAGGAATGTTTGTGCTTCGTTACTGTTATTGTATCACTTGAAAGATGTATTATATGTTGTAGTTACATGATTCAAAACATAGCAGTACACACGTTTAAATAAATAATACTGACATTAATACAAGAATGATGAACTACAATATATAACATGTGAGTAATGAACTGAAATTTATTAAACTTTGTAACAGTTCACTTCATGCACTGTTCACAGATTTTGCTTTGTTAAAGAATAATCTAAACAGGTAATTGTGCAGTTACAGAGAAATTTTTCATGCAGTATTGTTTCAATGTTGAACACTTAGATAACGTTGATCAAAGGAGTACTGGAAAGCAAGTATATATGAAAATAGGAAGTGATAACGTGTAACAACTTGTAAACAACAATGTACATCATTATTCACCAATGTATAATGACTAGTCGAATGCATATTGAAACACAGTTTGCAAAGCGCCAATTGAAGCTGTAGAATTCTGAAAGTTTATGTTTTACAGAAACATAATGGACTCAAAGAACCGTGGAGTTAACAAGATGACGGGAGACATGAGGTATGTAAACAAAATAATGAGAGTGATTTTTTCCACCTGCTTTGTTTCCGATAACGATACAGTAGAACTTTATTCCCCTCACCGTACTTACCTTGAGGAGCCACACAGCGTCGGAGACGCTTGTTCTCTCCTCATAACAGTGCTGGAACTCGGATACTGGAATAATCTACAGCTGATCGGTTACAGCCTTTTGAACATTGTTCAGGGTCCCAAACCGACGTCCCTTGAGGCGTGTTTTCAATCTCGGAAAGATAAAAAAGTCACAAGGACTCAACTCGGGTGAAAAAGAAGGCTGTGGAACCACAGAAATGTCCATATGGCCCAAAAACTGCTTACTGAAATCGCTTTGTGACTAGGCGCATTGCCATAATGCAACACAAAATTGTTTTTGATGTTTGATTACACACGCATGACTGAAAGAGTCTTCCAGAACCTCTCGGTAAACATGTTGATTAATCCCTTGGCCTTGAAGCACAAACTCCTTGTGAACGATTCCCTGGCTACATTCTTGCTTTTCTTTGGCCTCGGAGAGATTGGAATGTGCCATTCCGTGGACTGGAGCGTGGTTTCCGGTTTGTACCCAAACACCTTAATCTCGTCACCGCTGATGACAGATTTTAAAAAAAATGGGAAAAGGTGGGGGGGGGGGGGGGGGGGGGTTCAATTCGATTTCAAAAAGTCAATGCACCCGTCTCTTCTCGTGTCCTGTTGGTCCTGTGTGAGGTTTCTCAGAACCAATTTTGAGCAGATTTTTCCCATCCGTAATTAATTGTTCGATATCTGGCGAACTGTGGTGTTACTCGAATTCATCTCGACCCCAATCATTCTGACTGATGACCTGCACGCACAAGATCCCGGACTCTGTCGGCGTTTACATAAGTCCTCGAAAGCGGGGGCTTTCCACTACGAAGTTCATCCCCAGTTCACTGCCTTCTCTCTACGAATGCCTGAAACTACTAAACGCCTGCACTCTTGACAAAGCAATGTCTCCGTAGGAAAGGTTTTGCAAACGTTTCCCTTGTTCTGTGTCCAAGTCTGAAGTAAAATCTAATCTCACACCATTGCAATTCGTGTTAAAGAGTTCTTCACAAAAAAGTGCTACAGACAACGAGTGTAACACTAGCGCGGTTTAACGTAGACTGATGTTGCATCACGTGTTCACCTTCCCGTCCACGTCAGGGATCACTGGTGTGGCAGCACCCAACACAACGCTATCAGTCTCATTACTTTACTTACACAGCTCGTACTCTGAACTGGCTGAAGGAATACAAAAAATAATGTTTTAACAGTACTTAATATCAGTTACTTAAAATTATGAAACTGAGATCCGTATTGCTTGCGGCGGTGTGGGGTCGTTCTGCTTAATGGAACATTGCTCATTTACCTTAGTGAGTTTCTTGGAACTACGGCCTGCCTCGAAGTAATGTCTAACGTGGTCCAACTGGGAGAGGGTTTTTAAAAGACAGGTTGTACTATGTGCAACAGCAGAGTGCATAAAACATTATGTTTTCTACTGCAAAGAGGTTTTCTTGTGACAAGTCTAATTGAGGCTACTGAAAGAAACAAGTTGTGCCGTAGTCTGATTTTAGCAACGCACATGTTGCTGAAAGGACAAACCTTCCACGCCGTTATTGACTTAAAAATGTATGCTTGCTCCTGGAAGGCAAAGGTCTCGAGTTCGAGTCTCGGTCTGGCACGCAGTCTTAATCGCCAGGAAGTTTCATATCAGCGCACACTCCGCTACAGAGTGAAAATCTCATTCCGGAAATATCCCCCAGGCTGTGGCTAAGCCATGTCTCCGCAATATCCTTTCCTCCGGGAGTGCTAATTCTGCAAGGTTCGCAGAAGAGCTCCTGTGAAGTTTGGAAGGTGGGACACGAGGTACTGGCGGACTTGAAGCTGCGAGGACGGGTCTTGTGCCGTGCTGGGGTAGCTCAGATGGTCAGTCGGCCTTGGGCTGTGGAGCGGTGCTGTACGTCGCGGCCGCTCTGTGTCGCTCTGTGTCGCCACTGCGCTAGCGTTTAGTGTTGTAGTTACGTTCCTGACAACCCATGGCTCTTTAGTATCGGAAAGCCACGATCAAGCTGCAGTTTGACACTACGTGCTCTAGACCCAAGGCCCACCAAGTAGAGAGATTTTTACGCGACGTGATACATGTTGACCGGAAAGAGCTGCTGGATATCCATTTATATATCGTCTCCAGTGTGGTCTACCTTAAGTTCACTGACGATGAGGTGTGAGACAAACTTCTCAGACGCTAGACTGAGGGTTATAGGTTCTGCCATTCTGACAGGAACGTGAATGTGGTAGTGCTCGAACGCGCTGGACTGGGAATACAAAATGTAGGCGTGTTTCAGCTACCATTTGAAGTTCCAGCCGATTTGGTCACCCTTGCTCTTCGACGCTATGGCACAGTCCTCGGCCATAAGGCCGAAAAATGGAAGACGCTCGAAAGTTACCATGTCCTTAACGGGGTGCGGCAGGTCCATATTGAATTGCACCGCCATATGCCTTGGTATCTCACGATCGCTAGTTGCCGGGCGATAATTATTCATGATGGTCAGCCGAGGACCTGCTCCGGATGTGGACAGGTAGGACACGTGAATACCGAAGGCCTGCAATACCGTCTCGTGCAGACGCCCTCGTCCGATTAGATTGGACCGTCGATAGCGACCTCTACGCCGGTTAAGTATGTTGCTACGGCGAGACGGGGGACGCCAGCTGTCTATGACGACCCTTCTGTATTGGTGCAAGCGTCGGAGGCCTCTGCAACAGTTCCTGAGTAGCCCCCAGCGTCTTCCAGCGTCTGTTGCCCTCTCGTCCAGCCCAGGCGCACCGCTACAACGACAAGCCGACGGTGCGGTGGAAGTGGAAGAACAGGATGGCGCGTCCACCCTCTGCCCTGCGCCGCAGGACACAGAGGCGAGACAGCGTAAACAGAAGTCGCCGAAGCACCACAAGAAACGGTGCACAAAGACCGACGCAGTAGAAAGGCCCGAGGAAGCAACGACGGATGAGGAGGTGCGTCAGCCGATAAACCGATCCGTACCCATGCGATAGTAACGTCCCAACACACGGTTCGTTCTCTCCTCCCACTGCCGGTGGGTCCGCGCACTGTGGTAACGTTGGAGATCACCGAAGCCCCGCCCCCCGAAATGCACCCACGACTACGTCTGCCTCTCGAGATCCAGTGGTATCGACCTCCTTGGGAGACTAGGTACAGGAGGTGGAGATGCCCCGCCTAGGCCGGCATGGCCCACACCCGTCGCTTCCCATCTCTACGCCATGGAAACGCTCCACACGGCGACTGCTGCCCACCTGTAATACCAAGGACAGCCCCCATGACTTGATGGAACAGGCATACTGTAACGCCGGTAATGCATATCCTTCTATTTCCATCTATTGTACTACAGATTTTTCCTTATTTTGTTACCCGAAGATATGACATTTCTGTGTCTTTATATATTGTAATTGTTTTACTATTTGTATATATTTATGCATTTATGACGATTTATAATTGATTTGTTTTGTGAATATTATTTGTATTTATACACTGGGTGTGGCCTAGGGAAAACTATGCTATCGAACGAATACATCGATAGGTCGTGTGGAGAACCCAAGTGTTTAGGGTCTTTGGTAGTGTTAACTCTACTGCGTGGAGCGCGGGCAGAGCAGAGAGAGTCTGGCTGGGGTAGTGCAGTGGAGCAGGTTGTGTTGTGTGACGCTCCCGCGAGTTGCCGTGCTTTCGGGGTTGGGCAGCATGTAATTGCGCTCAACTTGCTATGATACTTTCTGACACGGTGTCGCGGACGGGAAGCATTAGCTGGCGCACATCAAGAGCCCGTTTCGTCTGGTGACCGTGTCGAGAAGAAGGCGCGCCAACATCCAGCTTCTGCAACAGCGACGGCCGACAATGAGTGACTGTCGCCACCTCCTCGATCGACGGCCTCAAACCTTCAATCAACCAACAAGGAAGACTGAAAGCACGTAAAGTTTTAGAACTGTATGGCAGACCTCAGCTTTTCAAACTGTTCAAATCACAAAATTACAGCAACGTAGCATGAACCTTTGTTGCTCATTGTCCCAATTGCATTACCAAGCAGGTAATTCCTTTTCCGGAATGAACCCGAGTGTCGTTGAAATTCAAATGCCAGCATCATTCGATTTCACTGCTTTAATTTCAAAGTTCAGTTAGAGTATTCATAGCTGGCTACAATATTTAGATTACACAGTCACAAATTAAGAGTGCGAGTTTTGTTACCGTATTTTAGCTTACCTGTGACTGCAGCTCAGCTTGGTACGTACTAAATTTTACTATTGTTAATTGTTCAGAATCAATTAATTCAAGTTCAAAATTAAATCTCTTATTTCTAAATTGCGTAGATTCAAGTAGCTTTTGAAATGAGTGTTGAGGTAGTCCAAGACTAACCGTATCTTACTGAATTTCGATGTGCTTCAGAAAGAAAGCTCACTATTAACTTTAGTCACTAAATTAACTTTCGAATTTCCGGTTTTATTAGTTCTTTTGCTAAATTAAGTCAGAGTGTAGCGAAATTTATTACTTCTGACAAACTTCCAGTTTTCACACTACACGTGTCAACCTTCAGTTGCCACGCTTCTAGTGCTAATTATATGTGTAATAACCTTTCTTTTTTGAGTTACTATAGTAATTGTCCTTAGGGCTGGCGACCGTAATTTCCCCCAAATCTCAAATATCTAATTACCGCTAGTTAATTGTTAACGTAATGGCCACACATTTACTTTCTTTATTAACTTTACCCCTTTTCCAAATTAATTTCCACCAGTTTCATTTGCATTTTTCCTTTCATTTAGATGTAACCCTTTCCTCCCTCTTTACCGACAGATTAACTTCGGTGACGATTGCTTTTCCCAAATTTCCATTAGGTACACGCGGTTTAATTTTTCACTGTCATTAAGGTCGATAAGCGAGGGGGAGGTTACAATATCGCCATGCCACAATCAATGTCAACAGTATTACTTCTGCTGTCAATACCCGTATGTCGCAAGATACGTTACGAGCTGCGGATGTGCATGTTGCTTTCTTTCAAGAAGTCCGCTCAGGACTCTGTATCGATACCTACGGATATTACGACTAAGCTATGCCTTCAGATGTGGGCGGAAGAGGTACGGCTATTCTGCTGAGGGAAGGGATTACGGTAACTGATGTATGCTATTTGCCATCGGTCCCCGGGGGTCGCACTCACGGTTGGTACAGTTCGGTTGGTGAACCTGTACGCTCCTTCAGGCACCGACAGAAGGAGAGAACGCCGCACCTCTTTTGCTGAAGACATTTTGAGACACCATTTTGTAACAACTATATTTCTTCATCGACTACCAAACTACGAGGGCCGTTCAGAAAGTAACCTCCGGTTGATTTAAAAAAATACACCAAGTTAAATAAAAATATTTTAATATATACATCTTACAACTACATCTTTGCACTATTTTTCTACATAGTCTCCATAGCGATTGAGGCACTTATCGTATCTCTTCACAAGCTTTGAAATTCCTTCTGCATAAAAATCACCCGCTTGTGCCTGGAGCCAGCCTGTGACCGCATCTTTGAGCTCTTCGTTGTCATCAAACCGCTGTGACCCGAGCCATTTCTTCAAATGCATGAAGAGGTGATAATCACTTGGCGCCAGGTCTGGGCTGTAAGGTGGATGGTTGATAACGTCCCACTTGAAGGACTCAAGAAGGGCCGTTGTTCTGCGAGCAGAGTGAGGACGGGCGTTATCGTGCAAAAAAACGATACCGGAAGTCAGCATACCACGGCGTTTGTTCTGTATAGCCCATCGTAACTTTTTTATTATTTCACAGTACACGTCTTGATAAATGGTCGTACCACGTTCCATGAATTCAACCAACAACACCCCTTTGGCATCCCAAAACACCGTTGCCATCAGTTTTCTGGCAGAAAAATCTTGCGAGGCTTTTCTTGGTTTGGTAGGCGAATTTGAATGTGCCCACATCTTTGATTGTTCTTTTGTCTCAGGGTTCACGTACTTAATCCAGGTTTCGTCACCGGTCACGATTCTGTTTAACAATGGTTCTCCTTCGTCCTCATAACGTGACAGAAAGTCTAATGCAGAGGCCATTCTTTGAGTTTTGTGGTGGTCGGTAAGAATTTTGGGCACCCATCGTGCACAGAACTTATGGTAACCCAATCTTGCTGTCACTATCTCGTACAAGAGAGTCTTAGAAATCTGTGGAAAACCAGTAGACAACTCCGACATTGAGAAACGTCGATTTTCACGAACTTTTGCATCAACTGTCTGATCGAGTTCGTCAGTCACCAATGATGGTCTACCACTCCTCTCTTCATCATGAACGTTTTCTCGTCCACTTTTAAATAAACGTACCCATTCACGGACAACTCCTTCACTCATAACTCTTGGTCCGTACACGGCACAAAGCTCACGATGAATAGCTGCTGCAGAATATCCTTTGGCTGTAAAAAACCTTATGACAGCAAGCACTTCACATTTGGCGGGGTTTTCTATTGCAGCACACATTTCAAACTGCCACAAAAACTAAACTAGCGCAGGTACGACGTTCACTCGACCACGGCTTGATGCCGACTGACCTGTTGAGTGCGTGAACGCACAGATGGCGTCGCTACTCCCCCCACAACCCGCACTGTGACCAATCGGAGGTTACTTTCTGAACCGCCCTCGTACGTACGTTTTATGACAGCAGCTAGCCAAGATGTGAGCTTCGATGCCATGGCTTCTATAGCTGCCAAAAATCGTAGAGATCACAACACTCGTCAGCTCGTATATAGTGACTGCTTCTCCTCCATCTGAAGATTACAGACCTTCCCACCGGGAAAAGCAGCTTTCAGAACTAACGAGCCAGATACAGGAGCTACGAACTTAGACACGATCAAGAAAAAGATCAAAATCACGGCAGCTTGCGCAGAAACATCCCGTGTGTTACCATTATAAATTGAAACAGAACGCGAAGAAATGAACACCGCCACGTTCATTTATTTCTCAACATTCGGCTAATGCTCAGACGGAAAATGACTGCCCTACTCACTCACAGTCAGTATGCCACAGAGTGACGTGGCCGAGTCATCCCGCCGACTGTTCACAACTAATCATAACACAGATCTTCGATTTTTGGTTGATTCCGGAGCAGTCGTTTCCCTCCTGCCAGCAACAGTACAAGAACACAAAAACGTTCGGAAAACTGCGTTTTGCCAAGAGGACACAACACTCTGAGCAAAGTAGACGGCTTTCGTCTCCTAGTTTTACTTCAGTTGGAAATTTTTTTAACTTTTATTGACACTGATTCTTCAAAATCTGAGACAAAGCATATTTTTAAGTCTGTATGCAAGGATGTTGATAATGATTTGGATATGAAATCCGCAGTTATCTCAGCAACTTCACTGTCTAGTGATCTCAAAATATAACGTTATTTTGTCACTACTCTTATGGAAAAAATCGCAACACTCAGGGGTTGCGCGACATAAATGAAAGTTGGTGGGCGTGTTTCTACATCTGAAATATTATGTCTATTCAGATTTCACAACGATTGCGAAAGAGTAGAGGTAGCAGCGCGACTATTAGGATGCAAATCAGGTTTGCTGTTTTTATTTTTTTTATTTATTTTATTCCACGTGATCTGATGGTACACAGTGTGTTACAGATGTCGGAAAATATCAGTTAACATTGTTAACATATATTAACATATAGTATCCTAATGTATTATATTGCGAAGATCGGTTAAGTTTACTTCACTCCGTTGCTCAATGTTTTCAATTTGACATAAATAGCAAGATTACTGTTCTACGTATTCATTTATAGAGTAAAAACAGTGACACGACAAATATGACTTCACAGGTTTGCTAAATTTTATGTTCTTCTAATAATTTCCGGGTATGCAGCCGGATCTCGTCGACATTCTGCCCCGATATTTCGGCCCAGAGACGTCCTCTCATCATCAGGTGAGTACACAACTATTGAAGAGCCCAGGTGCAGTCGCGGTATTTGTGCCGAATCTCGCGCATGCGAAATGTACTGGCATCCTACAGCGCATGCGTCAGGTGTTGACATGCGCAGCATAGCCGAGTTGTACGTGCTGCCCTCAGTGGTGAAAGTAAAAGATCATCTAGTCATTGAGTATCGAATGACGCTGTCGATTCCGCTGTGATTGTATAATTTTAATAACAGGATTCCAATTTTTATCCAGCCGTTGTCACGATTTATAAGATTATCGGCAAGACGTATTTCCACTGATTCTTTGATTATGGAATTCCAAAATCCGGAAACCGGAACTAAAATGTTTGTTCCATTGTATTCCATTGAATGACCCAAAGAAATACAGTGCTCTGCTACTGCCGATTTTGACGGTTGCCGCAGACGAGTGTATCTTTCATGTTCTGTACATCGTTCATGGACAGTTCTTGTAGTCTGGCCAATATATGCAGAGCCACATTCACAGGGAATTTTGTAGACGCCAGCTTTCTTCAGTTGTAAATCGTCTTTAACGGATCCAACCAGAGCCCGGTTCTTTGCTGGTGGACGGAAGATAACCTTGATTTAATTTTTCTTCAGTAATCGGCCTATTTTCGACGACATATTCCCGGCGTATGGAAGGAGCGCAGTTGATTTAAAGTCGTCATCAGCGTCCTCAGTGCATTGCTTCTTGTTATGATAGTTGCGCATGGCCTTCCTTATTTGGCGTGAAGTGTAGCCATTCTGTTTAAAAAACTTCTCCAAGTGTTCTAATTCTGCATGGAGGTTTTCATCATCTGATATTACATGCGCTCGATGTACACTCCTGGAAATTGAAATAAGAACACCGTGAATTCATTGTCCCAGGAAGGGGAAACTTTATTGACACATTCCTGGGGTCAGATACATCACATGATCACACTGACAGAACCACAGGCACATAGACACAGGCAACAGAGCATGCACAATGTCGGCACTAGTACAGTGTATATCCACCTTTCGCAGCAATGCAGGCTGCTATTCTCCCATGGAGACGATCGTAGAGATGCTGGATGTAGTCCTGTGGAACGGCTTGCCATGCCATTTCCACCTGGCGCCTCAGTTGGACCAGCGTTCGTGCTGGACGTGCAGACCGTGTGAGACGACGCTTCATCCAGTCCCAAACATGCTCAATGGGGGACAGATCCGGAGATCTTGCTGGCCAGGGTAGTTGACTTACACCTTCTAGAGCACATTGGGTGGCACGGGATACATGCGGACGTGCATTGTCCTGTTGGAACAGCAAGTTCCCTTGCCGGTCTAGGAATGGTAGAACGATGGGTTCGATGACGGTTTGGATGTACCGTGCACTATTCAGTGTCCCCTCGACGATCACCAGTGGTGTACGGCCAGTGTAGGAGATCGCTCCCCACACCATGATGCCGGGTGTTGGCCCTGTGTGCCTCGGTCGTATGCAGTCCTCATTGTGGCGCTCACCTGCACGGTGCCAAACACGCATACGACCATCATTGGCACCAAGGCAGAAGCGACTCTCATCGCTGAAGACGACACGTCTCCATTCGTCCCTCCATTCACGCCTGTCGCGACACCACTGGAGGCGGGCTGCACGATGTTGGGGCGTGAGCGGAAGACGGCCTAACGGTGTGCGGGACCGTAGCCCAGCTTCACGGAGACGGTTGCGAATGGTCCTCGCCGATACCCCAGGAGCAACAGTGTCCCTAATTTGCTGGGAAGTGGCGGTGCGGTCCCCTACGGCACTGCGTAGGATCCTACGGTCTTGGCGTGCATCCGTGCGTCGTTGCGGTCCGGTCCCAGGTCGACGGGCACGTGCACCTTCCGCCGACCACTGGCGACAACATCGATGTACTGTGGAGACCTCACGCCCCACGTGTTGAGCAATTCGGCGGTACGTCCACCCGGCCTCCCGCATGCCCACTATACACCCTCGCTCAAAGTCCGTCAACTGCACATACGGTTCACGTCCACGCTGTCGCGGCATGCTACCAGTGTTAAAGACTGCGATGGAGCTCCGTATGCCACGGCAAACTGGCTGACACTGACGGCGGCGGTACACAAATGCTGCGCAGCTAGCGCCATTCGACGGCCAACACCGCGGTTCCTGGTGTGACCGCTGTGCCGTGCATGTGATCATTGCTTGTACAGACCTCTCGCAGTGTCCGGAGCAAGTATGGTGGGTCTGACACACCAGTGTCAATGTGTTCTTTTTTCCATTTCCAGGAGTGTATTAAGGTACTGAGAACACCACTGAGGGCAGCACATACAACTCGGCTATGCTGCGCTTGTCAGCACCTGACCCATGTGCTGTAGGATGCCAGTACATTTCGCATGTGCGAGATTCGGCATAAATACCGCGACTGCACCTGGGCTCTTCAGTAGTTGTGCACTTACCTGATGATGGCCGGACGTCTCTGGGCCGAAATATCGGGGCAGAATGTCGACGGGATCCGGCTGCATACCCGGAAATTATTAGAAGAAGAAATACGCCGGGAAAATTTCAGAAGTCACAACAAATTTTATGTTGTCTTCGATGAACTTAATACTACTGGGAAGATTGTTGAACAGTTGGAGGTCCGTGTGGAAAGCTCCCTTTTTTCACAGTTGAGTGTTTGTGCGTAAAACATGCAGATTTGAGTTTTTCCTGGTGTTGTGTTTATGTATTTCATTATTTTTTAAGACTCTGGAGTCAGCTGGCACTATATGGTATCTGAAAAATTTTAGTCTCGAGAATGTATAGGGAAGGCAGTGTAAGGACTTCTAACTTTCTGAAGATGGGTTTGCAGGAGAGTCTGGGATTGCTCCCAGTAATAATCCTCATTGCTCCCTTCTGGATTCTGATTGTGCTCAGGGCAGTTGGAGAATTTCCCCCGAGTATCACACCATATTTTAGGTAGGCTTGTATGTAAGCGTAGTACACGCTGGCTACTGTTTTCAGGCTAGCACATGATTTCAGTACACTCAATGCATAACAGCCAGTACTAATTCTGGCATTTACCTTTCCTGTATGTGTAATCAATTTCAGGTTATCTTGAACCCACAGACCCAGGAATTTGAAAACACACTGTAACAGTCGTATTAGTCACTGTAACAGTCGTATTAGTCACCTTCGATGTTCACCAAGAATTCCTTTAACGGCACAAAGACGCCATTATCAACATCTCACATCTCACTGAGTTTGAACTGGGTCATGTAACAGGGCTGCGACAGCTGGGTGTTCCTTCCGAAACATTGCAGAGGGGCCTGACAAGAATGTAGCGACTGTACATGATTGCTGGCGGTGATGGTCACGAAAATGTTTGGTCACAAGAAGACCAGACTGTGGACGGCCACGTGGCACTACCGAGATAGAAGACCACTCCACCCAGACGTGCTGTGCAATGGATTCCATTCACCGCGAACTACCAAAATTTTCCACTGCAGTAGTGTTAAGGGAGAGCTCATTGGAGGTCAGGGGGGAAGGTCTGTTTTCTGATGGAAACTGGTTTTCACTTGGTGGCAGTGATGGCCGTGTATTGGTTAGAAGTAGGCCAGTTGAGGGCCTGCACGCAACCTGTCTGCATGCTAGACACACTGGACCTACACCTGGAGTTATGGTCTTGTGTGCGATTTCATATCACAGGAGCACTCTCACAGTTATCCCACGCACCCTGACTGCGAATTCGTACATCAGTCTGCTGATTCGATCTGTTGTGCTGCCATTCATAAACAGCATTCCAGGGGGTACTTTCCATGAGGATAACGCATCACCCACAAACTCGCTGTTTTAGCCCAACATGCTCTATAGAGTGTCGACATGTTGCCTTGGCCTGGTCGATCATCAGATCTGTCTCCTGTGTATATCTACACTCACATCTACGTGGACATTTGACAAATCACACTGAAGTGCCTGGCGGGGGTTTCATCAAACCACCTTCAAAATAATTCTCTGTTGTTCCACTGTCGAACAGCCCATGAGAAAATGAACACTATGTGAGCTCTAATTTCCCTTATTTTGTTATGATGATCATTTCTCCCTTCATAGGTGGGTGCCAACAAAATATTTTCACACTCTGAGGAGAAATTGGTGATTGTCGTGAGAAGATCCCACTCCAACGAGAAACACCTTTGTTTTAATGAGGACTACGCCAAACACCATATCATGTCTTTGATACTCCTTCCCATGTTTCTTGATAATAGGAAATATGCTGCCCTTCTTTGAATTTTCTCAATGTGCTCTGTTAATCCTACCTGATAAGGATCCCACAACACACACCCGTGCTGCAGTAGATGACTGACAACTTCTAACTGCTCTGCCAATAAAATGCAGTCTTTGGTTCCCTTCTCCACAACGTTTTCTATGTGTTCGTACTCAATTTAAGTTGTTTATAATTGTAATTTCTAAGTATTTAGTTGAATATATGTCATTTAGATTTGATTGACTGATCATGTAAACTACGCCGAAGGGATTCCTTGTAGCATTCGTGTGGATGACGTCTCACTTTTCATTATTTAGGCTCAATTGTTAATTTTCGCACCATAGAGATATATTTTCTAAATCGTTTTATAATTTGTTTTGATCTTCTGATGACTTTAAAATACGATAAACGTCAGGACCATCTGCAAACAACCTAAGGCAGCTGCTCATAGTGTCTCCTAAATCGTTTACGTAGGGAAGTAACAGCAGAGGACCTATAACAGAACCATGGGGACTGTCAAAAATCACCTTTGTTTTACTCAGTGACTTTCCATCAATTACTATGAACTGTGACCTCTCTGAAAGGAAATCGCAAATCCAGCCGCATAACTGAGATGATGCCATAAGCACGCAATTTAATGACATGACAGTTGTGAAGTATGGTGTGAAAAGTGCTCTGGAAATCTAGAAATATGGAATCGATTTGAAATCCCTTCTCGAATGCACTCAGCACTTCACGTGTGTAATGAGATAGTTGTGTTTCACAAGAATGATGTCTCCCAAATCCTTGTTGACTATGTGTCAATAGACTGTCCTATCTGAGGTAATTCATAATGTTCGAACACAACATATGTTCCAAAATCCAGCTCTCGATATTAATGATATGAGCCTGTAATTTAGTGGATTACTACTATTGCCTTTCATGAATATTGGTGTGACCTGTGCAAATTTTCAGTCTTCGGCAATGGATCTTTCATCCAGTTGTAGATGATTGTTAAGTCTGGAGCTATTGCATCAATATACTCTGACAGAAACCTAATTGATATACAGTCTGGACTGGAAGAGTTCCCTTTATTAAGTGACTTAAGTTATCTCACTTCTCTGAGGACATCTACTTCTAAGTTACTCACATTCACAGCTGCTCTTGATTCGAGTTCTGGAATACGTACCTTGTCGTCTTTGGCGAATCATTTCAGAAGGCTGTGTTTAGTAACTTTGCTTTAGCAGCACTGTCATCGGTAGTATTTCCATTTCTATCTTGCAAAGAAGGCATTGGTTATGTCTTGCTGTTGGTAATGCTTTACATATGATCAGAATCTCTTTGAATTTTTGCCAGATTTCAAGACAAAGTTTCATTGTGGATACTATTATAAGTATCTCTCATTAAAGCCTGCGCAAAATTTCGAGCTTTTGTAAAAGATCGTCAATCTGGGGAATTTTGCATTTTTTTCGTTATTTCTGCAACAGTGTTCTGACCCATTTTGTGTACCAATGGGAATCAGCTCCGTCGTTTGCCAATTTATTTGGTACAAATCTACTAATTGCTTTCGATACTATTTCGCTGTAATCAAGCCACATCAGCTCCACACTTACATTGATAACTTGGAAATTTGGAATAAACTGGAGAGTGTCTATGAGAAAAGCGTCAAGCGAATTTTTATCTGCTTTTTTGAGTAGATATATTTTTAGTTTATTTTTGGTAGATTTGTTAGTTATGGTATCCAGTTTCCCTACGACAACCCTGTGTTCACTAATCCCTGCATCCGTTTTGATGCTCGTTATTAGCTCAGGACTATTTGTTGCTAACAAGTCAAGTGTATTCTCACAACCATTTCCTGATCGAATGGGCTCATGAACTAACTGCTCGAAATGATTTTCAGCGAATCCATTTAGCACAATTTCGGAATGTGTTTTAAATGTACCTCCAGTTTGAAACATGTATTTTCGCTAACACATCAATTGTAAATTGAAGTCACCACAAACTACATTTGAATGAACTGGGTAAGTGTTTGAAATTAGATGCAAGTTTCCTTTGAAACTCTAAAACAACCCAGTTATTATTTTATTTCGGTTCCCAAGAATGACCTCTACCCATACTACTCACTGGAACTATCTACTGCGATTTCACAACAAGATAAACTACTTCTAACAGCAACAAACACGTCACCATCAATTGTATTTAGCCTATCCATTCTAAACATCTCAAGATCCCTCTAAAAATTTTGGATGAACTTATATCTGACATTAGGCAGCTTTCAGTGCCTATAACGATTTGAGCATCAGCGCTTTGTATTAGCACTTCAAACAGTGGTACTTTCCCAACACATCAGCGACAATTTACAACTGTTTTATCGATGGTTCCTAGATCTGTAGTCATCCTGCGTTCGACCTGCACCTTTTGAGACTGAAGCCCTTTTTGTGTTTCCCCAAGACACTGTAACCTAAAAAATCGAGCACATATGGGCCATCATTGGACGACAACCCCAGTATCATACAGAAGTGGCATTAAACGTCCCTGCATTGACTGCCCGCATTCAACTGGCATAGAACACCTGTAACACCGGACATGCATATCCTTCTATTTCCATCTATTGTACTGTAATTTTTTTCCTTGTTTCGTTACCTCAAGGCATGACATTTCTGTATCTTTATAATAAATTGTAATTGTTTTACTGTTTGTATATATATATATATATATATATATATATATATATATATATTTATGCATTTATGTTGGTTTGTTTTGTGAATATTATTTGTATTTATACGCAGGGTCTGGCCTAGGGAAAACTATGCTATCGAACGAATACATCGATAGGTCGTGTGGAGAACCAAAGTGTTTAGGATCTTTGGTAGTGTGAACACTGTCGCGTGGAGCGCGGGCAGAGGGGGAGTCTGGCTGGAGTAGCGAGTGGAGCAGGTGTGTTGTGTGACGCTCCCGCGAGTTGCCGCGCTTTCGGGGTTTGGCAGCATGTAGCTGCACTCGACTTGCGATGATAGTTTCTGACATGGTGTCGCGGACGGGAAGCATTAGCTGGCGCACTTCAAGAGCCCGTTTCGCCTGGTGACCGTGTCGAGAAGAAGGCGCGCCAACATCCAGCTTCTGCAACAGCGACGGCCGACAATGAGTGACTGTCGCCACCTCCTCGATCGACGGCTTCAAACCTTCAATCAACCAACAAGGAAGACTGGAAGCACGTAAAGTTTTAGAACTGTATGGCAGACCTCAGCTTTTCAAACTGTTCAAATCACGAAATTACAGCAACGTACCATGAACCTTTGTTGCTCATTGTCCCAATTGCATTACCAAGCAGGGTCCCTTCCTTTTCCGGAATGAACCCAAGTGTCGTTGAATTTCAAACGCCAGCATCATTCGATTTCACTGCTTTAATTTCAAAGTTCAGTTAAGGTATTCATAGCTGGCTACAATATTTAGATTACACAGTCACAAATTAAGAGTGAGAGTTTTGTTACCGTATTTTAGCTTACCTGTGACTGCAGCTCAGCTTCGTACGTACTAAATTTTACTATTGCTAATTGTTCAGAATCATTTAATTCAAGTTCAAAGTTAAATCTCTTATTTCTAAATTGCGTAGATTCAAGTAGCTTTTGAAATGATTGTTGAGGTAGTCCAAGACTAACTGTATCTTACTGAATTTCGATGTGCTTCAGAAAGAAAGCTCACTATTAAATTTAGTCACTAAATTAACTTTCAACTTTCCAGTTTTATTAATTCTTTTGCTAAATTAAATCAGTGTGTAGCCAAATTTATTACTTCTGACAAACTTTCAGTTTTCACACTACACGTGTTAACCTTCAGTTGCCACGCTTCTAGTGCTAATTATATGTGTAATAACCTTTCTTTTTCAGTTACTATAGTAATTCTCCTTAGAACTGGCGACCATAATTTCCCCCAAATCTCAAATATCTAATTACCGCTAGTTAATTGTTAACGTAACGGCTGCACATTTACTTTCTTTACTAAATTTACCCCTTTTCAAAATTAATTTCCACCAGTTTCATTGGCATTTTTCCTTTCATTTAGATGTAACCCTTTCCTCCCTCTTTACCGACAGATTAACTTCGGTGACGATTGCTTTTCCCAAATTTCCATTAGGTACACATGGTTTAATTTTTCACTGTCATTAAGGTCGATAAGTGAGGGGGAGGTTACACGTGGCGACCTGGTGACAGGACAATCTTCAGATTTGAGGTTGTTCTGGACACGAATTTTGTATGGTGCAAATCTCGTAACAAAGTATTGGTTACCAACAGGTCATTACGTCAGCGAGTTTAAGTAGTGTGAGGAATCCTAATTAGATTTGAGATTTGTCATTTATATTGAAAATTATTAAAATGAGTGAAGGCAACAATTACCAAAATTTGGTAGACTTGGATATGGAACAATCGGTCGAACAGTGGGAAACGCGCACCGCGGTACCCATTGTTCAGGGGCAGGAGGCTAGCATGAAAGACGCGACCGCCGAAACGCAACAAAGAGCAGAAATGGAATTCCAAACTTTAGAAAATGTTTCGGAATCGGAAGTGAAAATCAAATCTGAATCCCTTGATGACGAATACGGGGGGACAATTACAGAGGAAGCCGCTACGGAAGTAAAACCGGTAGTTTCCGGTAATTTAACTGATTTATTGAATGTTTTGATTAACGAAATCAAGATTAAATCGGCAGAAATTAAAGCACTGTCTGCCAAGCAAGAACATCAGGCTGCCAAGCAAGAAGCTCAGGCTGCCAAGCAAGAAGCTCAGGCTGCCAAGCAAGTAGCTCAGTCTGAAAAAATTGAACGGATGCTAGACAATCAGAACAAAGCTATTAATGTTGTTAACAACAGTGTTGGAGTTGTTAACACAAAAGTTGATAAAATCAAAGAAGATATTGTTGTGATTAATACCGAAATCGGTAATCTTAAACAGGAAATGATAGGCGTTCAGGCGGAAATTGCGAGCATAAATACTCGTTTTTATTCCGAAATTAGCAGAATCGAGAAAAGTGTAGGAGAAGCAGTTGCTCCGATCATCGAGAATAAGGTGACGGAACAAATTCAGTTAGTGAAAAAAGAGGATCAAAAGAAGGTGGAAACCTTAAAGTCTTTAGTATCCGAAGTAGATACCTGCTAAGAAAAAAAAAAAAAAAGGGAAGTAGAAACGCTTGCGACAACCACTTGCCAAGTGATTACGAGAGTGTCGGAATTAGAAAAGAAACTTGACCAAAAACAGGGCTATGTGCCAATCTGTGCACATAGTTCGGAGCGGTTTGACCCCTTGAAAAAAAGCGCTTTACATCCGACGGATTTCATTAAAAATTGTGAAAGAGTTTTACCCAGATCATGGACTAATGAGAGAAAAATTAATGCGGTTATTGATGTGCTGGCTGGTGATGCCAAGCGTTGGGGCTTAAACCTCAACATTACGAACCTGACTTTTGACGAGTATGAAAATTTGTTTCTGGCTGAATACTGGTCAGAGCAAAAACAGCAAAGTGTCTGTCGCGAATTTGTCGTATCGAGGCCTTTCGATGCGAGTTCGCGCGGCTCGACGAAGGAGTTTTGTGAGGGCTGGATCCGCAAGTTGGAATATTTGCCTGATCGCCGCACGGAATCCGAAATAGTCTGGGAACTCTACAAGAAGCATCCAGATGATACAAAACGCTACGTAGGAAGCAATTACAAGACAATCAATGATTTCCTGGAAAGAGTTGAAGACGAGGATAATTGGCGCAATAATCACGATACAGGTTGTGGCCGTGGTAACAACAACGGGTACCACAACAACCACAACAATGATAACTATGGGAATAATGCATACCGCAACCGTGGCGGCAATAACAATAGTGGTACGGGCCGTAATGACAATCGGTACAATGTAAATAATAACAGGAATGACGGAAACCAGTATCATACTAGCATGATACGGGCTTCGCAGAATAGTAATAACGCCAGAGGGTGTGATCAGCCGCCTCAGCAGCATCCGGGGAGCGTATCTGCAGGGACGAGACAAGGAAACCATTAGCCGCGCCGGTGAGGGGCCGACCGGGCGTGGAGAAATTTTGGCGGCCCAATAACAGTAGAAAACCGAGGTGTCGTCGTTATGAAAATTCCGTATGGAATAATCAACGGCGGGAGAGTGTGCCAGTTTTAGGAGAAAGGAGTGCGCCCACAAGTAGTAGATCAGCTGTAGGCACGGCAGTAGGAAATACATTCACTGTCAGTGAGAACAATTTAAGTAGTGTTCCGGAAATCGATTATAAAGTGGCAGCTGTAACACCCACAGCGGAAATGGAGATTGAGTTTAAGAATGATTCGCAATTGTTGAGAGAACGTCAGATGTTGGATAACACGTCCGTCATTGAGCGAGAGGATGCAGAGAGGGATGAGGTCTGGTTAAGGCAGTACGGTCGCTTATACGACGAACTAAGAGATTATAGTGGCCTGTACGGGGAAGTGTTTATGGGGAGCGCGGGCAGGATTTGCCGCGTCTCGTCCCGCAGGAAGATAGTGTTTGTGAAATGATAGAAAGTTCTGGCCCTAACCGGCAGACTTTACCAGAAACAGTTGATGTTAATGGGGAGCACGAGCAAGATTCGTCGTGTTTCGTCCTGCAGGAGTTGGATGTTGAAGTAGTAACGGAAAGTTCTGGCCCTAACCGGCAGACCTTACCGAAAGTTGTAGTGGTAGAAGTAGTGACCCATCCGACGCAAACCTCCAGTTATTTTTGAATCTGGGAAAAGCTATCTGGAATACTTTATTATGGAGATGAAAACTCATTTATAATACTTGTTCTTTATATTGGTGAAGAAGACTTTGGAGGGATTTTAAA
Organism: Schistocerca piceifrons; assembly: GCF_021461385.2. NCBI lineage: Eukaryota > Metazoa > Arthropoda > Insecta > Orthoptera > Acrididae > Schistocerca > Schistocerca piceifrons. The sequence continues at coordinate 4,953,595 of NC_060139.1, forward strand.
GGTAACAAAGGCCTACACAAGAAAGTTTGTTTGTCATTACCGATAATTGTAGGAAATCTTTGTCCCTCAGATAACTTATAACTTTCATGGTCAGTGTTAGTATGATTTCTTTGCCTTTCATTGTGTCACAAATAACTCAATTAGTTGAAATGTTTGTTTCTTTGTAGTGAGAGAATTCTGTAATTGTTATGTTGTGCAGTCTTTCGGTCAGGAATCAAAGTTTGGTTTCTTGAAAACGATGTTCTTTAAAGTAAAACCCATCTCAATGATTTTTTAAAGTAAAGTTTAAAATATTTTGTCATGTGTGCATCGCACCTTACGCCACATGCAGTAACAGATTGTTTCTGACAAACAAAACATTTACAGTAGATTATTCATCTTTATCTGCTGACTTGTATTCCCTTCAAGAACATCAGTACTCCAAACACAAAAACAGCATCCTGAACAAGTAAATCACTTTTATTCCAGGGATGATTTCACCTTGCGCTTTTGAGCAAACAATGTGTTGTTAGGTGTTGCACTAGCGAGTAGATTAATTTTCAGTGTTCAGTATTGGTAATTTCAAACAGTTATTTTCTTCTTAGTAGAGCTATATTTTATTTCTGTGGATATTCCAAGTCGAACATTGTGCTTCATATCATACGTTGTTCATAGTGTACTTCAGATCTGAGTTTCAGATATATAATTTTCATTGAGCACACGAGTAGTTTCTTTGGTATTTAACTAGATTAATTTTCTTTATTTCAAATTTTTCATTTCATGAAGTTTAAAGATATATTTCATGGCACTGTCAACATGCATAATGCAAGGCCAGCCAACAGTCAGTTCTACTCCGCCACTGAACATGATATCTGCAGTACATGTTATATGAGGAGAAAGTTTTTGAAATTGATATATTCAGTTTTCTCTCAAACAGTCAACGTTTTATAGAAAAACTACAAAAACCTGTATAAAATTATGACCTCCAGAAGCACTCATCGTTTTGTACCTCAGCCAGAGGATAAGCCCTTTCATGCAAGAAAATTTCGATTGTTGTTTGGAGCTCAAAACATCGCATCAGAGCTTTTCCACATCTAAGCCAGGGTTCTGTTGTACATTATGGAAATTCATTTTCTTGAATCTTTAATAAACTCATGGGATTGAAGATGGTTGAGAGCATGTGATCTTGTAAAATTAACAGCTAACATGAGTGGCTTTAAAACTTCAGACTTATCCCAGTATTTTTGACACAAAGGTTGTTGATGAGTGACACAGTGTACAGTTAGTAGTTTTAATGCACCGCCATTTTCTTCTGCCTTTGACAGAAGAGCTACGACATCTTTATTTTTCTACACTTGTTTTCACCACCATCAGTTGTGATACACCTTAAGTTTTTCCACTGAAATTTGTTTTCCTGAACAGCATTTTACACTCTTTTAAAAATTTCTGTTCTGGAAATGCTACGAACTTCAAGAAGCTCTTCATGCACTTCATAGTTTTTGTTTATCTCTCAAATAAAAATTAACACCTGTGCAATGTCTGAAACATATTGGCTCATACAGAGCTAAAGAGAACCACTCTTAAGCATTGAGTTTTCTCTGACAATTGGTTTAGTACATTTTCAGCAGTAACATTTACTCTTTGAGCAGCAGTGTTTCCTGACAAACTGATGTTCAAAATAAATAATTTTTTTCTGGACTCTGCTTCAACTGATCAAATCATGCACCCTTTATTAATTTGGTGCCAGTAAATGATTTTACAAATTTTGCTATTGAGTGAGCCATGTGGAAAATAGCACAACTTTCTGCCTCTTCTCCAACATTTACTTTCTTAAAGAACATTTGCTGAGATTTCAAACCACATTTCAAAGACACATATATATTTCTAACTGTTGGCATCTGGTAAATCTGGAATAAGCCTGTGAATGTTTAGTCTCATACTAACGTTTCATATTCTGTTCTCTCAGAAATGATATTATTTCATTACAAATTATACACAATGGCCTTATCACTTGGCTAAATCACGATATTTGGTAATCCCCATTACTCTTTAAAATTTGTGCACTTACTCTCTATCTTGTATTCCTTTTTCATATTTACACAAATCCACACAAAAGGCATGTAACTGCTTATCAAAATGATACCAGTCAGTAGTATTAAGAGAAAGAATTCTGAGTAAAGAAATGCATTGGATTTATCTTTAGGGTAATTTTAATTAAATTAAATACTTACTGTTTCTTCATTAAGAAACTGTTGTCACAAAACACCCTAATCCCTCTATATTTTGCTTGTCACATCCTCAATATTTGCCCCTACCCACGTGATGGTGCCATAATACTGCATTTCTCTAGTCTCTGATAGACTTCCTTACTATAGATGTAGCATTGTTGGAAGCAGTTGTAATAATACATAAAGCACAACATGCACACTGGCTATCGCTGTATCAGTGAAATGATATCGACACTTGCCCATGACTGCCACAGAAATTGCGGAGTGGAGCCCACCCCCCTCCCTGTGCCATAGATCTCTGAATCACTGTCTAGTCTTGCAACGAAAATTTGTGCATAATTTAAGACTATAATATCTTGGTTTGATGAACTTTAGACTGTCCATCTTTTCTTGAGCCACGCCAGTGGCGACTGCAGGGAAAAGAAGGGTAATCTCTATTGCTGCCATGTTACAAGGAATGTTGCAGTGGGAAGATATCTCACATTGCTGATATAATATGCACCTCGCAATATGTTCAGACCACTTGCTGTGATGTTAATGTTGCGCAGAAGTCACAAGGTTTCATGAAAGCACGTTACAACGGTCTTCAAGAGTGACATTTATCTGTAGCAATGTATATTAAAACAAAGGAAGGCCACAGCTCAAGGCCAAACAATAGGCGATTCACTGTGTAATGACTACTCTGATGGTACTCAGTGTCAGCTTGTAAAGATTTGCAGCAGTGGTAAGTGTTGCAGCGAGGAGTTCTGAGCAGTAGTAAGGTATCAGGCCTCAAGAAAACTTAGACACACTGTAAGTGGGTCTTGGCCCTTGGGTCTTAATGGAAAAGACAGTGTGGCCCTTAGGCTAAAGTGTTTGGACACCCCTGTTACAGATCATGAGATCAGAGGGCAGAGACCAACACTTATAAATCACAATCAAGCAATGATACCTTCTTAACTGAACAGCGATATTAAGGGCAGTAAAGATTTAACACCAACACCGACTCCCCTTAGCAAACCTAGAGAGACCGTAGGCCAGCTTGAGGGCACACGCATGCCACCACGCGCTATAGGTCACAAGGCTGGTGCCAAAGAAGTCACCTAGTAAGGTAACTTCTTAGGCGCCGCCCTCGCAACATCTAGCATGAAGTGGTTCGTGTGTGTTCACTCTCCAGATTGTCTATGGACTCTCTAGAGTTGTTGAGGGGATTCAGCGCTCACATTTTGCAGAAGGCAGTTTCTCAAAGAGCAGCAGCTTAGTAGGGAGGTGTGGTTGAAAGTCACGAACGTCTCCTGGGACGGGACTGCTCAAGAGTGCATGTCCAGGTCATGGAGCTTGGCCGATAAAGGCATAGGCAGTACTGCTACGTGGTTTTCTTTGCCCTTGCGGTCAGTTACCTGCAAGTTCGATGTATCGAAGGTGTGCATGTTGATAGATGCTTTGATGGCCGACTGCATATGGCCTTATCGCAAATTTTAGTGAAAACAAATGACTAGTTACACTCTTAACTTGATACGTTACTGAACTCAGAAGCCCATTCTTTAATTAACTTTGTAGATATTCTGTCATACCCGTTGGAATTTTTTGATTTCAAAGGTTCTATGGTTGACAGTACTTCTACTGGTGTAGTCAGTGTATCGTATCACTGACGTTATTCATAATTACTGACCTGAGATATTTCATTGCAGAAATGTAGCATGGATTTGATTCGTGAAGATTGATGGATAAAGGCTACATTACATAGAAAAGAATATTGAGATTTAAAGTGTAGTTAAGAACAATGCGATTAAAGTTTAAGGACAAGGATGAATTGAAGGAAGGGTGAGGAAAGAAATGGGTCATATACCTTTCATAGATGCTACTATAACGAGGTATTTCTCTTTTCATGAGATATGAAATGCCTTTATAAAGAGTATCTGTTTTGTTGGAAAAATAGTTGCTTCTGTCTCCACATCTACATCGATTCTCTGCAAAGTCTGTGATGTGCATGACAGAGTGTTACGACTTGCCTAAAACATCATTTCGGTATCTCAGACGGAATATAAACTAATGTTATCAGTATTGTGAGTTGTGTTACTCAGTGCGATAGTCTGCGTCCTATTGACTTTCAAACAAAGTGAGATAGCTACTGTCAATTAAGCACGTGACTGGGTTGAGACACCTAGGGTAATGTCCCGGTCTGCTCCCCCCCTCTCCCCCCAAAAAAAGTAAAATGGAAATGAAATACGGGAGCAGTGATAATACTTCATTATGCGCGTATGTTCATAAATGTCCGTAGCATGTAGGTTGTCAACAGCAATATTCCAGAACTAGCTCTTCGAATATGAGACGAATAGAGTGCGTTCAGCTTGTACCAACAGCGTCTCATTTTGGAAGGAGAAGGACCATGGCCTAATGTCTATAGAGAAAGTCCGAGGAGGTTCAAACTGTCTTTATTGTGTATCGTGGAGCGGGGCCAAATACTAAATAAATGTACATGGCTACAGATACACTGCTACCACAGTCTAGACGACGGTGACTGTAACTTTTATTTCAGTTATCCTTGGATGCGACCTCAATTTTCGTTACCTTTTTGTTCTCCATTTCCAGGCCCCCACAACCGCACAAGTGGTCGACTGTGAAGAGCGGACAAATTGAATAGCTGGGCGGCGGCCATTAGGTAAACTAACGCGCGGAGTTCGAATGTTTATACATCGCTTTTGGTTATCAAATGCCTTCCCTTGAGTTAGGTCGCAAATATAATGCCTCATTTAAATACGTTACTACAATATACTTTTTAATTTATGAACAAACAGCAACTAGTCACTGTTTATGAATTTATCTTACGTACTACATGGAATCTGCTGTAGCTAAAAGTTATGTACTGGACCCCTAGTATTTTTCGTAGTTCATTTACGATAGATATACGCAAAATGCATCAAAATACTCAAAGATTAGCCCACTATATTAATAGATATTTTCTGACTCTACCTTGCTTTAGATTTAATGACTAGTAGTGCGTTATATATGGCATAGTGCTTTGGTAACTCACGACCAAATTATCATGTTTCAACTTAAACTAGACCATGAAAACACTACCGATCAGCCAACTTTCTTCAAAATGATCAGTACATATAAAATGGTATTCTGTCGGTCGGAAATCTTGCCTCCTGACAGCGTGTAACCATTTCTGTAACAGCTTCGGTTTTGAGAAAGGGAACCTGCAAATAGATGCACAGACATTATGCTAATACTGTGTTACAAAAACGTGTATTAAGCAAGTGCACTGACATACAAAACAACTTAAAATATTCACATACCTGTGAAATATAATATTCGTTCCTTTCTCGAATTTATTTGTACAATTAATTGCTGCACAACTCTTCACCATTTTACTTCTTTTGATTGAAGCGTACAGACAGTAGAATTACGAGTAACAAATACTATATGTACGCCCCAACTAAAGCCCGGTCCACACGCAACGATCTGTCTGCGCAGACATCGGCGCAGATGTCTGTACATGCAAAAGATCGCTGCAAATGTGGTGTGTTCACACGACACAAACCCCAATCTACTACTCGCCCGCCATCTGTCGGTGTAGAAAAGAAGTATCAGTGGCAAGCGACTACACTCCCCGTAAACGTCAAAAATTTAATTCAGTTATTTTGAAATATAGAAATGGAGGAAGTTCTCTTGTGTCGCAAAAAACATTGAGACCAACTGTAGGAAACAGAGAAAGCGGTCAAAATGGTGTAGACAGTGGCTGCTAAAGCGAAAGCAGTTTTCTCACGTAAATTTACTGCGATATTTCCGGGGCGAACCTTAAGAAAGCCAAGCAGATCAAAATACCATAATGTTGGCTGGTATACTTGATCCACTCCTACCCCAGATCATCTAGATTACTGAACTTTGGATAACTCTTTTCGGTAAACAGTTCGCAACGAATTTATTTTTTTTATTACTGATTCTCTGTTTGCCGAGGCGTCAACTGCCGCAATTTTTCAATTAGAGCATTGTATGGTGCTGTCTTTTTGTCTCGGTCACTATATTCTTTACTTTTAATCTTCCACAAACATGGTGGTTTCTATATATTTCAATGAATTCACTAACAAACTCTCGAGAACACTGACGAGTATCAGCAATTATAATGCCCTGTGCGCACAAATACAAACACTAGAATGAGCAAATAGCTGTTTCGCGCCAGATTTGCGGCGATCTGCTGTCCACACGCTCCAACTTGTCTGCGCAGATGTGGTTTGAACCCACAGATTTGAGAGGTTTCGCTCAAACCTCCAACTCCAACTTCCATGTTTGCACACACCTCAGGTTGGTGCAAATCTTCTGTCCACACGCAACGATCTGTCTGCGCAGATGTGATGTGCGCAGGCAGATCGTTGCGTGTGGACGGGCCTTAATATACAACGTTGAATCACGGTCTTCATAAATAACAAAACTACACAACACACCACTACAATGGCGTCCAGCCGAAGGTTCAAATTGGAGGATGCTAAGTTCACCCAACCTGGATATGATGTGACGTCATTATGACGTAACACGCTTTAGTCGATTAACACACCTATCGACTTTTACGAACGTTCGAGATTCTAAACTGTCGTCAGCTAGTGGTTTGTTTTGACACGTGCGATTCTGATAACAGCTCAGTGTGGCAGCGTATATGTATTTCGCAAAAATAAAAGTAAAAGAGCTGGATATTAACAGAAATATTCCTGACCGTGGCCTTGAAAACACCACGGATAACACGTTTCGTAAAAAAGTGAAGTCTTCTTGTGCCCTGACCAGATTAGATTGTGTGATTGTAGTATTGAACGCTTACGCCGAAAATAATATTTATTTATTCTCAATATTTTAGTATCGTTTCATACAATTGGTCTTGTCAGTACATAGAAGATTGTAGCAGCATACTATTGCTGACTTTTTTTCTTAATTTATATAGCTGAAAGAGAACTCGTGCAAGTTTGTTAGCTAAGTAATTTATGTGTCCATCCCAAGATAGTTTTTTATCAACCATAATTCCAAGTAATTTTACACTCGGACCGCAGAGACAGGTACCTTAGTGTCCAGTAATGACTGGTGTGTAGAATGATTGAATTTCGAACTTAAAAAGAAAAATATGAGGCATTGTTGAAGAAAAATCGTCGACCGGAGATGAAATACGAGGGGAAGTGGATTTCTCAATGTAATCTTAACGAAAGGTTAGTGTCTTGACGCATCTAAAGATTTTGGCTGCTGAGTGCTTCTTCTCTCCGAGTACAAATAACTGACGCACTTCAGCTGGGTCAGAAGTACATCAATTTCTGCTTGAGATTCACAATAACCACGCAATTGCCTGTCGTCATCGATGCTGAACTCTTTCAGATTTTCTCTCGTTAGTCTCTCGAATGCTGAACACATAATTAGAGACGAGCAAACGAAAAACAACGCACAGGAAATAAACACAGTACAATATACGATTTAAACGCAAGGAACGCAAAACACATGTCAACGAATGGTGCAGAGCACAGCGCTACCCTGTCACAACCTCTCGAAAGTTCACAAAAGTCGAATAGTCGACATACGGTTTCTATCGTTTTCTATGTAGCGTGTATACGTCATAATGACGTCACATCGTATCCAAGTCCGGTGAACTTAGCATCCACCGTTCAAATTATCCCGCGACTGCAGCGCCATCAGTGAGTCTAGTTATCTTTTACAAGATCTTTGTCCATTTCACAGGATATATGTAATCGCTGATTGAGGGTCTCCTATTCGCACTTAAAATGGCGTTCGGAGACTATCCAGCTGAATATAATCCGAAAGTGCATGGCACATATGATCCTGCCCGTTATTATGGGAAACGTAAGTGATACAAAATAATGAACATGGTAAATTTATATGTAGACAAATGGTTTGTTGGAACTTCGGGTAAAGATACAGTATCATAAACTTTTGCCGGCTGATATGCACATTGGCTTGGAAATTATCTATAGAAAGGAGGTAGGCCTAATCAGTTTTACTGAACTGGCGTAAATTCAAAGTAGACTTTCAGATTCTTTACTTTAACCCAATCTTCATTCTGATAAATGCATCAAAAGTTTCTTGCAAGTCCAAGCAATACTGTGGACGGCTAGTAACAAAGAATGGAAGCTGTGTTCCCTATTGCTTCTGAAAGAAAGTTGCTTATTTTCTCCTGTTTGGGATATTTAGTCAGTCATGATAATAAGTTGCTGGGTCGCTAGGTATTCTGTAAGTTGTTTAGGTCTTGCCAGAAATAGGCCTAGATCAGAGTAGTTACAACACCGATCCATTATTCAAACTAGTAGTCTTTAGTTAAATAGCATATACCAAAGTAGAGGTTTTGTATCATGTAATAATTTACACTTTTTTTATAATTTACCTTGGCGTTTTAGCTATTTTTAATCAAAAGGCCTTAACACAGAGCAAACACACGTAGATCAAAGCAAACACAGGAAAACTATGTTGAAAACTCGCTGTGAATACTGAAGCTAATTTCCTTCTTTATTTAAAAGTATAAGTGTGGGTGAATATTAACAGCAGAGGACTCTTTCTGGGTATAAATTCAGATAGGCCTAACAATAGTTGAAATGATTTGTAAAAAAACCTCAAGTATTGTGGAAGCAAATTTGGTGGAAAACTTACATTAGTAGCAGTGACGCCATTTTAGATGAAATGCAGATTAGCGTGTATAAAAAATGCAAATAAATTACTTCTGTGCATGCCAATAGTCCTATCTAACCAGAAATTAATTAGAAATGCAATGATGTGTTTCTTCTTCAAAGGGGGGCAGTGATAAACAATTAGGCCTAATGAAGACAGCCAAAAGAAGAAAATGTTGTGAAGAGGGGGATTTATTAGAAAAGAACTGGTTCGTGCTATGTTTTGAGAACAAGTCTCTCAGTGACAGAAATGTTTTGAAAGAATCACAGCTATACACATGGTGCAATATGTTAATGCAAACAACATATCATTTCACACTTTTGATGGACAAACTGAAATGCAAATTACTTATCCTCCTCTTCCTTCTCTACGTTCAGTGTGATTTGCATATTCATTTTATCCCTAAATAGAATGTACGCTTGAGCTTTGGTTAAAATTCTGCCAGAAAAGAGAAGCTAACTAGAAAACAAACTTTTCATTGCTGGCTTCCTGTAGTGTTGCACATGTAATTAAATTATATGTTGTAATGCATTAGAGAGGTTCTTTAAAGTTGTTGATATTCTGAATGACACTTCCTATCGTACTAGTGAGTATACCCATTTTCTGTCCTTTGCAGGACTGGACCTGTTAACTTTTGACCAGATTTTCCAGTTTTGTCTATAGATCGATATATGACCTATGGGATATTTTCTAAGATTGTTCAAAATTTCATGTTTCAGCTGACACAGCACTAGCTGATGTGAAGGTTGGTGAATTGGGAAGCTGGCTTGCACGCCGCAATAAGTCGCCACAAGCTATGGCTGGTGCTATCAGCCGTGGTAAGTGTTTGTACATTTGAAATGCAAAATCTTTTAGAAAATCTATGCAGTTGCTTGCAGTCACTGTAACAATTCATATAAATGTTAGTACTCTGCATCTTAAAGATTTTAGATGTCCAGCGACATGCAGATGAGTCGTGAAGGAAATTCAAAACTGTTATCCGATCAAAGTAAATTAGTCTAGCCATATTGTGAAAGGGCATAAGGTATATAAGTGAGAAAGCTTTCATTCCAGATATAGAAAAATGTCTCTCATTTTAAGAACCATCCACTTAGATGCAGAGTCGGGAGCGATCTGAAGGGAAATCAAATTTTTTTCTAACAAATTTGCCTAAGTACCAATACAGTTGTAAAAATGTGGAGTTGGTGGCAAGTGTCAGTGAAATCTTGGCAGGTGGGATTTATGGTAAGTCGATAATGTAACATATTGGAATGGTATTAGCCAAGAAAGGCAAATCTCCAGTCTTGACATGTTAATGGATTGTGGCATTCTGTCAGTGTCTTGGTTCAAATAGTAACATTTGACAGTAATTGAGAGTGGTAGGCTGAAACTTGAATATTTTCATTCGCTGATATGACATGGGATTGTATGTGGACAACTCATTACGAACGTACATAAGAGCATTTTAGCCAAAAAGTGAACTATCTGGTCAATACATTGTGTTGATTCTGGAGGCTCATGTAGACTTCTATTTGGTAATACACTGACAACAAAGTACATGTACTCACTCATGACATTCGTGACTAGCAACTTGTTTAAAAGGAACAGGAACTTCTGTTCATTGAACGCAAGAAAGAGCAACGATCTTTTATTGTGGAGATATCCTTTATTGCTCAGAAAAGTTTAGTTTTCTGTAACATTGCTTAATTAGGTATCACCAAGAGTTGGATGTCAGTAACAAACTGAAAGTTTTTAATTTCAGGTTTATCTTTTCTCCTTAAAAAATAATCATGCCTTAATGACAACCTCACAGCTGCAGTCTGAATTAACTTACTTTTCATTCTTCCCCCCCCCCCCCCCCCCCCTTTTTTTTTTTTTTTTTTTTTTTTTTTTTTTTAAAAAAACTGAGACTGTCCCTTAATGCTGTAGAATTAAGATTTGTGGTGGGATTCCCATACGTCTGCAGCCTGTGTCTGAAGTTAAGCATCTGCCACACTGTACTGTTACAAATGGCATTATACGGGACTACTGTCTCGCAGTGCATTGGCCACTTGAGGCTGCCGTGAGGGCGGCAAGCGATAGAGCTGGTTGGAGAACAGTTAGTTGCAACTGGAAAGGAGGAAAAAGTAAGCATGTCTCGGGGGAAAATTGCTACTTACATTAATGAAAGATAGGAAATTGCTGGGCATTGTCTCAAAATTTCCTTGTATCTACGATGTATCCTAATCGCTATAAAAGTACCTAACTGTGGAGAATAATGCTTGGAGAGAAGTAGCAGAATTCATGGAGAGAAAAAGTAAGAAAAGTGCTATATATATTCAGTTTATTCATATTATTAGTTTTTCAGGCATATAATGCGTATTACAATAAAAAAATTGTTTTTAGCATTTTCCTACTTTTTTTATATTAAAAAAAAAATTTGAGCATACTCAGTCCTGTTAATGTCATTACTTTGCCAGGGTGTTACCCCTGCACCTGCACAGTAAAGGAATCTTGCACAGAAAATACATCAGCATTTGCATAACTGCCACTCCTTGCTAATGGTCAAAGATTTTCAGTTAGTAATGGTTCATTTTTGTTTCATTCAAAATGAGGCTCATTATTTTTCTCTAAGAATGCACTCTTAAAGCTACAATAAATGAATTATCAAACTTACTGGCTTCAGATAGATTGGCCAAGACCTAACAGAGCAAAGCAATTTTCATGAGAAGCTCTGCTGGCTCATGAAAGTAGTTGTTTTATTGGTACTGGCTGTTTCACAAGAGAGGGGTAGGGGTGTCATCATATTTGGGTGTAATCGAAATGCCCTCTCGCCCACAAAAACATGCGGCACTACCAAGTCTGAATTTGACACTTCAGAAGGCAGAGAAAACATCTTACCACTTGCAAATAATTTCTCACTACTACTTTCGTCAAATTCCATGGTCCGTCTTCTTCCCATGTGATCAGACATCAGTGAATTTGTAGTTTACGTCAATCACAGTAAAATGGACAGTAGAGAAAAAGACTCTAATTGTAATACTATGAGCCTGGTGGGACAGGGAACAATTAACACATTTTCAGTCAGGGGCTCCAACAATTAGGAAATTGCCATTTTTCTTAAAATTCCTTATATTTTGATTCTGACTGGTCAGATGAGATCTGTGGTGAAAGGATTGTCTGTAATTTCTTATGTAAGAATCACATAATTTTTGCCAATTTAAGGAGATATTCTGAATGCAAGTGCCAATGATCTGAATGTTTATCCTGTTGCCATAAATCCAAAAACAAAATAAGGTGTAATATTAAATTCTGCTCCTGGTAAAGGGAATAAATGGGCACAGGCTAATACATTAACATTTTTTTAACAAAATGGATCAGAAGTGAGAGATTTAAGGTGGGATTCCTGCACAACATCTGAAGCACCCAACTT